>NW_024429196.1:70321280-71043780 GCF_017639785.1 Mesocricetus auratus | reverse complement strand
CTCCAGATCTAACACCTTCTGGCCTCCAGGGACACCAGTGTACACACGGTATATATTCTTGCAGACACAGACCCGTGTGTGTGTGTGTGTGTGTGTGTATGCACATATATATTTAATTAAAAACAACTTTATTATTTAAAAACTTTCAAATAAAAAAATCACACACCAAAATTTACCAGACTGAAAACTGACCATGTTAAAAGTATGCAGTTAGAATAGTCATTCTGAAGCTATGGCATGTCACAGTGGATTTTTACACTTTCACTGTTGAATATATTTTTATGCACTTATCCATCATTGTCTGAGTTATGGTTTTTATTGCTGTGAAGAGACACCATGACCATATCAGCACTTACAAGGGAAAGCATTTAATTGGGGCTGGCTTACAGTTTCAGAGGTTCAGTCCGTTATCATCATGGTGAGAAACGTGACAGCATCCAGGCCACATCGTGCTGGAGAAGGAGTTGAGAGTTCTGCATCTGGATCCACAGGCAGCAGAAGGAGACTGTATGCCACCGGGGCACAGCTTGAGCATGCATATGAGACCTCAAAGCCTGACCCCATAGTGACATACTTCCCCCAAGAGGGTCACACCTACTCCAACAAGGCCACACCTCCTATTGGCACCATTTTCTATGAGCCAAGCATTCGAACACATGAGTCTATGGGACCCATACCCATTCAAACTACCACAATCATGAAAGCCAAATAAAAAAATCTATGACAGAGTTAGAAATCAAAAACAAGAAGTTTCGTATCCTCTTTTGTAACTGCTGTCCATCAGCTGCGTTCAGCCCTTCCTCAACCCCTTTATCTAGCCTTTCTTGTTCTCTTTTCTTCATGTTATACTGCACCTGCTTGCTTATTTGTTTACAAATATGCATATATTCTTGACTAAATTCCACATAGGAGACAGAACATGGTTTTGGGGGGAGAGATTTGCTCATGTTGAGTGCTCCAAGACTACCAATTGAGCCGACCTTGGTTTGGAGGGTGAAGTCAACATTCAGCTGATCTGAGTGAACCACTGAGTTCTCTGGTGGACTAAGAGGAGAAAGAGAAGCACACAGGGAAGGAGAGGGGCCCAAGGGTTTGCCCACTCTCTTGAATCAAGGAAGTAGAGAGGGAGGATTGCGTCTTGATCACCTTGTGGATTTCTCAGGCTTACTCCTTAATTTGTATCAATAAACGATAAAAATAATGGTAAAAAATGGCTATGTCTACATCCAGCATGGGACAAAATCATTCAGCAGAAAAAGCCACCACTTCCCCACATGAGTCCATGCCACCTTGGGTCACCCGCTTTCATGCCAAGAGCTTTTCCCACTGCAATCTTCGCAGTCATCCTGCAGCTCTGCAGCTGCCTGAGTCAGCAGCCTGTGCCCTCCCCGCTGTGTCCTAGTCAAAGGGTTCTGCTGTTCATTTGCCCCTTGTGCCTGCTTCAGAGGCCTCTCCCTCCCTGTCCCTGCGTAGCTGGCAGAATGTACCTGGCACCGCTCCCCTTCCAGGCATTTTCTGCTAGGCAGAATGCTAGTCCAGCTACCTGGCCCCCTCCCCTCCACAGCAGCTGCCAGTCACCACCACTGCCATGACCCCACCTGGAGCTTGTTTTTGCCTGGTGCTAAGTCAGGACCATTGGACACTCCTGCATGTGGTTTCCTCCCTTAGCAACAGCTTCCCCTCCTGCCTCGGTGCCCGCCCTCCATGATGGCACTGTGGAACACTGCCACAGGAGCCGATTACCCTTGCACAGCTGATTAACTTTGCACAGCTCCACCTACACAGTCAGCATCATAAGAGCCTGTAAGACACTTGGGAATTTTTAAATGGGAAATTAGGCTTAAAATAAATAAAATAATTAATTAAAAGGGGGTAATCCTTCCCATGTTAAGAATCAGAAATATCACAATGCAGGGGAATAAACAACTTAGGTGATATTGACATAATGTCAATCACAATTATTATCAGGTTTATAATTAATATTTTATCCTTAAAAAGTGGTTTTATAACTGTATCAAATGTGAGAATCTGACTGATAAGATACAAACCTTAGAAAAACTCACTATTCATAAGATATGAGCTTTAGAAAAAGTTACTACAAGCTTTAGAAAAAGTTACTATTGATAAATAAGATATAAGACTTAGAAAGACTAATGAAAATAATAAAAATACTCAGACATGAACAGAGGAATTTAGACCTGAAACTACCCACCATTGCATTATAAAATTGAAGGGGAGTGGCCCAACGTTATTAGAAAACCAACCTTGATTTAGCCAGTTACTGTACAAGAACGACCACCAGATGATATGCACCTCCAAGATTATGCAAAAGTTACCTGGAATCCTGTAGATTTAAGTAAGCAATAGTTTCATATGGTATGCATTCATCTTTTTGCAAAGGCAGATGTCTAATTCATGGGCAACTAAGAACAGAGCTATTCCACAAGACTGGAAAGATTTAATTACAGCAATATTGGAAGCTGATCCTCAGCTACAATGGAAAACAGTGGAGAGAGGAAGCTAGGACAACACAGCAGGGCTAGAGGTGTAACGTTTAGTCTTCTTGCCCACCTCCTAGTTCTTTTTGCTTCTTTTAGCCTCCAAATAACACACAAGACACTATCTTAGTTATGAAGCTGTTGGCCATTTGCTTGGTTCTTATCAGTAGGTCTAGTTTTATTATTAACCCATAATTACTAATATATATTTTATAAGGACTTATCTTTACAAGGACACACTCCTGCTGCATCCGTTCCTCCCAGGAGATCATATGGGGACCAGTCTCTTTACTACATTTCCCAGAATCCTCCTAGACTCCTAGTCCCACCTATCTTGCATCCCTATTGGTCAACAGTGCTTTATTGACATATACACAGAACTTCCCCCCTCACAGAGGTATTAAAATTTCCCAAGACTAGCTTCTTGGTGAGGGTCATTATGCTGATTTTGCAAAGACAGTTTAGATTTGATGATCACACCTTGGCTCTATGCTATACAGTAGCTCTGAATGCTTGGAGCATGGTTGAAGAATTGGGAAAGAGGACTAAGTAATTTACTAAAACTATATAAGGCCCAAAAGAAGTTTTCACTGATTTTTTTTTACAATGATTGACTTCAGCTGTAAATAGAATGATATCAGATCCAGAAGTTAGACAAATAGTACTTGAATCTTTGGTTTTTTAAAATGCTAATTCACAATGCAAGAGGGTGATCAGGCCTTTAAAGGCAAGATCAGCACCCATAAATGAATGGATTTGAAATACAGCTGATATTAGATCTCATACTTATGATGATACTTGGATGAGAGAGTTGATTTCCAAAAACTTTAAGAAAAATCAAAATGTCAGCTGTTATAATTGTGATAAACAAAGTTATATAAAAAGGGATTGTAGGCAAGGTATTTCTAGAAACAACACTTTTTTCTAGAGAAAATCCAAACAGAAGGCTCTGACCTTCTGAAGTACACAGAAGGTGCAATAGGCTAGCATTGAACTCATGAATACAGATCAACAAGGGACAGGCAAGGTAACTCTTTGCCATTGGTAAATGCCTCACAGAGCCTCTCACAAGTCCCAGATGTCAAATTTGATTCAATCATTCCGTTTCAGCAAGGGGGAAACTCCTCCACAGAGCGATTAAAGGACCTAATGCCTGTTGCTAAAAACCATACTATTCAGGATGACAGAACAGCTTCAATAGATAACACAGAATCTTCAGAAGAGACCATAAAACAAGTATTTTGGCAAACTTCTATAACTGATCAGAGGCCAAAGCTTAAAATATGAATAAATGGAATTGAAACTGTGGGTCTAGTAGACACAGGCATGAATGCAAGAATATTTCACCCAAGTTTTGGCATCCAAATAGGCCTCTTCAGGAGGTAAATATTCAGCTTCTGGGGATTGGAACTTGATCTCAGGTAAAACAAAGTACAAGATTGGTCAAATGAATAGGGCCAGAATGACAGATAAGGAAATTAAAACTATATGTAGCTAACATAGCAATGAATTTATGGGGATGTGATTTATTGCAGCAATGAGAAACACAGATTAACATTCCTCCAGTTTCAGAAACAAACCATAAACAAAAGAATGCTTCTGAGAACAATAGTAAAACGCATTATTAAGAATGGTCACAGACTGTTCAGGTTGTACACAGCAAGGCACACAACTGCTGGCCTTTCAAAGATACCAATGGCCTACCATTAAAACGATTAACTGACAAACCTGTCTGGGTGGAACAATGACTTTTGACATCAGAAAAATTACAGGCACTAGAACAGTTGCTCCAGGAACAGCTAAATGTTCAACATATTGAAAAATCAACCAGTCCTTGGAATTCTTCTGTATTTGTCATTAAAAAGAAGTCTGGAAAATGGAGAACAGTAACAGATTTAAGAGTCACAAATAAGGTGATCCAGCCAATGGACTCTTTACAGTCTGGGATTGATTCTCTTGCTTTCTCCATTAACTAAAGGATGGCCTGTTATAGTGATTGATTTAAAAGACTGCTTTTTTACCTTTACAAGAACAGGATAGGGAAAGTTTGCCTTCACAGTGCCTACTTATACTAACTCCCAGCATGTTAAAAGGTATCAGTGGAAAATTATTCCATAAGGGATATTAAACAGCCCCACCTTTCATAAGAAGAACCATATTAATAGCAAGATTTTGAAGAAAGATTTTTTTCTATTACTTGGCAAGAAGCCAAGGAAATTATAAGGAAATACCCTACTTGTTCTTTGTATAACTGAACTTTACTACCTGCCTGAAGTAACCCTAAGGGTACTCAAATAAATGAAATTTGGCAAATGGTTGTGTTTCATTTTACAGAGCTTGGAAATTTAGAGTATATGTGTCACACCATAGATACACATTCAGGATTTTAGTGGGTAACTGCTTTAGGTTTTGAAAAGGCTGATTCTGTAACACATGTTTATTAGAAGTTATGGCCATTATGGGAATACCTATAAAAATTAAGACTGACAATGCTCCAGCACATATCTTTAGTAAAACGAAACAGGTCCTTTTGCATATTATAACATAAAGCATATTATAGGTATATCACACAGTCCTAGAGAACAAGCAATTATAGAAAGACCTATTCATACTTTAAAAGATATGCTTAATGAACAGAAGGGGGAAATAAAGACCCCCAGAAATAGACTGCACAATGCTTTATTAACTTTAAGTTTTTAAATGTTAATGAGGAAGGAGCAACAGCTGCAGAGAGATGCTGAATAGTAGAAAACAGCACTGAACTAAATCAGCCTGTATATTTTAATAGTGTGTTGACCTCAGAATGGAAACCAAGATATGTGTTACATTGGGGGGGGTTGCTTTTGTTTCCACAGGAGAAGAAAAACTATGGATGCCATTAAAATTGATAAACATTCTAATCCAACACAAGAACCCTCTCTTGGCAATTAAACCTAGCTAAAATGGAAACTTCCAAAAGTTAAAGTTTGGACAGGGTTTTGTTTTTGTCTTTCCAGGAGAATAAAAGTATCCAATTAAGTAATCTGAAGACCACTGGACAAATGAGACATCTGAGAAATAAGGACGAATCATCCAGAGAAACTGCATTAAGAAAAAGAGCAATTTGACCTAATGGTATAGCATACTTCCAATAGGATAAAATCTCATAAATCTTCCAAATGTTTGTCTCTACTGTTCTCTAAAGACACATAAGGTAAATTGTGGCCTTTTACAGCAAATGATCTTTTTGTAGTCCCAACTGAATTAAAAACTAAAGTTGATGTTGGAGTTGGAATGTGGCTCTCTCCTTCTCTAAATCCAAGAATGCTTTTTAAATGACAATCCAAAATCTCTGTCTCATGTCAGAAGAGCCACCTGATATGGAACAGAAGAAAAACCAAACTTAGGGACTATTCTATTGCCACTAATCTCATAATCCTTTGGTTTTATTTTGACTCTTTAAAACTTTTCTTTAGATATAAATATAATCACAAAATTTAAAATATATACATATTTAAACCTTCTATCATGATATTAATGGTCATATAGAGTTCTACTGATTTGAGAAATAGACTTCATCTAGATTCCTATGTGTGATTTTAGGATTGAGTCTAAAACAGGTAACTAAGAACTAAGTTTGTGTGCGACAGATGCATTTAATTAATTGTAGTCCTTTAGCCCTTCTAATAACTGCTGCATATGACATTTAAGTGAATAGTGACTATTCTTAAGAGTGACCTTTGAAGTCACCTCACCCCCCACCCCTACCCCTGCCACAATGATGAATCCACCTGGATTGTGGTAACATCAATAAGCTGACAAACACCACCAGCTTTGGATTACAAACTGCTCAAGATAACTTCAAAGCAGCTAGCTAAATGGTTCAGCCTCCTAGACTACTCCAATCAGGACTTCAGAAATGGTTTGCATCCACACTAAGACTGGACAACAGCTAGCTCTCCCAGAACTTCATCTTCATCTCAATTTTTCAGGGTCCCCTAAAGATGCCATCACCCCCAGAGAGCAGGAAGTGATTTTTAACTAATTTTATTTAAATTAAAAACAATATTATTTTGCATACCAATCCCAGTTCCCTCTGCCTCACATCCTCCCATTCCCCCCACCAAACCCCATCCACTCCTCATCCACTTCCTGTTTTGGAAGCTTTCCTGGAACTCATTCTATAGGCCAGGCGGCCTCAAACTCACAGAGATCCACCTGCCTCTGCCTCCCTAGTGCTGGGATTAAAGGTGTGCACCACCAACTCCCGGACCATGTTTTTCTTTCTGTGTCTGAGTTACCTCACTCAGCATGGTCTCTGCTAGTTCCATTAATTTTAGGAACACGATGCCCACATTCCCAAGAGGTAGGGTGGAATGGTCTTTGGTCATTCAATAAATGTTTGTCATCGCTTAGGGGGGCTTGGTTATAAGCTGTTATTGGTCATCATCAGGGAGAAAACTAGGCAAAGGAAATTATTCAAGGATTTTGTTCTGAAGAAAAAAAGGAGATACAAGAATTATAGGATAAAAGGGTAGATCTTTGATTCTATTTTAAACTAAAAGAAACTATTAATCTCTAATATTTTATATTGGTATGGTTTTTTATATTGATACAAATTTAAGATTATTTTTTTCTTGTTTAAGGTATTGTACCTTTGTAGCTCATTTAAAAATGTAATGGGAAGCTTTAGTCCTTGAAAACAATTTGGACATTTAAGAAATACAGGTTAAAATCTTCTATAACTATCAAACCTATAGTCATGTCAGATATGTTTTCAAAGTCGTACAGAGATATATTTTAGGAAGGTAGGTGAACTTTAACACTTCAAAGACATACAGAATATGGCATTTAAAATGTTTTAATAGCATAAGGCTTTTCTTGACATGAGACACATTTGTTCCTAGCAGCACCAATTTCCTTCAAAAAACAGTAATAAGCATTGAAGAATCTCCACATGGAGTTTACTTTCTTTGTGACAAAAGCTATCCATTTGGGCAAGAAACTGCCCTTGTCTTCATTTCTAACAGTATGCTGTACAAACTGGACAAGCAGAACTAAAAAAAAAAATACTGCCAAACTTTGCAAAGACAGGGTAGAATTTTCCTTCAGAAATTCCTGCGTCACAGAAATGTCTGTCAGATAGTCTAGGCCTATATGGATGCTCTAACATTATAGAGGAACCTTGGAAGACTGTCCAGGCAGCTAGCTGTTTCTATCATTTCTTGTAGTTTTGGAAATTGCTTGCTCTATACTTTCTATTTACTCAGGTAATATTATATCCCTCTCAGGTCTTTGATGGGGTTATAGACTAGATAATTAAGTGGGGTTTTTTTTAGTCATAATAGAAAGTAAATTAGGTACAAAACTCTGGATTCATCCAGAGAGAATAGTTAATGGGATATTTTCACTGAATTTGCCAAATACAAATGGACTGAACACTGTGAATGTAATTCTTACTTGATATATACTTTCATTTTGTTAATCTTCCCTTGCTGTTTAGACAGTACCTGATAACTGTTCTTATTGTATCTAGTTTTACTATGTTAGACCCTTCCTTTTTATTTAGACAAAAAGGGGGAAATATTGGGGGAAGATTTGCTCGTGTGATTGCTCTGAGACCACCAATGGAGCTGACCTCATTTGGAGGGTGAAGTCCACATTTAGCTGACCAGAGTGGACCATCAAGCCCTCTGGTGGACTAAGGGGAGAAAGAGATGCACAGGATAAAAGAAGAGGCAGAGCCAAGGGTGTCACACTCTCTTGGATTGAGGAGGTAGAAGCAGGAGGATGATGTCTTGGTCACTCTGTGGCTTTCTCAGGACTTCTTAAAATGTATCCTCAAGTTTTATTTTTCAATAAACTATAAAAAAATCACAATAGGTTTTTGTTTCCTTTCTGTGACTGTGTGGCCTTGTTTAATATTATACAACCCAAGTCTAATGGTTCTGGACACCTACTTGAGACCATAAGGTGCCTATTACACACACTAATACAATGTTAGACATGCATGAAAGCCAAGAAACATGATACTCCATGGAGATCAGGCATGACTTCTGGAGAGAAGGCTGCATAAACCACCACATTTGTCTGGATTTGAGTGAGTCTGCATGTGATTACTCAGGGGAGGATGTCTGGAACCTTACAGAATTGGCCATTTCCAAGATGACCTCAGACCTCAGCTGGGTCTGTGTGTGTCTGGCTGAAATACTTAAGGAAATGGTTATCACTGGGTATGTGTTTCAACATTCTCTTTATCAACAGGTTGATGCTTAAGACTCTATCAGGGTCATGATTGTCTCATCATCCAGGAATAGGATGTGATGTGCTCACTCAATAGAGTAGATAAAACTGAAGCTTTCCCTGGGAATGCTTCACCTCCTTCAGTGGGACCCACATCTGAAACCCTTAGGAAATGAAATAGGGGCTGGGATGTAGTTCCACTGGTATTGTTTTTGCTCTGGGTGAGTGTCCCACCACCACATAAAAAGAACACAGTGGTACACACCTGTAATCCCAGGACTTGGAAGGTAAAAGAGGATAAACTGAAGTTCATGGTCATTCTCAGCTCAAGGCCAGCCTGCGCTACATAAGACCCTTTCTCAAATAGATAACTAAATGAAATAGGAGAAAACCCACCCTGAGAGGAAGCCTATAGACACTCGTGGCTTGTCTCTGGTTCCTGAAGCCTCTGGAAACAGAGCTGGTGGCTCAGAGGGTTGAGCCTCAGGACAGGGTTGATGGTGCTCTCTTTGCCCCAGACTTGGATTGTGTAGATTGCTGGATGTTAGAAGATTGTACCAGTTTGCTCAGATTGCCACAGCAAAATGCCAGAAACTCTTCAGTAGCTTCAGCAACAGGAATTTATTCAGGGCCATTCTAGAAATCAATAAATTCAAGATCAAGACACCATCAGATTTGTTTTTCTTTATCTGGGGTGGGGGACATGCATATGTCATGATGTACGTGTGGAGGTCAGAGGACAACTCGTGGAAAGAAGTTCTCTCCCTCCACCACATGGGTTCTGGGGATCGAATTTATGTTATTGGATTGGTGGCATATGTCTTTATACATTAAACAGTCCCACCAACCCTTTTTCTTTTCACAAGGACATCAATCCTAGAGGATGAGGGTCCCACCCTTCTAGCCTCATTTAACCTGGATAACCTCCTAAAAGATTGCATCCCAGGATTCTTAGTGGTGGTACAGGCCTAAATACAGAGTATATGGATGGAAGGGGTGGAGGGAATGGAGGGAATGAAGGGAATGGAAGGAATCCCCTCACACACTTGGGAATTACCCTGATGAAAAAATTAACTGTAGTTTGAGCAATGTTTGTTCACAACCTTCCTGATGTTTATAGTTAGCTATCTTACCAAAGATACTAGAGAAAATTAAGTGACCATTGTACTTTTTGTAGAAAAATATAACCAGGCAGTCACAGCCCAACTGGATCCACACTGGAGATGAAGGCTACAACAGGAATGGGAAGGGATACAAGTTGATTCACAGCAATATCACGCTACGTTTCCTAGGCAGACAAGACACAAATATCTACTCATTGCATATGGGGAGATGATGACAGACCAGAGTAACGATACTATTAAAGTCAAAACTTAGTGAGTCAATGCTTTTTGGAGTTACAGGGGCACAGATGACTCAAAGGAGGCTGAGTCACCAAAAGACCACTTGTGAAAGGTCATGCTCTCTCTACCATGTGGGTTCGGGGATCAAACTTAGGTCAACAGGCTTGAGTCATGACTCATGAAAGATGGAACCCTGGATCCCTCTTTACTACCTTCAGGCAGATGGACAGATCAGAAAGTCTCTTCCAAGTAGTTCTGCTGGTCTGAGTCTCCACTGCAGTCCTTATATACCTTGGGGTTAGAGGAGTCTTTTGTATTTGGTCAGTTTTAGGGACTTCCTGAGATTTGGGAGTTGTTTATTTCCTGAATCTCAACAAACCTCCTTATAGAACTTCCTGATTCTTCACAAGCGTCCCTTCAAAACAGAGTGTTTCAACTCAGAGGAAATTGTTAAACAATAAGCAGTGATGATATAACCAGCAAACCCCAACACCAGGAAGTCTAGCCTCCACCCTGAGGCAGCACCACATCAGTATTACCCAACATCTGATCCTCTAAAGTGGGATGGGAGTGCCTGCGTTAACTGATGTTCATTGAGTCTCCCAACACCCCCCACTCAGTGGTGCTGAGCAGGACCCAGCAATGTAGTCCATCTCAGGGCAGGTTAACATGCACCTTCAAATCTCCTTGTTCCTTGTCTATCTAAAGATAGAATGTGTGGGTAAAGAGATGTTCCATAGGTCCACAGAATGATTTATAGTAGCTCTGCTTTTAATTTTTAACGAGTGAGTTTAAGTCTATAATAGGTCAATGCAAAAGAATAAATAACAAGAAATGAGTAGAAAAGAGGGAAGGAAGGAAGGAAGGAAGGAAGGAAGGAAGGAAGGAAGGAAGGAAGGAAGGAAGGAAGGGCTAAATCAGGCAGTTAAGACATCCAGCAGAAATAGATTGAGGAATCACCTTTAAGTCAGCTGGAGCCCCCAGTAGAGTCCTGGGCAGAGCAGAGTGCCTGTAGGTGAGGCTTCTAAGGAAAAGAATAAATGACAACAGATAGAGATTATATTATCAGGTGCTTACGACCTCCAGCAGAACTGGGGAAAGTGAGGCAGTCAGCTGGAATTCTGGTGGACTCTGTGTCCATGAATGAGCTTCTGTCCCCCTTCCCCACTCTAAGCACTTCCCTACCATGAGACAAACAACAGTGACATCTGTTGGAAATTATTCATTTCCCAGCTGCTCTCAGGGGCACAGTCATTTTATACTCTTGGGCTGTTTTGCTCTTCTTTCCTCCTTGTCACAGAGTTGGTGGGCCAGGCCATCCCTAGACAAGAGACCTTGGAGGTTACTGTGAGACAAACATGCTTGGGTCTGAATTAGGGCTGGAAGCAGCCCTCCTTCAAGAGCCAGGTTCTCTGTGAGTTCAGACGGCACACAGCAAGTTACCTCTAGAAACTACACTACAGAGAGGGAAGGGAATTTTTTCTGGCTCTTTGGTAGTTGTTCTAAGGAGACGATATGCCAGGCGTTCAGGCACATACAGCTGCCACCCTCTTCAAAAACAAAGAACACAATTAAAACTATCCTGTTTCACCACTGACGGCAATCCTAATCTTTCCGCTCAACTATCTCATCTACTTCCTAAGAGGTGCTAGAGAGATGAGGTGAATGCTCACACAACAAAGTACACGGCAGCCATGCTGAAGAATGCTGGCGTTCCTGTAGGATGTGCTCTGATTAGTAGGCAGGATACTTAGGAAAAGAAAGCTTTACCCTAGGGCACAAGAGCTGGCGCCACCTCTGCCATGCAGCCTGGTGGGAGTTCTGGACGCCTGGGCGCAGAGCAGCTGCCAGGCGTCGCCATGGACACAGACAGCTGTGCAGGCTCAGCTTCTTTAAAAGCCAGGGAGGGGCAGCTCAGCATTCCCAGGAATCCTGGCAGCAATGCTCTTCCTAGAAGGCTAACACAAGCTTGAAGGTCACCAGAGCCAGAGGGACATTGCCACTGTTCATTCCAAAGGTAGTTATCCTCTCCTGAGGGTCACTGTGAACCAAGCACTATCCAGAGGATTTATAACTGCTACACACTACAACGGGACTGCGGGTAGACAGTATTTGTGCGTCCCCAAATCAATATTCTAAAGTTCTAGAGTGAGACAGAGACACTAAAGAGGTTACATAACTGGGCTGGGGACAGGGCCCAGTAGGGAGAGTGCTTGCCTAGCGCACATGAAGCCCCAACTTTGATCTCAGCACTGTATAAACAGATGACAAAGGCACATACCTGTAATTCCAGAGCTTGGTAATTGGAAGCCAAAGTGCACTGTCACCCTTGGATGAACATTAAGGGATACATCAGCCTAGGACACATAAGACCCTGTCTCAAAAACTATACTTTTAAAATAGTTAGGTCTGGAGAAATAATTCAGTGGCTAAAACACTTGCCCAAGAATGTGAACCACAGTTCAGATCCTCAAAACCCACATAAAGTTGGGGAGGCATGGCAGCAAGCTGTGATTCCAGCACTAGGGAGGCAAAGACAGGAGCCCTTGTGCAAGCCGCCTAGCTAGACTAGCCTAATTGGTGAGCTCTGAATTAAGTTAAAAGACCCCGCCTTGATAAATGAAATGGAAAAGCAATCAAGGAAGATACCCAACAGCCACTTCCAGCTACACACACACACACACACACACACACACACACACACACACACACACACACAATGTGCACATACGTATGCAGCAACAGTAAGTCTTTCTCCTCTTTACCTTGCTCTCCCCTAGCTCTACATCCATCAACCCAAAAGACATCTGAGAAAATCGCACAGGTTTTCATCATAAGTCTCACAAAGAGGCAATAAGGGGCTTCATACAGCAAGTTTTCCTTAAGTCCCCAATGGACATCCTCACTGAGACGGAGACTGCATCTATGGTGGACTGTGAACATCGAAGGTGAATCACCTGTCCCACCCTGAAGCTCCGCCTCCCACATAGACTGGCCAGATCACCCATAGCATGAGAGCCAAGGTGACACAGAAGAGATTGGAACAGAGCGCCATCTGCTTGGGATTCTGAAGCCACCTTGAGAATTAGTCCAGTCAAGCTTGCCAGAAAAGATATAAAGGGACCATGATACCCACTGCCTGCCTGCTCACTGGCCATAGATGCATGGAACTACCCAAAAGACACTGCCCAGTGTCCCAACCTGGAAGAAATGCCCAGCCCAGCCAAGTCCTGAGCAGAAGTCTATGGATTGCTACCCAGTGAAGGAGAGCTGCAGTGTGTAAGTCACAGCTCAGCGTCCTCACTGTTTTAGTGGGAGATTAGTGTCTCACTGTGCTAGCATCTGACTGTATTAGCAGAAGAAAGATTACTCCTTAAGTAGTATGGAGGCAGACTGCTGAACCACCACCCAGAAAGATAAACAGGGGTCCCAGTTTGTACTCTGGTGTATGTATGTGTGTTCATATATGTACTGAGACCAGGTTTCACACTTAGACTAAGTTGGCTGGCCATCTCAGGTCCTGATGTTTATAAAGCACTCTTTGCAGGTAGAGCTATCACCCCAGGCCCTGTTGTCATTCTCGTACCAAATAAATTGTATTCCAACAATTCCTGGATAGCATATATACAGTTTGATTGTACCCATAAAGGCAGGCATGAGACCTGTTGGCACAGGTCTTGGTTATATGAATTGCAGTGATCTTCAGGAAGAAATCCCTGGTGAAATGGAGGGAGTCCTCTCCCAGGACTGCAGTGAGTAGAGCAGGCTGGCTTGTGATTAAATGTGACCCATAATACTCAGATGTGAGGATGTCAGACTCTCCTAGATGAGGATCTGCGTTTCTCTCCGTCCGCTGCTGCACATGCCCACATGATGTTGCTGGTCTGGGGCACGCTGAGGGGACTCAGGGGGGAAGAGGGGAAATTGATGCTCAGAGAAAAGAGGTATATGGATGTCAGGAGACAGAATTGTTCTAGAACATCCTCCTGTTTTCACAGGGAGTGCCTATTGCTTTTGTAATAGAAGTTGTGGTGCAGGTGGGATAGTTCTCTGCAAGGAGGCTGGCATTCAGGGGAATAGTTATTAGAGACATTATATATTAAAGAATGTGTCTCAGGGTACCAGTAGTTTGCTTCTTGTCAGTGCTGGAAATAGAACCCAGAACATGCTAGGCTAGAGCTCAACACTAAAATCTACCCACAGCCTAGCATTATTGCAAATGCTCCATCTCTCTCCCAGCCCAAGCCATCCCTGCAGGAGGAGGTTAGCTCACCTGCTCTGCCCTGGAACATTCTTTGTGTGAACATTCGTGTGTGTGTGTGTGTGTGTGTGTGTGTGTGTGTGTGTGTGTGTGAAGGCCGGAGGCTAACCTCATATGTGCCTCAGGAGCTGCTCACATTATTTAAAAAAAAATCATGTACTGCTGAATGAACCACTGAGCTAAAGCTAGTTTAACACTTTTAAGAGTGTCTCATTGGCCTGGAGCTTACAAAGCTACCACAGAAACCAGTGAGCTCCGGAAATCTATCTGTCTCTGTTTCCTCAGTGCTGGGATTACAAACTTGTATCACCGTACTCAGCTTTTTACATGGGTGCTGGGAAATGAACTTAGGTCCTCATGCTGGCATGGAAAGTACTTTATTGACTGAGCCCTCTTTACCTTTTAGGAGAAATCTATAGTTCATACATAAATGAACATCTTGAAAGTTCACATGCAGGGGATGCATACCTTCCAAGAATATGTGTCCAAAATGTTGTGAGCACAGGACAAAGGTCCTTGCACTCCCAGACCTCCAGAAAAAACAGAAAAGGAATGGACATAAAACCTGTTTTCCATTCAGAAAGCTGGGAATTGGAGGTGACTAAGAGCCTGGTGATCTGTGTTACCCGTTAGATCAGGTCATATCAAGCTCCCACAACCAGGACCAGAGGTGGATAAAATCATCTCCACACTATCCAAATGACCTAGAGCAGGCCAGATCCTTCCTTAAGTCCTTATGCTAACACAGGTGGCCTATCTCCAGAACCCATCTTCTTGGAAGAAATGACATGTGCCCTGAGTTGAGTTTCAATATAATTACACTTTATTGTACACAGGATTGTATTGCACCAGGAAACTTCTTTCAAATTATACTGTGTTTAAATTTGTTGGGAATAAGCCAACTGGCATCAGACTCCTCAAAGTGTGATCCAGGTTGACAAAGTCAATCTGAACTGAGTTTTCATTCTCACCTTTTCATGATACACCTTTCTGCCTGTGACCACCTGCAAGGTTCCCCATAAACACACACACACACACACACACACACACACACACACACACACACACACAAAATCCTAGAGTTAATCTACACTGTTTCTTTCTTTCTTTTTTTTTTTTTTTTTTTTTTTGGTTTTTCAAGACAGGGTTTCTCTGTGGCTTTGGAGGCTGTCCTGAAACTAGCTCTTGTAGACCAGGCTGGCCTCGAACTCACAGAGATCCGCCTGCCTCTGCCTCCCAAGTGCTGGGATTAAAGGCGTGTGCCACCAACGCCCGGCATCTACACTGTTTCTTGACTTAAGAAGAAAATTATTGACCAGTGAGACCTATTTTGAGGCAAATACAGTGGTCAGGTTGGCTCCACCTAACAACAGTCTTTGGTTGATCCACAGGATTCCAGTAAAGCTCTGTGGTTTCCAATGAACCCATGTTAACAACAAGAGGAGTGGGGAGGGAGACAAAAAAAGAACACATTTATTTATACAGTCTTGGGGGACATTTTCATGGGTGGGAGTTTGAGGCAGTTGACCACAGGGCATCTACAGTCACTTTCCACCTGGACAAAGGACTTGCTTGGCTGCTGCATACCCAAGGTTAACTGATCTAAAAGCTTCTGGAGATTCCCCTGTCTCTACCATCCATCTCACTACAGGATCACAGGGATTAAAATGCTCATTACCACACCTGGTTTCATGTGAGTCCTAGGGATGTGAATTTGCACAGAGAACTCTTTACCCACTGAACTGACTCCCCAGTCCTCATCTTCTCCTTTTTATTCAGTCTGAGATCGATCCTATGGCTTTGGATAAGAATGCCCCCTCTTGTGTTTGGGTTAGTACCGCTGTGATGAAACACTAGGACAAAAAGGCGAGTTGGGGAGGAAAGGGTGTATTTGGCTTATATTCTCACACTGTAGTCCATCATTGAAGGAAGCTGGAACAGGAACTCAACAGGGCAGAAGCCTGGGGGCAGGAGCTGATGCAGAGGCCATGGTGGCATACTGAAGGATTCGGGCATTATGCTGGCCTGCCCGTCACCTTGCAGAATGCACTCAGGCAGTACCCTGATCAGCCCAGGGTTCCATGAAAGGACCCCTTTAAAAGAAAGACTCCTGCCCACTTACACTCTCTTTCCCGCTGTCCCCCTGGGGTAGACAGGATTTTTCTGATCTCCCTCTTCTCTTTTGTCCTCTCTCTGTTTCTTTATCTCTTTTCTCTTTCCTTCCCCCTCCCATTTCTAATAAAACTTCTCACTTAAGCTCTGTCTGCCTGGCGTGTTTGTCCCCCTCCTCAGTCACTCTCACCTGCCATGGAACCCACCAAGGTTCCCCTGGCTCTTTACTGTAACAGCTTACTGACTTACTCCTCATGGCTTCCTCAGCCTGCTTTCTTATAGAATGCAGAACCACCAGCCCAAAGCTTAGCACTACCCACAATAGGCTGGACTCCCCCCCCACCACCAATCACTGATTAAGAAAATATCCTACAGCCTGGCCTACAGCCTGATCTTATGGAGGCATTTTCTTAATTGAGGTTCCCTCCTCTCAAATGACTTTAGCTCATGTCAAACTGACATAAAACTGTCAAACACATCCCACATAGGCTCACATATTTGAATGCATAGTCACCAGGGAATGGTGCTATTTGAAAGGATTAAAAGGATTAAGAATGTGTCACTGGGGGTGGGCTCTGAACTATGCCTAACCCAGAGTCTCTCTCCACCTATGGATCAGGATGTAACTCTCAGCTACTGCTCCAGCACCCACCTGCCCATATGCTGCCATGCTTCCAACCACAGTGACAATGGACTAAACCTCTGAACCTGTAAGCAATCCCCCAACTAAATGGTTTCTTTCATAATAGTTGCCTTGGTCATGGGGTCTCTTCACAAGAATAAAACAGTGATTAAGACAGACCCTGACCCATGGAGGAGTGACACCCAAATTCAGGGTGAGTTTTCACACCTCAATTAACCCAACCAAGAAACTCCCTCACAGACATGTCTAGAGGTTTGTCTTTTGAGTGATTCTAGATCCTGTCCAGCAGCCAGTATTAACCACCACAGACATACTTCGGAAAGTATTATGTAATTTTAGAACAATACAAATACCACAGATTTAACCAGACAATAGAAATCCCATAATACAATGAAATTATATTATCCATTAAAATCTTATTGGGCCATCATTACAAATATAGACTCAAATCATGACCTTATAGCTTGGAAATGTGAATTAATTTCTTTCTATGTCATTACAATTCTATTAAAAATGAAAGGGGTTAGTTGGTAAAGGGCTGGGGTGATGGTTCAGTCAGTAACATGCCTCCTGCACAAGTATGAGGACTTGAGTGGCTCTCCAGGACCATGGAAAGCCAGATGTGACGCTGTCGTCTGCAACTCCAGCCCTTGGTGTCATCTGCAACTCCAGCACTGGGGAGCAAAAACAGGTGAATAGCTGGAGCTTATCAGCTGGCTAGCCTAGCTGAATCAGCGAGCTCCAGATGAGGGGCCTCTCAAAAGGAGAGAGAGAGAGAGAGAGAGAGAGAGAGAGAGAGAGAGAGAGAGAGAGAGAGAGAGAGAGAGAGAGAGAGAGAGAGAGAAGATTTGGTGTATAACTCAGTAACAATGCACTTGCCTGACATGCACAAGGCCCTGGATTCCTCATCATTATATAAAAAGAAAAGGCTGAGGAGGCTGAAGAAATGGCTCAGTGGTTAAGAGTACTTGCTGCTCTTCTAGAAGACAGGAGTTCAGCTCCTAAAATACGTGTGTCACTCACAATCGCCTCTAACTCCAACCCCAGGGGATCTTATGCCTTCTTTTGGCCTCCACAGCCTCATGCACACACACAGACACATAATTAAAAAGAATCATAAAAATGCAAAAAGGTGAAGAATCATGGAGGAAAGCACTGGGTATCAGCCTCTGATGTACCCACACATGTACATGCTTACCCCCACACTCAATTATGTACATATATAAAACACACACATGCACAGAGAGGAAGATGGAGCACTTGGCTAGTGGGGGCAAGGCTTTGAACTCAATCCCCAATTCCACACAAAAAGAGGGAAGGAGATAGTAGGAGGAAAAGAAAAAAAAAAGACAGCATTCCAAAAAGAGGAAAAACAAGAAGAACAGAAGGAAGAGAAGGAAAAAAGGAGAGACAGACAGAAAAAAGAAGAAAGAAAGAAAGAGAGAGAGGAAGAAAGGAGGAAAGAAGAAAGAAAAGAAAGACAAATGTTTGAGGAATCTTCCAAGACAAGGTGCAGTTAGCGACATCCCCTCAGACGAATGACAGCTTTAGCATGACGGTGACTGACTTGTCCCTCTGTTGGTGTTTGGTTTGAAAGGAAACAGAAGAACACCGAGCAGCTCAAGGCATGAATGTTGGTTTATTAAACTACACATTCTGCAGACTTGATTAATATGCCTACCAAAGCATCACTAAAATGTGATAGATCATCAGGAAGCACATCACCTCATAGATCAATTTACCAAAACAACCTGCAGGAATGGGCATCTTGCATAGATCTCTGATAGCACACTGTTGGTGTGGCCTGGAGCCTCAGCACAGGTGGGCAAAGATAGAAGAAAATGTAAGTTGGTTCAGAAGGAACCCTGGGACCCACAGCAGGACGGTGGTGTGGTTCTTTCCTGCGAAGTTTCTGCCCTCTGCCCTACTGCCGTGCCTCTACTGTGAAATCCCCCAACGGAGAAGAAAATCAGTAGCCCCTTTTTGAAGGTGTCTGCCCTGCACTTGCAGCAACCACCTGCCCTGGGCCCTCCAGATTCACCCCAAGAAGTTCTGGAAAACATCGGCTGCCTCCACCCAGTTCTGAAAGCAAGCCAGCCCGCGCTCCCGGATCTGCTTCCGCCCCTTGTTGGTGATGACAGCTCCATTCTGCTTGATAACCACGAGCTTGGGGATGACTGTGATGTCGTACCTCTTCTTCAGTTCACTGAAGACAGAAGAGCAAAGGGTTAACATTGTTGCAGGTCTGAAAGGAAGGGACTGTGTACAAGCTCTATACAAGTTCTTCTATTTTATATAGGGACCTGAATGCCCTTCAGTTTGAGCATCCACGGGGCATCCAAGAACCAATTCCCTTCAGATACCAAGGGGCAGCCATACTATATAAATCTCAGGTTGAAGATACCATCAAACTCTTGCAGGACTACAAATACAATTATCCAGAACTCAAGTAGCCTGTAGTTCATGCTACTCAAGAGGATGAGGCCGAGGGGATTACTTTAGCCCATGCAGTTGAGATCAGCTTGGGCAGCATAGGGAAGCTTCAAGACCTCATCTAAGAAGGACTTGGAACAAGGCAGGGCCAGACAAGAGCTGCCTTGAATCCAGGAGACAGTAGAGACCTGGAAGACTAGAGATCAGAATCAGAGAGCCCCAAGCTCTGTCTACCCAAGAAATGAAGTCCACGCTGGTCTACTTTTCTACAACTCCAAGCATGTCAGCTTGCAGAAGAGATTCCCCAGCACCCAGTCACATCCTAAGAAAGCAGGTAAGAAGCTGGGCTGGCACGAGGGGAAGATGTCTGCCAGGCACCTTGGAATCTGCCCAGCCTATGAGGACCAGCATTGCAAGGGTGTCACTGTAAGCTCTTTAAGGAGTCTCTTAGGAGTAGCAACCTATCGCATGAATGCCTGCAATTGCTTTGAGACCTGGTTCTACCACATATGGTAATACATGCCTGTAATGTCCATGCTCAGAAGGCTGAGGCAGGAGGATCTCTTCTTAGACAGATGAGCTCAGTCACAGAGGATGGGATAAGATGGAACCCTCAGTCTGAGAAAATGCCTGCGGGGAGCATTGGCACACGCCCCTGCAGTCACTCCCATGCTAAGATGGACCCTCTTCTTAGTCACCAGCACTGGGACATCTGGGCAGAGGAGCCAGCTCCAGACAAGCACCCAGATCTCATTTCAGAGACATACTGGTGATAAAAACAGTGACCTCTCTGGGCTGAACACAGTAACTGTTGCTGTGTCAGGGGACAAGGCCACACGGGAATGCACCCACATAATTCTGAGGGCAAGGTAAGGGCTTGGGGTGTCTCCTTCCTGCAGGTGCACCAGCCTCCAGCCATGCCAGGGTAATCTCAGGGAGCCACAAGTGACTTTCTTGACAGTAGAAAATGTCCCCCTCCTCCTTCAGGTGGCTCTTCAGGAACTGAGGGACAGTAGTAGGCAGTAAAGGCCTCTGAGGGAAAGCTACACAGGATCTTTTCCCAGTTCACTTCCCTGTCCTGTCTTGCTCCCCACAGCAGAGAGCAACTTCCCCAAACGCCTCCTGGATGCTCCATGCAGCCTCCACTCCTCCCTAATGGTGCCCCCTCCCTTTGGCCCATGACCTGATTCCACATATCCAAGTTGACTTAGCAACCCCTCAGAACACTCTACTTCCTGGTTTGCACAAAGCAACATCAAGGTTAAAGAAAGAGAAGGACCGATAACTAAGTCTGCAATTGGAAAATCCTTCTGGAAATGAAGACCAGGCAAGCCAGGCCAACCTGTGCTCACAGAGGCTCATTTGTCTTCACCTGGGGCACAAAGGCTTGTGGGCAGATGAGTGAGGAAGAAGGAAAGCTACATGGTCCCCAATGTAACACCCTTCTCAAGGGAGTTGGTGCACAAATAGGGCGGCTAATTACCCTGGGCCAGGACATCAGCCAGGGTCCAAAGGCAGACCCCAGGAGAACTGGACTCTGCCTCAGTGGCACACGTGGAAATTAGGGCAATAGACCAGTATATGCTGATCTGTCACCAGCTGACACTGTGAGGAACCTGGGATGGCTAATATCGATTGCTAATTTGGCAGAATCTACAATCGTCTACAAGACAAACCTCTGGACATGTCTGTGGGGTGATTTCTAGATTGGGTTAACTGTGGGAGGCACCATTCCATGGGCTGGGGTCCTGGACTGGATGAAAAGAACAAAATAAGTGTGGCACCAGCATTCCTTTCTCTGTGGCTCCAGACGGCAGACACAGTGATCCACCTCCCATGCTTCTGCCACAGTAACAGCCTACTTTCAAAGTGTGAACCCAAGTAAAGCCGTCCTGCCTTAAGTTTCTTTTATTCTGTGTGTGTGTGTGGGGGGGGGTGCCAGTGCATGCGGAGGCCAGAGGGATGCGACAAATGTCTTAATTACTCTCCGCATCATTCTCTTTTGATAGGTTCTCTCGCCGAAACGAAAGCTGGCTGTTTCAGCTAGACTGGCTGGCCAGGGAGCTCCCAGGATCTGGCTGACTTTACCTGTCCATTGCTGGGGTTCCAGGCACACACAGCCATGTCTGGCTTTTGCTTTAATTTAAGCGATGGAGATTTGAACTAAGGTCTTCATACTCGCACTTTTACTCACTGAGCCACCGCTCCCACCAGCTTCTCTTAAGTTACTTTGTCAAATGTTTTGTCACAGTATTAGAAAAATAATAAATACATAAGCTCTTTCACAGACTAGGTCAACCTCATTCTTCATCTCTTTACTCAACCAGAAAACTACTTCCCCACTATCCTCATGGGTAACCCAGAGCTCTATTCTCTGGGGGGGGGGGCTGGGCTCTCTGCCTAATTACCAACCATCACCATCTCAACTGCAAAACAAGCGTGTCCCTTTCAAAAGCTATGTATAGTTGAGTGCCTGCCATCGAGTCAAATCACATTTCAAAGCACAGCACTTGAAGCCTTGTCAAGTGAGCCCTCCTGCAAAGATAATCAGCTGTCACTTGGACTTAGTATCAATGGGATTTTCAGGGTACCGGCATGAGTGAGGCTAAGCAGCTTCCCTTGGGTTCTTCACCTCCCTGGGAACCACCAAAGAGAATGAGCTTAGGAAAATCAGGGGAGATGGCTCAGCCAGCAGTAAAGTGCTTTGCAAGGATGCAGACACAGATTCAGACCTCAAATCCACATAAAAAGTTGGTGCGCTTGCAATCCCAGAGCTGGGGAGGGGTGCTGCAGAGACGGGTGGATCCCTAGGGCTCACTGGCCCACCAGCCTCGCCAATTTAGTGATTTTCAGGGCAGTGAGAGACCCTCTCTCAGAAAACCAAGATTGATGACATTCGAGAAATAACAGCAGAGGTTGTCCTCTGATCTCTACTGGCAAGCACCCACAAGTGCACCCCCAAACACACACAGAATAAGGGGGCTTCTAGTTATTGGAATCTATGGAATATCGCCAAGTTGGCTATGCTTCGTTTTTTCAGAAAGGATTCATGGGTAACCCCACAGCTGGATAATAAGCTCAAGACTCTAGAAGGGGACAGGGCTGGGGCTCGTGCTATGAGATCTCCATCTGGACTCTTCCATCACAGGAGACACTACCATCAACCTGGTGAGCCCAGTATCTGGCCATGCCTTGCTCTTTCCCGGGGCTCTTTCCTGGAACTCTCAAGTCCTGCCTGCTCTAACATCTGCCCATTCCTCGTTCCTCTTACATGTATTGCGATAGCATTCATGTTACTGAAACTTAACACATTATAGTTAGGGAACTTCATCACTGCAGGTAAAAATGGAATTACAAATTTGACCAGCAACTGGTTCCTCCCGTTCTGAGGCCTTCTCCCTTCCCACCCCAGCCAATGCAGCTCTGTGGATACAGGTCGCGATCAGCAGCTCCCACTCAGGTCGGTGGGATCAGCTTCCGGCCCTTCCTCCTGCACATTTAAAACGACTAGCTAAGAGATGCCAGCCCACGAGCTCCTGAAACATGCGGATCTCTGAAACCCCAAGCACTACTCCCGCGTTGGGGTCAGTTTTCTCTGAACAGGAAAAAAAGAAAGAAAGAAAGAAAGAAAGAAAGAAAGAAAGAAAGAAAGAAAGAAAGAAGGAAGGAAGGAAGGAAGGAAGGAAGGAAGGAAGGAAGGAAGGAAGGAAGGAAGGAAGGAAGAAAGAAAGAAAGAAAGAAAGAAAGAAAGAAAGAAAGAAAGAAAGAAAGAAAGAAAGAAAGGCGGGGTAAGAAGTTAAGGACCCTCGTCTGAAAGAGAAGCACTGTGCAGTAGAGGAGTCGGAGTGCACGCGTTCCCCGGGGTCCCACTCACTGCCTGTAGGGGTCGTGGAAGGGCAGTGCCAGCCAGGCGCCGTGCAGCTCGCGCATGAAGTCCAGCATCTCCTCCGCGCTGCGGTCCGCCGACACGAACACCACCTCGAAGGGCGCGGGCCGCCGCGCCTCGCTCACCAGCTCCGTGTAGAAGTCGCAGAGCAGCGGCGTGAAGTCGCGGCTGGGCGCGCATCGACCCGCAGCGAAGTACAGAGCTACCACCTTGTTCTGCAGCGCCGCCTCCGCCTCCACCACCTCGCCCTCGCGGGTCACCAGGCGCCGCCCGCTCAGCACGTCTACCATCGTCCCGGCTTGTGGAGGACACCACAACGAGACGATCCCCTGGGCTGCGCTGCCACCCGTCTACGGGCAGGGCACGCAGAGCCTCGAGCAGCACCGGGAGCCTCGCAGCCCCGCCTCCCGCGGAGCAGAGCACCTTGAGCCCACGGGAGGAGCTAGCAGACACTGGCTACTCTAGAAGCTGCGGCCATAGCGGTGACAGCTAGGTGCCCCGCTCCAGAAGCAGAGCCACGCCACCAATCCCGCCTACCTTCTACTTACCCGATCCTGCCTCACCTACCCGCGACCGCCTCTACTCACCCTCGCCCCACATCATCCACCTGAGCCCTCCCCCGCCACACTTTGCCCACCTGCGTCCTGTCTCGCTCACGCCAGACCTATCTGGACACCCAAAACCAACCATCTCCGCCATATCCCACCCACCGGAGCGCTCCACTCCACCCCACCGAGTCCACCCGGTCCTGTTTCTGTGGACCCGAATTCTGCTCCGCCCATCAGCCCCGCCCCACTTTGCCCACAGGAGCTGGACCCACCTACAACTACTTCCTACACCCTCCTGCACCGCCCACTAGGATTCTGTCCCGCCCACTTCTCCACCCCCCTCCAGCCACGCCCCCTCCCATATGCTCCCTGGGAAAATTTTCCTGTCCAGAAAAAAAAAAAAAGCCTTAGAACTTTCCAGGCCACAGATGGCTGTCCCCGACCCGCTCTCCCAAACCGGACAACACGCCCTCATTGCCTATGTATGCTCCAGTCCAGCCCAGAAGCTGCTGCACCCACCTGGCGCCTTTGAAGAGGGGTGACTTAGGTGAAGGGCTGTTCTGCCCCTAGTCGGAATAGGTTGACTGTGGGGAGCTCTGGGTGTGTACCTCCACCGCCCACATCCTGGAGCTCTAGAAGAAAACTGAGGGCAGGTCTCAGTGTTGCACGAGGAGAGCCGGAGTGTTAAAGATGCGTATTTCCCTGCCAAGCTTGAGGAGGCACTCTTGTGGGTCAGCATGTCCGCGCACACCCAAAACCTCAGGAATCGAGATAAAGAACTCCCAAGCACGGTGCTTTAAAAGTTAAAAAGTGGGAGCTGGAAAGACGGCTCGGCGTCGTTAAGAGTACTGGCTGGCTGTGCTTGTCTAGGACCTGGATTCTCTTTCCAGCACCCACAGCAAGGCTCACAAACCTCTGGAAGGTCAGTCTAAGAGATCAGAATCTTTTGGCTTCCACAGGCACCAGGCAAAGCACTCATACACATAAAATAAAAATAAAAGTAATGCAAAGAAGTTGCAGAAAAGTATTAAAAATTAGAGGCAGTTGTGAAAGCCAACATTACATTTTAAGTTGTAATTACTATGCCTTAGAGATCCATGAAACAAAAATGCCTCCGATCTGCAAGGCCCTTGCCCAAGGACAGATAGTTGCTGAAGTGCCTAAAGCTGTTGTTTATAGGAGATAAAAAAAAAAAAAGTCGCATATTTTCACTCCCCTAAACAAGTTTGTTTGACCCATCTGCACCTGATGTGCTGGACCATAGGAGGTAAGCAGGCAGGGAATATGTTAGGATGTATGCTTGCCCCTGATTGGACCTAATGGGAAATGCAATGAATTATGGGTTTTCTTTCTTAAACCCTCGCCATACTTGATTCTGGGCCATTTCCTAGGAACCTGGGTGTGGACCTGGCCAGAGCACATTCACCTGTCCAGTATTTAATTAAAGCTTGTAGGGTAAAAGGGCCAGTCAAAGAAACACTCCCTGACCCTGAAACCAGAGCCAGTGGAAAAAAAAAAAAAACTTTGGCCCTGAAACCAGAGTCAAAGAAACACACCCTAACCCTGAAACCAGAGCCAAAGAAACACACTTTGACCCTGAAACCAGACCCAAAAGGTTACAAAGGGCCAATGAAAGAAACACACTGTCCCTAACCAACTCAGCACAAAAAGCAACCAATCCTTGAGCAGGAAACCAACCAATCCCTGAGCACAAAATCCAGCCAATCTCTGAGCTTGTCCAAGCTCAGGTATTAAAACCCATTCTGAAAAATCTTCACCCTGGAAAAACTCCACCGCTAAGAAGCCCTATGTAAGTCCTGTGCTGGGTCAGTTGGAAACTGCCTTTTCCACCCTGGCAGAGGCAGCCACTCTCCTGGGTTCCTCTCTCCCAATAAATCTCTTGAATGAATTTTGAGTGAAGACCTTTTGCCTAAGTGGAGTAGAGAAGCACAGACATCTGGAATGGAACTGGAGCGAACTGCTACATCTCTGACAGTGTTTCCACTTTGGCAGAATGAAGCAGAGAAGTAACAACTTTCACCAAAGCAGTAGGCAGATCGCTAAGGACATCTCTGCTAGGAAACTCTGAGCAGAGTGGAGTAGAGCTGAGCTTTAATGGCTCTCTCAGAGAGGAGCAGAATTGCTACATTCCTGTGGGAAAACCATCCCTCACTGGAACACAGCTATGACTTCCTGACAGTCAGGATACCTTCCCTTCACAGCTACAGGTATAGCCTGGTTCCCAACGGTCAGGATACCTTTGCCTTCAGAGCTGCAACATTTGCAAAGTTTGCTTCATAGTTGGTTTTAAACTGTGTTTTCTTGATCAGTGGGACTAATGATTTCTGGCAAGTTTCAGACCACTCACTCCAGTTCTAAAGGTGGAACTTCACCCCAGAACAATGAGACTGTGGGATGCTTCAGGAGGTACATGCCTTGAGATGTTCCAAGCTCCCTGGCTGCCTTCAGCTCACAGACTATAGGAGTGAACTTCCATGCCAAGGAATGCACCAAACATACAGATGCCTCCTGGTAAGTCATAGTCTAGTTCTGTTTTGTAGGGTCCCTACCTGGGGACATGGAAAGGGTTCAATAGAACCTCAATAATGCCTGGTCTAGGGCATATAGCTAGACATCACCGGCCATTCTGGTTCTAGTTGGAAAGTTTTGTCTGTTTCTAGAGAAAGTTGTATCTGTTTGTTGTGTTGGTAAGTTTTGTTGCATTGTTTGTCTTTTTGGAGTTTTGTCTGTTTCTCTCTAAACTTGGGTCTCCCTGTTTTGTTGGGAAGTTTTGTCTGTGTTTTCTGATGTGTTCATAAGTTTTGTTGCAAGCACGGAGCTGAGACAATATTTTGCTGTTTCTGTGTACTAGCTGCCAGTGATCACATGACTGCATTTAGGTTTGGGGCTCAGAATTTATCTCAATGAATTCAGGTTAGCAGGAGTCTGGATGTCTTTTTTGTGCATATAACATTAAAATTGTTTTAAAGCAAATCTATTTTATTTGAAAGCTGAAGCTACAATTGGTTTATGGTTCTCCCATCATTAGACCCAAGCATATTTAAAAGTTTCCTCTATGTCCTGGGTCAGTTTGAACCACCTAACACAGTGACAGTGTTGGTCTTATTTCCTTATTGAAGATGATGTTTTGTTATTGTTTTAGGTTTATTCCTGTCTTATTCATGTGTCTCTCTGTTGTACAGGTGCCTTGAGAAGTCAAAAGAGAGCATCCGGTGTCCTGGAGCTGGAGTTTTTCAGGCAGTTGTGAGCCACGTGACGTGGTTTCTTGGAATAACTTGGTCCACTGCAAGAGCAGGGAGCCCTCTTACTGGCTGAGCCATCTCTCCAAGCCCATACATTTTTTTTTCTATCGCTGAAATGAAATTATAAGGTAATTCACAGACAGGCTGGAATCTGAGAGGGAAACATGGTTAATATAAACCTTGAGTCAAAAACAACTTTTAAACATCAAAGTAATTTTGTTATTCAAGGTTCCAGAAAGAGAGTCAGCCATGTTTTGATTTTGAGCATGGTTCTCTGGATGGCTTAGTGACCCTGGTATTTTCAGGGCGTGTTCTTTTTGTGTGTAGTTTCTTTAGGAGTCTCCAGCGAGCTGTGCCAAAACTCTTGACTCAGCCAGATGGAGGTGGAGAGGGGATGGCTCTTCCTTCCCCATATCTGCTTAACTGTCTCCCGTCTTTCTCTCCGACTTATCTCCGATTGCCTGCCAGGCCAGAGGAGAAAAAAAGAAGCAGGGCTGGGGACATCGCTCAGTTCAGAGTGCTTGTCCGACACGGCCAAGGCCCTGCATTTCATCAGAACTCCTTATAAACCGGGAGTGGTGGCATGCACCTGTAATCCCAGCACTTGAAAGGTGGAGGCAGGAGGATCAGTTCGAAGTCATCCTCTACTTCATAGTGAGTTTGAGGCCAGCCTGGGCTATGTGAGACCTTTGGGGGTGGGAAATGAAGAGAGGGAGGTATTTGAACAATTGTATGAAAGAGGAGAGCCAGAGAGAGGAACGTGATTTAATATTCAGTGGCCAGAGGGGTCTAAGTGAGTGACTTGCAAGGCTGGTTCGTACTGACTCCCTCACATCTCAGCACTCAATAAAACAGAAATAGCTGAAAGTCTTCACTGCTGGCTCAGCCTGTATGGTGCTGTTCACGTGGGCTTAGCCGAGGACGGGATCTTTGATGATGTTCCATGATGGTTCATGGTGCTTTTGGAAATAGGAAGGGCAGAGACAATTGGAAGGTGAGAGGAGCTGTGAGCAGTTTACATTGTGCATATGGAGCCTTGACAGCTAAAACCCCTGAAGGAGAGAGCAGGTGGGAGGGAGGGGACTAGACATGGACCAAAGTGGGAGCATCCCTCCTAAGGGACAGTATTGCTCAGCTCACTCCTCAGGCGTGTGGACAGCCAGGTACTGTAAGCAAAGGAATCCTCTGGAGTGACAGAATCCTCAAGGAACAGAATTCCCCCCCCCCCACCATCCAAGACATCTGCCTTGCCCTGAGCTGGTGCAAGCCTTTGTGTATGAGCTGCTATAAAGAGTGTGTGCCCAGAGAGCTGGGCAATTCAGATAAAGTCCTACTTCTTAAGGTCACTGCTGACTACCCCATAGCAGTCAGTCCTCAACGGGACCTCTCTGAGACTCCCAGCTACCATGTGCTCCAATCCCATCTGCTCTCTCAACTAAGGTGGGACTAAGAGGCAGGGGGACAGTCTGTTCACACCAAACTTAGCCAGACTTTGCCTACCCTGCAGGATCGCAGTTTGAAGCTGTCATGAGCAGCCTGCCCATCTAGACTTCTCACCTCTCATCCTGCCAGGGCGGTATGGAAGGTCCAGTTCCCCAGGCAGCTGGTGAAGCTGGAGGCTGCAGTGCAGAAGCTTTGCTGGCAGCAGGTTTGGAGTGGGAAAGGTTTACTCAAATTCCACTCACCAGTGTTCACAGTCACACGTTATATGGGCTTCCACGGAGTCTTGGTTCTGACCTTGTCAGGTAGACACCTAAAGGCCAGTAGTTCTTGCAGTAATGAGGACTTGGTATTGATGCCACCCTCGGGTCTCCAGGCATCAGTATAAACTTCTCAGAGGGTTTCTGGCCAGAAGCCACGGGTGGAGCTTTGCAGTCCCCCTCATCCTCCGTTTTAGGAGAGGCTACCTTCATTGGTGGTTTGGGGAGTAAGGTAAAACAGTAACGGTGAAAACAGACTTTCAAGTTCAAGGAGTGATTAGGTCTATCTACTGGTTTTACAACTAGTGTGTACACTCAGGGCAAAGATCAGAGCTGGAGTGTTTGCTTAGCATGTGCAGGGCACTGGGTTCCATCCCCAGGATTGGAAGCAGCTGGACCAAATATTACTCTGCCCTGTCATACATACTCACTGTCATATTCCATTTCCATGCTATATATTCTTTTGGGGAGGCAGGGCCTTAGATACCCTAGGCTCCCTCCAACTATGTCATTCAGGATGATCCTGCACTCCTGATCTTCCTGCCTCCACCTCCCGAGCACTGGGATGTCAGGTGTGTACCAGCACACTTGGTTCATGAACCCAGGACTTCATGTGTGCTGGGCAGTCAGTCACTCTACCCCCTTATATATCCCTGACTCTCTTGTCTATTTTGTCCTGGCATTGGCCCAACAGCACAGACCAGTAAGTTAAAAAGAGATTTGTTTTAGCTCATGGCTGGAAGAAGATGGAACAGGGACTCGTGTCTTGTGATGGCCTTGTTGCTGACAGAGGTCCAAGGCCCTGCAGCACATCCTCACAGCAACGGACAGAGTATGCATATACACAAGTCTTGGAGCCCCTTCACCCTGCCCCTTTTTAAATAATAACCGAACAGTGCTGGGTATGTGGTTTAGTTGGTAGAGCATTTGCCCAGCATGCAGGAGGCTCTGATCCCATCCTCAGCACTTCAGGTAACAACAATGGTATTAATAACTGAAAAATTGGCCAGGCGTTGGTGGTGCACGCTTTTAATCCTTGGGAGGCAGAGGCAGGTGGATCTCTGTGAGTTCGAAGCCAGCCTGGTCTACAGACTCCAAAGCAATACAGAGAAACCCTGTCTCAGGGGGGAAAAAAAACCCTGAAAATTATTGGCAAATATTTCTTGTCCACAATAATGGCTCATGACATTTTCATGTTATGCGCACCCTGCACTCTGGCCATATCCACCCTCTCCCCTTTTCTCATACAGCCACTAGGATTCAATCATGGGGCTACATCCTAATGGCACTCCTAGTCCTAGTCCTCCCCTTCCCCCAGCCCTTCTGAGTACCATGGGCTGATTAGGTTTCTGCCCTGGTAATAACTCGACAGGGGCATTCTCAGCACAGGAACCTTTGGGGACACTCAAACCACATCCAGCCACGGCACTGAGTTATTTGTTTGTTTGAGGCAGGGTCTCAGGTAGCCTAAGCTGACCTTGAACTCACTATGTATTAGAGGATGGTCCTGAACTTCTGATGTGCTGCCTCTCCTCCTGAATGCTAGGGTTCCATGCCTGCACTACAAACCCTGTTTATGTGACCCTGGGGACTGAAGCCAGGGCCTTGCGCATGCTGGTTAAGAGCTCTGTGTACCAAGGCACTTCTCCAGCCCACACAAACTCAGCTCTCTTAGGTCTTCCTCATCCCCTCCTGTCTAGGACGACTATGGCCAGGACTCTGAGCTTTAGAAGGTCCTTCCAATCTTCCCACCAAGTAGGCCACCCCGATTCCATCTTAGGCCTGCCTAAACCAGTCTCTGAGAATCTGCTAAGTCACCCATCCCCCACTGCTATCCCATCACCTTGACCTGCCTTCAGCAAAAAATGACAGTAAGTGGGTTCAGCAAGAACTATTCCCTCAAGAAAATGTGAGAAACATGAGCCATGACCATGGCTGTTTGACTTGAAATGGTTTTCTTCTCATCACCAAGCTGTGCACATGATTATAGTGACCCACTCATTTCTAGAAGCACTTATGAACACACAAATATAGTTGTGGAATTTTTATTGGATTAGCTAGCATAGCAAACAAATTATATTCCTCAGGGTGCAGACAGTACATTCTGAATTTCCTGATTTTAAATATTCATGCTTGAGTTATTTCTCTGTATGGTCATGTTATGTGTTCCCAGGAATTGACACTGTGAGGTCTTCATGACCTATGTTCAGAGGAATGGTTCATCTGTTGCTGGGAAAGGACACTGGCGTCAAAACCAGAAGCCCAGGTTTGTCGGTGATTGACTGTAGGTCCTTGGGTGAGCCAGCCTGATCAGCTTCTTCCCAGACATGCTTTCGGATGATTCTAGAAGCAGCTGGACCATTGCCACAAGACAGATTCAAACAGAAAGATGAGTCAAAAAACTGGTTTCTCATGGTTCATAATCTTGATTGTCAACAAAGACACTCTCTGGCCTCCACATTTATGTGCACATACATGAATGCACACTGAAACACATAAATATCACACACATGTTGAAAATAGAAGTCTTCTTTGCGTCTGCTTTAGGATCCACCCCAACACCACAAAAATAAACAAGTAAACAGATGAGGGGGCTGCTCTTCTAGAGGCTGTGTGTCAGGCTCCCAGCACCTCTGTCAGGCAGCTCACAACCACAACTCCAGCTGTAGGGGATTCGATCCCTCTGACCTCGGCAAGCACCTGTACTCACATGTTCATACCCACATGCAGATGCGCACACACCTACACATAATTAAAAATAAGATAAGGCCTTAAAACATACGTGAGAACTATTGAAACCCCAAAGTACTTTACTGGACAAAGGCTTGTGGTTTTTCAGATACTGTGATTTGAGTCTGCCATTCCCACAAGGAGGATAGTAGACAAGCCTTTCCATGCCCCCTCAGGCAGGACAGCACAGACATGCTCCCCCCCCAGGGCAGAACAGATACACCCTTCCATCCCCCCAGGGCAGAACAGCATAGACACACCCTCCCATCCCCCCAGGTCAGAACAGAACAGACACACCCTTCCATCCCCCCCTAGGGCAGAAGAGCACAGATATGCCCTTCCATGATTCCCCCAAGCTTGGCCAATGGGGTGTCCAATCTTTTGGAATGTTTGCTTCAGTCTTTGGTAAAAGAATAACAACACCCTGGGGAATAGTTGGGAAGGAGTAGAAGTGAACAAGAAAGCTTAATGGGGAAGAATATGGTTGAAATACATTATATACAGGTATGAAAATGTCATGAGATCCATTATTATGTACAATAAAAACATCAAAAAAGCAGAGCCCCTTGTCTGGTGCAGCCGTCACCTTTTGAGTTTATTTTATTGTGATTTGTAAATTTTTTTAGAGACAGGTTTTCTGTTATCTTTGGAGCATGTCCTGGAACTCGCTCTGTAGACCAGACAGGCCTCAAACTCAGAGATATTCCCCTGCCTCTGCCCCCCCCCCCCCATGCTGGTCCTATTTTATTCTGATTTTATGTTTATTTGGGGGGAGGTCAGTGTCAAAGGACACCTTGCAGGATCCAGTTCTCTTCTATCTTGTGGGTTCCAGGATTGAACTCAAGACATTAGGCTTGGCAGCATGCATCCCCACCTGCCAAACCATCTTATATCCCCTTGGTGACTGTGAATGCTGAGTGAAGATTTTGCTTCAGCTGTTGCTGTTACACTAGTACAGGAAAAAGAGCCAGAAGATTTTCAGAGATATCTGCCTGAACCTGACACTTTTCAAAATCCAAATAAGTCATGACCTGTCCTCGAATGACCAAACAGTTCTTTAAGTGTGTCTTTGCTGATATGCTGTGACCCCCTAGAGGTGGTTTCCAAGGTCAGAACAGTTCTCTAACACTAGCACATTCCTCCTTTTTCTTGCTTTCATTACCTTGATAATACCAAAGTCAAGCTGGGGAAAGAGCTGATATGACCTAAATCAAGTCAGTGGCACTTAATTGCTGTTAGCAAACATGAGATAATTCACTGACAAACACCACAGCACAGATGCAAGACAGATACACTGTGCCATAATGTCACCATGGCAATGATACCACAAACACCACGCCACAGATAAGTGAAGAACATTCTCTGCCAGTCAGTATGACTGCATAGCCAGTGACTGTGCAGTGGCTTTCTCAAGGACACACGGCTGCAAATGAGTTACCAGCTAAACTAGCCACTGTTTTCAAGTGACATCTTTTCTTGAATGGACAATTGGTATGTGAAGTATGCATATTTAGACTTAGCTATTTAGTGGACATTATCTCAGGGATAAATACATTGGATCCATCAATTCAAGAAAAACAAGTGATGTTTTTGTCTGTGTCCCATTTCACCCTTCTAACAAACTAGTTTGGATACACTTTTACACAGGCCCAAGAACTGGACACCCTCCCAGGGTTCTAAAGGCTTCTCCTGAGACTGGTGGCGGTTTACTATGTGTTCATGACAATCTTCTCAAACTCGAGGAGTCCTGTTTAGTCCAGGGGGACCATCTCCCCCCAACAATCCTGTTTCTTTTGGCTTCAGCCAGCTGTACTGACTCCCACAGTATTTTCCATGCTCACATGGAGACACTGTCTTTATTCTCCAACCAACAGTGAATCACTGCTGCTCTGGCCAATGACAACTCTGACTGAAGAGTCTTAGGCACAGCCGAGTAGGGCAAGGACCTGAGTTAACTGAGGTGGTAAGACTATAATTGTGGGCAGCAGCATCCCATCGCCTGGGGTCCTGGGCTGAATAAAAAGGAGAAAGCAAGCTGAGCAGGGAGCATTCATCTCTGCCTCTGCTGGACTGTAAACTCAGAGATCAGCTGCCTCAAGCTCTTGCTGCCATGCCTTCCCCACCGTAACGGGCTATATCTTCAAGCCGTGAGTCAAATAAACCCTTCTTTCAGCTACATAATACCTTACTACATCAACAAGAAAAGTAACGGCTTACCCACTGGAAGGATATGCTCAGTGCTGCAGCTGCTACCAGGAGAGCATGTATGGGTGGTGCAGCCACAGCCATGAGCCAGTGACCCCTGAGCTCTGCCTGGGGACCCCTCTCCAGCCACAGCACACTAACAGCTTGCAGGTCTGAAAGCAGTTTCTAAGCCTAAGTCTCTTGAGAGTAAATGATAGCCAACAGCCACAAAGCTGCCTACAAAGGCGAGCATGTTTTGGAAACAGAACCACCACCAGACACCATAAACCACAATGTCATCTCCCTTCTCCTCAGACCAGAAGTCATCACAGGAAGCTTCTGGCTCTTTCCACGGGCCCTCCTTTCCCTCTCCCACCTGCTCTTCCCACCCACATTAGCACAAACACATGAGGTATTTCTTTCTGCTCTGCCAAATACATCAGGTTGTCAGTAATTGAATCTCGAGGGAAACATGGTTTTCCCTGGTGGGGGAAAGTAAAAATAACATCAAACACTCCAATGGGATTGTTATGGAAGGAGGGTTGGTTTCCTTCATCAGCCTGAGAAGCTAGAGTGGTTTTGCCTTTGTTTTTGTGGTACTGGGGCTCAAAACCATAGCGCTTTGAATGCCGAGCAAACACTCCACCAGAGTCCCAGCCTCATGCTGTTTTGAGTCCTGCTCCAGGGCACTGAGGTCAATACAACACCCAAGATAAAATGTTCCACTGACAGCCTCCCAGGCCTAGTCCTTTGTTTCCTTCCCTACCAAAAACTCTGACTTGGCTTTTCTCCAGGTGTTTCCAGGTTAAGTCTCACTACTACAACTACTAGAAAAACTAAGTAGGAATGGATTTCTTGGTGGTTTCTATCCTTGGGATCCACCTGGCTGAAGATCAAAATACTGTTTATGAGAAAGCTTGGTAGTCCACACCTTCAAAGTCATCTCTCCTGGCCTTTTATTGACCTGTCTTTTATGGGTGGGTTTTACTATCTAGTTTAATAGCTGAAAGTATATACAAGGGTTTTTAAATTATGTTGTATGCAGTGAATTTTGACTGTTCCTTTTTCTAGAGCTGTCTATTTTCTCAAAAGCGTAATTATTGATAACAGTCTCATATAACTAGAAGACCTTATCCATAATTGGATCCTCCTTCTTAAGTTGTTTCCATAATCCCTTTAAGAATTGTGTGTCAGAAGAGAACATGAGTGCAGATACCAGGAGAGGCCAGAGTACCAGAGCCCCCTTGGAACTGAACTCCGGTACTGGGGAGACAACTGATAAGCTGCTGGGAACTAAACGTGGTTCCTCTACAACAGTAAGCACTCCTAACTCCGGAGCCATTTCTCCGTCCCCTCTCTTTCCCCACTGCAGGGTCTGGGGATTGACCCTAGGTCCCACATGCTAGGCAGCCTACTCCTGAGGTCCGTGGTATACTGACAAAGGCTGTCACTATGTAGCTTGTGCTGACCTTGACCTCCTGTCTCAGCCTCCCCAGTCCTTGGGAACACTCCATCTGCCTGTGACCTTTTTATCAACCCAGTCTGGCTGTTGTCTTCTCAAGTCACCCTGCTGGCTCTCGTTCAGTTTTTAGGTCATTGAGACCTGTGCCAGTCTGGAATGTCTTTAACTGATTTTCTACCATTAAACACACCCCACTTGATGGTATGCCTTAGCCTTCCTCTAGGCCATTGTTCATGGATTTGTCTTCACTATTCCTGGGGATATTGGCCTGCAGGCTTTTTTCCCTTAATATAGTATTTTGCCTGACTATGGTATAATTGTAGTAGTGGCATCATACAATTTATGAATGTACCCGGTTCTCCTTATTAATGAAACATTTGAGGTACTTGATTTATAACCCTTTATTCTGTCAGTTCTAGCGGTTCCAGACCAGAGGCCCTATTTGCTTGTGTCTCCTATGAAGTGGCACACCATGGGAGGGCCCCACTACCTCCACTCAATGCCACCATGGGGCCAAGCCTTAAACACCTGGAGCAGAGAACACTCCTCCTTCTGCTCTCTCCCAGTGTCCACAGCACCCAGCAGTAAAGCTGTCATGTGCCAAGTCCAAACCTTTGTAACAGGAATTTCTTCTTTCCACTTTTAAATTGTGTGTATGGTGTTTTGTCTGCATGTACCGTGAGTGTGCAGTGCCTAGAGGCCAGATCTCTTGCAGACTGAGTTACAGATGGTTGTGAGTCATGTGGATGCGGGCGATCAGATCCAGGTCCTCTAGAAGAGTAGCCAGAGCTCTTAACCTCTATTATTAAAGGAATCTTTTAGCAGAAGTCTAACTCTCTCCCAAGAAGGAAACAGGACTGGGTATGTAACTGGCGGAGTGCTTGCCTAGCACACACAAGGTTCTGGGTTCAGTTTTAGCACCATACCCAGGACACACTGTCCCCTTTTGGATGCAGTTCTCACTCTATCTCCACCCTGCCCTCTGGCTCACACCTGTCACCCTAGGACCCTGGAAATAGCAGCATCAGGATGCTCAGGGCCATCCTCTGCCACATGGTGAATCTGAGAGCAGCCTGAGGTATGCTGGGGGGAGGGAGGGGGGCGGATGACACCAGACTCTGAAGTTTAGAAGCATACACTATCTGCAACTTACATTCTCTGCTTGTGGTCCAAGGTGTGAACTCTTACCTTGCTCCTCCAGGTGCCATCCCACTGTGACATGATGGACTCTTAACACTCTGGAACCTTAGGCCCAAATAAACGCCTCCCTTCTACAAGCTGCCTGGTCATGGAGGTTTATCACAGCGCAGGAAAGTAGCTAAGGCAGGATCTGGTGCCAGGAGCATGGTTGCCAGAGGGCCTGACCATACCAGTTTTGGGAGGAATATGGTACTTTGCACAAGAAAAGTGGCCAAACGCTATGACCAGAGCTTAGTGGGTAGTCCTAGTACAAGCTCGGAAGACGGTAGTGTTGAGAGCTACGTGGACTCTGGAGGCCAGTCTCAAGAGGTTCCGGAGGGGAACAGGTTGACAGCATTCTTGTGATATATTGGCAAAGAGTGTGGCTGCTTTTTTTTTCTGCCTGTGTCCTAAGAACTTGTCATAGGCTAACTTTAAAATGGAGTTATTCCTTTGGTGGAAGAGAGTTCAAGACAGTCTATCTAATATTGACTCTGCCACATGGTTATTAGCAATTAATTTCATATGCAAGTCTGCAATGAAAATGAGCAACTAGGACAGAGACAACAACAACAAAATGACCAGTGTGAGGAGGAAAAGGATGAGCAGAAACTGAATGCAGAGCCAAGGCTTGTGCTGAAAGAGGAAAGGGGATTAGGCATGGAGTAAAGGGCAGGGTACCCTCATGGCCGGACGCCCCGCCCCCCACCCCCAGCGGAGCTTTCGACTTGTGAAAGGCAAAACTTAAGATTTTCTGTTCCTGTAAAGGAACAAGCAAAAGCTTCTGCAAATGTATGGGGACCAGGGTCCATCCCAGGCTGGCAGCTGAATTTGACAGTGTCTTCCAAGTGGTGTTGGATTTACAGTCATGAAGGATACACAAACAAAGGGGCTGTGGAATCTTCCTCCATGGTATCCGAGAGCCAGAGGCCAAATATGTGGGTAACCCCCAACACACTTCAAAAAAAAAAAGAGAAGAAACTAAAGGAATTTTCGTATCATAAAGACACAGAAATGAAAATTTGGGACTTCTCTGGTAGTCACTAACAGTGACTGGAAACTTCCATGTTTCACGCATGATGAAAAACAAAGGACGGTGCACATGGCATCAGGAGTAGCCGCTGTTAGCACCGGGCCAGCAAATGTCCTGACCACAGCTCTGAGGATCTGGCAGAACACTGCATGACTCCTGGCCAGCCAGCATTCTCCTGTACAAACAACCCCAGGGTTCTAAGTATTACCACGGTGACTACAAAGCCACTTGTACTTTATTTTCATGTCCTAAAAGCTATACTGCAGAGCTCCTGTCTCACAAGGAGTGGAATGTCAGCTGGAACAACTTTGGTACCGGGAAAGTACAACATGAGCAAAAACCCCAAGTCACAAATGTCTGCTTTCAACTATAACATGACATCACCGGCTACTCAAGCAGTGACAGTACCAGCAGAAGGTAGCCAGCAGCACTCGCAGCAGGTGCCGTGACACACCGAGAGGAGTTCCCCAGGCCCCCAGACTGCCTTGTTCCAGTTACTGATCCCAAAATTCAGCAAAAATAAGTTACTCTCTACAAAGCAGAAACTCCTATTATTCTATATAAAGGAACAAGGTGTTCAGAAATGTTCAAGAAAATCCTGTAAGGAGATAACTGAGGCTCAGAAACGTTTTAAAGATCAGAGCCAAGATTCCCAAGTCCCTGCCAAAGCCTAGTGCTTACAAAACCCTGTTCATTTATTTGCAAAGTCCACACTGCTTCCAAATTGTCCAACAGGTACCAGAGGCTGTGGCTCAGTGAGGACAGTGCTTGCCATACATGACATCCCAGGTGTGAGTCTCAACACGAAACAATACGAGACAGTAACAAAGCAGCTAGAATTTTCCAGTTGGGAAGAGGAGGAAAAAATCTGCACCACAGATGTTTAGTCGGCCATCAACATCCAAATCTAAGGTAAACTTTGACTCAGGGACATTTCTTCTAGGAGCACAGGCTTTTCAAACTCTACAAAGACGAGCTGTTTGCACCCTGCCTACCACAGGGCTGGAAATGCAGCGCAGGAAGAACACAATGGAGCCACGGACGCCATGCTCTCGCTTCACACATCTAGAGGTCACAAGTCCACTCTGAAAGGCTTTTGCCTCCACTGTCAGCTTCGTGTCACACTACAAATGGAGAGTCGGCATTTCCTGGCTCAGATATGAAACAAATGCACCTTCTTCCATGAATCTTGGATCTGAGGTCTCCCCAGTCTCAACAGAGCGGACGATGCAAGCTGACCTTGTAAGCTTGCTAGCCGAAGCTCTCATGTATATCATGGAGGAGACTGGCCTGCTCAGAAGCTACACCGCAGGCTGAGCAGCTAGAGGACGACAGCCCTGGTGCAGTGTAGATGGGACACCTCAGGCACACTGGTCGTTTCGTGTACAGCTCAGCTCTCCTCTACAGCTGGAATCTGACAACAAAAAAATCTCACTCTTCCTAGTGTGAAGAGTCAAATTTAAACACAGAGGGGGCTGGAGAAAAGGCTCAGTCGTTACTTGGGGCTCTTCCAGAGAACCCAAGTTTAGTTTCCAGCACTCACATTAGCTTGCTTACAACCCAGAAGCAGCGGCACCCTCTTCTGGCCTTTGTGGGCACCTGCTTCCACATGCGCACACAGCAACTCAGACAGACAGACTCACTCTCCACTGAGCAACTCAGACACAGACAGACAGACAGACAGACAGACTCACTCTCCACTCCCCCATTATTACAGATAAACCATCCTTTACAATTAGTTTAAGAGAGAAACCCACACACCATTTCACCACAATACTCAGAGGAAAACTCTAACCATCACTGTATTAAAATCTGGTCTCCAGCGCTGTGGAACAACCCTCTTGTACACCGTAAAGCTCTGTCACTCAAACTAGTTTAATAACGTTGGCCGGCCAATAGCCAGGCAGGAAGTACAGGCAGGACAACCAAACTGAGAATGCTGGGAGGAAGAAGGGCGGAGAAAGGAGTCACAAGAGGACACAGAGAGAAGCCAAGATGGGCATGTCATGCTAAGAAAAGGTACCAACCAAGCCATATGGCAAAGCGGCTTTATAGATGAGAAATACTGGTTAATTTAAATGTGAAAGTTAGTTAACAAGCCTGAGCAATTGACTGAGCATTTGTAATATTGAGTCTCTGTGTCAGTTATTTGGGAACTGGTGGGCAGGAAAGAAAAGTCCGACCCCAGAATTGGCAAAATGGCTCAGGGACCGCCAAGCCCGACAACTTGACTTTGACCCATGGGACTCATATGCTAAGAGAGAACCAACAGCTGTCCGCTGACTTCCACACATAGCTGTGGCACATAAATACCCCACCCCCTTTAAAAAGTAAAAACCAAAAACAGGTTCCCAGAAAACAGCACACACCCAGAGTTAGCACAGCACCAAGACAAAGTACAATGCAAAGCAGCAGGTGCGTCCCTCTTTCCCGCCGTCCTAGTGAATGCCTGCTGAGTGCCTGGGTGAGGAAGATAGGAGCAGACAGGGGATGGCAAATCCTACCAAGTCCAAGGAGACGAGGTCAGGGCAAGAAATTTCAAGTCTATTCTGTAGATCTGAATATGAAGACAATTCAGAAGGCTGAACCCCAATCCTCAGATGTCAGCAAGCAGTCTGTGAATTTCATTCAGGGTTTAAAATTTAGCCCCCAACCTTTTCTCATCAGTTCCAAATCATACACAGAACTCTAAAGTCGTGTATATAATTGGCCACCCCCACAATGGACTTTGGGTAGTTCATACAGTACCTAAAACATCCTTCTCTGAGGAAGGACAAAGTCAAAGGAGCCATGACATTTCCATACTCAGCTGTAAGCCTACTCAACTACTGTGACAGCCAATGGACATGAGGTAGCCACCATGCTGGGCTGGCAGGAACCATGATATCTCACTCATTAACTAAGGAGAGAACATGTCATTTTTGGACAATCTTAAGTGCCAAGGAAGTATCAGACCCACCTGCTACATGGTTTACCGAATCCAGTCTTCGCCAAGCTAAAGGCAGCTGTCAATCTGGAATAGCTGGTTCTCTGAAACACCGCAGGCAGGAAACTGGTTTAGGACACATGACAAACCACTCAGTGTAAAAATTAATATGAGAAGGCATATGCCCGGCCTAAGAAACTAGCTTGTATAAAGGCATTAATTATGTGATGTAATTTAATTTCTTTAAAAATGGCACTGGATCAGGCATGGTGGTACTTGCCTGCAACCACAGCATTCAGGAGGTAGAGGCAGGAGGATTAAGAGTTTAGGGCCAGTCTGGGCTATATGAGACCCTGGGGGTAGGGTCTGGAGATAATTTGTTCTGGAAAGTGTCTGGCTCTCAGCCAGAGGTGGCTGCATATATCTGTAACCCAACAGTGAGGGAGAGGGTGTGGGCAGATCCCTGATGCTCACTGGCCAGCCGGCGTAGCCGAGCTGCTGACGCTCAGGTTCCCCTCCGTTTTAAAGAGAACAGGGAGAAATCAAGGTGGACCCACCTGACTCCGACCTCCAAGCGCGCCCACACTAGTGTCCACACAGAGCACATGTGAACTGCTGGCGAAGCAGGCGAGCGGAAAGCGATTTTGGAGCCAGTTCATAGTGTAGAGAAGCCGGCCTGCATTCTGGAGATCAAGAAAACCTCGCAACAAGTTCAGAACACTCTCTTGCCAGGGATGGTGGTGACTCACGCTTATAAGCTCAACATTTAGGAAGACTGTCGTGAATTTTGAAGCCAGCGTGGATTAAAGTGAATCTTTGCCTCAAAATACAAACATACATGTACAAATATACATGTATGACCTTTCTTGCCTTCAACTCATGTATCTACAAAAAAGAGCTTCTGGGGATCACACTTGACTGGCACCAAGAGAGGCCTAGACAAAACAGGCTAAGTCTCACTGCCTTGTAATCCTGGACACTGGCTCCATGCTTTGATCTGCCCTCCTCCGCAAAGGAGGGATAAAGGACTATTGGTAATGAAGTGACAAAACAAAACCAGCAGGCAAACAAACTATCAGCAAGGCCTTTCTTAGGGAGCTACTCAAGTCTCCTTAGTGTCCGATGTTTTTACCAGCATGACAGAAGACAGGTGAACAAGGCTCCAAGTCTCCCACAGGGTCATAGCTTACTTAACTACAGACTTGATTCACTGGCCATTAGCACCCAACCTTCCGACTAAATTCTTTGCCACTTTTTCCAGAAAATATTTACTGAGTTGTAACTTCAGTACACAGCACAGCAAGTCATGTGCCTTTAGAAAGGAAGTTATGAACGCAGCCAGACTGAGTCCCAGGGCCCATTCCTTTCCTTCACTGTAATCCCCCCACCCCAGAGCCTGACAGGCCTGGCCCTCAGTCACTCAGTGAGCAGCATCAGGCCCTGAGGCCACCAAGTACCAACTATTCTAACAGCAGAGGAATGCACCAATTTCCCTAACCGAGCCTGGCACACAAGTTGCATTTGTCAGAATAAGTAACCCAGAGACATTTTAAAAATCGACTGAGAACACTATTAAGTCTCTACTTACCACGTGGATTAAAACTACCAAGTCTCAGACTGGTGTTTAAGTATCAATGAAAGCACTATATATAGGCAGCATTCAAAGGATGGATAGGTATGAAAATACCCTACACACATTATTGAGTTCTATATATGGAAACACTTTAAGTTCAAAGTCATCAAAGTCACAGTTAACTAACATTTTTCATTAATATCAAATCAGAAACAGCAGACATGTGGACAGCTGAACTGTGCCTTCCTCTGACGTACACTGTCTTCTGTTCCTACCAAAGCTGACATTCCCATGTGTGGGACTGTCATGACTTCAGGACCCCTTTCAGAAAGAGTCAACACAGCAGCACACAGTTCACAGTCACAAGTTGCACATAAAGGGTTTATTTTGAATGTTTTAAGGAAGGATAGAGTTACATCATAATTATAAAAATTACTTACAGAATTAACAGAGTTGTACTGTGTATACTTCTAAATGCAGAGAACAGGGAACTGTCTACACGTTGTATAAAATAAAATTAAAATTAAAAAATGAATTCAAGCTCAAAAACTGAGGTCGTTTTATCTAGTTTTAAATGTGAACACGGACACCTCTGAACTCTACTCATTCATTCAAACTGCACCAATGATGGAGAATACGGAGAGCGCAGCATCCCCAAGGAACACAGAAACTTCGGCCGTGGTTATTTTGTCAGTAATTTTTCCTGTGTCATCTTTGGAGGACTTTCATCTCTTCAACAATCAGCATAAGAGTTTTCAGGCACTACAATCTGACAGTCAGAGCGGTCTTCTTTCTAACGGGTCTACAGTGTTCAGAGAGTCAGGCCCAATGCACTTTGGGGTTTGGCACATAAAACAAGACAAGAAATGAAATCTGGCTTAGAAGCAACTGTGATTTTTAGAGCGTGCACAGTCCCTTCGAATGCTGCGTGACATATACAACTGGAGTCACCTTCTGTCGGCGCTACGACTGCTTCACCGGTGCGTCTTTACCCTACAACCACTAGAACAGCACAGTAAGCAAATATACAGGAAACCAAAAGCAAATCAAACAAAAGAAAGAAAGAAAGAACCTAAGTCTCTTTAACATGCAATTTTACTTAGTTACATTGAACATTCTACTTAGAAGAGAGCATGCAAAAAAGGATGGTCTGCTTTAAGGTTCTTCTCTGAAGTTTACGTGGCAGCCTGACGTCACACACGCACGCACACACGATACGATACTAGAGCAGGTAAGTGAGGAAGGCCAATAAATTTTATACACAGATTCACGCCTTGTGTTGCCACAAGCCCCATGATAATTTTGGAAATTAATGTTGAACTCCTAAACGAGGAATCAACATTCAGATACCAGAACAATGCAAGCAATGCATGCAGATCTGAACTGTGAGCCTAAGGGAAGCAGGTGGCAGGCTCGGGAGGAGAGTCAGTCACCGTTCAGGGTGGTGGAAGCCACCAAAAGAAGAGTGGGAGAGGGATGGAAAAACAATAAAAAACAAACAAACTAACAAAACCCTTCCCCTTCCCTCAGCCTTCCGTAAAGGCAATACATGGAATAGTGATCAGAGTTGTCACCATCATCACGTTGCACCCTCTGGACCAGGAGTTCACGGGTAACCCAAGTAACGTGGGCTGCTTGCAGAAAACCACAACGCAAGACATCAGATAATGGCAGACAGATGCAGCCCTTGGGACATTTCAAAAGGAACTTTACTTTCCAGCCACCATGCCATGTTCTGCACTGTCAGTCCACGCAGAACACACTCGCCCACTTGTGCCCCAGATGTCAGTATGGGCTTTGGGAGTCAAGACTCAGCTCTGAGATTTACATGCAGGACGACACCTGGTCACATACACTAGAAGCACCGAAGACTAGGGTATATCACACTGCATTGGGAAGCTTGTCCCTGGGTCCCTTTGGGAAAACAATGAGCACAGGGTGATTGCAGCCAGGGACAGAACTGAGGTACTGTGTTCACATGGTGAGCAGTTGTGACCATCCAGAAGCATGAGACAGTCAGCCTCTGTGAAGACTAAATGGGTATCCAGTAACATGCTCCTTGAACTATGGAATGATTCTTGCATCAGAAGAGCCTCAACAAAGTAAGCAGACCTAAACTAGGCCAAGGCTCTGGTGTATGCTTGACAGAACCCAAAGCTGTCCAGCTACAAATAAGATTTCCAATCTCTACAAGAGACTGGTTTTACAAACCACTTTTCTCTCAGCTGACCGGCCACCAGGGTTCCTCTTAAACGAAGTGAGAGCAAGCAGATGTTTGGCTGGTCAACCAACCACATTTTCAGTTCCATCTCAGCTTCAAACAACCTTATAGGAACAAACCACGAATGCACTCAGTGGCCAAGAGCTGCCATTCACTCACAAGCTGGCTAGCATGACAGCCTTCCACAGTGACACATAATGTACATGCAAAGCCCAGGGTCACGGAGGGAGCAAACCCGCATGAACAGCACACCTGGAGCAAGAGCAGACACCGCCACAACAGGGTCAAGACAAGAAGCCGTACTTGCCCAACATTCACTGGGGAAGGAGCAGGTAGGGAAGGAGCAGGTAGGGAAGGGGCAGGTAGGGAAGGAGCAGGTAGGGAAGGAGCAGGTAGGGAAGGAGCAGGTAGGGAAGGGGAGAAGAGGCCTTCTGACCATAATCATACATCAACAATAATAGTAACAAAAATTAAAAAGCCCCAGAGAACTTAACAGAAGGCAACAATGCCATATTTAAAACTTACATTTCTAATACCAATGCACTGTTCCTGCAGGAATTTACACATATACAAACCACTGATGCATTGTTGCCTTTAAAATCCATGTACTAAAATCCTGATGGCTGGATGCATACCAACGTGCTATCCAAAAACACATCTACGTTATTCCATGTGAACCAAGAACCTGGGCTTTATTTTAAAAGTACTTATGATTAAGAATAAACAACAACAAAAAAACAACAAACAAACAAAAAAAACCCAAAACACAGAAAACAAAGCTTAGAATTGAAGGCAGCCTTTTACCCATATTTCTCAACAGTTTACTAAAATTCTGTGGGTCATTGACTGATTATGGCTAATATATACCTGGATTCATAGCTAAAAGCCTCCAGACTGAAATGGTACTCTGAATTCTGATCTTTGAAAAAAACCTAAATGTCCCTGTGTGCTTCCCGTGCCCAAATTTAATTTTAAACAAAGAGCAGGCATATTATAAATATGACTGACTTGGGTCAAGCACTCCTGTTGAACTGGAGAAAACATTATCACCCCCCACCCCACTCCACAAGGAAAGGAGTGCCAGTGGTGAGTGCCTGTGTGTGTGTATAATATATACATAGGCACACAGATGCAGATCTAGACAGGTAGCTATAGATACATAATCTTTCAAAAAAGGCAGTAACAAAAATAACAAACTATGCTTGCATTGTGGCAGCAGAATAAGACAGTGTGTCAAAGTGATGGGGAAAATGGTTACAACTTATCCAGATTTAAATGACTATGATACTAGCTTAACTTTTACCACCTTGCTTGTAACCCCCAACAGACAGCCTTCTTGTAAAAGGGAGGACCCCCTCACATAGGTGCTTTGAAGAGGGAGGACTACCCCCCACAGATGCTCCAAAGAGGGAGGACTCCCCTCCCAGATGCCTTGTGTTCGAATCAGTCTGCACTATTCAGAACAACACCAGCTCTGCTGGTGGAGATTGTGGGTTCGCAGGGACACCTAAGCTTTCATTAAACTGGAAAGCAATCAAGTCTTTATGTCTACAAATTATACATTTCATAGTTCCACAAATGTGGCAAAGTTTGTGATGACATCTAGGATGTTTTCACCAAATCGTAGACGTAAATATGGAAGTCATCATCAAACTTGATGAAATAGACAGAGGGTTTGGCCTCTACTTGGTGGATGACCATGCCAGTCCTTTTCGAGCCATCTTCTTTGGCATATTCCACTTGCTTGCCTACCAGGCTGTCCACAACTTCTCCTGGCTCTCTTTCTGCTGGAGGCGAATCATCTGTATTAACAGAAACAGAAAGAAAAGAAAAAAAATCAAGTCAGTATTTAGATCCACCACATTTCAGCAGCAAAAGCTTTAAGCTATCCCGAGTTCATCATGATGTAGTCAACACTCGCTGTAAAGGCCATTCTGTAAATATTTCAGGCACATGGTCAATGTCCCAGTCAGTCATCTATGAGAATGCAGCACCAAAATGGCTAAGGGCAGCCCAGAAGTTAACAGCCGGGATATACTCCAGCAAACTCATGTGGTTTGCAGAACCTCATCCAGACAGATGTATGACTGACTTAAAAATCATAACCCAAACTCCTTGGGATGGCATTAAATTACAACTGCAATTATCTAAAATTAAGTTTAAATGGCTTTCAAATACTTTCCTACAGGGCTTCCTGAGACCATGGTGCTCATTTGAAATGCTGAGGCATCACTGGGAGTTTATCTATGAGTCTGAAAGCCCCTGCTCCTCAATGTCAATGCATTCCAACCTCTTCTACCCAGTTTCAAAACAGGAGAAAGAAAGAAATTCTCCATGTTTTACAAGTAAGCACTATATGAACTGGATCCACTCAGGCCAGGAAAACAGAAAAACAGATCCCGGCAGGCTGGTATCTGGTACCATCCATCCACAAGCGCCTCAGGTTGCAGTTACCTCTGGGAATACACGAATGACAACAAGCCACCACTAACCAAAACAAAAGTGAGGTGAGGACACAAAGCAGTCACAAAACTATTTTAAAGCACTCCTTAGAGGTTCAGAAAAACACCAAGCTTTTAGAGGAGCAGATGGGCTTCAGACTGGCCAGATGTCTCAGGTGTACAAACAGCCTCCACGCCTTGACATAGCTGGAACACAGGAAGGGAGGGGTCTAGTAGCACAGCTTTCTAGTGTGGCTCATGTAACAGGTCTACGCTTACATCTTTACCTCCAACTACAGCAAGCTTCTGACTGATTGACACTCTGTGACCCACTACAGTCGTCTCTGGAACAAACACACAATATAAACTGAATCCCTGCACATGTTCTTTTAAACCAGAAAGTGAAAAAAAGAAGTTCTTTTTCCTCAAAAATTCTCTTCCCTCAGGCAGCACTGCCCTATTACCACACACTTCCACAGAAACTTTCGAGCTAATGAAGGAATTCCCAACACATGATGCCAACCAATGTGACAGAAGCTCTGAGAGTCTAAGCGTCCATCGAGACTTACTTAGCCAGCAAAGGAACTGGTCAAACTCAGTGGTGGGGCTGCTTCAGAACTTACAATGCCAGCACTATTCTAATGGGAGACAAACTTCCACACAACTGACAGGAAATTAAGAAGCTTGCAAAAGCATGAGAAGACCAAGAAGTGGCTGGAAAAGTTGCAGCGCTGTGTGAAGGACTAGCACATGCATTCTCAGCTCAACAGCACTTGCTCTGATGGACCTTTCCTATAGCTGGGGAATGCTCTTAAAGAACACTCTCCTGAACACAAATCCTAGAGTACACCAACAATTTTCTTTGTAAAAATGAACACACAAGTCAATAAAAAAGTAGTCATTCCAGGCCAAATAAGCTTATCAGTAAGTTCCTTAACTGGCTTCTTCATAGGAAGAACTTTTAAAAAAGAAATAGAAATGACCGTCACACCACAACAGTATTTGCTAGCCACAATGTCTCAGGCCAAGGATCCATGTGTCTGAGGAAACAGTCCTTTTAGAACAGGTTTAGGCTGATGTGGAAGTTTATCCTTACAGTTCTAGCTCTCAGGAGGCTGGGATAGGGAATGTTGAGTTTGAGGTCTTGGTTAAATAGCAAGACACTATTGTAAAACAAAACAAAAACTAATTATTAAATGAACAGGCTTATCTAAAAATCACATTAAGGAAACAATTCCTTTTGTTTGAAATGCATCACAGAGCTCCAAGTTTTAAAAACATCCTTACTCACAGACTGGAAGACTTGCTACTCTTTGCCAACATGAGAGGGCAGTATACTCTGCAGACAACACCACTGCCAACTCTGAATCCCAACAAACTTCTTGGAAATCAGCAAATTGATTTTAATATTCATATGCAATTGCAAGACAGTCAAGACAGTCCTGAGACGCCCAAGACGAGGTCTTGCAATACTTAATACTGTTTCAATACTTAACTACAGAGCAATGAATGCCATGAAGACAGGGTGGGAGCTGCAATGACAGACACAGAAACAGGAGAACAGAACTGGGGTCCAAACACATCCACACAGCCACCCAACTGATTTTCTACAAGGTGCCAAGCTATTCTCTGGAGGAAAGAATAGTCTTTTCAACAAATGGTGCTTAGTCCCAGAGGAGCTACATGAAAAAGAACGAGCTGACCTATTATATCCTCTCTTCACACTATACCACATGTTAACAACAACAACAATAATAATAAACCCAATTATAAGACTTGCAATTCTTAAGACACCAAAAGCATAAGTAATAAAAGAAACAGATTAACTTGGGTATCAAAGGTCAATCAAAGAAGTGAAAAGACAGGTGAGATGGCAGTGCACACTTGTAGTCCCAGCACTCCAGGGACAATGCAGATGATGGCGAGTTTGAAGCCTGATAGACTGTATAGTAAACTGCAGGCCAGCCTAAACAACATAGCAAGACTCTGTTGCAACTCCCAGCACAGTGCCAAGTGAAAAGACAGCCCACAGAAGAACACCACTAAGTCTGATTTCTAACAAAAGACTAGTATCTAGAATGCTGACTCTAAACAATCATTTCACCAGAGATACACAAATGGCCAGTAAACACACGAAAAGATCCCCAAGACACCATTAGTCACCAAGGAAACAAAGCAAACCACAAGGGAAATTGCTCCATCCTCACTAAAAGAACTATTAGAATGAATTCTAAAACCAAGAGAGTGCTGGTGAGGACATGAAAGCAGACCCTCACCAACTGCTGAAGGCAACATCAAGAGGTACAGCAGAACAATGAGACCTAGCAATTCCACTTCAAGTTACACACCAAGGAAAAATGAAAACACAAACACCCAGAGTCTCAGATACACATATTTATAAAGCATCAATATCCATAGTAACTAAAACATAGTAACAACCCAAGTATGAATCAACAGCTAAACAAATGAATTATGGTGTGTGTGTGTGTGTAATAAATTATACATGAACACTATTCATGAAGAATAAATCCTAAAATTTGTTTCAACATGAGGAAACCCTGGAATCATGTGAAGCAACAAACTAGTCACAAAAGTTCCCATAAAAATCCATTCACATGGAAGTCCACAACAGGAAATAAAATGACTAGCTGCTTAGGGCTGTAAGTAAAGGATCAGGAGATCAGAAATAAAAAAGCTGGGCATAGTGAAAGCCTGGAGATCAGGAATTCAAGGTTACCTTCAACTCAGTAGAAAAATCAAGATGTACCTCTCAAAAAGTAGGGGTGGGTGAGAGGTGGTAAGCAGCATGGGCCTTTCTGATGTAGCAGTTCTCTGAAGCTAATGACTCAATGAGCACACCTACCTGTGAACACACTAACAGCACTGGGTTGATTTAAAATGACAGCAAAATGAAAACTGCTGTTTAAAGCAAAACCTGTCTGGGCAGAGGGGTGCACTCCTGTTAATCCCAGAACTCTGGAGTATTATCTAGACCAATTAAGAGCTCCATTTACAAATGGCGCCCAATGTGAGACAAGAATTTCCATGTAAAACATAGTCACAGTGGGATTCCTAGTCTCACAGTCTCATGCAGGTCTTTCAAAGTTCCTGCTTCATCAAAAAGTCTACCAGACATTCTTGGCATATAGGCTGAAGAGGGATGCCCTAATGTTACATAGGAGCTTTGGGTGACTGTCTAGGCAGTGAGATGTCTCTGTCAATTCTAGAGTTTATACATTTTCCTTCTGGGGTCTTTGATGGAACTGAAGGCAGATAGTTATGATTTTCCTTAGTTATGAAAAGCTAAGTTGTACATAAAACTTGTAGACTCACAAAAATAGGATAGATAATAGAATATTTTCTTTAAATTTTGCCAAATGTTAATGGACTAAATACTGTAATTATAATTCTCATTTGATAACTGTTTTGTTATATATAATTTTCCTATGTTAAAGTTAAATCCTCCTTTTTTTAGGCAGAAAAGAGGAGATGATGGGGAATGTCCTATATGCTGTGAATATATGTTTCTCTTACTGGTTGGTGAATGAATGCTGATTGGCCAGTAGCCAGGTAGGAAGTATAGGCAGGGCTACGAGACTAGAAATGCTGGGAAGAGGAAAACAGAGAGGAGCCACCAGGGAGATGCCATGTAGTCACCCAAGGAGTAACATGTCAGAGCATTACTGGTAAGCCACAGTCTCATGGCAATACATAGTTTAATAGATATGGGTTAATAGTTAAGAGAGAGCTAGCCAATAAGAAGTCCGAGTCATGAGCCAAACAGTTTATAATTAATATAAGCCTCTATGTATTTGGGGCAAAACAGCTGTGGGACCAGGCTGGAAAGAAACTCTATCTACACTGGAGCCTGAGGCAGGAGGATTAAGTTCAAGGCCAGTGTGTGTTATAAAGTAAGTTAGGTCAACCTCTGCTACATGAGACTTTCTCAAAGAACAAAAACTAGGTTCATAAAACCAGTTCGCCCACTGCCGACAGCACCAGCATCTTCACTCGCTAGTCTAGCTGCTACTCAAAGTTCTCTCCCCGGTTCAGTTCTGCTTTGCGTTTGAGGTGCTAGAGATACAACTCAGGGCCTCAATTCATGCTTGGCAAGGCCCTCTCTAGCACTGAATTGTATCTCAAACCTCCAATTAAGTTATCTGAAACCAGTAGTCTCTGAAGTCCACTACTCACACATTAAATGATCACTGTAGATGGCAAGCTTCAAAATAAATCAGGACAGAGTAGGCAAAACCAGACCAGCAATGAGAAAACAGCTGCTAAAAAACGATGGACTAGATTTACTTTATTCCCTACATGGTCACATGCTTTCCACTAATAAAAAATTCCAGCCTTTCTCCTCTTGGGCTGGCTGAAAGCAAGATGGGTCACCAGCAGCTCTACTGGAGTCACCCGCGGAAATTCGCCCAGGGCTCCCGCTCTTGCCTAGTCTACTCTAACCGCCACGGCCTGATCCGGAAATATGGGCTGAACATGTGCCGTCAGCTTCCGTCAGTACGCTAAGGACATAGGCTTCATTAAGTTGGACTAAGCAACCTTGAATGGATTATTCAAGACTGTCTACCCAGTGAAACAGATCATGCTAGTCTTTGTACATAAAGAACAAAAAAGTGAAGACCTTCAAAAAAATTACATTGTACTATTTCTAAAAATTTAAAATAACCTCTCTAAGTGATCTAACATTTTATCATCTAAAATTCACAAGGAAAAGTTTGTTTGTATACACAAAAACCCTAAAACACATCTGAAAACCCATTACTCAAATACTTTTGTCAAAATACTAATTCCTTTCAAATCACCAAAACCAAAAGCTGCTGATGTGCCACACTTACTGGAATCGGGCATGATGCGGAGGTCGCCTTCTTTGTAATCATCTAGGAGCTGGTACATGTACAAGACAGGGTCTTTCTCATAGGTGATGTAAAACCACGTGTTCATGACAGGTGCCCGTGCCAAGACCATCCCCCTCCACTCATCTTTAGAGCCATCCTCTGTTTCAAACATGTGCTCCACTGCTTTGCCAATCATTGTGTCCGCTAAGTGTGCATCGCTGATCCGAGATGTGGCTGGAATTAAAAGAGTAAAATACTCGAGCAAATGTTAACTAACAGACAGGAGCTTTGACCATGTAATACATTAGTGAACATGAGAGTGGCCAGGGAATCTAAGACGAATAACTACCACACCAAATGCCAGGACTGGCACAGAGGTGGGACTAAACACAAAGAAATCTGGCCCTTATTTTCTGAACTTAGTTACTCAGTATTACATCTAAACCACAGGTCTTAAGTGGTTTTGTTATTGCTTCTTTAGCAGTTATTTTAAAGCTATGAGTTAGCATCTGACTCACAAACAGACAAGAAAAAGTTTCCACACACAGCACATAGTGCTAGCCCCTTCCTATTAATAATTGATAAGAGTCCTCTGAACTCTCACTGAGTCCAACTACCCTCACATAAATAATACAAAGAAAGTAACCTTAACACATGTTTTGTTATTGTTTTAAAAGAACTGGAAGTTCACGTCTCATCACTTTATTTTCATGTTCTGAGAACAGTTATTCACTCTTACGCCTACAGTCTATTTTCTATAGCCACCAGAGTGATCATGGTGCTATCTACAGAAAACTGTCACTTAAAATGTTCCCAGCTTGTCACCATCCTTAAGCCCCTCAAATCCCTCCTTTCTTCGAAGCATGCCCCATCTGCCCAGTCAAACTTCCTCCCCTCTTCAGGGGACTGGCTATTTCCACAACACAGTCCCTAGAGCTCACCAGGACAATAGCCCCGCCAACCTCCTCATGTGCTGTTCAGTTCACAGATAACAGTCCTTGTTACCTAAAGTTGTCTTACTTTATGGATTTGCTGATCTGGTAGGTGTCTGGATAGTTCCATGAAGCAGAGGCCCTCTCCCTGTTACTAGCACTCAGAGCAGTTTCAGGTGTCTATGTAGTGTCATGAGAGAGCCTATTTGCATACAAAACAGGCGAAGAGTTGCCAGCCTTTCTGTGTGTTGTGTTCACTACTAGACAGGTTATGAGGGTGTGTGTCACTCCAGCCCTCACATTCTAGGTAAACATCTTTTAGAATAACCATATCTCCTTTCTAATCACTCATTCAGTTTCTATATTAAAATCAAGGAAAAGAAATTCAGATTTTCTAGGCAAGTATATTGCTACTCAATTTAATTAGGACATACAACTTGTTTGTGGTGTTACATATGCAACGAAGCAGTCAGAAACAGAGCAAAATCTCTACTGCAGGACATTTAAAACATACAGGAGCATATACACATTAATAGCTTCTTCAAGCTAGCAATTGCTAATTTGTAGTAAATTTATTACAAGTAAAAAAAATTCACATTTTTGCAAACCTTAATTTCTAGTTAAAATGTTCTTAAAAGGTGTGTGCATATGAGTACAAGTATATTGGGTGTATGAAGAGACCAGAGAAGGGTGCCACATCCCTTGGGGTTGTTGTGACAGGCATTTGCTGGATGCCTGTGCTGTTCAGTGGTGTGGTCTTCTTGAAGTCTCAGCAAGCATTCTTAAATACTAAAGCTATCTCTCTACAGTTTCTTTAATGTGTAATTTTGAAAAACAACTTCATTCAAGCTTCATTCCAGTTATGTGAGATCCAGCCTCACGGTGATATGGTATTAATAGAGAATTTTGAGTTTAAAGTCTACAAATAGCAGCTCCCTAATGGTCAGTTGCAACATAGTCTGAAACAATCACCATTAACCTCTTCAAACTGTTAGTTACACTACAACAATTCAAAAACTGACACAACAAAACTCTTCTGATTAAAAAAATGAAACTTGAAGGAACATGTCTCCAAAGATGATATACCAAGGGCCACAGGCATGCAGGGACCACAGTCTTGTTAACTTACACCTTGTTATCCTTACACCTAGAAATGGCTACTTTCAAAACAGAAATCACTAAGTAATGCCAGCAGAGCTGGAGAGCTGAAGCCCTGTGCACTGTTGCTGGGGCTATAGGACCTCAACAAAATAGGGGGTTCTGTGGCAGTTCCCTTTTAAAAACAGGAATTAGAAGATGCCCCTTCTGGGGGAATCACCCAGAAGAACAGGAAGGTTTCAGAGAAGTCACAGACAGCCACTCCCACAGTGGCTTCCATCTCTAGCACTGCTATAATTAAAATTCAATGTACACATTGAAGTGGGCTAGAAGACTCTTTTCCTACCCAGAACAAAAAATGCAAGTAACTTTCTTGATTCTACTCTCATAGTGAGCACTAAAGAGTTAAGAGTCTAGCCAAGTATAGTTGTTCATACCTATAATTCTACCCCCCCCACCTCCAGAGCCTGAGGCAGGAGGATGGCAGTGAGCGTGAGACCAGTCAAAATAAAGAGCACTGAACTACTTACTAACCACAGCAGACACACAATATCTTACTGACTTCCACTGTTCAAAGTGCATTCGCTCACAACTATAATTGGTGAACTAGACAACCCCAAACCACAAAGAACACCCCCCACCCGCCTAGATGACACACAGCCAGGGTGCTCACAAGGTCTGCTCCTGGCCCATGAATATTCAAGTGAGAAGCCTTGTCCTGGAAAGCAGACACAGAGGGAAACCCTGGGTCAGAAGATGCATCCCAGCATGTAACAAGTGAAGCGTGCAGTCACAGCTCTCTAAGATGACAGAAAGACGCTTAACACCACAGCTTTCTACTTCCAAACCTCCTGAAGATCGGACAGAGCTCTCATCCTGGATGATTCCACTGCAGCTCCACGTTTACCATTAGTAACACACAACACGCCATGTCACGTCATTGAGCCAATGCCAATCACAGACAGCAATAAGCAACTCAAGACCGGAAACCTCTAGGTCAAAGATCTACATTTATAAATGTCATGAGGCCCTCAACTGTAGTTTCAGAACATCTTCCCTGGTCAGTTTTTGTGTCAGTAAGCGGTAAATGTTTATCAGAGGTACTTGAGGTCTGATATAACAACACTAATAATGAGAATCAAAAAGCATTCAATCATCACTTTTTAAAATAATAGGTTTTAAAGAATAAGTTTAAAAACTTACCAACTCTATCAGGGAGGACTTCAAGTGCAGAAACTCTTTCATCTTTATTAAGTTCTAGTCCATAAACACAGTCAAATCCATCATACTTTATAAGATACAGGGAAGGATTCACAGGCACCTGGTCCAGGACAGTCCCCTTCCACTGGGTGACAGGGCCGTTGCCCTCTCTCCACCCATGCTGAATCCTGCAGCCTACGATGTTCCTCCGGGGCTGGGACACAGGCTTGCTTGGTCCCACACTGGTCCGATGTTTTCTGTATTCACACATACAATGTATTATTCTCACAAGTATGCATATCTGCACCTAATGCAGCCACTAGCTTGCATGTTCTTCATTACCCAGGGCTCAAAGGCATGGGCAAACACCTACTGATGAGCCAGAATGACCGCAAGTTTTAGGCCAGCCTGGGTTGCAGAATAAAATCTGCTTTAAAAGCAAAGAGCTGGCTGGGGGTTGGTGGCACACGCCTTTAGTCCCAGCACTTGGGAGGCAGAGACAGGCGGATCTCTGTGAGTTGGAGAACAGCCTGGTCTACAAGAGCTAGTTCCAGGACAGCCTCCAAAGGAACAGAGAAACTCTGTCTCGAAAACCAAAAACAAACATAAAAATCAAAGAGCAAAAGAGATGCCTTAGTAGGTTAAGAGCATCTGCTAGTCTTGTAGATGACCCAAGTTTGGTTTCCACCATCCATGTGATATTTTGTAACTGCCTGAACTCAGTCCCAATGCCCTCTTCTGGCCTCCTCAGGCATCAGGTACACATGTAATATACATACATACATGACAGAGGCACTCACAAACACAAAATTAAAATAAAACATAAAGCCCCATAACTTAACATTTTACTCTTTATTCCCTGGTAACCTTGAAATAAACTAACCTTAACTGAGGTGAACTGTGTGTGCCTGCAATAGAATTTCCTCAGAAGCACAATTTTCTCACACATTTGACTAACTCACAAGCATATAGTTTGACAAATAGCAATATAAAAAATATTGTAACATCAAATGTCAAATTAGTGATTTAAACATTTACATAAAATGCTAATTGCTGGCTATCTATGTGTGCATACACATGCATATTTAAAACTATGTGTCCATGTTGAGGCTGGAAGTTACTGTCAAGTGTCTGCCTCTACTGCTCTCTAACCCTTATTTTCCAAAACAGCATCTCTCATTGAATCCAGAACTTGCCATTTAGGCTAGACTGGCTGGCCAAAGAGTTCCCAGAATCTACCTATCTCTTTCCTGCCCCCAAACTACTGGACTTACAGACACATCCCCCATCCGGGGACCCAAACTTAGCTCCTCATGCTTACTCAGAAAGCACTTTACACATTCAGGGCCCATCCTGGTTCCTGAAATGGGGGATGGGAAAGGTCATTTCACTTTGAAATACAAAGACAAAGGATAAAACTTGGCTTGGATGCAACCTGGGCCAAACCAACTTGACGGTTACTGTGTGCCAAGAGCAACGCAGGGCTAGGTATACATGGCATTTCATAATGTCTTAAAAATGATTAAAGCTACAATAGCTAAGGCTATAATTTTATATAAATACAAAGACATTTATTGTTTACTTGCACTTAGCCTTGCTAGAGGTCCTAGAAACAATGGTCTCTTGCAAACATGAGGAAGGATGCCAGAGCCAGGAAGCACTAAGCTCTGAGAGAGAGGGGGGGGGTGGTGCAGAGCTGAGACAAAGCAGTGGACTAGGAAAGGGAGCAAGGCTAAGTGCAGAATCTCTAAGCCAGACCCCCCCACACTCTCCCCACCCATCTTCAGCCCTCAGAACCTCCTGAGGGAGAGCCACATCTCCAGACCACTTGCATACAAAAGCCTAACTAAGCAGGCATAACTAGACCCAGGAAATAAAGCCCAGAGGCAAACAGGAAGACAGCAGACACAACACAGGTGGCTAAAGGAGTCTTGTTTTAAATATGGCACAGAAGCAAAGCTAAGGAAGCCTGGGAACTCTGAGGTCACCTCCTCTCCAGCCCTGGAAACCTGCTGGACAATATACAAAAGTAGCTTAAAGAGAAACGAAACAAATGCTCTTGATTGAGTTTTGATAGGCAGTAGAGGCTGGCCAGGAAAATATATCCACGTAGTAGATGAAACTATTACTGGCACTAAGCAAATAGCAAAAGCTAGGTAAGAGAGACTGTTCAGTTGACTGTGCTGAGGGGGGCCCAGATTAAGTGCTTGTTTCTGGGTGTTGTCTGAGAATGTTCTGGAAAGAGATCAGTATTTGAACTGCTGGGCTGAAGAAAAAGGGTGTGTCCTCAGTAATGCAAACAGGCTTCACTCAATCTGCTGGGGGCCTGAACACAACAGAAGGCAGGAGGAGGACGCCATCTTTTTATTCCTGCCTGTGGTCCCAAGCAGGAACATGGTTTTCTCCAGCTCCTGGACTAGATCGTTCACCAGTGGCTCCTGGTTCTCTGACTTTGCATTAGAACTGTACCAGCCACTCCCCAGGTCTCCAGCTCACAGACTGCAAGTTGAGTGGACTTTCTCTACTTAATATGCAGGACTCAACGTCTGAGACTCACAGAACAGAAAACCTAAGAGAATCAGCTCTCTCCTTCCACCAAGCAGGTCCTGGGGACAGAACTCAAATCACCAGGTTTAGCAACAAGTGCCATCTCACCAATTCTTTTCAGTTTTTGGAGGCAGGGTCCCACTATTCAATAGCCCAGGCTGGCCTTGAACTCACAGTGATCCTTGTGCTGGAAGTACAGGTGTGCAGTACAATGTTGTAGTCGCTGGAAAGAGAACGGCCCCATACACTCTTATATTTGAATGTCTAGCTCCCAGTGGATCACTTAGGAAGGATTAGGAGGTGCAGCCTGGTTGGAGGAGAGGTGCCACTAGGGGTGAGCTTTGAGGTCTCAAAAGCCCATGCCAAGTCTCACTGCTCTCTGTCTTAAGCATATGGGTAAGATGTCAGCTCTCAGCCTGCCACTGCTCTATCCAGCATGCTTGCCTACCTGCCGCAACACTGCCCACCGTGATAACCATGGACCACCTCTCTGAAACTGCAAGCAAGCCCTCAAATAAATGCTTTCGTTTTTATGTTGTCTTTGCAATGGCGTCTCTTCACAGAAAGAGAACAATAACTAAGACATATGCTCAGTTCAGGGTACCATTTTTTACCTATTTAGGGAACCAGTAAGGCACCACCTGCCAAAGCCTCATGCAGAACAATAATACCTCAGGGAGTGCACCTCTAAGGCATTACTGAAGGAAAGGGTCCAGCAATACATCTTACAGACCAAGTAATTCAGGTCTACCACTGCACTGAAGTAACTACACAGCTATTAAACTACAGGAAAAGAGGGCTGGGATGGACCTCATTGGTGGAGGACTTACTGAGTACCCCCAAGCCACAGGTCTGATCACCAACCCCATGAAGAGAAGGAAATATAAAGTTATAAATAATAATTTAAAGATGGTTTTTCACTATTTGCTTGAAATATCTTTTTTCTTTTATTAATTTAAAGATGTTTTAAAAACACAAATGTAAGCCAGGTGTTACTGGCAACCCCAGGGTCTCTCTAAAGAGGGTGGAGATGTGTGCAGGCCTTGTACTACACTGTTCAAGAAATCCTATGCATCTCTGCTTTGTCAGCTGCATAATGAGCCCCAGACAAAGCAGCAACAAGAAGGGATCTAAGAGGGTGTAATGTACTGTCCCAAGAACTGAGCACAACTTAGCCATCAGCTTTGTTCAAAAGCAAACGGTGGAAAAGAGGCTATTAATTTGAGATGGGGCTGAAGGGGGGTTGAATGGAGAGGATATGGAAGGGGCTGGAAGAAAAGGAAAAGGGGGAAGTGATGTAACCATATTTTAATTACAACTACACTGTATAAAATCCTCAAAAATGTTGTTTTAAAAAGGGAAAGACAGTCAGGCAGTGGTGGTGCACACCTTTAATCCCAGCATTTGGGAGGCGGAAGCAGGTGGGTCTCTGAGTTGGAGACCAGTCTGGTCTACAGAGTGAGTACAGCCACAGCTGTTACACAAACAAACAAATCAAAAAAAAAAAAAAAAAAAAAAGAGAGAGAGAGAGAAAAGAAAAAAGGGGGAAGTGAGGTTGGAGAAGATGGAGCTCTGGGAGAGGTGAATACGATCAAAATACACTGTACAGAATTCTCAAGGAATTAATAACTAAAAAAAAAATACTGGGACAACAAGCTAACACTGGGATTTTCAGCTCTACATCCGCTCCAGAATTCAGTGAAATGAGATGACTCAGTGGGTAAGGAGCCTTCTAAACAAGGAGAAGGTGAGAAGTAGGGCTGTGATCCCCAGCACTCACATCCTGGAGCAAGCTGCTGAGACTAACTGAACTGGCAAGTTCTGGGTCCAAGAGAAGAACTCTCTCGATATATAACATAAAATACCTGATGTCAACTGCTGGCCTCTACATGTACACTAGTGCACACATGCACACAGAATGCTAAAGGACTGATCCAAGAAATATTTGCTCTTACGATTAAAGAAAACTCATTTCTCTCAATATTGGAATCAAGTAGAAGAGAAACAAGGACGCTTTCTATTAAGCTCTTAAGGGAGAAACTTTTGGGGCAAGAGTGTCTTTCAAGTGAGAGTGTAATGACATAAAGGGGAAGGAAATAATGGAGCAGGTAGGATTAAATAGGATAGGGGATGGGAGGGCAAGATAAAGAGCATGGGAAGGGACGATTAATATTAAAGGCCTTTAAAAAACATGTATCTTAGGTGTCTGTGTGTGTGCCTGAACCCCCGGGATCAGAAGAGGTAATCAGACTCCCCAGGAACTGCAGTTAGAAGCAGTTGGTCCTAAGCTGCCATGTGATGCTGGGAGCTAACCCCCGTTTTCCTGCAAGAGCATTTAGTGCTCTTAATTGCTGAGCCATCTTTCCAGCCCCCAAACCAAAACAACAAAGACAAACAACAACAACAACAAAATACAGCTAAGAATAACTAACCCAGCAGGTGAAAGACCTCTCTCTACAGTGGAAGCTTTGCAGGAAGAGGTTCACGAACTGGATTCACGAACTGACAAGAATCACACTGTGAAAACAAAAGCTGCCCACAGACTCTGCACTCCCCATCAAAATCCCAGTGACATTCCTTACAAAACGAGGAAAAGCAATCCCAACACTAGACAGAGCAACACCACCTAAACAGATAGTGAAGGGTCCCATGCTACACTCTCACACGAGGCTGCCAGATTTTAAGTTTTACATCTCTGAGGGAGGACAGCTAATGCTAGAAAGTAGACAGTGAGAGGGGCAAAAAAGATTCTGAGAGCAGACTGGGGACAAGAAAAAAAAGATGTGTATATATGCATAAAAGCTACAGGAGGTGTCTGAGGGAACGGGTTCAGGAAGGGAGGACAAGCAACAAAATGAAGTATGTACGAAAAGCCCACAATGAAACCCATTACTATCTCTAAAAGGAACACACAAAGAAAGAAGTGCAATTCTGGTAGCCAATATTTAATACACCATGTGTTTGTTCAATAAGCCTGTCAGTTATCGAAGTCCACCACTAGTCAGTCAGGCATACACAGAACTTGGCTGCAAGGGTTAATTACTAGTGATTCTTTATAGTACCGTTGGTACTGTTATGTCAAAGCAATTTTTTTTCCTTTGGGTTCTACAAAATTTAGAAGAAAATCGTTAATTAAAAATCTTGGTCTTTTTGCAAGATACAAATTAACAATTAGAAACTAGCTTCGCTGGCAGTTGTAATTTTACAAAACTTCTAGGTGACAGTGTTATTTCCTAGTGTAAATGACAACACAAAAACAAGATGAAATAGAACAGTATCTTCATGAAAGTCACCATCAGTTCACCTACACACTGTGGAAGCATCACCGTACATTAAGTGTTACATGTTCTAACCGACTTATGACCACTACATTAACACTGTGGTCCTCTTACATGCCTGTCCAGCCTGAGTAATTATGGCTCAAATAACTCCTTTTCTTTTCTTTCTTTTTTCTTTTCCTTTTTTTTTGGTTTTTCGAGACAGGGTTTCTCTGTATTGTTTTTTTTTAGAGACTGTCCTGGAGCTCGCTCTGTAGATCAGACTGGCCTCGAACTCACCGAGATCCTCCTGCCTCTGCCTCCTGAGTGCTGGGATTAAAGGCGTGCACCACCAATGCCCGGCCAAATAACCCATTTTCAAGATGAGACAAGAAAGCATGAATTCAGTGGATGTGGTGTGTTAGTTAACCCACTTCTAGACCTAGCTAAATTATTGATTAGTTGTCAAGCTCAGACAAGGTTCTTAATCTCTCTGGACATCAGCTTTCATATCTGTAATAAGAGTTCATGGGTGCAGCTTGACATGGGAACCATGAAAATGACGTGAGATCACACCAGAGATCAACAAGGAGGGGCAGTAAGTGGTACTCTTCATTAGTGACTGTGCCTATGGATTTGCAGTCTACATTCCTGTAGATGATCTGCATATGCACGTGCATGAGTGTGTGAGGTGACTGACGGGGAACCCTAGGCTCCACCCATCTCAGCACTCCCAACGTCACCCAGCACTGGGTACAGATGTGCACTACGGCTACTGACTTTTTACAGGGGTGCTGAAGTTAAACTCGGGTCCTATGCTTGCTGGAAAACTTTACAGTCCGTCAATCCCTAGCACTTACTCTTTAAAAGCAAACTGGGGGACTGGGAGTGGCGGCGCACTCCTTTAATCCCAGCACTTGGGAGGCAGAGGCAGAAGGAGCTCTCTGAATTAGGCCAGCCTGGTCTACATGAGCTCCAGGCTAGCTAGCGATGCATACAGGTGGGCCTTTGAAAAAACAAACAAAACAACAGAAAGTCCAAGCAAATTAGTAAAACACATAACACTCTGATTTTCAAGACAGGACCTTGAAATGGAGACCTTCCCCCATTCAGATGGAGGAGAGGAGAATAACAGAACATCTAAAAATAAAAACAACAAACCACTTTCCCAACTGTATCTTCACGCAAGACATATTTTAATGTAAAACAGCATCCCAAACAACTTCAAGGAACAAAACCCAAAAAGGTGTGTCTTGATGCCAGCCTCTCAAGCCCAGCATGTACTAAGCAAGATGGTTTCCACTAAAAATAAAATTAACAACAAAGCCACAGCCCTTGCCTAGCCTGTCAAGGCTCTGGGTCAGACCCCCAACAAGGACAGTGATCAAAACAAAGACATGCCATTTCCTCTGTGGCAGCGATAGCTCCTGACTCCTCCTAGCACCTTGTAGGGACAGGTGCATGCTGACTGCTGCTGCCCTGACTTTAGCTCAGCATCTGTTAAGGCTCACCTCGAGCCTCCCCACTACTGTGGGTAACAACAGGATAGGCACCATTGGGATGGGAGGATGAGAGCTGAGCTTCTGTTTTCTATTTGGTTTTTATTAAAAAAGAAAAAATCTGTGGTAGAATGAAACCTATGTTGAAAAGCTGAAAACTCACTGATCTGGCCCAACACTGGATTTCAGAACACAAAGGAATCTGCAAAGCTCCCTGCCCCTGCTCACTCCATTCAAGACTATTCAAGCCATGTACAGCCATCACCCAACAAGGGAACTTTGGATTTGTTTTTCCGAAGCCCCCTGTCCACCTTCAAATTTGTAGTGAAAACTTTCATTTCACCTTCTGGGGCACAGCAATGTACACAAAGGATTCTGATCTTAAACAAGCTTGCAAAAGCAACAGATGGAGTTCCCCACAATGTGGAGCAAAGAGCATGAGCTCTTTTTATTGGTATGCCTATGAACCCTGAACTGCTGGGGATTTTTTAAATCTATTTTCTGACAATTTCATACATGCCTTCCATATATCTCGATCAATTGTACTGATAGTTTTAAGTAGTTGGTGTTTATTTCTTGTTACTGAAGGGGTCAAACCCACAAGACAATGAATGCTCACCATTACTCAGGAAAGGGAACAAGAAATCCCTTGAGCAAAATGCATGCATAACACAACTACCGGATCAAAAGTATGTAGTTGAACTTCCCTTTGAGCTGGCAGCTCACAAACAATGACTTATTATTAATTATGAAAGCTGGGCCTTTAGCAAAGGCTTGTCTCAACTAGCTCTTATAACATAAATCAATTCATTTATATTAATCTATACTCTGCTACATGGCTTTGCCTGTATTTCATCTTGCACCTCCTGTTTCCTCTCACTCTGCCTGGCAATTCCACTCTTCTCCCAGTGTCCTCTCTGTCCCCAGGAGACCTGCTGCCTAACCTCTTTCTAGTTATTGGCCATTCAGCTCTTTACTAAGCCAATCACAACAACATATCTTCACACAGTATACAAACATCCCACAACAAACTAACTTTTTTAAGCAAATGAAATTTTAAACAATGGTAAAGATTTAAAAATAGGTTTTTGTTGGTGTTGTTTGGTTCTGTTTGAGACAGAGTTTCTCTGTGTAGCAGCTCTATTAGGCTGGCCTTGAACTCACAGAGATCTGCCTGCCTCTGCTTCCCTAGCGCTGGGATCAAAGGTGTGTGCTACCACCACCCCGCAAAAATAGGTTTTTAAAAGGGTGTGGGGTGCTAAAAGACTACACCCTAATATTCTTACTTCTTTTAGGTGGCAAATCTATTCTGAATGAGCTGCTTTGGCATTACGAAGGAGGTATTTCACTTGTCCCCTACCCACTGGCTAGTATTTGTGGTTTGTATTTCTACCTTACTGTTACCCTCTAATTGGGGCAAGAGACAGCTTATACTTATGCCGCACTAATGAATAGAGACAACACATAAATGACCACATAACTGGATATAGCAAAAAGAGGAAGATGATGAGACAAGGTAAGGTTTATTCTGTTCTCAGGGAACAGCACACTCACCTAACTTTCAAAATCTTGTTTTCTAGGTCATTTTTTAAATTGAGTATTATATTTACATTAGGTACGCATCTGAATGAGAGGTAAGTGTGGTTCAACCATCAGCCATTACTGAAATAACTTCTGTTTTACCTTCCATGAGCAAGAGACCTCCTACTGTCTTTAGCTCCACTGAGGCAATGAAGGGACTCAAGTCCCTCTGTGAACCCCTTGGGAAGAACCGCTGCAGGCTGCTTACACAGCGGCAGGAGGAGGAGGAGGGTCTCATCGGTAACTTACATCCCTACATTCTAAGTCATCATTAGAATGATATACCCATGACACAGCAGTCACCACAGCATGGCAACTACAGGACTAGAATATGTGTCACTTTAAATACATGACTACTACCAGGCCTGGTGAGTCAGGAGAATTACAAGTTTTAGGCCTGCTCAGATAATACAGCGAGACGATTTTTTTAAGACAAAAACCAGCTGTCTAATTTTAAATTAGACTTCCTATATATTACAGGTACAAAGATGAGCCTGGTGGCTGACTAGGTGGACCCTAGCAACAGATATCTCTATTCAGCTCCTTGACTAACAGCAGATCAAGACCTGAAGAGGTTTAGGTTTTAACATGGGATTCCTACACACACACACACACACACACACACACACACACACACACACACACACACACACACACAGTTATTTCCCGCCATTCAGTTGGCTCCCACTAAGACAGAGGACAGCCATAACTCAAAGGCTTTCAACAGCTGCCGTGCATTCCTGACACACATCACCCAGATCAAGGAGAGGGACTGGACGGGGTAACCACACACAATTACTTACTAGGCACAGAGTGGAGGTGAGCTAAGAAGCTCTGTCTTAAGAGCTAGTGTTCCAAAAACAGGTGAGAACATTACTTACTTGTGAGATGTCCTCTTCTTCATCATGTTTGCAGATACTCCAGCATGGCCTACAAGAGAGGCAAGTTACAGTCAGCAAAAAATGGATTAAAATCAAACCCTGACCTCATAAAGCCTGGAATAGGTCATTAACCACCAACATGTTAGAACCATGTTTATTTGACTTCTGTAAAGGAAATACAGACAGACAAAATGACAGATCCAGTGGTTCTTTGCTTCCAGATCAGCCATAAAAATAAAACCAGTTACACGTACAAAATTAGTAAGTGGCATGCCTGACCATAAAGCAGTAAATAAATAGTACAGAACTCAACTTGTCTTCCCCTTCATAATCTAAGAAACATAGGGACTATCTGGTTTAGGCACCAGGAAGCAAAGGCCTATAGAACTGACAGCCAATCAACATATGAGACGGTCACCACTGACCCTGAATTCATTCTGAAAGCCACTTTTGGATGATGCTATTTGAAGGGAGCAGGACCCTGCCAGGTAGATCATCACACTGGAGTTAGAAAGGACTGCCTGTCGTTCCCATGTAGCAATGCAGTGTATACAGGGAGAACTACTTAGAACTCCAAACCTCAATAAGCTGGGGTCCAGCTAAACAGGCATGTGAATGTGAGTAAACTCTGAGAAATCACACATCAGTAAAGCTGTTCAAATTCCATCTAGCCACTTCTTGGACTAGGGAAGCAATCAGAAACAAAATAAAAAGACAAGCCACAAAAGACCCCTCAAGACATCCACAGCAGCCAACATAAGATAGAAAACAAAACTGCACCCTCCACACCTGCTTTTTTTTTTTTTTTTTTTTTTTTACGAGACAGGGTTTCTCTGTATTGTTTTGGAGGCTGTCGGTACAGCCTGACCTCGAACTCACAGAGATCCGCCTGCCTCTGCCTGTCGAGTGCTGGGATTAAAGACGTGTGCCACCACCGCCCGGCTTCCACACCTGCTTTAATGTCTTAAAATGCCCAACAACTTCTCTTAAAAATCATTAGACAAGAAAGGTCTAAGTATCTAACTCAAGACCCTCACTTTGATCTCTCTCTCCTCTTCTTCTCTCTCTCTCTCTCCCTCTCTCTCTTCTTCCTCTCTCCCTCTCTCCCTCTCTCCCTCCCTCCCTCCCTCCCTCCCTCTCTCTCTCTCTCTCTCACAGTAACCCAGCTTTGTGTCACATGTCAGCATTGGGAGAAGGGGGGTGCAAACCAGACAGACACTAATAACCAAGTAGGTTATAATCAAAACAAAATGTTTAGTATGTAAGGACATTAAAAGGTAAACACAGGCCGAGCGGTGGTGGTACAAGCCTTTAAACCCAGCACTCGGGAGGCAGAGGCAGGCGAATCTTTAAGTTCGAGGCCAGCCTGGTCTACAAAAGCTAGTTCCAGGACAGCCTCCAAAGCCACAGAGAAACCCTGTTTTGAAAAAAAAAAAGTAAACACATCCAACTAATATAACTGGGGTGACTAGTAGGCTATGTAAATCAGGAAGGCCAGTCCATAGCGACACAAACTCCCCAAACCTATACAAAGAAATAAATGAGAATGAAACCAACCCCAGCCCCAGAGACCCAGAGATCAACACCCACAGGCCTAACACACAGGAAGCTAGACTGCAATAGAGAAGAGGCAGAGAACAGCAAAGGCCAAGTGGAGCTGTGAGAGATGCTTGAGCACGGGCTGGTGAGCAAGCAGGAAGGCAGCCGGCACAGGACGCCTAAACTAACTTCTGACTACCATGACAATACTGTCACAGGCGCAAGACAAACAACACTGCCAAACACATGGATAAGCAGGAAGGCAGCCGGCACAGGACACCTAAACTAACTTCTGACTACCATGACAATACTGTCACAGGCGCAAGACAAACAACACTGCCAAACACATAGATAAGCAGGAAGGCAGCCGGCACAGGACACCTAAACTAACCCTGAAAACCATGACAATACTGTCACAGGCGCAAGAAAAACAACACTGCCAAACACGTAGATAAGCAGGAAGGCAGCCGGCACAGGTCGCCTAAACTAACCCTGAAAACCATGACAATACTTTCACAGGTGCAAGACAAACAACACTGCCAAACACATAGATAAGGGAAATCAAGACAACTCGAACCAGTAAAACAGTGATTCAGTCCTCAACCCACCAATTGACAGCCAAAGTGTCTTGCAGTCCAGTTACACCAACAAGGACTGAGACAGACTTAAACTTCAGGACAAATGATATCACCATGGATCACAAAAGACACTTCAAAACAGTGTGCTTAATTAATCAAAACGCCACAATAACTTTATATAGACACAAGCCTAATTACAGAATACTGAAATCCATGGAGGGGGGAATCACACATAAGCCATGTACACTTATTAAACTCTGTTCTCTTGGCAATTGGTGTTAACAGGTAGGTAGAAAACCAGGAAGGAAAGACACCTGAGCACCACAACAGACAGCTTGAAACCCGTATCAAAACGTATTTCCTCTGGACCCCAGGGTGACACTCACCCAGTTGTTCTAGTTGTATGCTGACTCATAATGAGTCTAATTATATACTTTAAAATATCCTGAAATCACACAGAATGTACTTGCTTACCAGATCAGCATTAAACTGGGCATAAAAACAACAAAGTTCTCTCAACAGTTAGAATAAGAAACACAACACAGCAAGCTTAGAGGCTTCAAAGCAAGCAGCACTTTGACTCATCAGAGGCACACACTGAATGGCCAAGAATGAAGAGGCCGAGGCTGAGACTGGATGGAAGGCTTCTTCAGTACATGCCAGCTCCCTCCTTGTCCTATGTTACGTAGTGTCTGTACAGCTTTCCAACACTGACTAAAGGTACAAAGCAGCCACTACAGCTCTCAATCAGAGACAAAGACGGCATATTGGGGACCTGACTGCAGGAGGGCCACCTGGACCCACTCAGGGAAGAAAAACAACAAGAAAAGAAGTGTGTAATAGCCAAAGTCAGCCAGCAGTGGGAGCGACCATCCCTGATGTGTCCCTAGACACCTCTGACAGAGTGCCAACGAAGGCACACTAGAACTACATACAATGTTTCCACCCCTTCTCCCATCCCATAGTATCCCACCCCTCGTGATCCTACTCTGGACACACAGCACGCTGGCTTCTGGAAACAGATACCTCAAAAGCTACAACAGCCAGGCCACTGTCTCTGACCCCTGAAGTAAAACTTCACTGAAGCAGTCACTCTTGGACCGCCAGCCCCCAAATCATGACACGGAGACTTATTGTTAACTATGAATGCTTGGCCTTAGCTTAGGCTTGTTTCTAGCTAGCTAGCCTTTTTTTTTTTTTTTTAACTTAAATTAATCCAAGCTGCCCTGAGGCTTGTTTACTTATCTACACGCTGTCCATCCCGCTTTCCTGCTTCCTCTGTGTCTGTCTGTCTGGCCCCCTTTATCTCTACCTATCCCTCCTCTGCCTAGCTACTGGCCGGTCAGCTTTTTACTAGACCAATCAGGTGCCTTAGGCAGGCAAGGAGAAACAGCAACACATCTTTACATAATTAAACAAATGCAGCATAAACAAAAGCAACTCACCCTTACATAGTTAAACAATTTTGCAACATAAATGTAACAAATGTTTACTTAAACAAATATTCTATTTTGAACACTTCACTATATTATACCATGTATCATGTCAGTGTTGACTTTCTCACTGAGAACCTATTTCACTGAGTAAGAAAAGGTAAGTAAGCATTATGCCTAAATACCTGTGAGACTGAGGCACCTGGAGACAAGCAACATGGGTGCGGAGATGATCCGAGAAATCAGAGGTGACTGGGGAACAGTGCAGTCAAGGGACCAATGTGACAGAGGCTATTAGTCCCAAAGCGCCTGAAAATTAAATTGTAACCAAGACAATCTCCAGTTTCTGGCCGAGCTTGTAAATATTTAAGTTGCTCCTCTGTCTTTATCACAAGCAAAACACTAAAAATCTCAGCAGTGCTCCTTAGATTGGGCAGAGAATCAAAGTCACAAGACGGCAACTGCTCATATTAGAAGGAGATAAACAGAAAGAACAGCACCTAGGCAGTCAGACCTCATCCAGGAGGCCGAGCCATGTGGGAGCAACCTCAGCTTGTGTTGCTGGAGTTACTAGAGTCCAACCAGACAATGGGATTGAGGCACACTCTTCCAGGGGCCTACACTTTAGCTTACCTCTAAAGGCTGATGATGTGGACAAGCTGTCCTGTGCCCCTAGGGCAGGATGGTAGAGAGCCATGACATTCATGCCCTAGAGGCTGAGCCAATCACACAGAGAATGAGTTAATGGAAAGAGTGAGCAACACACAGAACCAAACAGGCAGGAAGGTGCTGAAATCACTTAAAAAAGAAGCCAGGCACAGGTGCACACCTACAATCCCATAAGTGGGGAGCAGGGGCAGGAGGACCACACACAACAGCAAGGCCAGCACAGTCCACATGACAAGTTCAAAGGCACCCATGTGAGATCTATGCAGCTGGGCTTCTTTAAAGTGAACACTCTGCACCCTGGCTATGCTATGCTGTCTATAGGCAAGAGAACCAAAGACACAGGGCCAGCCTGGGCAACAAGCTCTGAAACATTAATAACCTCACTTGATCACACTTTTTCTAATGCTCAAGTGCCTAGAAGGTTAGGTACTCTATTTATAAGCACAGCATGTTGGCAAATGCCTTTATCTTAACACAGGGGGCCACAAGCAGGAGGATCAACATGTTCAAGATCCTGTGGCAAAAAAAAAAAAAAAAATTTAAAAAAGTAAGACAGACTGCTCATTTACTAATTTAATAAAAAATTCTGTAAGGTTATTTTGCTATTATTGTTGTTGTTTGAGGAGAGGGTTTTAAAAATCAACACTTTTAAGCTGAGTGGTGGCAGCACAGGCCTTTAATCACTGCACTTGGGAAGCAGACAGGCAGATCTCCAAGTTCAAGGCCAGCCTGGTCTATGTAGAGAATTCCATCCAGAACTGCCATGGCTACACAGAGAAATCAAGTCTCAAAACACCCCCCCCCCAATCTACACTTTTATTCTTGGTACTTTTAGCTATGTACCACAAAAAAATCAGAATGGATTTCTGTTTCAGGAGAAGGGTGTGGACTTAGTGTTTGGTTTAGTTTTGTTTCTGAGACAAGACTTCATGTAGTTCAAGCTGGCCTGGAACTTGCTACTATGTGATGGGGAAGTAGCCTTGAATTCCTGGTCTTCCTGACTCTACTACAGAGTTGCTGGAATTACAGATACACTAGGTAGACCTCTTTCAGCTGAGATGTACATCTACAAACTGAGTAAGAGCCTCCTTCCGTCTGTCTCAGAGCCACTCAATCTCCTCAATCTCACTAAATCTAACATTCCAGCTTCTTCGAGTAAAACTAAAGCCTTGATTTTATTATATTCTTAAACAGATACTTGAAGTTCACTTGTCAGGTTTACCACTTACCTATAAATTGCTAGGCTATACAGAAAACAGTGTTCAGCATGATGGCTCCCTTTTCAAGAAAGCAAAGCTCTTCTTTCCCCCGCAGCAAGACACAAAGCACTAGGAATGGAGAAGAGCAGTCGTGGTCCCTGTTCTAAGTGTGTATCACACTGCAGTGCTTACCTGCATCAGCTCTGGACCGCTGGCCAGGTGTCTTCCCGAATGGGGTCTTCATTCATCTGTATTTATGTGAGCAGCAGAGCTGCTGGACTAGGGTGAAAATCCAGTATTTTCAGATATGAAGCTTCCCACGGGTTAATGTTCTCGTTAATCCACCATCCAGGTGTCTCTTTCACAAGTTCAGCAAAAACATGTGGAATCCCAAACACTCTGTAAAATGAGCAAGAAGACAACAAAATGCCAGTGAGCCACTAAACGGCAGGAAACGGAAGCACAATTCTCAGCTAAAAGGCACTGATCTCTGAAGCAATGAAGTAGTTCCCAGCAAAGGCAAGGCATGGCAGTGTAAAGGGGAAAGCCTGGACAGGTGCAGCCCCAGTGGGGAGAAGACAATATAAAGAGACTAGAGAGCCCTTTCCTGTTACAGCCTAAGGCACCTTGCTGCTAAGCACCAGGGGCAGCAAATACTGGGATTTCAGAGCACAGACTTTCTCCTGGGGGTGGGGGAGGCCACAACGGTTCAGGTCACTCAGGGAGGGGAGATGCAGCTGGCAGACCAAGGCCGGGGGAAAAGAAGATGACATAATTATGTTTCTCTCCTTTTGTGTTCCCAACCTCTCAGAACTGCCAAGGAAACTTTCCCACCCATGCAGATGATAAATCGTTTCACAAAAACAGTACAATTTATATCCTGGTTACAGGAACTCTACATTTCAGGTAGTAAAACCTATCCAGACACATCTCAATCACTTTTCCAACTGCTCTAGGGTCTCAGTGTTACTGGCTTAGATAAGCGCTCCTATGGCCTGTCTTTTATTTCAGCTGGTTACTTGTACTTGTTAAATAAACAATTCCCACGGTTTTCCCATCTTTCCCTCTTCGGTCCTGGCTGAGATCACAAGGAGTGTTCATCACAACCCAGGTCTTCCCTGCTTGTTCAGTTCCCCCAGTCTTCCCGTGGCCCAGCCCTCTTTCTGCTGTGCTTACAGTTAAAGCACTAACCGTGAAGATAAAACACAGGCTTTTATGTCAACTGAATTCTCTCGAAAACCTGAGCAGCATTCAGCACTGCTACTCATAGCCTGGCAGACAGGCTTGCCATGTGTACTACAAAGAACTTCCCACCACCCCAAGTGACAGCTGCCCTGGGATCCTTGCTACTTACTGTAACACAGATACACTGTCCTGAGCCCTCCAGACTCAGCCCTGTCATTGGGCCAACCAATTCCAATCTTCCTCTGCATGAATTTTACCACAGGAGTATCAGCATACAATTAAGATGATATAGTGCTTTCCAACTTTGAAAGATAACCCTAGGCTTGGAAGAGATGGCTACGCCCTTAAGAGATCTTGCTGTTCAAACAGAAGAGCCTAAATTTAGTTCTCAGCACCCACACAGAACCCACAATTCCAAGGGACCTGACACCCTCTGCTGACTTTGGGCCCAGGTATACACATGGTACACATACAGAAAGACAAAACACTCACTACACATAAAATAAATGCAAACCTTTTTTTCCCCGCTTGTTTGAGATAGAGCCTTACTGTATAGCCAGCCCTGGTTGGATTCAAACCCAGGGACAAACATGCCTCTGTCTCCCAAAGGCTGGAATTAAAGGTATGTGCCACCACACCACACCTGGCAAAAACTAAATCTTAAAAAAAAAAAAAAGCTACTCATAACTCCAACCCTCTTCGCCGCTTTTATTTACAAAAGTACTTCAAAAACTATGAAAACTAACTTGTATATGTATTAATGTGCTCAGGAGCCTCATTTCTTATATGAAATTTAGGTTACTAATGTTCTGGAGTGTATGTGTGTCCTTCCAACTAAGAGGCTTCAACTAAACCTTTAAGAGAAACTGGGGAGCTGCCAACACGGGTTCTCTGCTCCCTAGTAGTGTTTGCATACACATCGTTTATGAGCATGCGGCACAGGAGCGCAGAGGCTCCAGGTAGCCTGGGGCGTCTGTCATCCTTACCTTCCGGTCTCAGCCACCAGTGTGCTGAGGTGAGCACACAGCCTGGGGCATCAGGCTTCACCCTGGACTGTTTCAGTTTGTCCGTTCTCCACCGGTGCCTGACCCACGAGCTTCCAGGGACTCTCCTCCCCATCTCTGTAAGACTGCTGGGACCAGAGACACCCCTCTATGTCTGGTTTACACGGCAAGTACTTTTTACACCACTGAGTCATTTCCCCATCTCTACAAGGGGACTTGTGGAGCAAAAAAATGTGCAGTAAAGTTCCTAGAAAAAAGCCACACCTATGGCTGACTAATTAGAACTTCATGACTATGTAATGAGAAGGAATACAGCAGATCCAATCTTAGCCTATCTTTACTCTCTTTATTTACTGTCCACCTAAGTGTCTGACCTAACATCCTTACGACTATCAGATAAAACCCTTCTAGGAATGTACACAAGGTCTTTATATAGCACAGATTCCACTTTGCTGTAGCCTGCCGACCTGATACTTCCACCAAATCTTGATTTATGATTTCATTTTGTTCCCAAACTATAAAAATTCCATGAAACCATTTCCACACTGATTTGGAACACGGTGTTCGGAAGAGCCTTAATCTCTAGTCGTAAGCCAGCCATAAGAATTAACTCATACTCCCTTTGAGTTGTGTTTACTGCTAGTAACAATGCAACATTTCTACACTCGTGAGTTCCAATCAGTGAACACAGTCTAACTTCATTCCAACTCTGGTTTAAAACCATCAAGAAATGTAGCTAGCTCCCCATGACACTGCGTGTCTGCTGAGCCCTGTTCTTCTCTGAATGGATGCCACAGAGTGCTTCAAAAAGTCAGGTGAAGAAGACTGTTCTGAAAATGAATTGCTATTTGACTGGAACTAATTTAATTCATTCAAGTTTTCTAAAGGCACAAATCATGTTTAAGTTGTTGTATTATATAGTTTACTAAATAAAACCTGAAGGAAAAAGTAAACAAATCTAGTCCTTTTTAGGACTGCATCCACTATACTGGTCCCCTCTCCTACCCCAGTTCTGTAGGAAACAGTCACCAAGAGACACTTACAAGCCACTGAAAGAGATGAGGGGACTAGGTGGCCCACTGGTTAAGAACACTGCTTGCTCTTCCTGGACTAAATTCCCAGCACCCACATCACATGCAGCTCATAGCCATTGTAACCCAGTTGCAGGGAATCTGACTCCCTCTTCTAGACATACACACACTCACACACTCACACTCACACACAGGCATGCATGCACTCAGGGGTGGGGACTGGAGTCTTTACAATGGAAACTGGGCCTTCATTTCTGGGAGACAAACAAACAATTATCCTTTAATAATGACCCCAAGGTTCACTGTAAGATGTAATTGAAGTGACTGATGAAAACACACTGTACTGACTGGTCACAAACATGGCACACACTACTACTGCATGTGCTTCCTGTGTGAACTCTCATGCCTTCCACACTACACGCCGCAGACACCACACTACTGCATGTGCTTCCTGTGTGAACTCTCATGCCTTCCACACTACACGCCGCAGACACCACACTACTGCATGTGCTTCCTGTGTGAACTCTCATGCCTTCCACACTACACGCCGCAGACACCACACTACTGCATGTGCTTCCTGTGTGAACTCTCATGCCTTCCACACTACACGCCGCAGACACCACACTACTGCATGTGCTTCCTGTGTGAACTCTCATGCCTTCCACACTACACGCTGCAGACACCACACTACTGCATGTGCTTCCTGTGTGAACTCTCATGCCTTCCACACTACACGCTGCAGACACCACACTACTGCATGTGCTTCCTGTGTGAACTCTCATGCCTTCCACACTACACGCCGCAGACACCACACTACTGCATGTGCTTCCTGTGTGAACTCTCATGCCTTCCACACTACACGCTGCAGACACCACACTACTGCATGTGCTTCCTGTGTGAACTCTCATGCCTTCCACACTACACGCTGCAGACACCACACTACTGCATGTGCTTCCTGTGTGAACTCTCATGCCTTCCACACTACACGCCGCAGACACCACACTACTGCATGTGCTTCCTGTGTGAACTCTCATGCCTTCCACACTACACGCCGCAGACACCACACTACTGCATGTGCTTCCTGTGTGAACTCTCATGCCTTCCACACTACACGCTGCAGACACCACACTACTGCATGTGCTTCCTGTGTGAACTCTCATGCCTTCCACACTACACGCTGCAGACACCACACTACTGCATGTGCTTCCTGTGTGAACTCTCATGCCTTCCACACTACACGCTGCAGACACCACACTACTGCATGTGCTTCCTGTGTGAACTCATGCCTTCCACACTACACGCCGCAGACACCACACTACTGCATGTGCTTCCTGTGTGAACTCTCATGCCTTCCACACTACACGCTGCAGACACCACACTACTGCATGTGCTTCCTGTGTGAACTCTCATGCCTTCCACACTACACGCTGCAGACACCACACTACTGCATGTGCTTCCTGTGTGAACTCTCATGCCTTCCACACTACACGCTGCAGACACCACACTACTGCATGTGCTTCCTGTGTGAACTCTCATGCCTTCCACACTACACGCTGCAGACACCACACTACTGCATGTGCATCATCACTCTGCCAACGGAAAAGGCCATCAGCGTACAATAACCTTGTCAAGGTCACACAGACTAAATGCAGCACTGCTGGAATAAATGCTTTGCTGCAAAGAAAAAGCACGCAGGCATGGTGGAGCATGCCTGTGACTCCAACCCTGCAGGTACTGACGCTGAACAAAGTGCCCTCAGGGCAAGCCTGGACTACACAATGATCAAAAAACCAGATGACACGCATTGAACCTTGGAGGTTAAGAAACTGGTATTTCAATTTTTCGACACCAGGAAAGATGTACTCAAGAGGCCGAGGCAGGAAGATCTCACGTGTTAGGCCAATCTGGGTCCAAATCAACAAGCAGTAATAGCCATGTGTGCAAAAGGGACATAAAAAGACTTCTGCCAGCTGCTATCACCAACGCTACTTATAAGAAGAAATTGGTAATTGCTAAAGCAAATCTTTTTTTAAATTATTTTATGTGCATTGGTGTGAAGGTATCAGAGCCCCTGAAACTGGAGTCCCAGACAGTTGTGAGCTGCCATGTGGGTGCTGGGAATTGAACCAGGTCCTCTAAAAGGGCAACCAGTGCTCTTAACTGCTGAGCCATTTCTCCAGCCCCTGCTAAAGCAAAATCTTAACACCAGGTAATCTAGCGGAGAAGCATATAGGAGTACTAATATAGGTAGGCCAAAATCACCACATCAACTCAAGTTTGAGCTATCAACCAGTTGTGTTAAATAACTAAAGGTTGTAAAGCCTTGGGTAGCCTTGGGACAGGGGCTGGTTCCAGGATGGCCACTACCAGGATGAGAGGCTTAAAACTTTCAACTTTTAACCCAAACCTCCACAGAGGGAAAAGGGCTGGAGACTGAGTCAGTCACCAATGCCCAACAATGTACCCAATCTTGCCTAGATAATAAGTGCTGGTTAAAACTCAATAATCATTTCAAAGAATTTCCATGTAGATGAGTACATATTGGTATCTGAGGTAGGTAGGTATCCTAGGGGCCTTTGAAATAAATCTGAAACTTAGTAAGGTACAGCCTATGGGTTAGAAACAAAGATGACAACCTAGACAACACAACTTGGCATGAAGAGTATGGTCTAGGGGATCTGACATGCACCTCCAAGGACACTGTCAGAGCTGAGTCAATGTCCAGAGAACTTGTAGGTGTGAAGAAAAAGCACACACTCAGTGGCAGAAGCATTCTATGCTGAGTGATGGGGGGGGGCTTTTCTTTCTAGAATGGTGGGGGAGGAATACACATTATCAAAAACATTTACATGACAAGGGGCATCTGGCTAAAAAACCTGAATACAAGATTTACCCGGACAAGGAGTTTTTTTCTTAGGTAGGGCACTCATTTACAAAGAGTAACACACTTGTCTTAAAACTGCCATGATATCTGCAATCTAAGGCAACTTTCAAAACCTTCGATAAAGGAACGTAAAGCTACACTGAAGAAATGAAATCTTGATAAGGAGTACACAACTTGGATCACTCGGATAATAACTTCAACTCTTTCTGTATAGAAAATTTCACTTTGACACAAGTTCTGAATTCCAAGCCAGACCCTACCTTAAAAACAAAGCCAACACAGGCACTAGCAGGAAAACACATGCTGTTATTTTGCAAAATTGCAAAAGTCCGATGATAACCTGATGACCTACTAATAGTGCTGGTGTTAGCTTTGGTCAGAGGTTGCTTTTTGCAGAGGACTACAGCTACCACAGAGATCTGTAACTGGTCACAGTGCTGAGATTGAAAGAGTACCAAACACTTAACCCTAAATAAGGACATCTTCATCCCACCCTCTGCAGCCGAAAGAATGTAAAAGCTGGGAGTGTTGCAGAACGCTTCTAAGCAAGTGTTTCGCTCTTGAATTTAGCAGCTGTCTGCCTAAGACCTGTACAAGACTGAGACAACCAGTTTTGTCAAGAGGGGAAGGGACTCATGAGGCTTAAGGGATGAGTGAGACCTAAGAATCTGAGTATCTTCAGGCAGTTAACACTAGGAGAAAATATCCTTCAGTGATATAGCCATTGGTAAGTTGCCCATGCTCCTATAAATGACCTTCACCTCCTTTAGATAATCTAATCCTAAATAAACCAGTGAGTTGTAAAAGACCTGAAAAGTGGAAAGGGAACTGGTTGGGAAGAGCAGAGAGGGAGAGACAGAAGAGGGTGGTGGGGATGAATAAGACACCTCATATAAGGTATAAATGTCATAATGAAGCCTCACTGTGTATAATTAATTAAGTTCAGGCTCCAGTTTGGATGAGTCCATCACTTCGGAGAATAGAAAAGTCAAGAGCAAAAGGGGTCAATGGGCCAATGGTTTTACATTCTGTAATTCTGAGAATGCAATTCAGAACCTTCTTGGGAACTAAAAGTAAAAATGTTCTGCCAGATGTTCCCTAAGGCTAAATAAAGGCCTCTGTACATTAACTTCAAAGTTAACATGAATAGCCAAGGAAGGGATAAAGTACCTCAGTGACAGATCATTTGCATGTGAAAAACCCTGGGTTTGATCCCCAGCACCACAAAATAAACAAATAAATAAATAAATAAAATTTTTAAAAAGTAAAAAAAGGAGAAAAATGGCTCAATTCATGGCCATCATACATTTTAAGTGGTTATCTAAGTTCTTCAAAGCCCAAAACACTCATACCAACTTAAGCAAAAAATCATTCAGTCTAAAACTAAACACCAAATTTTAACAATGAACTTCTTAAAATATTAACAATGAATTTTTACGCATGAACAAAAATCATAAGGACCAGGAACCCAGACAGGAGAAACTCCTGCACTCAGGTTTTTTTGTTTGTTTGTTTTTTGTTTTTTGCCCCCTTCTGAAATACAAGAAGATATGACACAGTACACCTGACTCTCAAAAGAAGCCACAGATTTTACCAACCATCTCTGCAAATGTTGTAGATCTCAAAACACCTACCAACTATGGCAGCTACCCACCTGCTGCTCCAGACAGACACTGACCACAACGCAACTCTGGTCCGGGTCCCTAAGTACCCTGTAGAAGCAGAACTAATGGCTTACACACCAAAGCACATAGGTAGTCAGCCTTTATATCCTCAAGAAGTGCCCTCTCCATCCTGAAACTTCCAAGCACATGATTGTCTCAGAGTCAAGGTGAGCTCTCAGCTAATTAACACTAACTAAATGAGCATGACCAGGAAGGAAAGCTGGGGACACCAGAATGAACAACCAAGGGATTAGAAGCTAAAGTTTTGAACCCTAGACAGCAGTCAAGCATCCAGGTATCTGCTGATACCAAGTATTCAACCAATCAAGATGACACATGAACCATCAACAGCCTGGACACACAGGCTCACGTGAGCTTTGCTGACTGACAGCTCTGCATGATGTTGTATATAGCTGTGCTAGGAGTCACCTGAGTTGACTCCATGGGATGATGCTCTCACAGCCTCACCCTGAAGACCTCTTTGGCTGGTCCTTTGCACCTTTTTCTGACACAAAGCTGTAATCATGAATGGTTGTACTTTCTCTGTGGCTCCTTTTCAAATTATCAAACCACAATGATGCAAGGAGCACAGAGGCTGAGGTCTATTTCAGGGCTTCCTCAACTTCTGCAGGAGAAATTTCCACACGGGCCTGGGAATAAAGGTATAAGTACACAAATCACATTTACTGATAAGTCATAAAGAAATTTCCTTTAGAACAATTCTTTTATATACCCCAAAATGAACAAATGTTCATACTAATGAGAAGAACATACTTGATTTTTCTCAAAGAATTAAATCTTAGCTGGAGTATCTGAGACTGCAGGATGAAGAGTATTTTCACGTTGACCAGGTTTTCTAACTCTGTAATCATCACTGCTGCACATACAGCATCACAGTACAAACGGAGGGCATTTCAGAAATTTTTGAAGTACGGTCCTAACCCTAAACCAGCATTTGCTTCATGATTATTTTATAAAACAATTCAAACAGCAATTTAAAAGAATCAAATGCTAACACAATATAATCCAAAACTACACTGATTTGATACTTGCAAGGTAAGAAATGACAATAGGAAAACTGTACCTGTTTTCTTCAGAATATTTTTGTATATGCAGTAAAGACACCATGATTCCTAATGGACAGGGTCTCTAATCTGTGGCATGGCTCAACCCCAAGAGAAAGAGCGGGGTGTAGAACCTGCTCTTTCAGTGAAACTGCAACACACAACAGAGGTGAGTACTGTCAAACGCCTCAGATTCATTCACTGTTTCACTCAAAGCATTCTTGGTCATAACACAGAAACCTTTTGCTGCTACTAAATTTTCCCACCCCCCCATGTTTAGTTATATGACCCTGTATGAGAAGTCAAACTTCTGGAACAGATGATCTTCAAAACTAATGAAGATATTTTCCTCATCTCTTGGGGGGGGGAGGAAATCAGCCAACAGTTTTAACTCCCCATATCTGCCTTCTAACAACCAACCCACTTCCCTCTAGCAAGGCTCTGTGTCCTTGAAGATGCCATAGCTCCCCAAACAATGCCAGCTGGGCACAATGTTCAAAAGCATGAGCCTCTGGGGACACTTCACATTCTTACAACCACAGATTCATTACAGACAAAGAAATACAAGCAAGAAAAGTTTTATTTATAGGTTTATTTATCTGGGTATTGTGACATATGCCTGTAATTTGAGTACTGGGGGTGGGTGGATGGAGATAGGTTCAGTTTTTCAGGAACAACCTAGACTAATGTGAAACCTTACACACACACACACACGCGCACACACTATAAAAAACTATTGGAAATCAGAGACAAAACTCACAAAAGCCTGTAGTAAAAAGAGGGCTACAGAAAAGATTCACTGGTTATGGGCACATAACTTCTCTCACAGGGAATGCAGACTCAGTTGCCAGCATATACGGTGAGTGACAACTGCTAGTAACTCCTGCTTCAGGGTATCTGAGTCATGTTCTGGTCTCAGAGGGCAACTGCACACACATGGACCCACACAAATATAAATACATATACATAATTAAAAATAAAAATCTTAAAATAAAGCAAGAGTTCCTGTCCATGGATCAAGTATCAATTGACAGTACACTCCCAGAACAGCAGAAACTGGAGATGCAATCCCAGTGTCTTCTGACCCTGCAGAATGATTATCAGCACAGAATTCTATACACATCAAAAACATTCTTCAAGTGGAGTGTGGTGTCTCATGCCTGTAACCCCAGCACTAGTGAGGCTGAGGTAGAAGGAAGGCAAGTTTCAGGCTAGCAGGGGCTGCAAGGCAAGACTTTCTCAAAAGACCAAAATGACCATATGAATCTAGCACGGAGAACAAGACAACTGTGCAACTTGCTTTTTCTCTACAAATGGTAAGCTTCTTGCCCAAGACACTGAGTTCCTTATCAACCTATATTAGACAGGGTTCCCTATATTCCAAAATGGCCTCGGACTCTAAATCCTTCTCACTTCCCCTCCTCAGCACTAGAATTATAGACGTGCACCACCAGGCCCACTGTATTCAGTGCCGGGGAATCAAACCCAGAGCTTCCCACGCACATTACGTTCCTAAGCTACACTCCAGTCCCAATTTCTCATCTGTAATACAGGCAGGACTATAATGGATATAATGACCTTTTATTTTACTTCACTCCACCACTGAACAACTGTTCAAGATTCTTCCCTATCGCAAACATGGCTATAATAAAGAACACTAAGCATACTTAACTGGGATCTGTGCAAAATGCCCAGGACTGAGGCCACTGGGAAACAACATATATGCACATCAAACTCTGTGAAGCCATCCTCTAAAGACTCTGCAGCAAATTAAGATCTCTCCAACAATTTACAGGCTCTAGTTTATGTGAGCATACTTCATGACTCGCTATTTTAAATAAAGGCTGTAGAGAAGAAAAGAACTAGTGTGTGTTAGGATTCTTGGAGGGGGGGTTAATTACGAATGGAACCACTAAGCTGTATCACTAGGTATCTTTTTACTACCTATTTTGAAACAGTATCTGAGTTACACAGGTTGGCTCTGAATATAGTTCCTCCTGCTTCAGCCTCCCTCCCAGGGGCGGCCATTACAGGCCAGCATCATCAAGCCTGGCTTAAAATTATATTTTCATCTTTGGCTGAATCAATTTCAAGGAAAAAAAAACACCATAGCACCAAACAATAATACCTGTGTAAACAAATGGAAGTGAGCTTTTAGTCAGACTAACTCAAAAATAAAGAAAATTTAATAGGCCTTTACCCTTATTCCAAGTGGATTTAGGTGTTTAAACAATGTTTAAATTTTTAAACTTGACACTATTCCAAAAGAGAATACTGGAACTACCAAGTAAGATTTCTACTCAGAATGCCTTTAATTAAACACCAGCGGCATTTACATGAAGATAATTGTTCTATAAAAGAGGCCATCAAGATGGCTTAGGAGGTAAAAACAAGCCTGAGTGAGTTGAATCCTTGTAACCCATGGTCAGAGAGCTAACTCCCAAAAGCTGTCCTTTGACTTCTACACAGGTACCCGAACTTAGACCCCAGCACTCTTTCTAATCATAAATAAAACATTTAAGATATCAGCAGTTTTAGGGAATGAAGAAGTTAAAAACTCAATCCAAGTACTAGTTTTACAAACTGATACTTAAAGGGACGATTCATCACCTTGAAGGCAGAGGCAAGAGGACCAGGAGTTCAGTTATTATCCCTGTCAATAAAGTACAGGTTCAAGACCAGCCTGGCTTACACCAGATCCTGTTTTAAGTACGCAGTTGCATCTTTTATTATTCTTTTTTTCAGTATTGGAGACTGACTGTGTGGACCTCCAAACACTGCCCCTGGCCTGGGATATTTCAGAAACACATGGCGAGGAGCCATTTGGAAGTAGCAGCACCTCTAGGATAGGATACTCACTGAGGTTCACCAATGGGGAAAGAATGGACAGCTATACACTAAAGAGAGTCTGAAGATCTCCATTCATTTGGCGTTTGTAAACTGACATCTGCATATTGCAGCTGCTCAAAATATTTAAGATTTAACTAATTTCATCATCACTACAGTTAAGAATTTTTCAGAAGAAAAGCCAGGAAAATCCAAAGTCAATATTTGCAGAGAAAAAGAAAATGAGTTCCCACTAAGGAAAAAGGTGCCTTTCAGGGCAGGCATGGCCACCCTGAAACACGGGGAGCAGTCTGACCTCCTGGCTTCCAGCCTGTCTGGGACCTTTCTGCCTCACACAAGTAACGATCCTGCTCAGTAAGACAGAGCAAGGGCAAGGTCCTTTCTCCCTGAAGTAACTGAGACTGTAGGACTGGAGGCATGCAGGCTGCCCGGTGAGCACAGGAAGAGGAGGTGCTTTACTTAATCGCTGCTTTCCTCCTCTGGCCTCAAACTGCTCCAATCCCATCCATTCCCAGACAGAATCTGACTTGGAACGCCTAACAGTGAGCGCCTTTCCCACCACAGCTCTGGGCCTTCACTGGCCACCACCGAGCTTTACTTTTGTACATCAGATGCCGTTTTTAACTATTTTTTCATTTCTCGGAAAGAGTAGCATTCTCTCCGGGAGAGCTGGTCACAGGACTCTGGAGACACCTTTCCCTCCCAACAACCAGGAAAGAGGTAACAACTGGCCAGGGTGGGAATTCTTGGTGGTGAGCTGCAGAAGTAACCCAAGCTCTTGTAAAGAAACCCAAACCAACTCTGGCTCCCAAAGCCCTGCCTCTGGTCTGTGGGTGCCCTTGCTTGGCTGGGGTGAACACACCCTTACATCTCAGGGAAAGCTGGCTGCTACTGTCCCCGAGCCTTTGCACTACCGCCTCGGCCACTGGAACTTCCAGCTGGGTTGCAGAGTTCTGCTTTTGCAGGACACACACAAGCAAGGTCGGAGGCAACAGGGAACGGCAGGAACAGTGTTTGCCAGAGCTACCAACATGCCCTCGCTCCTCCCACTCACTTACCTTCCTTTCCCAAACGCATGCCTGGGGGCTTCCAGCACCATATAAGACACAGAGGCCACTGCCTCCCAGAGGGTTCCCTGCTGTCCCCTCCCTACACTGTCAACTCAACTTCCCGTAACAAATCCTGGAAGCATACGCCTCACCCACCTATCCTAGAGGTGCTGCTACTTCCAAATGGTTCCTCACCATGTGTTTCTGAAATATCCCAGGCCAGGGGCAGTGTTAGGCATATCGGAGGTCCACACAGTCAGTCTCCAATACTGAAAAAAAGAATAATAAAAGATGCAACTGCGTACTTAACCGTCATCTTATGGTGAATACCTAGACAGCAGACTATGACCTTTAAACTCACAGCCCTGGTTTCCCTTCATTTAACCCCAGCTACTGCACTCAAAACTAGACAGTGAACTACCAGAAAATTACGGGCAAAACTAAAACAATCTCCACTTGCATGGAGCACAGCTTTTTTGAGATACATGTTATCAGGCAAACACTAACTTTGAAAAGAACCAGGAGTATTTACTTCAGAGAGGCCAAGAACTCCAGAAAACTGCCAGTGGCTGCCATGGGCAAACTGCAGTTCACACACAACAAAGTGAGGTTTGAGCAGGACACCCAAAGGAAGACAGAGAGCTTAAAGACAAGCGTTCCAAAATACCCAGACCCTGAACTTCCCCTAAGTGAAGAGGGCAGCAGGAAAGACAGGCTCCCCACAGCTTCAACCACAAGGACAATTGAGGGCCGAAAGCACACAGCATAAACTCCGCACTGCTCTGAGTAGCACAATGAAATACTGCCCTATGCTGCCCACAGCAGTCACTACCCTCCTGCCCGCATGGCTACCCATGCTGCACGCTACCTACCCAACACATGCATCACTTGGTAGGCACAGGGGCTCTCTGATCCACTCCTGCAGTACCCAAGAGCTCAAATCTCAGAGTACAAATACAGTGATATTCCCAGTTTGGAAATGTCAAAGAAGTCACAGGATACTTCCTTTAACAAAAAGGTAGATGTTCTAGGCTGGGGGTGGTGGGGAATACAGCAAAACTGTCAGGTAAGAGTGACTCTTCTGGGGCTGGAGGGATGGCAGGTACCTAAGAGCCAGCATTGCTCTTAAGAGAGGGCCCAAGTTCAGTTCCCAACACCTAGGATGGCTCACAAGTGATTGTAACTTCAACTTCAGGAGATCCGATGCCCTCTCTGGCCTCCACTAGGAACCACATACATATCACACATACAATACACTGTCACACAAACACCTATCTATGGAGATGAAAATAAAAATAAATCTTTAAAAAAATCTTCAGCAGCTGGGTAATGGTGGTGCATGACTTTAATCCCAGCACTCAAAGCAGAGGCAGGTGATCTCTGTGATTTGGAGGCCAGCTTGGTCTACAGAGCAAGTGCCAGGACAGCCAAGGCTATACAGAGAAACCCTGTCTCAAAAAAAAAAAAAAAGGCAAAACACAATAATAAAAGGTGAAATTGTAACAGAAAAACAATTGATGCTAATTTTGCTGCTGAATCTCAAATTGTCAAAGTTAGTCACAATGCATGGAAATGTGCAGTGAATTGAAATGTGGAGCACTGGAAAGTTTAAGGATTTAATGCAAATAAACTATCAAGCTAGTAACACGACTGAAATTTCTTATCAAGGCAGTGTGTGTGTAGGTTGATTTCTCCTTATAATGTGAGACCTAAGGACAGATTTCAGGTCATCAAGTTTGCCTGAAGAAGTAGCACTTTAGCCGGACCTTGGTGGCACACACCTTTAATCCCAGCACTCGGGAGACAGAGACAGGCAGATCTCTGTGAGTTCGAGACCAGCCTGGTTTACAAGAGCTAGTTCCAGGACAGCCTCCAAAGCCACAGAGAAACCCTGTCTCGAAAAAAAACAAAAAACAAAACAAAACAACAAAAAAAAGGAGCATTTTTACACTATTGAGCCATCTTACCAGCCAGCTAATACTTTAAAATGGCTTTGTGGTTCAGAGTATCAACAATATATCCTATGTAGTTAAGTTTTTAAAGATGTAAAGACTTGTCAGTCAAACATAACCTACAGTTGCTCTATTTACTCATTTTATTTTCAAATGTCCATGTCCGTGTTGCAGGGTAATGCAATTGCATTGATGTTGCCAAGAGTACACATTCCAACATTAGAGAAAAAGGGATGAATTCAATGTGAAGCATTAAAGTACTAACCTTGAACTAAAGGATTCCACACAGCATCAGAATGTATGTATGTCCCAAGTCAGTCCAACAGAAGTGGGACATGAGCAGTAGCACTAATGACACAACACTCCAACATAAGCACTTGGCAGAAATGTACAACTTGAACCCCAGGAAGCAAAAAACCCAAACAAGTCTAACTAAGATTAACATGGCATGTCAGGTAAAGGCCAATATGGTCAAGTTGGGACAAACTGAAGAAAAAGAGTGACTATATGATTAAAAACTTGAATACAAAAAAAATAGAATAGGAAGGAGGGAGGGAGAGAAGGAGGGAGGGAGGGAGGGAGGGAGGGAGGGAGGGAGATTCACAAGTCTACAAAAATCCAGAAGTAAGTAACCATCCCACACGACTACGGCATAGTATCATAGTTTCTTTTCTGTTCCTGTGATAAAATACCCTCAACCAAAGCAACCTGAGGGAGAAAGGTTTATTCTGGGTCAGAGTTCAAGGGACATATGCAAATGAAGGCAGCAGGAGCTGGAAACTGCTGGTTGCTTACATGGCACCAACAATCAGAACCAAAGATGAAGGCATCTGCTCTGTTCCTTGTCTCCACTTCTGCAGTTCAGGGTGGGTCTCCCACATCAATTAACTGAATTAAGATAATCTTGCACAAAACATAGACAGCTCAGAAGCCTGTCTCCCAGGTGACTGCAGATTCTGCCATGTTGACAATTCACAAGAACCATCACAAGCAGGAAAAAGACTATTCCTTCCCCATTCACCTGTGTCAGGACCCAAGTCAAGCTGTAGTAGCAATTTCAGGATACATAAGATTGACAAAGCCAACATGAAAACACAACATGGATTTTTGTAAGGATATTAAGTACAGACAAAATGCCAAGTGTGGCCGGGCAAACCTGGAATGCCAACACTCTCAGCACTGGGAAGTGTGAGACCAACCTGGGCTACAAGAGACCCTGACTTTAAAAAAGAAAACAGACTTACTAGTCCAACACCAAACTGATCCTCAGCACTTAGAAAAATAACCTTTAGTTTCCCACTTACTCTGCCAAAATGTAGCTAAGGCCATGCATCTCCTTTTAGCATAACATGAACGTGATGCGAGAGTCCTGACCTCAGCTGGCTTCACCACTTTTCTAAGGTCAACCCACCTTCCACACTGCTCTAGAACACAAACTCTAGTCCTGGTCCCCTGTTAAGATTGCTTCCTGACCTAATAAACAAACACCTGGCAACTCGTAGAGGCTTGTTCCTTTAATTCCAACACTTACAAGGCAGAGGCAGGCAGATCCCTGTGGATTCAAGGCGTTCCAGGTCTAGACAGCAAGTCCCAGGTTAGCCAGGGCTGCACAGTGAGACACTGTCTCAAATAATAACAACTACATTCTACTACAAATAAATAACAACTATATTCATGTGAAATACAGTATTCAAAATCTGGCCCCAAATTTATTCTCATATAAATCTGCCCCACAAAACCTCAGGTGATGATCTATCTCAGTGTCCACTGGAGTTACCACATGCCAGAATTGTTGCGGGATATTTGATCACACTGTGACACTCCATGAGACTGTGTTAATAATATTTACGTCAGATGGCCAAGCCAGCAACTAGTTGACAAGAATTAGCCATAGAGGATGGAGAAGCCAGGAATCTGGACAGGGAGATACACCGGAAAGAGTAGAGAGGGACTTAGAGATTGGCTGTTTGGTTTGAGATGCTTCTCTTGTTGGGTTTCCAGCAAAAAGAAGCTCTGCTGGCTTCTCGGGGGCTCTGACCTAGCAGGGTTTCACCCTAACATCTGACTCCCGAGTTCATATTGTAAATAGAATGATAGAGACCTACATTTAACAGAAAAACAAGGAATGAACTGATAAGGTACTTACTTAAGCCTCCTCAGAGTAAAAGGTAACCTCTTCTAACTTTTAGCTGGAATTCAAAACCTGAATAGATGGATAAATTTCTCCTACTGAAGACTATTAACTCCTACCAGTGTCAACTCTGCTCTTTCTGTCTCCACCCACCATTTGGACTTTGTTTCTTTCCTACTTAAATACCCTTGGTCCTATGGTAGCACATCTTTCTCCTAGATATTCATGAGCATGTAAGGGCTCAATACTAAGCACATGCTCCTTCCTAATAACCCATCAGACTGGGGCTGGAGCGGTGGCTCAGAGGTTAAAAGCATGGGCTGCTCTGCCACAGGACCTGGGAGCAATTCCCAGCACCTACATGGTGGCCCATAACTGTCTGTAATTCCAATCCAGGGGATCTGACACTCTCAAAGATACACATGTACGCAAAACACCAACATACGCAAAATATAAATTATTTTTTAAAAACTATTAAATTGTAAAGACATGCACTTATCATGTACTTAAGTCCTACAAGACTCAGAAAGGACTTAATACTATTTTTTAAAGATTTATTTCTAGCTAATATTCATGGATGTTTTGCAAGTATGTATATATGTATGTATATTCGCACCATGTGCAAGCAGTGCCCATGGAAACCAGAAGAGAAGGCATTGGAGTCCCTGGAACTGGAACTACAACCCTTTTGAGCTGCCACATATGGGTGCTAGGAACCAAACAAGAGTCCTCTGCAAAGTGTAGCAGGCGCTCTTAACAGCTAAGCCGTCTCTCCAGTTTTTGACTTAAGCTATTTTAAGTTAGGCACTCAATAAGGACTTCTAGACTCGATATTAAGACACTTTGAAGCAAGGTGTTTACTTCGTCAATGTGGCAAAGCTGGGAAGGAAGGGGAAAAGATCAGCACTGACTTTGCCAGCTGCGTTTCTGGAACTACACTGAGATAGACTCCCCCAGTCTGCAGCTCAGGAACGGAATGGAGGGCTTCAAAGTCTCCACTCCAGGTGTCTGACTCCACTCCAGGTGTCAGACCAGTACTGCAGAGGTGAGTTCAACACAGCAGGGAAGGTCCTGGCTTCCAGCCACACCACTCCAAAGCAATGCTTTGCACAACACCAGGCTTCCAAACTGAACAAAACAGCTAGATAAAACAGCATCTTGCAGTTTCTCATTTAGACATAGAGAAAGAATAAACATTTAGCTGAAAATATTTGTATTTAAGTGTTCCTTAGCACACTGACATCCTACTAATGGGCATGCAGACATTTATTTCCAACCTCTAAATACTCAACAATAGGTCTGTGTTGCCTGAAACTTTAATGCTCTGCCTCTTCCATCCCTTAGTGCTGGGAATGCAAGTATGTGCCATGCCTGGCTCCCTCCATGGATTTCTAACATACTAGAAAAAATGATAGAAATAATTAATGACAGTTCAGGTGCAACTGTGTTAGGTGCCCCAAAGGTCAAACTCTACAAAAAAAATTCTTCCTAGGAGACTAACTCTTCTCAAATGGTAAGGGTGAAATTTTGAACCACCCACAAACCACACCAATCCCAACACCACCACTCCCAAGCGATGGGAGGCACGACACAGAGTCAGACAAAACTAAGCAGAGGCCATGGTCGTCTAGCTCAGTCTTGTACTAGGCTCCAACAGACCAGGTTACAAATCAAAGTGGTGTCACTCCTACTGATGTTGGCCAAACTAAAACTAAGTTGTTATCTGACCTTCAGAACAGGCCCTAGCAATTCACATAACAATCAAGTCCCCTCAGTTCTAACGCTTGCTAAACCCTGTCCTGAAGTGATTTGATGCAGGACTAGCAGTTTCTCTATTAACTTCTCCGGTTTTTCACTTCGCAGGGGAAGTAACTTTAAACTCATCAATCCTCTTGGTCTTTTGTTTTCAGCCATTTTGTGTCCCATAAAAGGAAGGTCCAAGCCCACTGCGGCATGGCAGTATTTTTCCCAAAAGGAAAATGTGAACTGTGACCCTAAGAAGAGGACAGGGCACCTCATCCCACAGAAGAGCAGAGACTGGCAGGCACCTCAAGCACACTGCGTCCCCAAGTGTTACTGGCATTCTGTACTGTGGTCTGCTTAGAGCTGGTAATTAAAGGCACTATGTCAACAGTCAGCCCCCTCTCTACCCACCACTGGGGGCACTCAGGGAGAGGGGCAGGTCAACAACATGAAAGAAATGCCGTCATTCCTTCAAACAATCTGCACTGTTTCCAGGCAGTCAGATGGGAGTCACTTTGCTGTAGGGGGGGGGGGGGGCGCCGGGCTGAACCTGGAGTCCAGCGGTGAAGAGGACCTGCCCCACCAAGGAGCTCTACCTCCAGCCTCTTTGAAACAGGATCTTAATTAAATTACTCAAGCTGGCCTTGAATTTCCAAGCCCTTCTACCAGCCCTCGGGGTTACATGCCTGTTGTTGCTAGGCCTGGTGATAGTACTGTAGGTAATTCAGGGGTGACCAAGTGTGAGGAGTAGATGTGGAATGCAGGGCAGCAACCTCACACTACTCTCTTGACTATCCCAGAAAGGCTCAGAGCCCACCTCCTGTCAACACTAAACGTGGGATTAACTATTCAAGTGCCAGAGATCAGGCAAAATCTATTTTTAAAAAAATCTTAAGCAGGGCTCGGGAGCTAAGAGCACTCACTGGCTACTCTTCCAAAGGGCCAGGGTTTGATTCCCAGCACCCACATGGCACTCACAACTGTCTAACTCCAGTCCCGGGAGATCAGAGCCCTCTCCTGGCCTCCTTGGACACCAAGCATACAAGCAGTACACAGACAAGGCACTTAATCCTAGATATAAAAAGACGACCCCTCATGATAATGCAGCTTGCACTCCAGGTTAAGTCAGGATACAAATCCAGCCTAGAATACAAAAGACTTCATACACATTTAGACTGAAAGTCCATTTGCTTGGCCCATTTCATTGACATTTTAGTGGGACTAAGGTGATTCCATTTTACTTGTTGTAACACCAGGCAATATACACAATCATTAAATCTGATAACGAACACATCCTGTCAATCAGTCACCATTTTTTTTAAATTTTCGCATTAACTAAGGCTAAAGGGGTGAAAGGGAAGGCTAAGGATGAGCTTCCTCTATCTTTCCAAAATTTCAACACCTCAAAAGTGTACTCAGGGTGTGTAGGTAAAAACGTCTAAGACCGGGTTTCATTTTCACTGCCTAACAAAAGCTATGCAGAAGGCAATTACTCTCCATCAATCCTTTCAGGCTGCAGTTTCTTCCAGAAAATTCCAAGGAAAGTTACTGTGGTATTAACATTTCAGTACTGATCCCATCTTCCGCACTAGTCACACTGAAATCCTTCACACTTAAAACGTACCTTGTATGGCTTTTGGATGCACACGATAAATAAACCTTTAAACCAGGAGTAAGACTTCAAACAGAAAAACCCTTACAAAACCCGAAACCCAATTCACGGATTATAGAAACCCAAATCGATATAAAAACAATTGCGTAAACAAACTTTGTGATGCGCATGCAACGACGTGGATGACTGAAGCCATTTCTCACCCCGACACCCCCTCCTCCCGGAAAGGCCCATAACGCACCATCCGTGCAGGAAGCCACCAGGGACCGCGACCCCCAGCGCTGCGCAGTGCCCGCACCGCACTCCCATCCCGGCGCATTCCGGGAGGCAAACCCAAGGTCACGCAGGCCCGCGCCCCTAGCCCCCCAGGCAGGGCGTCACCAGGGTGACCCGCCGCGGGGGTCCCGCCACGCCCCTCCCCCGCCCGGTTACGCAATGCCGCCGCCCCCGCCCCCCGCCCGGCGCGGAACAAAGCGCGCGGGAAGCGGTCGCGGGGCTGGGGCAGGGACCCCGCGAACGCCATGTTGGCGGGGGCGGCGGGGATCGGGCGGGGGCGACGAACAAAGGAACTCGCGCACGCCCCGGCCCCGGCTCGCCGCGCCCCGGCCCCACCAAGCCCGGCCGGCAGGGGGCGCTAAGGGGCGCCGCCCGCGGACAATGCGCCCGGGGCCCGCGGGCTGCGCTCACCTGGGTCCGCGCGCCGCCAGGCCCCCCCTCAACGCTCTCCCCTCACAGTCCTGCGCCAGGTCCCACGCGAGTCTCACCTGCCGGCCGCCGAGGCCGCCCACGGGGCCGCCGTGGCTCGCTGTGCTCCCCGCCGGCCCAGCCCGAGCCAGACGGCGCCTCCCCACCCCCGCTCCTCGCCGCGGCCGCCGCCCGCCCCCCGGCCGCCACGGCGCACGCGCACTGCGCCCGCCGAACTGCGACGGCCGCGCCGCCCCGGCGCCCGGCGCCGCCGGACGTACTGCGCAGGCGCGGATCGGAGGCGGAGTCTTGAGGCGAGGGCGGGGCCTGGCGCTGCTCACCTGGAGGGTGGGGCGCGCACCCGTGGACGCCAGGTGCGGGCTGGGAAACCGCTGGCCTTGCGCGGGCCCGGGCTCCCCAAGGAGCGCAGCGAGGTCAGGAAGGCGAACGGCGAGCCGCGGGCGCCACCGCGCCGGCATTTGCACTTGCACGGGAGGACGGGTTTCAGGAAGTATTCTGCCTCTTTGTCCTGGGACGTTACATCCGCTGTCTCCGGGCCAGGCTAGCTGCGGAGATGGATGGGGCTGCGTCACGTGATCGTGCGCAGCGCAGGTGCGCTCTCGACCCTGCAGAGCGGCAGCTTTCGGCTGCAGGACGCGAGCCCTTTAAAAATATGGATGGTCTCCCTAAGCTCCCTCGGAGACACACCGCCTTGCTGCTCGCCGCACTGCGCAGCGGCCGGGAAGCTCGGCTCAGCAGCAGAGCCCACAGCCTCCTGCGAGCACCTGCTGACGGCACCTGCTGCAAACACCTGGCCTGGCTTATCTGCAGCCACTGTCCTAGAAGTCACCCCCAGCTCCTCGCGCGCGAGGTTGCAAGCCAAGACTTCGCACGGTCGCAAGTAAATCCGTGCGGCTTCGGTTCCAGTTAAGACGCCTTTTGAGGATCTGCTGGTCTGTGTGCAGAAAGAGAGAGACAGGAAACATCCAGAATGATTTGGTTTGGGGGCGAGGCGAGGGGAAGGGGTGAGTCGAGTCCCGGACCTGGTGGTTTCGCCCGGATCTCATCCAGCCTGGCAAGCTCCTAACCTCCCCTAGCCCAGTCGGTCACCGACCCGATTCCTCGAGTGCTACAGCACTGCCGCATTGTAATAAGCCTCCTGCCAGAGGCTTGTCAGGTCGAATTACAAGACGTTATTGGAAAGCCCTCTGCGCACTCCAAACCTGCAGCATGTTTGTTAGTTCACGGTGCTCTTTCCGCATCTTTTTCTTTTTTCAAAATAAGATTGATATGTGCCTGCTCAAATTAAAGTCTCTGATGACACTCTTGGCGGAAGCAACATTGCCAACCGACCAAAGCGATGGCTAATTTCAGTAAAGACACAGCCAGCCTCGTGAGCATTGGGAGATGATTAGCTTTTGTTGGTGGTGGTTAATGTTTGATAGTGGAGGCTGACAGGAACAAGAAAGAGTGCGATGGGAAGGAGGCTGGAGTGGTAGTCTGGAACACTTCCTCTTCGTTGGTGAAATGCCTGGGTTTCTCTGCTGTGTTAGGGCTCTCTGTGTAGCCGCATACAGTGTGTGTGTGTGTGTGTGTGTGTGTGAGAGGGAGGGAGGGAGGGAGGGAGGGAGGGAGGGAGGGAGAGAGAGAGAGAGAGAGAGAGAGAGAGAGAGAGAGAGAGAGAGAGAGAGAGAATAGCTTGCAGGCTGGTCCAGCTAGTCTAACAGTCCAGTGGTTGTTCAGTCCACAAGGCTGCATGTGTCAGCTGGCCTTCAGCATACACTGGAATCCCAAAGAAGTAGGGTCTAATGTCAGTGAAGCAATGGACTCGCTAGTGAAAGAAGACCAGGCAGGCAAAGACAGCAAGCTTCCTTCCTCCATGTCCCTTAAACAGGCTGCCAGCAGGTATGCCCCAGATTAAAGGTTTATCTCCCTACCTCAAAAGATCGGGCTTAAAGTTGTATCTTCTCACCTCAGAGATCTGTATCAAATGATTTAATTAAGCAAAAATCCCTCATGGGTGTGCCCAGTTACTTTTTGGGTTGTTGCAGTTAGTTCCAGATGCAGCCAAGTTGACAACCAGGAGTAGACATCACATCTGCCTAGCAGTATTGACATTTGGACCTGGTGATTGGGAGGAATAGAGTTTTGGGTTGTTTTGCTTGAAGCAGTGTTTCACTGTCTAGCTGACCTAGAATGTGTTAGCTAAGCCCAGGCAGGCCTTTAACTTAAGCCTCTCCAGTGCCTGGCTGGGTGACTGGGTTTTAAGGATGATTGCCCTGTGTTCTGTAGGGTGTTTGGCGTCATCCATGGCTTCTACCCACCTGAGGCCACTAGCAGACACTCCCCCTCAATACTGGCCAACCAAACCTTCCAAGCCGGTCAACCCGTGGTTTAAATTCGCCTCTACTGATTGTCTCCAGCAAATTGTTGAAAGTACATAAGCCACACCTTAGAACTGTGAATGCCTAAGTTGGATCTGGGGATAGGGATTGTTTTTTGAAACAAGGTCTTGTATAGCAGGCTGGTCTGAACTTTTTTTTATGTAGCCAAAGGCCATCTTGAACTCCTTCCTCCTCCACCTGCCTCCACCTCCCAAGAGCTGGGATAACAAGCATATACCACCACATCCAACTCAAACTGGACTTTCGCTGGGTAATGGTGGCACTCAGGAGGTGGAGGCAGCCTGAGTTTGATATGGAACCCACATGTTGAAAAGAGAAAAACAGCTTCCTAGGGTTGTCATCTGACCATCACACCTGTTATATTAAAAATCTAATAAACTGGCCGGGCGTTGGTGGCGCACGTCTTTAATCCCAGCACTCGGGAGGCAGAGACAGGCAGACCTTTGTGAGTTCGAGACCAGCCTGGTCTACAGAGCGAGTTCCAGGACAGCCTCCAAAGCCACAGAGAAACCCTGTCTCGAAAAACCAAAAAAAATAAAAAAATAAAAATCTAATAAACTCTGACTTTTGCTTCCAACTGGCTCTTCTTAAAATTCTTTCTGCATTGAAGTCGGGATCCTGCATTATGTTCCTAAGGGCCTCGTTAAGGATAAGTGAACTCCTTGGGCGGCTGGCAGCAGTTCTAGGCTGTTTCACCGATTAACAAGGATTCTCACTGTTACATGACGACTTAAAGTAGTTCCTGCTAGCTCCAGACTGGCACCAGCAACTATAGATTCACTGATCTGCTGGTCAGGCCCCTCTCACTAGAGGATCATGATATGACTGTGATCTCCCAAGAACAGAGATAGTTCTGTTGAGCCTGCACAGTACTAGGGACTGCATTCTTAGAGCCACAACCAATACACTCTTCCTAAACTAGGCTTGGCCTACACCTACCTCAATACTAAGGATAAAAGAAAGTTTGGCTTAAAGCAGCCTCCAAAATTGTCAACTGCACCCTACCTTAATGTGGAGACAAGGTGTAACCTAACATGAGTATGCCCTGTTTGCAAGCGAATGTCAGCCACTCCCCCATTGAGCTTCCACAGATTGCAGATCACTAACTGAGCACACCAAGCTCTGTAAGACAAATGTGGATTCTGAATCACTAAGGTATGGCATTGCCTTTTCTCTAGCCACAAGTATAACCTGGACATATGGTGGGGCCAGGTATGCTAAGCCAACTTTGGTTGAGAGCAGTGCTTGGTTCTGGAACCTCTGTGTTCTCATAGGCTGCTTGCTTGATTGCTTTTTTTGACATAGAGTCTCACAGTCAAGGCTGTGTCTCCAACTCCTTATGTAGCCAAGGCAGACCTAGAACTTCCATTGCAGATGCTTCTGTCCTCAGAGAGTTGGGGTCACAGGTGTACAATACCACACCAAGTGTATTCACTACTGGGGATGCATCCCAGAACATCACAAATGCTAGGTAATCTCTATCAACAGAGCTGCTTCACCAAAGCAACTAAGAGTTTCTCTAACACTCTTTACAAGGGCACCATGGGGTCCGGGTGGAAGTCATTGGGCCACCATAACCTGTCTAGATGATCAAAAATCTCAGAAGTCCACAGTAGAAGAAAGTTGGGGTCAAACATAATTGGGCATAACCAGCCCTAGCAGAATCCTCTCCTGATACCTGTCACACTTGGTGTCATAGGATGCTGGAGGAGGTTAGGATGTGTGCCTAAGGCCTTGTGATAGCTAAAGTTGTGTTTTAGGTTTAAATTACTGTGCTTAAGAGATTATAAAACAGTCTCCATTGTCCTGGACAATATTTAATAAAGCCTGCTTCAAATTTGACTCAGAAATTGTGGTAGTGGACTTATTCTCATCCACTGGGAATAACAGCCTCTGTGACCTCAGTCTCCCAGTTCTTTTCCTGAAAGCACTCTTGTTTCTGTCCTCTGCCATGTCTCCGCTATCAGATCAAAACTCTCCTGAGAGAAGGTGCTAACCCTGGGTGTCCCCCAGCTGCCTTACTTACTTTTCTGTTGCTGTGATAAACTATTCCAACAAGAGCAGCTGAAGAAAGTAAGGGTTTGTTTTGGTTCACAGTTTGAGGTACAGTTCCATTGAGATGGGGAAGTCAGTGAAGGGACCGGAAGCTGCTAGTCACAGTCAAGATTAGAGGGAAATGACCAACCAAGAAATGGTACCACCCATAAAGGGCAGATCTTCCTGCCCCAGTTAAGATAATGCCCCCAGGGACATGCTCAGAGTCCCATCCCCAAGACCTCAGAATCTGTCAGTTGACAAGGACACCAGCCAGCCCTGACCTTGTATGTCCTTGAGAACAGGACACACATGAGCCCAAAGTCCTTCAAGTAAGCTGGCTGAAACTAGTGTCAGTCTAAGATGACTACCAGGATGACATTGTACAACTTCTAACTTCATTGTAACTCCATCTGCATGCAAACAGCATACCTCCAAAGCCACGATAGTCATCAATTGCCATGGCCACAAGGAAGGAACTACAAGGAGATAAGAGAACAGGTTGGGCATGCTAGGAAAATCTCCATCCATTTCCAGAAAAGATACAGGTATTCCTCTCTTTACTAGTCTGTCATCCAAAGGTTGAAAAGTTGGTTTGGGAGAAAGTCTCTGCTACTCAGTTTATCTTGATCCACATTTCCAATCAAAGGGGGCAAAAACTGGGTAACTAAAGGGTTCATTGATGACCACTGAAGACCAGTTAGGACCTGTAGATGGATTCCTTAATTTTAAAAACAGACCCCCAGGCATATCCCACAGAGGCAGAGGCAAGATGAAAATAAGGGGGGAGCATAGAAAGGGGCATGGGAGGGAAATGGAGCCTCCTCTGGCTCCTGCTTGCTGAGAACCTAGAGAATGACCAAGGCCAAAATTCCATAAATCTCCCATCTTGTAGAATTTGTTTTAGGCCTGCTATATTCCTGGAATATACTGGTCCCTCCCATTTCCTTCATAGTCTTTGTGCTAATTGTTTTAAAGCCAGCTGGTCATGAAAGACTGTGAGACCAGACCCCAGCCTATAGGAAGAAGACACAGCCTCCACCTGCCTCAGAATAAAAACCAAGTGAACTTTCTTTCCCATTGTGCTTGCTAGCAGTTTGGGCTATGGTGGGAACTGGATTGCAGGTGTGGTCCATCACACCTGGTGTGTGCGGTGCTGGAGTGGACCCAGCATTTCATGCATGTAGTTCACACACTGAACCACATCCCCAGCCCAACACAGTCATTTTCTGTCATAGATTAATATCTGGCAACTAGAGATTCTGCAGAGATGTGGAAACAATGCACCGGGGAGACAAGGATATTTATTAAAAGGAGCAATCACTTACACAGGAAGCGCTCTGCCCTCCGAAGTACAGCCAGCATCCGAGAGAGAGTGTGGGCCCACCTGTTCTTTCTTTTATCTCCTGAATCATCCCACGCACCCATGACCACGCCCAGGTGGGCGTGGTCGTCTGAGTACCTGGTTTCTTTCCGACACTGCAGACACAAGATACAGTTCCCAACCCCTTCAGGCTTTCCTCCTGTGATGGTTTGAATAGGAATGCACCCCCTATAGACTCATGTAGTTGAATGCTTGGTCACTAGGAAGTGGCACTCAGGAGGTGTGGCCTTTTTGGAGTGGGTGTGGCTTTGTTGGAGGAAGTGTGTCGCTGGGGGTGGGCTTTGAGGTCTCAGAAGCTCAAGCCAGGCCTAGTGACTCAATTCTCTTCCTGCTGCCTACAGATCAATATGTAGAACTCTCAGCTCCTTCTCCAGCACCATGTCTGCCTGCCTGCTGCCATGCTTCCTGCCGTGAAAATAAGGGACTAAACCTCTAACTATAAACCAGCCCCAATTAAATGTTTTCCTTTATAAGAGTCGACATTGTCACGGTGTATCTTCACAGCAATAGAAGCCCCAACTAAGACACCTACCAACATCACTGCTGAATAAAGAGAGCCACAGCCCTTCCACATCCTGGCCAAACATATCAAGTGAACCACAGATCTGGAGGCACCATCCCCAGGAGGGGACCCTAAGTGTGCATGCTCAAACATGTCTATGCTGTGTTCTGGGAATGTCCCATGGTGGTAGGGAATGTTTACTGTGTGGAGAACTTTTAACATATGCAGAGCGATAGTGCGATCAGCCCTTTCCACCACCTAGCTGGCTTCCCATGTCCCCTGGTATAGGGCCACCACCCTTTGGGTTACTCCCTGCACAAGCAGACAAATAAATGCGTCTAAGTATTTTCCTCAGAGAAGCTGGCGCATGAATGGATCGTCCTCTCCACTCCTCTCACCTGTATTGATGGCAGCGATCCCATCCGTTAAACCAGTGTTGGTTTGTTTGCTTTTCGATATCCTGGGCCTCCGCCCCATGATAAAGGCCAAAGGGCAGGGATGAGATCTATTTCACTGCCAGGCGACTCCCTAGACAGCAGTTAGGAATCAACCCTATTTGTCACAGAGGACTATGGGAATTCCTAACACCTGTGGGTGTTAGGCCATAGAGCGGACATTGAGGGTGGGGTGGGGTAATTCTTCTTTTTCACTTTGAAGGAGTTGCGTCAAGCTTCAGATATTTAGATGGTTACCGAGATGGCTCGGCGGCTAAAATGCTGTGCAAGCATGAGGACCACGGTTCGAATCCTCAGCACCCATCTACAAGCTGGTGGGCATGGCCATTGCCGTGTGCTGTTTCTGCTCACTGAGCTCACCATTCCAGACTTTTAAGCTTGTTTGACTAAAAGCATCCTCCAAGGCCACTTGTCTAGGGGTGGGCTGGCCAAGCCCAGAAAGAACTGCAAAACAGCTCAAGACTAAAAACATCATGTCCTTGAGAACAGATAAAAAGTGAACCATCCAACAGAGGTTGCTATTGTTTATCCCATGATACAAAAGTACAGGCAGTGGAAAAAAGAAAAGAAAAGAAAAAAAGCAAGAAGTTCACAGCTGGGAAGGCCAGCCATGGAGGGGAAAACTCAATTAGAAACTCCAGCTGATTGCCTCAGCTTCCCTAGGCAGCTTCCACCTTGAGTTCTGAGCACACAGTTTGATGCTATCTCTGTCCAGTGCTGTTTGTTCTTTTACTTGGAAGCTTCCCTGAGGGGACACTGCACTCTGCCTGGGGATTCTCTATTGTGAAATCTAGCTGGCAATCTCAATGCGATTCCTCAGTTGATTTCTGTTGGGTGTTTTTAACACCCAATTTGTCTGTCTACCTATCTATCTCCCTAGCTCTTATTATTTACTCTCTTGCTTCAGCTTGTTATATGCCTAACAAAGTCATTCAAAAGAGAAAGTATGACTGTTGTAGATCATTCTTCACCCAGTACACAACAACACCCTCGTGTTTCTGTTCTCAGTGACTATTGGTGTGTGTGTGTGTGTGTGTGTGTGTGTGTGTGTGTGTGTCCCAAAAGAAACTCCATTTCCCCAAATTCCAAAAGACAATAGGGACACTTGGTTATCTGAGGTGTCTATTAGTACACCAAAGCACATGGTGGCCTCCAGGCTCCCTCAGTATCACAATTACCTGTTACACATTTCAAAATCCTCCTCCCCTACCCTAAACTTCTCCAGCTCAAGGGCTTCCCTTACTCCCAGCTACTCAGTCTCTTTTTACTGCAATTTCCACTATGTTCTCTCTTCTCCCTCCTTACCTCCTTTCTTACCCTCCACCAACTGGGTTGAGATGAAGAAAAAGGGATTTAGGAGCTAGTTGGGATGATAAAATGAGGACCCAAGTTCAATTCCTAGCATCCATGTACAAAAATCTGGGCGTGGTGGCACAGGCTTATAGTTCTAGGGCTGGAGAAGGAGAGACAGGAGGATGGATCCCTGGGGTTTCCTAGCCAGTCAATCCAGCCTAATTGGCAAGCCCCAGGTCCCAGGAAGAAACTATGTCGCAAACAATAATGTGGATGGCTCTCCAGAGGAATGACACCCAGGGTTAACTTTTGACATCATGCACACACACACACACACACACACACACACACACACACACACACAAATATAAGACATCCTATATCAGGCTTAGAAGTCAGCAAATGGAGTCAAGGAATTAACCTAAAGGTGGCAATGGTATGCTAGTTAGTTAATCAACCCAATGCCGTGAACCCTTATAGCACAAAGCTACCACCTGCCACAGCTCAAGGGTGTCGCAGCAGACATAGGCCAAGTCTGTAGACTTCTGAGAGACTCTCACCAGAGAAGATTCGTAAATGCCACTAGGTGAGAGTGAGACCACTGCCACAAACTTTTGAGTCAAATTTGAAGCAAGCTTTATTAAATACTAGCCAGGTTCCTGGATATTGGCCAGGTCCACACCCAGAATTCCCAGAGAATGGTGCCAAGTTATATTAGATAGGAGCTTCTAAAAGCAAGACCCACAAGGTTATATACTTCCCTCCTTTGTCCAATAAGGGGTAAGCATACATCCTGCCCACATGTGATCAAGCACACCCTGTGCAGTTGGGACAAGGAACCTTGTTTACAGAAGAGAAAACATGTGACTTGTTATTTTATATGAACAACGCCCCCCCCCCAGTGTTCCAGGAATTTACCTGTCCTTGAGCAAGTGGGGCTTACAGGTTAGAGGTAGTTTTGTTTTATAGATCTCTTAAGCACAGTCATTTAAAACTAAAATATAACTTTAGCCTTCACACCCCCAGCCTCTTGAGTTGTATCCTGAGTCAAATCCTTGACTTTGTGGTAGGACCCTGTTTATAGTGGGACCTAATAATCATCAGCTTAATGCACCCAGATAGGAATGTATGTATCCAGCTAAGGCATTAAATGAAGCAAAGGCCAATGGTAATTAGCAAAAACAGAAGTGTCAAAGTCCCATCAGAGGAATCTGAAAGTGAGAATGGAGACCATAAGAATCCAGGAGGAATCTGAAAGTGAGAATGGAAACCAGTCATTTACTTCATCTCGGGTCCCCATCTTCGCATTTTTTTAGTACAACCAGAGTATTTCTAATGATTCCCAGATGGTTTACACAGAAATGGTAATTTTTTTCAAACCACACAATAACCTCCTTGTTCTGCAAAGAGCAGGGCAAGGTCTATATCATGCGATAGAACTACTTCAGCTAATGAATCTACCTGTTGATAGATCTGATCTATTTGATCTTTAACAGTTACCTTTCTGATAATGATCCTGGAGACCAGCATGAGTCCTGGTATGTCAATGGGCACTCTAGGTAGTCATTTTCTCCCCTTTGCCAGGAAGTTTCCTTTGGATCAAACATTCTAGCTTTTGTTGAGGATACAGGTCAATGTACTCTTTTCTGTAACTACTTCCTACTAAAATTAGGGCATCATTGTCAGGGCCCAGAAGGGCTGGAATGCTAGTCAAAAGTCAGGAGGGGATTTGGGAATGGTTCATCAGAAGCATCTGGTTCACTGACCCAGCTGAAGGGCCAATGTCACAAGCACTTACCATGTTTTAACCCAGGAAGAATGATGACAGACTCAGTAAGTTGGTTTTGAGTAAGTATTTTACTTTATACTTATATCGGAGCAATATACACACACAAGAGCTAAGTCCTAGGGACCATAGCCACTAGGCTCACAACCTTAAGATTCCTCTGAATTCAAGCTTCGAGTCCACCAAGGTCTCCAGTCTTTGGTGTCTGGTATCAGATAGGGCAGCTCTCAGCTTAGTGGACTGGCTTCTCAGGCAGAGGAGAGTTCCAGGACGTGTCCTTTATACAGTCATGGTGAGCTCTGCTTCTCGGTCCTGAGCTGGTCATTAAATACCTCGCTTATCATACTCTGCCACACGTGCACACTCTCCTTCATTCTTAGCTCTGGTAGTCGGGTAATTGGCCTATGCTCACTTTCCTAATCCCCTTCCAGCCAGGCTTCTCCCTGTCCGTTTATATGCTCCATACAGCCAGGGACCACTCACATCAGCTGGACTGGTCCACATCAGCTTTCAGCAAGTCCAGGGTTCACAGCAGTTTGCAGCAGTTTGTAGTCTGCGGCTATCTCCTGGATGGTGTCTGTCATGGTTCCAGAGAGAAGGACAGAAGTTAAAGATGAGGAACTTAAAGGAAACCTTACATTTCAGAGCTTCCGGGCCCACAGTTCTGATAATTGGGGGAGGGGAGGAGTCCCAAGCTGGGAGAGATCCCACCCTTAAGAAGAGGCAGGTGGGTAACTTAGGCTGTTCACCTGTGAAAGGTGGACCCGAGTCTTACAACTACCTTGAGTTCTTGAAATTTGCATGGATATTTTAGTTTACAAAAAGAGATAGAATTTTCAAGTAGATGATCATTACCGCTGTTTCTAATCTGTGCTTAAATCCACATTGCAGGAAAGGCAGCTAACAGGTGTCTGTAAATCAGCTAGAGTAGACTCAAGCCTTCGAGTCATAGCAAAGTCTGTGGTTTGGGGCTTAAAAGTGTGAAAATTGTTTTCTCTAGCCACAGGGCTGGATATATAGATAGACAGAGATGTTTTAGCCCAACAAGAAGCACCTTTACATTTACACTCAGAAGAGAACCAAAGGAAATTTGAACTTTTGGGTATTTGATTATGATGTAGCCAGTGCTTTGCCAGGGCTAGATTAATAGCTTATCAGAACTCCATTGATTAATGGACTTTTGGAATCTTAGTATAACAATATCATGGGGGGGCGGAAGAAATCTGAAGCACTTTTTATTACCTTAAGTCACTTTCTCATATCTTTACCATGAGACACAGGCGGTTGATTATGGAGAGCAGCCATTGCAAAGCAAGTTCCTTTAAATAAAGAAATCGTAAAAAGTCACACCTGAAATGTGTTTATCCTTTAATATGACTCCTATTAGCCAGGCACACTTTCGGGAGGTCTCAGCAGAAGACCTTGTCACTCTAGAAAAGGCAAGCCCTGATTATTACATATGAAATGAACTAACAGGGTAACCACAGCCTTAGGTAGGAGCCGAGTGCCTTCTACTGCCAAACTGACAAAGAGTTTGCCACCAACTCTATCAGAGATCTGAGAAGGATAAATTATAGCAGAAAAAACCCAACCAAATAAACAAACAAAACAACAACAACAACAACAAAATGGTCTCTGTATCAGTTAAAATGGTTGACTTGCCAGCTACATGATTGGTTACCCTAATAGGATCCTATGGTCTTGATGGCTTCGTTGCAGGGCAAAGGCCATAGGTTTTCATCTGGTAGGCAGGACAGATAGCATTGCATCTTCAGCTGCAATTCAGCCTTCAGCTGCCAGACCCAGAAGGCCTGAGAGGTTTTCCTGTGGAGGTGGAACCTGGGCAAATTGGCCTACCTTGACTTAAGCAGAGTAGGGCAGTCAACCCAACAGTGTCCACAGTTTGTCCACTGCCCTGGAAGCAGGCAAGGCATGGGGCAGTCATTTCCAGTGGTTAGCATCGCCACAATCCAGGTCTGCGCCCCGTCTGTCTTCTTTGGAGACCTTAGGGTTGCCTCCAGGAAGGACATGACATTTCTGTCAATCAATGGAAGATGTTTCCGTTAAACACTTTAAATGCCATATTCAGCAGATCTCTGAAAAGTTTTCAGGACCACATACCAAGTATACCTGATCTTGAACAAACTTCACTTGTTTTTTTGTTGTTTACTTTAGCCATAATCTTGAAAGCATGCAGGAGGCTAAATAAAGCTTATTCGCATAATTATTTACATTAGTACTTAGGGTGACTACAAGTATAATTCTGAGAATATTAAAGACCTTGATGCTTTATGAGATGACTGACTGTTAGCTTGCATGTCTTCATCATCTTTAACAGTTTATAATAAGTTAGTAGCTTTAAAAAATTAGCAATTTGATGGGGGATGTCTTTCTGTATGCTGTGAACATATGTTTCTCTTATTGGTTGATGAGTAAAACTGTTTTGGCCAATGGACAGGCAGGATGCAGCCCGGCAGGGAGTATAGGCAGGGCTACCAGATGAGGAGAATACCGAGAAGAGGAACGCAGGGGGTGAGTGGCAAGGGAGACACCAAGCAGCTGCCGAGGGAGCGAGAGGTCTGAGCATTCCTGGTAAGCCAAGGCCATGTGAAGATACACAAATTAATAGAAATGGGTTAATAATTAAGAGAGAGATAGCCAATAAGAAGCATGAGCCATCAGCCAAACAGTTTATATAGTTAACATAAGTCTCTGTTTTTTATTCGGGACAAAATAGCTATGGGATCGGGCAGGACAAAAACCTCTGTCAATAGAAATTTTTGAACTGAAGCTCTTTTAGTATCAAAATTAAACCTTAAAACATAAATATAGTCTATAGGGAGATGGGGAAGTTTACTTTCCTGGTCTTTTCATAGTATGTCTTAACAGTTTCTGGCATTTAGTATTTGGTGTTCATAGCTGCGACCAAACTCTTTAGCCTTTCATTTATTTTTTAAGTTTACCACTTAAGACATAATAATCTAAAACATTTTGTAAACTATAAGTGTTTCATAGCCTTATAAGTTTAAATATTTAAATAAAATATACAGTTTTTGAATTAAAATTTTTGTAAAACTGTAAAATTATTTTTAAAAAAAGTTTAAAGTCTCTAATATGTTGGCTCCTCCAATATCAAAATTTAAATTAAGTACCTTTTTTACTTCAAGAGGGAGTAAACTGTGCACAGCCGCAGTCTGAACAAGACAAAACCGACATCCAGCAGGGCAAACAACTCAGTGCTCAACGTCTGAGATTCACTCGAGGTCCTGTGGGCTTTCCCAGGAGGCTCAGGTCACCTCTCTGGCCCGGCCCTCCACAGCTCACACTACCTGTCTTCCAGGCCCCAGCCTGGTCCATTTCATTGTGTCTGTCGTTCCTGGAGGCCATCATGTGGCACCAGCATCTCTAAAACTGCTGAGCGTCCTCTTCTGGGGTTGTCTTTCAGAGAGACCATCCACACAGTGCCGAGCTTCCCATGTTCTTCATGACCCCTTCCTGCCTTTGAAATCAATACTACCTGATGACTCTTGTAGCAAGTCTTTCTTTGGACTGCCAGCTCCCAAATAATAACACAGAGATGTCTTGCCAATTATGAAAGCTTAGCCTTGGCTTAGGCCTCTTGAAATGTAAACTGACCCATTTATATTAATCTGTGTTCTGCCACATGGCTTGTTACCTCACCTCAGTACCATGTGTCTGACTTCACATCTCTCTGGCAAATCCCCTGCTTCTCAGGTTCTTCCCAGAGTTCCTATCTCTGCCTGGAAGTCCTGCCTCTCCTCTCTTGCCTGGCTATTGACCATCCAACTCTTTACTAAACCAATCATAGGGTACCTTTAGGCACATATTCACACAGTATGATAAGATATCCCAAGACGGACTCTTACATTACAAAGTTCAGTTGCCAGTATGAGATACATTCTTGTCTATGAATTCATGGAGGTGCAGCTGTAACACCTTATTAAACAAGCATTGTTTTAAAATCTTATCTTTCATAAACCTTGTTTTTATGACTGCTTTTAGTACAGGAATTATACAAAGATCTATCCTAATTTAAAATATCTTGGAGTCCTGCTATTGCCTCCTTGGTTGATTTATACAATGTGGTCACCATTAATCAAGATGGTGGTGAAGTCACATGGCACTTACCCCCCTCTAACCTTAGTAAAGATGGCTGGCAGCCACATTCTTGCTTCCATCCAGATGGGAATCATCACCTAAGATAGCAGCAAGTCATGTGGTGCTTATATCCCAATATGGCATTACATCACATGGTTCCTTTAAGATTACCTATGTAACCAGGGTGTTGGTGGCACAAGCCTTTAATCCCAGTACTTGGGAGGCAGAGGCAGGCAGATCTCTTTGGGTTCGAGACCAGCCTTGTCTACAAGAACTGGTACCAGGACAGACGCCAAAGCCACAGAGAAACCCTGTCTTGAAAAACCAAAAGTGAAGGAAAAAAAGGTTACCTATGTATAGATTTTTAACCATCAATCCCCTGTGTTATCAATCTTAACTTTTTTGTTACAGATTTTGCAGATTTTTAGCCATACCCAATAAACTTACAAATCTTGAGATATAGAAAGTTCATATAATAGTCTTACAAAACTGGACATAAGGTATCTTAGCAAAAGTTTTAGAAAGTTTTTTTTGTTTGTTTTTCGAGACAGGGTTTCTCTGTGGCTTTGGAGCCTGTCCTGGAACTAGCTCTTGTAGACCAGGCTGGTCTTGAACGTACCTTCTATCTACATGTGGCCAAGAACGTCCTGTGCAGTTGGGACAACCAAGATTCTTTACAAGAGCAAAAACGGTTGGTTTGTTATCCTATATGAACATTAGCCCCCAGCATTCTAAGAAGTCATCTTCCTTGGGCAAGTGGGGCTTACAGCTTAGAGGCATTTCTGGTTTTTACATCTCTTAAGCACAGTCATTTAAACCTAAAACATAAGGTTAGCTCTCACAGATTCCCCTGTGGAGACCCATAACAGCATTTTCTGCCCAATCAACTGTCCTGGCTTGGTGAGTTGTCTGCTAGCTTTCTATTAGCATGGCATTGTAAGGAATGTTTGTGTGAATAGATTGAACATATTAAAGAAAAATCTTGTGTGGACATCGTAATTGCCCATGGCCCATGCTGTCTTTACCGACACTGGAACACAACAGGAAGTGGAGCTTCTATTTGTTTTAATAGATACCTGTACAACGCTATCAAAACGTCGGTTCTTTGTTAATGGCTAGGTTAGTTTTTCACATCCCATGGTAGTTTGGATTTGCATTTATCTTAATAAAAATAAATTGGAGAGTGGTGTGTGGTGGTGCACATCTATAATTCCAGGACTTAAGATGTGGAGACAGGAAGATCAAAAAGTCAGGGTCATCCTGGGCTACCTAGCTTATTATAGGGTAGCCAGCTTATTATAGAGCGGCAGGGACAATATCAGATCCTGCCCAAACCACCTCCAAAAAGGAAAGGGTGAGGAGTTGGCCTGGGAATTGTGGCTGCTGGTAAAACACTTGCCTAATACATGTAAAGTTAATCCTTACCACACAATACCAACACAACAAAATCTATTGAGTTTGGTGGTACATGCCTGTAATTCCAGCCATTTGGGAGGTGGAGGTGTGAGGATCAGGAATTCATGGCTAGCCTCGCCTGCACAGTGAGTTTGAGTTTAGTCTGGACTACAAGAGGAGCTGTCTAAAAAATAAATAAATAAGAAAGAAAAAAGGGAAAGAAGAGAAAGAAAGAAAAGGAAAGAAAAAGAAAAAGCAACCATAAAAAGTCACATTCTTTTCATGTTTAAAAGTGGAAGTTGGCCAGCATGGCAGTGCTTGACTTTAATCCCAGCACTCAAGAGTCAGAGGCAAGGGGATTTCTGTGAGTTTGAGGCCAGTCTGGAATATGTAGCAAGTTCCAGGATAGTCAGGGCTACATAGTGAGACCTTGTCTCAAACAAACAAACAAACAAACAAAAACCCAAAAAATGAAAGTGGAAGTCATTTGATGCTAAAGAATCCAATAAAAGCCATTAGAACTATTATTTACATGAGTTCAGCAAAGTTGAGCTGTGTAAGATCGATTACACAACAATCAATTTCAAAACACCCCTTGCTCCCAAAAAGCAGGCTACAAGCCTATAATCCTAGCACTCAAGAAGCAAAGGCAGAGGCAGGAGGATTAACCACAAGCTTGAGGCCAACTTGGATTTCACAGCTAGACCCTATGGCTTTTTTTTTTAAAGAAAAAAAGCAAATGGGGGCGTATCAATTGTATTTCCACACAGTAGCAATGAACAAACTAAAAATTAAATTATAAGATAGTTCCATTTAATAATAAATTCCAAAGTAATAAAGTTATGCAGCAATAAATTAAAGAGTTGAGAGACAAGCATGGCAACTCATGTCTGGAATCTCACACTTAGGGAATGAAGGCAGGAGACTTGCCCTTGTCTCGGAAACACACACACACACACACACACACACACACACACACACACATATACGTGAATACTAACCATCAAAGAAGTGCAAAATTTCTAAAAACTACAAAACAATGCAAGGAATTAAAAGCCTGTATAAGTTTGGGGAAGTTGCTCAGGACAGGACACTTGTCTATTATGTGTAAACCTTAGATTCTACCCATAAACCCACAAGAAAGAAAAGGAGAGAGAAAAATCCAGTGTTCCTAAATCAGAAAGGGAATGCATAGAGGCTAAAAATAGATCCATAGATGATTGATTATGGTGAGTGTGTATATGTGTTGTGATGTATGTCTATGTGTGGACACACGTGTGTATGTGCTCATATGAATGCATGTGGAGAGTCTTCCTCAGTTACTCTCCACCTTACTGAGACCCAGCCTCCCAGTTGAATCCAGAGCTTACCAATGTAGAATAATCTAACACTCTGTTTTGGGGGTCCACTGTCTCAGTTTTCTGAATGCTAGAATTACATGCAAACTACCGCATAACATTCTTCTGCAACTCTAGCTAATCCTGACTGTCAGCTTGAGGGATTTAGTCACTGAAGTGATATGCCTCTGGGTACACCTGTGAGAGTGCTTCCGTAGAGGATTAACTGAAATGGGAAAACCTACCCTGCATGTGGGTGGTATCATTCCATGAGCTGGAGGCCCAGGCTGACTAAAGAGACTGACTGAAGACCAGCGTTCACCTCTCTGCTTCCTGACTACGGATAAAGTGTGACCAGCTAGCTGCCCAGCTCCTGCTACCACATCTTCCCCACTGCAGCGAACAATACCCTTTAACTGTGAGCTAAACAACTCTTCCTTGAGTTGCCTTCATCAGGGATTTTGTCACAGAGATGAGAAAAGTAACTAATATACCACCTCTAGTTTCTTGCACGCCCTGTAAAGTAATTTTAGATGTAAAAACAGTCAGCATTTCAAACAACAGACTATTCTTCACTAAAAGCAAGCTATGGAGTGGAGAGACATTGAGGACCCCCTGCCCAACTGTGGTGGTTTGAATAGGAATGGCCCCCATAGCGTCATATATGTAAATGCTTGGTCATTAGGGAGTGGAGATCCTTGGCAGGGATTAGGAGATACGGCCTTGTGGGAGGAAGTACATCACTGGGACTTTAAATTCAGTCTCAGTGTCTCTCTTCCCGCCGCCGCCGCCGCCTGCCTATCCAGACGTAGAATTCTCAGCTCCTCCAGCAGCCATGCTTCCTGCCATGATGATAATGGACCAAACTTCTGAACCCATAAGCCAGCTCCAATTAATTGTTTTCCCTTATAAGAGTTGGCATGGTCGCGGTGTCTCTTCACAGCAATAGAAACCCTAACTAAGACACCAGCTATGCTGTGAACCTAAACTATTCTGAAAATGGTCTCCTCTGAAATGCACTGAACACATAGCAGGGTCACTACTTGCTAAGCATGGAGATCTCTGTTCAAATTTCTAGTGAAGCTGTTTTGTAAAGAGAAGCCTTCCTGCCAGCCTGGTTCCAGAGCCGCATCAGTCCCAAATAACACACAGGAGGCTATATTAATTATGAAGCTGTTGGCCTTGCTTGTTTCTTACTGGCTAGCTCTGACTTAAGTATTTACCCCATAATTGTTAATCTAAGTATTTCCCTTACCCAAGAACTTTCTGGGCTTCCTACCCCATGGCGGTTACATCTTGACTCCCTGTGTTTCTCCTTCCCAGAGTCCTCCTGGACTCCTAGTCCCACCTATCTTGGTTCCCTATTGGCCAACAGTGCTTTATTGACATATACACAGGACTTACCCCATCACTGTTTCTCTAAAGTTAAACATCCAGAGGACTGAAGAGATGCTAAGGTAGCTAAGAGCTTCAGCTGCTCTCCCAGAAGAGCCAGATTTGATTCCCAGCACCCATGCAGGTGGCTCACAACTGTCTGTAACTCCAGTCCCCGGGGATCCAACTCTCTCTTCTGGTCTCCTCTGTTACTCGATGCATGTGATGTAGAGACATGCATGCAGGCAAGCACCCATACATATAAACTTAAAAATCTCAAAAAACTAAAAGGAATAATAAAATAAAAATGAAATATCCAGTCTGGGCTTGATGGTGCTTTCCTATTGTTCCAGCACTTGGGAGGCAGCATAAGTGACCTTGCAGTGTAAGTGTGGTGCAGTGCCTGTGCAGTGTAAGTGCAGTGTCTGTGCAGTGTAAGTGTGGTGCAGTGCCTGTGCAGTGTAAGTACAGTGCCTGTGTAGTGTAAGTGCAGTGCATGTGCAGTGTAAGTGTGGTGCAGTGCCTGTGTAGTGTAAGTGCAGTGCCTGTGCAGTATAAGTGTGGTGCAGTGTCTGTGCAGTGTAAGTGTGGTGCAGTGCCTTGCAGTGTAAGTGTGGTGCAGTACCTGTGCAGTGTAAGTACAGTGCCTGTGCAGTGTAAGTACAGTGCCTGTGCAGTGTAAGTACAGTGCCCGTGCAGTGTAAGTACAGTGCCTGTGTAGTGTAAGTGCAGTGCATGTGCAGTGTAAGTGTGGTGCAGTGCCTGTGCAGTATAAGTGTGATGCAGTGTCTGTGCAGTGTAAGTGCAGTGCCTTGCAAAGTAAGTGCAGTGTTTGTGCAGTGTAAGTGTGGTGCAGTGCCTGTGCAGTGTAAGTGCAGTGCCTGTGCAGTGTCAGTATGATGCAAAGCCTTTGCAATGTAAGTTTGTTACACTGTCCATGCAGTGTAAGTGCAGTGTGATGCCTGTGTGGTGTAAGTGCAATGCAGTGCCCATGCAGTGTAAGCATTTGTGTCACTGGATGCTTGAAGTTGCGCAGCTGCTGAGGTAAGCATGCAGTGGCTTACCTCAGCATGCAGCATGCATGCAGAGGAGTAAGAAGTTCAGACCCTTTCTCTGGTGAGGTAAGACGACGTGGAAATTCTCAGATTAGCAGTTATGGGTTAATAATTAAGTCAGAGCTAGCCAACAAGAAACCATAGCAAACAGCCAACAGCTTCATAATAAATATAGTACCCTGTGTGCTCATTTGGGACTGATGCAGCTCTGGGATCAGGCTGGTGGGAAGAATGCTCATTACACTCCTCAGAGGTGGGGCTCATGAATTCCTTTCTATTTAATGCTAGAATTCTGACAAGCTCGATCCTGTGTGGGTCTTGTGAAGGCATCCACAGCTGCTGCGAGGTCATGGGTGCAGCCTTCCTTTCATGTCCAGAGACACTGTTTTGCTATTCTCTGGTCCTTTATAATCTCTGGTTCTTACAATCTTTCCACCTTCTCTTCTACCATGGCCCCTGAGCTTTAGGGAGTGATGTCATTGGCTGAGCACTCTACAGTAACTCATTTTTGCACTTTGACCAGTAAACCACCATTCACTCTACAAATCAACCTCTCCAATGAGGCCTGAGAACTGCACTAATCTATGGGTATAGAGATAGGAAATTCGAGGGCAGTGACACCATGTCCATTAGCAAAACAACAGTAGTAGGGTCACCCCAGAGGACTATGAGCTCCACAGCCATGTGTTTTTGGCCTGATTTGCAGTACCAGGAATGTGTTTCCTCCTGTGAATAGGCCTTAAATCCAATCAGAATGTGGTGGGTCACTGCCATGACATCTGTGCCATTATTGCACCCATGAGCTTATCGTGTCATGCTGGTCATTATTGCGGTTCACATCTGGGTAAGTCTGCTGGTGAATTACTCTGTCCAACAGTCTGCATAGCACTTTCTAGTACTATGAAAGTAGACTGCAAGAAGGAAGCTTCCTGGTCAGTACCAACTTGATTTTTCCATATTCTGTGGCCAGTGTGTGTGGAGTGTTTAGCAGCAGGGTCTTACCCCTGAGTTATGATGGGCAACCAAGTGTCTCTTATAGTCTCCGTGCTCCTTCTGTGATGATACCTGAGCCTTGTTGGGGGAGGGACTTGTGATAGGCTGCCCACGCCTCAGTGGATGGCTCTATACCTATGTACATAATGTGTTGTACAGATTTTTCACCCTGTTGCCAGTGATGTCTAGAAGCTGGTGGAATGAAGAAAAGAAGGTAATTTATCAATGTCTTTTATGGATGTCACTTGCTGACCTTCCCATTCTTATCTGTAGGGCTAAGGGTGAAACCTCAGGCATAATGCAGTCTAAGCAGCCCTCCTCATGTCAGTGACTGAGTCAGAGACTAGAAGTCTTTCATGTTTATTATTTTAATAAAAATAAATCCCACTGTGATTTTTTTCAGGACATCTATTTCTCTTCTGTGCCTTCCCCTTTGAATTACACTGGCATGGTATTTTCCTTTTTCCACTCTTAGTTTTCTTTTTAGGGTTAAATGAAGTATGTCACTTCTTACAGAAAGATTGAAGTTTCTTTAACCCTGTCTAATCCATACTTCTGTAGTTGTGATTATTGCTAAATTCTGCTCATGGCTAAATAAGATGACATAACAGAGCTGCTATGCTCCCAGTCGGATGACAAGTACTTTGTGTAAAGTGTGTTAGTCATCTTTCTATCAGTGTGACAGAACACGTGAAGCTATCAGCTTAATGAGAGCAGAAGTTTTCTTTGGTCTCACAATCTTGACAGTTCTAGTTTATGATAAGGAGCAGTAGCTTCCCCTCAAACACTCAGCATCACTATTTTCTTGGACATTTTACTGTAATGCCTACTGAAAGGGGTACCGTGTAAGGTAGTCTCTTTTTTTCTTTTTTAAAACAAAGATGAATTTTTATTGACAAATACATTGTCTACATCGATAAACAAATATTTATTAATGACCTACCATGTATAAAGCAGCAAAACATAATAATGACATGAAGAACAAGAACTTTGGTTTCGTGGGATCTCAAACATAGGAATTGGGTGAGTGTCAAGGAACAGGTAACATGCAGGTATTGGCTGTTTTCTTTCTCTTCCTGGAGTGCCGTTTGTAAGGTAATCTTAGATGTGGGAATTTTAGGGGCAAAACTCACCTACTGGCATCTAGAAAGCCAAGAAAGAAATAGAAAGAGACTGTCACCACAACCTGGTACCCTCTTTCCTTGGGGAGCCACCTTCAAGTGGTGCCCCCGCCTCCCGGTACCGCCTCTCTCAGCCTTTACCGGACGGGCCAAACTATCGCATATAACAATTCACTTTGAAACTTATTTTATTTAATATCGTATTTATACATGATGGGGATATGGCTCGGCCATTCAAGTGGAAGTCGGGACAGCTTTGGGGTTCATCCTCCTCTTTACATTTGTATGGGTCCTGAGTGGTGAATGCTGGTCACTGAGCTTCATCACTGAGGCAAGTGCTTTTTTACACATGGAGCCGTCTCGAGGGCCCTCGTTTTGTTTCTGCACCGGCTCTATGAGGTATGTGAACTTACTGTGGCCACTTAAGAGCGGGTAAGCCGAGGCCTGGAAGGATTAAAGAACTTGCCCACGTCTCTACCCGAATGCAGCAGATCTGAGCTTTCAAGTCCCATAGCATATGACTGGCCTTAAATCTGGGCAACTGTTTTTAGCTACTAACAGCACCTGGAATAATTAAGTGCTTATGATACTGCTATGATCTGAATACTCCTTTCTTAATGTATGCCAAAACCTTGACCTTGAAGGTGCTGTTAGGAGGTGGGCCTTTGGGTGGGATGGAGTGAAGTAACTATTTTTTGCTTTCTTCTGTGTTTTTTTTTTAACTTTGCTTTTTTTTGGGGGTGGGGGGGAGACAATTGTCTCTTGTAGGCCAGGCTGGCCTTAAACTCACTCTGCATGCGAGAATGACCCTGAGATCTCAAACCTCCTGCCTCTGCTTTCTAAATGCTGGAAGTATGTCACCATGGTCAGCTGGTTTATCTTCCATGCGTATAATAAGCTCCCAGAAGCTGGCTGACTTATAAAGAAGTACGTTTTCTTAGCCCATGGTTCTGGAGGTGTAAGGCTGTGATGTGGGCACTGGTTTCACTCTGATGGGAATCTCGTGGTGGATGACCTGACAGTACCCACAGCAGCGTGTGAGAAAGGGAGAGGACACAGAGTGAGGCCAGAGGCCAGGGAGGCCAGGGAGGTGAGGGAGGAGCCCTCTCCAGGACTGAACCAGGTCCTAGGAGACCTACGTCAGTTCCTTCGGAAGACACACCTTCTGTTGTCCGATTACTTTTCACTAGGACTCGTCTCTTGACAAGTCCACGTCACCCATATACAGGAGTCTTTGTTCAACAGTTTGTCTAACCCACACCAGTGTCCTGATGAAATGGACCCACAGTACAGTGATTGCAGGCACACATTTGCAGGACCCTGGTAAAGGGATTGTGGGTACACAGTCTCAAGAAGCCTGAGGGTTCTAGGCCAGCCTGACCAATACAGAGAATCCTTATTTCTGAAAAAAAAAATGAGAAAGAGCCAAGAAAATCAGTTTAGTAAGAATCCTTCCACACTGACAGCTGATCACGTACTCCAAGCCCCACTTTTGGTGAAGTGGTCTAAGATCTTGGCCACATTTTGGAAAGAATCCTTTTGGGCCAGTGTGCTATGTCAGTTTTGAAAAAAAAACACCTAAGATAGATAGACATGGTGGTGTATGCCTGGGTTCCCAATACTCAGAGGTAGGTAAGTTCAATGCCATATGAGGTATATGCCATATCCTGTAACAACAGCCAGAGTGGGACCCATGAGATGACCCAATTGGTAAAAGGGGCTCGTACATGCCTGGTGACCTGAGTCCAATCCCCAGAATCCACATAAAGGTAGAAGAGAAGAACTGAACCCACAAAGTTGTCCTCAAACAAGCACACTAACAACAGGCTACAATTATTATTACTACTTTTAAAGTAAATAAGGGTCCTTTACTCCTTTGGTGGCTTCATGTCATCTCTTTCTGACGGGCTTTCTCTGCCTACTTTTCCCAGAATTCTCCTTGTCTCCTAGTCCCGCCTATCTCCCTGCCTCTATCAGCCACGGTGTTTTATTCGTTAACCAATAAGAGAAACATATATACAGAAGGACATCCACCATCAAAAAAAATACATAAGTACAAAATACAAAAACTTGGTTTGGGCTGGCATGATATTTCAGTGGGTAGAGGTACTGTCTACCCAGTCCTGAGGACATGGACTGCATCCCTGAGACCCACATGGTAGAAGGAGAGAAGCAACCTCTACAAGTTGTCTGTTGGTCTCCATGTTTTCTCTGTGGAATGTCTCTCTCTCTGTCTCTGTCTCTGTCTCACACACACACTCTCTCTCTGTCTAATAATAATAATAAATAAAATGCAATAAAGGTTTTAAATGAAGTCATTATAAAAATAATAAACATGTGTGTGTGTGTGTGTGTATGTATGTCTGAGCTGGTGGAATATTTACTTAACATTCACAAAGGACTGGGTTTAATCCCTAACAGCACCATGAGCAAGCAAACAACCCCCTCCAATAAAAGGGGTATAATGAACTTACAGAGAGAAAAGGATTGCATTGACTCATGGGGTCAGAGGTGCAGTTTGTGGACTCTTGGATCCTTGTCTTTGGACCTGTGACATGGCAGCACATGGAGGAGGGCATGGTGGAGGAGGCTGCTCTCCTCATGGCAACTGAGAAGCAAAGAGAAGAAGTCATGGATCCCCAAGTCTCCCTCAGGGCTCAGCTCCAAAGACCTAGTTTCCTCTGACTAGACCCCTTATCCTAAAAGGCTTATACTTCTCAGCAGTGCCCCAGGCTGGAGAACAAACGTGTAACTTGCCACTCTTAGGAGAATCCAAGGCATATCAGCACTGCTGAGCAGAAGCCTCCCTCCCACACATGATGGCTCTTCTTAGTAATTTTCCATTCTCCTACCCCTACCCTGAGCTTTGGCTATAAATCCCCAGAGCTCTCTGTTTCACTGGGAGTTGAGCCCACTCTTCCTGATTGCAATAGTCTTAAATAACGGCTCCATATTTGGGACGTGGGGGATGGCTCACCAGTGGGAAGCACTTGCAGCAGTGTGAGAACTGGAATTCTGACCCAGCAATCCATGTAAATGTCAGGTTGGCCTGGCTGTCTGCCTGTAATTTCAGTCTTGGAAGGCAGAGAAGGGGATCCCGTAGCAAGCTAGAAAGCCAGAACTCTGAGTTTGGTTCAGAGCGCCTACCTCAGTGAATAATGTGAAGGCTTGTGATGATTGCAGACATCAACCATACCCACACACATGCAACAGCATGCTTACACACATGCATTCCTCCACACCCCCATACCTGAAATCCAAATACCTACAGGACTGATGCAGGACTCTGAGTGTGAATTCAGTGAATTCAACCTGGTTTGCTAGAGAGACCCTGGCGTGCATGTATGCGCGCGTACACACACACACACACACACACACACACACACACTCCCTCTCTCCCTCTCCGTATTTGTGTATGCCATATATATACTTATGTATACCTCTTACATATCAGAATAATGTTCCTTTCACATGACTGCTTGTGTCCCTGGTCCTGCTCATTCCAGTGACTGACCACCACCCGTGTGACTTTTGAGAAGAAAGCTACCTGTTTCTTTATTTAGAAAGTGAACACAGGCCTCAGATTCTTGTCTTTCTATTCCCTGGCCACAGGAGCACAACCTGAGGGGTAAGAGTGTCTTTAGGGGGGCAGATGTGGTTACCCCTAGCGGGGGTGGGTAGAGTATGTTTAGGAGGGCAGATGTGGTTACCCCCAGCGGGGGTGGGTAGGAAAGTAGGAAGTTCAAAGTGAAGTGTTTACTTCTTCATTCTGAGTCAGAGGCGAAGCTCAGAGGTAGCAGCCTAGGGTGACGGCGGGAGAAGGGGTGGGGGAGACTCGAGGCTGGGGGAGCGCTGTGTGTGTGTGTGCGTGCGTGCGTGCATGCGTGTGCGTACACTGCACATCGTGTCCCTGGGTGCATGCCGCCAGCATGTGGACATGGAGCGATTATTCCATCTGACTCAGCTAATTTCCATGTTTGAGACTTATTACATGAGAAAGAGTTTCCAACTGTTCCCTCTTGGAAAAAAATGTAACTTTCTCTTTTGCAAAGAGAATGACAAGAAAGAAACAAAAAGCTGGATTGATTCCCATGCAAACACAAGTCAGGTATAGATATGTCAATGTTACTTTTATAATCTGCCATCCAAATGCTGCTCTGTTGTACAGATCAGTCAATTAAGCAAAGCAGTGTGTATCAGATGCAAATATTGACACTGATTTCAGTCTCTATGAAGTCCGGGCGCTCGGTGCTCACTGCTAAGGAAGATTGATCTGCTGTGCAAGCAAATTATACTGTTTGCTGCTCATGAACACTCTTTCTCTGGGAGGTTTCTAGCCTGTTTGACCCACACAGTCTCTTTGACCAGCGGAGAGCGGGTTCCATTGCCGTCTTTTAAAGCAGGTCTCATGTAGCCAAGGCTGGCTTTAAACTTGCCATGGATCTGAGAATAGCCTTGGGCTCTTGATCCTCCTGCCTCTGTACCACCATGCCTGCTTTCCTGCAGTGTTGAGACAGAAATCCAACATGATAGATAAGCACTCTACAGTCGGGTCTCCAAAGAGCTCTGATAGACACTGTTGGCGCTACTCCGAAGGGAAGCTACAGTGCTTAGGCAAAAGACTTCTGAGCCATCCTCATTCATAAGACCATTAAACCATAAACTGCACAGGCCATGGAACACATGAACTCTACAGCTAAACAAGTCAAAGAGTTCTGGGGAAAACACCTTCCAGATATGAAACACTATATATTGAAAATGTTGGCTATAGGGTGCAGAATAAGACTGGGGTAGAAAACTTGGGGTCATTTGCCCTGCATGGCAAAATAACTGAATAAAATAAATACAAATCAGAATATAAATATATGAACTAAAACTTAATGTATGCGTATGCAGATGGATGAACATATGTTGGATTAGATGAACCCAAGTGCTCATACATGCTAGGCAAGTATTCCTTCATGTTCTGGTGAGTGTCACTTCCTCTAGACCCAGAGTCTGGGAGAGAGATCCTAATTGTCAAGGAAAAGGAAGAAAAGGGGAAGTCAAGGCAGCTACGGAAGAGGCACAGCTTTCATTTTAAAACCACAGTCTTCATCAGGGAAAAGGCAGAGATATAAATACCAAGTTGGTTGAAACAGAACAAAGTACAGTCAAGCTTTCCAGATGTTCCTCTCCCAAATAAAGACCTGCTTGCAGCTACTCAGAAAAGATTTTTTAGGTGGTTGGGTTTTCTTCCAAGTATGGATGTGAGCTCCTGAATCCTTGGTTAATTATTAGCTTTTATTGCCCCAACTTGTCTGGGGTGGGACTCAAACCCAGGCCTTTGTGCATGCTAGACACACACTCTGCCACTGAGCTGCAGCCCCATCTTCTCTCTGTCTCCCAGACCCTGATCTCAGAAGTGTGGAGGACAGCTACTGGAATATAAGGCTCACACTTTCACAGCCAGTACAGTGTTTGGTTCAACTTTTCTTTCTATTAAATCTCTCTGTATCTCTGTCTCTGTCTCTGTGTGTGTGTGTCTGTCTGTCTGTCTCTGTCTCTCTCTCTGTCTCTGTGTGTGTGAGTGTGTGTCTGTGTGTGTGAGTGTGTGTCTGTGTGTGTGTGTCTGTCTCTGTCTCTGTCTCTGTCTCTCTCTCTCTGTGTGTTTGTGTGTGTGTGTGTGTGTGTGTGTGTGTGTGGTTTCCAAGTGTGGCCGTGCACATGCTATAGCATGTGTGTGGAGGCCAGAGGAGCATGAAGCAGCTGCTTATGCTGTGTCAGCATTCAGAAGCAGAGAACAGACAGGAAATAGGCCTAGTCTAGCAAAGCTCAAAGCCCAAATCACTAACCCACTTCCTCCAGTGAAGCTCCACCTTTGGAAGGTTCCACGACCTTCCCAAACCCTGAGGACTAAGTATTCAAACATACAAGCCTTTGGGGGACATTTTACATTCAAATCACAATAAAAGGTTGCAGAAGGGCTGACTCTCAGGCATCTGAAAGCCTCTTTGTACCTGTTTGCTTTTGCTGATTTTCAAAGAGCAGCCACATCTTTGGAGTTGCTGTTCTAGTTGTGCATAAATTCTAACCACTCTAAGACTGGAGAGATGGTTCATTGTTTAAGAATGTTACTGTTCTTCTAGAGGATCCCAGTTTAGTTCCCAGCAGCTGTGTTAGTCATCTCACAGTGGCCTTTAACTCTAGATCCAGGAATCCTACACCCTTGTCTGACCTCCGAGGGCACCTGCACACATACACATACACATATACACACACACACACAGAAACACATTTAAATGTAGCTAACTAACTATTCTATTATTCCTTCATCTATCCATCATCTATTTAATAAATAAATAAATACATTGTAAGTACTCTGAGTATAGTTTGAGCATTTTACTAGTGATTGACGGCAGTGCTAGTGTGTTTTTGAAGTGCTGCTGGGAAAACCCAAAGAACAGATGTGGGATAATGGGCATGCATCTCGATGCAGACACCAGCACATTCAACAGTGACAGAGACACTCCAAAGAAGTTCCAAAAAGCTGGACAAGGTGCTGCACACCTTTAATACCAAGTGGGAGACAAACTCAAGCAGATCTCTATGGGTTTGAGGCTGGCCTGGTCTACCCAGAGAATTCCAGGACTACACACTAAGACTCTGTCTAAGGAATCAAAAGTTAGAATAAAGGGCTTGGTAGAGGCCACATGGTTATGGCCTCTGCTTTACTCTTGCTTCTTTGGGTCCCCACAGCTGTTGAAGCTAGAAGCTGTCCAGCCACCTGCAGAGGGGCTGTTTTTTTCGGTTGGCTGGTTGGCTTCTGTTTTGTTTTGAGACGGGGTCTTATATGACCCAGGCTAGCTTCTGACTTTCAGTGTACCCCAAGATGATCTTGAACTTCTTGCTCCTGTCTCCACTTCTAGAATTGCAGGAGTGCACCAGCCCACAAGCGCTCTACTGATTTACATCCCCACTACACAGGTCTAAAGTTTATATCTATCGGTCTTCCTGCAATGTTGGAGACTGAAGCCAGGCCTCATGCACACTAAGCAAGTGCTACCACTGAGTTACAATTCCCAGGGCCATAAACCTGTTTTGTTTCAAATTAAATTATTGTAAAACACATGCAATATAAATGGAACCACTGTCACCACTGCTGACACATAGTTCAGTAGCATCTCCATCTTGCACTGTGTAAAGAAAGGAGGGGAAAAGCCTTTCCCCTCAGCCTTTGTAGGTTTCTCACTCGGGGCCTTGCAAATTACCTGACAAAAGACTGATTAACAGTAGAAAAACAAGTATATTAGCGCGTGCAGTGTGCATACCCATTGGGAGAGTGCAAGAACTCAGAGGGTGGTTTGAAATCAGATCTATATGTTATCTTTTCAAAGACAGATTTGTGAAGAAGTGAGAAGGGGGTGGGGGAATTTCTGTCACATGTGTTATGGGAGGGCAGATATGAAGCAGGAACTGACAGGGTTGTTTTCATGAGGTCTCTGGTTCCCTGCAGTACTGTCTCCATGCTGAGGTCTCAGGAAAAGAGAGATTTCCAGGCAAGTAAAGTCTGTTTGGCTTATGCTGTCACCAGTGAATGCCTTCAGCTCAAAATAGGAGACATATTTTTATCAAATATGCCAAAATAAGCTCAAAATAAGGACACAGTCTTATCCCCCTCAAAACCGTATCCTTATTAAAGAGTAACCACTTATTTATCCTGGCTTTATCTCGTGATGGAGTGTAGGACGAGCATGTCAGAGATTTTGAACTCACACATCCCCAAAGTTCTCATGTTCTTTCTCCTCCTGGCCCCCATTTATTGGTACTTGCTCTCGGTGCCTCTTGATCCTTTGTGTATGGTGATGCACGGTTGTTTGCTGAAAGTGGGCTCAGGAGTTTACGGAATTGTTTTGTAAGAAAAATGGGTATTGATTAGGGGCTCAGAGAACTACACACTAACTGGCAGATCTCACCATAGAGTGTGTTCCCAGGAAGCCCACAAATGAAGTGCTATTTCCCTGACCAATTTGCAGCCCCTGATTTTGCAGCCTCAATTTTGCCTGTTACTCAATGTCTGTTTTTTTTTAAACTGTGGTGTGTCTGTGAGCATGTGTGTGTGACTATGGGCACACATGTATGAAGGTCAGAGGACAATGTGTGGGAGCTGGTTATCTCCTTTTACTGTGGGTGCCAGGAATTGAACTCAGATCGTCGGGCTTGGGGGCAAACACTGTTAACAGTTGGGCATCTCATACTCAATGGTTTCAGAGAAGGACTGTCTGGCCAGGAGTGATGACAACCTCCTCTTATCCAGCATGCAGGAGGCTGGACACTGAGTCCAAAGCCAGTCTGGATTAAAGAGCAAGTCCCAAACATGTCAAAGCCCCAGTGCCAACTTCTCCTTTCCCGCCCCTGAAGAAAGAGACAAGATCCATCCATCACGTATCATGTGTTTTTCATCATGGCAGTAAGGCAGGCAATTGAGAGACTCAGCCAGAGCAGTTGACTCTCCTACTTAGCCCCAGTTCATGTTCTCCTGTACCCTGCATCCTGCCGCTCACTCTGAGATCACCTCACTGAAACTCCAGTCACGGTTAAGTCAACCACAAACCCACATACGAAGACAGTCCCATGAGATTACAATAGAGCTGAGAATTCCCACTACCCAGAGACGTGGACACACCCAAGTCTGTGTAAACACACTGTTGGATCATGGAATAATCAGTCAACCAACAATGCTTCTCAGGCCATACCCCATCACTAAGTAGTAGCCGGCTATCCGTTATAGCATTGCTGTATCAACTCCTTGCAGTTCCTCAGTTTCCAATCTATTGCTCACCCCTCCTCTGTGTCCTGACACCTCATTCTTCCTTCAATATTGTAGAGACAAAGAGGCAGGAATAAAAGGGCCTAAGAGCAAAAATCCTTACCGCCTTAGTGCCAACCTCTCACTGCTCAGAGCCTGACCCCGTGACTTGTAAAGCCTCACTCCTAATGGCCCTGATAGCTCACCCCAAATGGCCGCAGTCAAGGAGGACAAGTGGCCATTATAAAGATTTACATCCTCAAGATACTGAATGCCCTTCTTGAACTCTTCTCACCAGACAGCCTCACTCAAATGATGCAGAGATCAGGCTAGCTCGCTTTTCTTAGCTGCTGCGAAAGGACCAGTTCCTCCCTGCCCCCATCTTCCTCTTGCACTTAGGGTCTTCCACTGCTTTTATTCACACCGTATATTAAATATTAATTAAAGCTTTTGTATCAGTTCTGGTTTGGTAAGCACCTTCACCCCCATGCATCAGGCTTGTTGCTCCTGTTGTGACTTAGAACTCTCAGTTTTATGTTTGAAGCCTCAGGAAGACAGGGGACGAGGACAATCTGGTTTCTGTCCTTAGTTAGAATTCTTTTTTTAAATGTCTGTGTGTGTGTGCGCTCGCGTGCGTGTGTGCATGTGTGTGTGTGTGTGTGTGTGCATGTATGTATGTGCATGATGAAGAGACCAGAGGCAGCCCAGCATCAGTCTTTATCATGTGCGTTGTTTGAGACAGTATCTCTTTATTACTTGCTTCTGTGAATGAAATGCTAGCTGGTCTGCCAGAGTTTGGGGATTCGCCTGTCTCCCTCTCCCCTCACCCAGGAGTCTGGGGTACAGATATGTACTACCATGCCTGGATTTGCGTAGGTTCCTGGCCTTGCACTTGGGTCCTTATGCTTGTGTGGCAAGTTATTTACCCCCGCCCACGAATCAGAATTCTTCATGACATTTTAAACCACCCCACAGTTTACCATACTATGAAGAGATGAAGAGACCATGACTTATTTAAAGATTCAGTGTGTGTTCTTACATGTGCCTGTGTGTATGAGAATGTCTAGGCATGTGCATGTGTAGGCCAGAGGTTGACATCAGACGTTTTCCTCAGCTGATCTCTCCACTATTCTTTGAGAAAGGGTCTCTCAGTGAATCTGGAGCTCACTGGTTGGATAGCAAGTTCCAGGGATTCACCTGCTCTGCCTGACTGTGCCTGACTTTTTACAGAGGTGCTGTGAATCTGAGCTCATGTCCCCACACTTGCGTAGCAAGCACTTTAGCAACTGGGCCATCTTCCCAGCCTTTCAGCCTCTTTTTTCATCCGTACTGAGGCTTCGCTCACATGGACAGTGGTGCTGGGGCTGGAATTCAGGGTCCTGACAATGCTAAGCATGCCATCAGCTGAAACAGGCAGTATGAGCTGCTTTTGCTCAAACCACTGACTCCTCACTTGAGTCAACACCAACCAGGCAGTGGTGGCACACACCTTTAATCCAGCACTCAGGAGGCAGAGGCAGGCAGATCTCGTGAGTTTGAGGCCAGCCTGGTCTACAGAGTTCCAGGACAGCCTCCAAAGCTACAGAGAAACCTTGTCTTGGAAGACCAAGGAAAAAAAAGGTATATGAAAGCCTGCATCTATGGTTCATTTCATGTCTCCATTTTGTCCAAGGACACAGAGACAATTAACATACCCTCAGCAATTAATACAATGACAACTTCTCTGACCACGTGGCAGGATAGACCAGAGGTGAGGAGACGATGGTCAGTGATGGACAGGACCACCGCCTGAATAGGACTGGTCACTTGTGCATACCTCATGCTCTCTATCTAAACCTAAACCTCCTCTAGGATTTTGGCTCCGAACTGGAGTGCTAGGCGGGCATGCCAGCCTGGGTTTGATCCTCAGCACCAGGGACATATTCAGCTAAACCTGTCAGTACCCTCAATATGATCTCGGGGTTCCTCTTTTCAACGTGGCCACACTGAATGAATCTCTCTCGGCCTTCCCCCATTATTTGTTTCTTAACTGGTGTCCTGGGGACAAGCCGCTGAATGTAGCTTGTTCTGGCTTTCAGAGAGCCCAGGTGTTTAGTCTCTAATTCTGCAGCTCTACCGTAGGGCTATAATGATATTCGATGCTATATAGGGAAAACAATATATTTATTTACCAGAGAGAGAGGGAGAGAGTCGCACAGACCAGGAGTTAGAAGCGTGGCTGGCTTCCAGGAGAAAAGGGAAACCCCTTTTCCTTTCACTTCCTTTTATCTCTACCTTGACCCCGCCCTGATGGGCGGATAGCTTTGTGGGGTTCACTCCTACATAGGGCCATTCTGTAGCCATGCTTCCATTTCCCTGTGTGATGAGCACAACTTCTCTGGTCACCTGTGAATACACAGATGGTTGTTTCTACATGACAACTTTTAAGAAATATAATTCCTACCTCCAATATATTCATATGAAGGAGGCTAATACCTCCAAATAGTTTTGCTAACAAATCTATATCCAGTTCTCATCAAAGTTGTGTGAACACGTGGCCTTTTCCCCCATGCAAGACTGTAAACCGAGAAGACAGCCTCTGAGATGGAGTCTAGAAGACTGACTGATTAGGAAGCAGTGACTGTGGAGAGTAGGAATGTTGCAGATCCAGTCTTGGGTTATCTTAAATCTCAACGGCTGTTCATTGTCTACCTCTGTATCTGACCTAGTATCCTTGTGACTATCAGATTTATCGTTCTGATATGTGGTGTCCTAACAGACAACTGACCCTAAAGCTAGGAATGTCATGGGATAGCATCTGAGGCCCCTAGCCAGAGATTTCCCCAGTTTACCTTAATCTGCTGACCTATTAGCTCCGCCAATATACTTGGAAAGCACCTCCACTGAGGATCCTGTCAGGCACTGAAATGTCTTTATCACTGAGCTTTGAGTTACTTTGTCCATCCCTGTAAAATCCTCACCAATCAGCTTCCTCATTGGAACACGTATCTGCGTCAACTTGAATCTGTGCTCCTCCTGGGCCATGATCACTGGTATTGGCTCAGGAACAGACTCTGTCTTGTTCTCTTTGAGGTGAGAGCTGTGCTTGGCAGGGATAAGATATGTACACATGCGCACATCAACACTGTGTTTGCAATCATTTTCAGTTTTTAGCCCCTTTAATTAGTTCACCGTTTTAATGCACATTTCTCTCATGGCGTGACTGCCAGCCCATCCTTTCCCTATTTGCCCTTTGCAGTGTTTCTTACCTGAGCCGTTTCCTCAAGTCCTGACCATCTACTCCTATGGGGCCCTAGTTTTCCATGTTCGTGTGCTGGGGTATGTGCGTGTGAGTGTGGTGCCTGTGGGGGACAGAAGACCTGGGACCCAGGTTACACAGGGCTGTGAGCATCCCTGTGGGTGTTGAGAATCGAACGCAGGTGCCCTTAAAAACTGAGCTATCTCTCCAGGCTCTGTAACTTACTTTTAAATTGGTATATTTCAGGACTTTGATCAACACAATTTTAATTTTAATTTAATGATGTGTCTTTGTTTTTTTATGCACATGTGCTTGTGTGAGTGGATGCCATGTGTGGGGTTCCCAAGAGGCCAGAAGAGTGTCAGTGGGATCCCTTGGGTATAGAATTATAGGCAGCTGTGAGCCACCCAATATAGGTGCTGGGAATTGAACTCAGTGTCTCTGGATTTGCAGCCAGTGCTCTTAACCACTGAGCCATCTCCTCAGGTCCTCAATAAGAACTCCAGAGGCACTAGGTGAATAGCCAGTGTTGGCATGTTCCAGGTCCTTGGTTTAATGCCCAGTACCAAACAAAAACCAAACAAAACCAACCAAAAGAACAAAATGCTATAAGGTTTTGTTTTTTTCTCCATATGGACAGACCATCGTGTCAATACAGTTTTAATTCTGATTCTGTTTTTGTCTCCTTTTAAATATGTGTTTATTGGGATTCCATTGGCTCTATTTTTCTAAAGAACCCTGGCAAACACAGATGCAAATACAGATAGTTGCCAGCTTCTGGTGGTTTAGGGCACAATTCTTCAACTTTAAGATGATGGACATCGATGTGGTGTGCTCTAAGTAGAAACTGGACTTCTGATTTGGGGTTTTGTTGACGGCACAAAGGTCCTTGTGCCCACAAATCACTAGGACAACCAGGAATGTTACACACACAGGGGCCTCTTCTCCGTGGGTGAGATAAAATTCATGTTCTCCTAACCAGAAGGCTGGAGGCTGAGAGTGAATTTTCTTAATGACCTGGTGACCTTTTAGCTTTCTGTGGAGGCAGACCTCATCCACTTTTACTATAGAGACAGACCTCACCCAAATTCCCCAGAATGATTGTCCCAGAACTTTCCCTCCCTAGACCGTTACCCGTCCTTAGGGGAGATGTCACATGTATTTTATGGCCTGCTGACCTCTATGCTATCAGTCAGAGACCGCACTAGATTCCAGGCCTTTTAGCCATAGAACCCACCCTCTTGGTCACATGCACTTGTAATAGTCTCCATGTAGTCACACTTTAAGCTTTATTGTGTACCTGGAGTTGAACTGATTGTTGCCTGGAAACCTTTCTCCAAATTTGTACTGTTTTAAATATGTCAACAGTGAGCCATCTGGCATTAGACTCCTTGAAACCCCACCCAGGCTGATGAAGTCAATCTGCACCGGGTTTTCATTCTCACCTCTTAAAGAGTTTGTTTCCCTGTGTAACATCTGCAGGGACCCCTCAGGGTTTTATCTGGGTAGGTCAATGATAGACTTATGGTGCTCTTCATGTGCCGGACAGTGATTCAGTGCTTCAAGGAAGCCACATGAGCACAGAGGTTAGATTAACAATGACCAATCTTCTACCTGCTCCGTGTTGCTATCCTAGGATCCGTGTTAGGTCAGGTAAACTCAATACCTTTTCAAAGAATGGTGTTGCTATTCAGTAAAGATTTATTTGGGCAAATCCTTTCATAAATGAAAGACTATGTACTTACAGCAAAACTGAAACATAATAAGGTTAGTGCTCTGTGTGAGCCACAGAATAACCATATTTTTGGTTTTGAATGAGTTTATTATATATATGTATATATATATCAAGCTAAAGTAAAAGAATAGATAGAAAATAAGCAGATGGATGGATGAATAGATGATAGATAAATAGACACACAGACAGATAGCAAAACATCATTAAATCAGATATTCAGACATTCCGCAGAAATGGACTATGGAAGCCTTTTTAAGGCAGCCAGCTTGATTTCCCCACTTAGAGTCCCAGGGAGAGTTTGTCCTTCTTAGAGAAGGGGAAGGACACCTGAACACATTTATGTCCTACTTACAGTTAACAAGGAGGCAGGCAGAGAGCTTCTCCTGTCTCTCTCTTTTCTCTCTCAGTTGCCTTCAGTTCAAAATGTTCCTCACATCAAAGCAGCATATTCTAGGGCAACATTTTTTTAGCTTCTCTAGAACAGCGTGCAAAATCCAGTGTGGACCACTCCCATCTTGTAGTCCATCACCAGTTCAGCAATGATGCCAGGTCACAGGACCTCCTAGGAGAGGACACACATACATCACCCCCGTGTGTTATGGATCACCCCTGTCTGAACCTCAAGGGAGTTCACAGAAGATCAACAGGAGCCAACAACAATGTTCTGGGGCAGGTTTCATTCCTTTCCCCAAATAAACATAAAAAATATTTATTGTTTTCCTAGTAATGTTACTCAGAGAACATTCGTAGCAGCCTGGTAAGTTTCTCCTCCTCCTCCCCCTCCATCCTCCTCCTGTTTGCCTTCTCCTTCATCCTTCTACTCCTCCCTCCTCCTTCCTTTCTTCCTTCCTTCCTCTCCTCCATCTCGTCCTCCTTCTTCCTTCTATTCCTTCCTTCCCTTTTCTCTTCCTCCTTTTCCTTTTTCTTCCTCTTCTGCATTCTCCCCTTACCTCTTCCTCTTCTCTCTCCTTTCCCATCCTTTTCCTCACTTTTCTCCATTCTGTCACTTCCTCCTTTCCTCTCCCCCATCTTCTACCTCTTCCTCCTCCTCCTCCTTCTGTGACAGGAATAGAGCCGAGGCCTTGTGCATGTTAAAGTATACTTTGTGCCTCCCTGACACCCACATGATTCAGAATTTCTAGGAGCACAGATACACCTGGAGCTTTATGCACAGAAATAAACTTCACACACCTGGTGTTATGGAGAGAAAATTTAATTCTGTTTTGCCCTTTGTGGTGATTTGAATAGGAATGGTCCCTTTAGACTCATGTTTTTGAACGCTTAGCCATAGGGAATGACACTGTTAGGAGTTGTGGCCTTGGCCTTCTTGGAAGAAGTGTGTCGCTTCAGGGGCGGGCTTTGAGAACTCATATGCTCAAGTTATGCCCAGTGTGGAACACAGTCTCCTTCTGTTGCCTGTGGATCAAGATGTGGAACTCTCAGCTCCTTCTCCAGCACCTTCTGCCTGCATGCCACCATGCTTCTCACCGTGACAATAATGGACTGAACCTCTGAACTGTAAGCCAGTCCCAGTTAAATGTTTTCCTTTATGAGGGTTGTGGTGGTCATGGTGTCTCTTCACAGCAATAAAACCCTAACTAAGACACCTTTTAAATACTAAAGGCTTTCAACAGAAATAAACTGACTGATGTGGTTGGAGCAAAAAAAAGAATGAGTTTGTATCCACCTTTTAAAAGCAGATATTTGAGCCAAATTCCTGCTCACCAGTCTTTACCAAAGAATTGCTTAGAGGTGAGCACTGTGGGGGCTGTGCTACTGCCTCGGGAAATGTGTCAGCTGGGCCAGCAAGAAGGCTCAGTGAGTGAAGGTACTTGCTGCCAAGTCAGGCTGTTGTGCCCAAATTCTGAACCCCCAAATCACCAAGAGGCCCATTTCGATGCAAAAGCAAAGAGTCTTTTATTGTAGATGTTTAACAAGCTAACCCCATTAGCTCGGGCCCTTCACCCCGCCCCCATGGTGGATGGCTGGAGAAAGACCCCAAGCAACCTCGAGGCAGGGATCTTAAAGGGCAGCATAAGGGGAGTGTCTAGGGGTATGAAACAGTCTCAGGATTGGTGCGCTTCCAGGTTTGGGTGACCCGCCCTGTGTTGATTGGTCAACTGGTTGTTATGGCCCATAGGCCCTCCCAGGGTGGTTGCTATGTTCTGCAGGTCATTGTTGTGCACTATTTGTAAAGCACACCCAGAGCCATAAAGCACAGCCCAAGAGGAGGCATCTGACCTTAGTGACCAGGACAGGAGCGGCAAGGTCATGCAAGCACAAGTTAGCCCGTAATGGCTGCTAAAATGGGGGACTGGTCACTACAAGGCTGTCTGAATTTTATCTCTAGAACCCACATAATGGAATAGAAAGCCAGCTCCTGAAAGCTGTCCCCTGACTCCCACATGTAACCTGACCTGTACTCCCCCCATCCCACCCTCACACCCCGTTTTGTGTGGTCCAGAGAATGGTCTGTGGTAGTCACACTTCCAGTTTTGAATGAATGCATTTATTGAGTATATGCCAAGCTAAAAAGCTAGAATACATAGCAAATGATAGATAGAAGACAGATATATAGATAACAGATAGGCGACAAACAGACAGATAGCGAAATATTGCTCAAAACATCCAGCAGAAATGACTTGGGAAGAACCCCAAAGGCAGCTAGCTGGAGTTCCCAGCGGAGTGCCAGGCAGAGCTGAGTATCCCCTCCAGTGAGCCCCAGGCAGAGCAGAGTATCTCCTCCAGTGAGCCCCAGGCAGAGCAGAGTATCTCCTCCAGTGAGCCCCAGGCAGAGCTGAGTATCCCCTCTAGTGAGGCTCGCAGCGGCAAGAACAAAGAGCAGCATAAAGGTGACATCCTCAAGTCCAGTGCTCATGACATCCAGCTGTCACGTGCTGGGGAAGCTGAGGCAGGCAACTGGAGTTCCTGGTTGAGTGTTCTCTCAATGCTTCCCATGCCTGGGCTTCTGGCTTCCCTCTTCCTGCAGGCTCCTTGACATCATGGAATAAACAACAGTGACCTGTTGATTTTCAAATGCTGTACCTTCCAGCTGTTTCCAAGAGCACAGTGTTTTCACTTTGGGACTGCTCTGCTGGTGTTAGTTCTTGTCACAGTGTTAGGGGAAGCTCATCCCCAGACTAGGGACCTTGGGGGACACTTTGAGAGAACCAAGTCTGAAGTGGGAGTGGAGAGGGTGTGAACCCTCCTTCCAAACTCAGGTTTTTGATGAGTTCAAACAGCACATAACTGTTTACCCGTGTAAGTACACCACCACAAAAAATAAATAGATAAACAGAAAGAAAATAAAAAAATAGATGTGTCAATACAGCAGAGAAGGTGTGAGATAGAAGATTCAAGAACAACACAGAAAACAAGAGAGGCTAAAAGAAGGGAGCCCAGTATACGGTGGAGAGCCCAGTGTAGGAGGACCCCGCTCCCCAGGAAACAGTGAAGAAGAAGGGAGAGGAGAAGGAAGGGAGGCAAAGCCCTATGTGTCCTCCACCATGAACTGAGACACTGGGATGGTGTGGACACTCGGATCTTAGCAGTACAATGTTAAACTCACCCCATGCCCATTCTGAGGCTACATCATCGCTTTAGACCACGCAGTGACACCACATGTGCTGAGGTGGTCAACACAAGTGACCCTAGATCCCCAAATGATGAGAGAGAGGACGGGAAATTTGAGAACTACCTGGGAAACATAGTGAGTGAGACCCTGTGTCAAAAGCAAAACAAAATTTAGAACCCTGAAGTAAAGTGGACAGTGATGAAATTGAGTATTGCCATGGGACTGCACTCCCAGCTCTCAGAAAGCTGCAGTGGGATGTGATAAATTTAAGGCTAACGTTGGCTATATCTTGAGATTGCCTTAAAAAAGTAAACAAACAAAAACCAGGGTGGGGCAGGGCAGAGGAGGGCATGGGGCAAGGAACTGAAGCAGCAAGCTGCTTGGTGTCATATAGACACATTCATCAGGTTCTTTCCTAAATGCTAAGGCACCGTAGAACCAATCAATAGCTGATATTTACTGATGCTGTGAATGCAGGAGAATGTGCTCCCCACCATAATGCAAGTGGAAATACTGCTGAGCCAGCAGATCCTCTCCCCTGAGAGCTGGAGCTGCCTCTGGAAGTTATTTCATTCCGGCCAAGTGTAAGCCAGGAGCATTCAGAAATCCAGCAGTCAGGGGAGGCTGGCTCAAAAGCACTTTGAACCAGGAGAGTTCTTCCAGGTCTCAGTGGGATCCCTGAGAGGTACCCAGAGGATGCTTTCTTAGCCAGGGACTCAATGGAATCCATGAGAGGTACCCAGAGAATGCTTTCTTAGTCAGGGATTCCTCACAAGTTTCTTGAATGTTTGAAATGCCACTCCTGTGAGATGCCTTTAAAAAGAGAGAAGGCTAAAGAAAAAAAGAAAAAGAGAAAAGAACTGAGTATAAAAATATAGAGTCAGGAACTGAAGAGGTAATTCAGTAGTTAAGAGCATGTACTGTTTTGCAGAGGACCCGAGTTCGGTTCCCAGCAACCAAGTCAGGCAGCTCACAACTGTATAAGCTCCATGGTATGGTTGTGAGTAGGGTTTTTATTATAGATACGAGAAGGGGAATAGCCACAGGTTCCTGGGATAGTCTAGAACAGAGAGAAAGAAGTAGACTGAACATGGCCAGCAGACTGGACACGGCCAGGGCTATCTGTGAGAGAGGGGAGAATAGCAGGTGGGAGAGAATAGAGAAAATATAGTTAGAGAAGCAGAGCAGGAAGGGAAAGGAATGAGAGAGAGAGGGAGGGAGGGGAAGAGGGAGAGAGGGAGGAGGAGGAAGAGAGGGAGAGAGGGAGAGAGGGAGAGAGGGAGGAAGAGAGGGGGAGGGAGGGAGAGAGGGAGGGAGAGACGGAGCGGGGAGGGAGGTGAGAATAGTAGGGTTTTAAGATGAATGAGTAGCTGTGGGAGGAAAGCCCATGAGCTGGATGGAGTTTAAGGTAGGGTAGGAGGTGAGAAGGACTAGGATGCTAGCATGGACTTTGAAACATGTAACAGGTACTTGTGATACTGAGGGAACCTGGAGGCCAGCATGGGCTTTGCTATGCTGATAGGAGACACAGGTGGTCACCTGTCCCTTCTGTAAGAGGTAAGGAAAATAACCCCCTTTGGTAGAGGAGAATCAGTTCCACCAGCTCCTGAGGAATGCTGGCTTTTATTTCACTCTCCTCTCGTCCAGGTTGAGTTCATTTCTGGATATTTGGACTGCCTTTCCAAGTTTTGGAGTTCTCTTTGGACTTGACAACAACCACCTGTAACTCCAGTTCCAAATGGTCTGACGCCCTCTTTTGGCCTCATTATTGCCTGCACTCATGAACACACACACACACACACACACACACACACACACAGAGAGAGAGAGAGAGAGAGAGAGGGATGCAGATAGACAGACAGCAACACAGAGACAGAGAGAGAGAAGGATACAGACAGACAGACAGCAACAGAGAGACAGGGAGAATTTAAAAAGAAAATAATTGTGGAGTCATAGGGAATTTTAGTTCATAATACCAAAGTTGACACCCCATTACAGTCAATGCCTCAACAGCAACAAGTTACAAGTACTAAAAGTAGTTTAACACTTCAAGTTGCAAAGTGTAAACGGACAGGGAGAAGCCTGGCTGGAAGGGGATTAGGAAAGTGAGCATAGGCCCATTACCCGACTACCAGAGGTAAGAATGAAGGAGAGTGTGCAGGTGTGGCAGAGTATGATAAGCGAGGTATTTAATGACCAGCTCAGGACCGAGAAGCAGAGCTCACCATGACTGTATAAAGGACACGTCCTGGATGGAACCCTCCAGTCCACTAAGCTGAGAGCCGCCCAGTCTGATACCAGACACTGAAAACGGAGACCTGGGTGGACTCACAGCTTGAATCCAGAGGAATCTTGAGATGTCGTGAGCTGTGGCCCTGTGCAGGACAGGTACCCTTGCTGTGAGCCTAGTGACTATGGTCCCTAGGACTTTGCTTTTGCGTGTGTATATTGCTCTGATATAAGTATGAGGTAAAATACATACTCAAAACCAACTTGCTGAGTCTGTCATCATTCCTCCAGGGTTAAAACCTGGTAAGTGCCCGAGGCACACAGGAAGCATGTGACTCAGAGACCTGAGACCACACAGCAGGGTTAATAAGGGACACATGACTAAAAGAGATTGTGGGTGTGGCTTATGCTTGTGTCCAGATGCTTGGACTAGAATCACTGGGAGTTTGGATGTTTTAGGATGTTGGAATATTTGCATATGCAAAATAAGGCCTTCTAGGGAGGGTACCTGTGGAGGGCACAGCTAACACACAGCTAAAGAAATCAGAATTGGGGCTGGAGAAATGGCTCAGCCATTAAAGGCTCACAACCAGAAATGTAAGATAAATCAAATTGTTAGATGGGCAGGCTTTTCAATGGAAGGGATGTGCATGCCTGTGCTTATTCTGGAAGGCTGGGAATGTCAGCCTTCATCAAATTCCTGAAATCCTAAGCATAGTCTCTCAGTCAATAGAACTCATCTTGATGCTCACTACAAATCCTTCCCCACTAGGCCCAGACTCCTGAGCTCTGTTTCTTGGTCACTAGAACCCAGCCTTGAGGTAAAGGTCACAAGGGCTTTGTTAAGAAGATATAAGGGGGGTTTGCAAGAGAGTTTCCATGTAGCCATACATGAAGCTTTGTTGTGATAATTGTCACGAGGGTATTCTTTCCCAAGTTTTACTGTGCTTAAAAGTATAAGAAAATTGGCCGGGCGTTGGTGGTGCACGCCTTTAATCCCAGCACTCGGGAGGCAGAGGCAGGCGGATCTCTGTGAGTTCGAGGCCAGGCTGGACCGACAGACTCCAAAACAGAGAAACCCTGTCTCGTAAAACCAAAAAAAAAAAAAAAAAGTATAAGAAAATTGAACCACTTGATCAGACTCCAGAATGTTTTGGCCAAGTACTAGCTGTGGTAGTTTGAATGTAATTGCCCCCCCATAATCTCATGGAGAGTGGCATTATTAGGAGGTAAGGCTTTGTTGGAGTGGGTGTGGCCTTGTTGGAAGAAGTGTGCCACTCTGAGGGTGGGCTTTGAGGTTTCCTATGCTCAGGATACTACCCAGTGTCTCAGTTGACTTCCTGTTGTCTGCAAGGTGTAGGATTCTCAGCTCCAGCACCACATCTGCCTTCATGCTGCCATGCTCCCCGTCTGAACCTCTGACCTGTAAGCCATTCCAATGAAATATTTTCTTTATAATAGATGTTGTGGTCATGGTGTCTCTTCACAGCAATAGAACCTTTAACTAAGACACCAGCTAAAGACTTGCTGACCTGAGTTTAATTTTTTTACCCACAAAACAGCGTTTCTTTGTAACAGACCAGGCTAGCCTCAAACTCACAGAGATCCACCTGTCTGTCCCCTAAGTGCTGGGATTAAAGGTGTGCGCCACCACCACCCAGTTTCATTCTTAACTGAACTGTGATTTTTTTTTAGCTGTGGTCTATGGTGCTTGCAGCGAAGCTGCCCCACCCCCTTCCAGGAACCCAAGTCATTGTGGTTTCACTTGCCCCTCACTTTTGGACCTGGAGGTGTTTCTTCTTATAATTTATTCATGAAAAACTTGTGTGCATTGAATCATAGGATCTGTGGTTTTGGTCTGTCCTGAAAGCATGTCACAGGATCTGTGGTTTTGTGTCTGTTCTGAAAACATGTCAGAATTAGAACATTTTGGGTTTTTTGGTTTGGAGTTGGGAGTGTTCCAGCTCTGGGGACAAGAGCAGGAATAGACTCTACTGGTGCTGCCGAGCCCCCTCCTTGTCCTAGGTGCACAAAGGAGAGAGTCTGGTTTCTCTGCTCTTGGCTGCTAACCCCCAAGCAAAGCTATTTCAGGGACATAGGGTCCTTGGGCATTTTTATTTCTGTTTTGTCTATATATAGGAGTTGATCAATAGATGTAGTTCAAAGACTCTGGGTGCTGTGAATTCATATAGGTATTATGTGGAATGCTGGGAAAGGTCGGGATTAGTTCATTTAGTAGAGTACTTGCTAGCTCTCATTCCTCAGCACTAGGAGTTTGTTGGTGCAGATTCACAATGCCAGCATTTGGGAGGTAGAGGCAGGAGAATCAGAAGTTCAGGTTAGCCACATACGGAGTTCAAGGCCAGTCTAGGCTACAGTGAGAACCTACCTCTGAATGAGTAAATAAGAGAACGCTAGGAGGGAAGAGGTGTGTTAGTGCCTGCCAGTCTGTGTGGAGATTTCTCCTGGACATCCTTTTTTGGTCTTGTGGTGCCAAACTTGTCCTTCCCACCAACCTCACTTGTACTGTGAGACGGAGGTGGCAAAGGATGTCTTCTTCATCCCTGAGGTCGCCATCGGTGAGGAACAGCTCACCAGCGGCTGCTCGGAAGGAAAACCCAGACCTGCAGGGAGACCAGAAGCACCTAATGGAGCTAGTCACCCACCACTTTTTGAGTGTTTCTGTGCCCAACAGCAGACCTTTCCATAGTCTTAGTGTCTGTGCTTAGGAAACAGACTGTCAACAAGAAGTTATTGTTAATATTTCTGATGACTTGTCCTATGATTTGAATGCGTTCCCCTAACTTCATGTGTGGGGTACCATATGTGGGTGGTGTTTGTTGTGGCTATACCTTGGGAGGTAATTAGTGTTAGATGACGTCATGAGAGTGGGGCCCTTTGTGACTGCAACAGTGGCTTCGGAAGAAGAGGAAGGGACTTGGGGTGGTGACCCCCATCCCATGTTAGGATGGCAGTGAAAATGTCATCACCACATGGCAGCGCCTCGGTCTTCTCAGCCTCTGCAAACCTTTCTTCTCTGTAAAATAATACATCCCAAACATTTTGCTACACCAATTGAAGACAAACTAAGACAGCATGCTTCATGCTGTCTCATGGGTCTGAATAATTTAATAGTTTTGAGTTCTTCACATCCCCTATGTTGATGGGAATGTCAACTTTATTGCAGTGTGTGATGTCTTACTTCAATAAAATCTCATCAGGGTGTATCCCAATGACATTTCTTTCATGGGCATAAATCTATTGTACTCAGGCCTCCTCTTGTTTGAGAAAGATAATGTATAATGAGGATAATTAAATTAGATTCTGAATGTCATGAATTTAGCTGTGAATATCATAGCAGAATTTTTTTGTTTTAATTTAATGCTAAAATCACCCAGACATGGAAATGAAGTTGGTCCCCAAATGGGGAAGTATAGAAACCATGGCAATGAAAGGTGTGATGGGAAACACAGGTATATTGCTTGGAGACTGCCTGGCACACTTCAGCTGGCAACCTAGAAGACTAAATTTAGAAAGCAGAGGCAAAGCCTGAACAATACTGGAAGCTGTCTCTTCTCTAGATCCCTGGGATCAAACAGGCCATTTGGGTGTGAAATGACCAGAATCACAGATGGGAGTCCACAGGGAGCAGAACAAGTCTGCTTACTGCTTGACATTGGGGTAGCCCTAAGTCAGGGGCCTCCCCACAATCAGTCTCAGCATCTGTAAATTGATGCTCAAGGTTGTGCTAAATTTAAGAACGCCCAGAAGCCAGAATCTCATTGTTGGTGGGAATGTTTGACAAGCAACTGCAAGGGACAGAAACTCCATTAACATGTTTTGAGGGTGGTAGAGCAGTGATTTCCCCCATGACCCCCAGTCCCCATCCTGTGTTGTCCCAGGATAGACTTCCAGTGCCCCATATCACAATATCCAAACAGCCCTGGGTAGGGGAAGAAGACTGGGACTTTCTACATTCTCTGAGCTGTGTGTTCCAAAGCCAATTGCTCATGCTGACACTCAGAACTCAGAGGAAGTTCCCCTCACATGGCCCTTCTTTGAAGCTCACTGTCCCTCTTCCTTGAGCTCTGAAGGTCGATGTGTCCTCAACTCACATGGTCTGGTGACCAACCTGTATAAGTCGGCTGCCTGACAGGACTTGCCTGTAGCTGAGCGTTCTGTGCAAATCGGGACACCCAAGCAAACAGACTCACTCCCCACCCATTTCATTGAGTCAGAGTCTCGTGTAGTCCAGTCTGGCATCAGATTCTTTTATGTGGCCAAGGATGACCTTGAGTTCCTGATTCTGCTGCCTCTACCTCCCAGGTGCTCTTACTGCAGGGAGGCGTCATGCCCAGAGTAAGCAGTGCTGGACGTGCATGCTAGGCAAGTGTGCTAGCAACGGACCTATGTATCCAGGCCCGCACGGGAATGGCCAGGCCACAGTGTAGGAACCCAGCTCGGGTAGGGGCAGGAGGGGAATCCCTGTAGCTGTCCCACCACATACCCCATGAATGGAAAGAGTTAACACAGGAAGGTGTGAAGGCCTGGATTCTTGCCAAGTTCCCAAAAGGGCACTGGGTACTGAGAGATGAGAGGATGTCAGAGGCAGATAGAAGTGCATGATTGCTCCAGGCAGCTATAATGATGATAATAATAATAATAATAATAATAATAAACATTCTGGCAGGAAGTGATTATAATTCATACCTGTTATCCCAGAATCTGAGAGGCTGAGACAGGAGGATCCCTGAGAATTCAAGGCTGGCCTAGGCTATATAGTGAGTTCTAATCCACTCAGGGCTAAAAGTAAAACCTGGCCTCAAAACCCAAAATGCCCACCCATCCGAACAAAGAGTCATTTTAAACTAGGTATGACAGAGCATACCTACAGTCCTAACACTGGAGGCAGAAGGTTTAGCAAGTTTGGTACCAACCTGGGCTACAGAGTCTGAAAAAAAAAAAAAAAAAGAAAACAAAGCATGTTGAATCAAGACAATCTTCCAGTGAATTTGTAAATTTCTCATCTATAATGTTATAGGCACAGTTGAATATCTTATGACTACTACACAGTACCAGAGAGGTTCCCTGTGTGTGTAAACCAGTTGTACGACTTACCTCAGTGGCACCTCCAGCTACAAGTCACATCCAAGTGCTGTCAAGGTTTAGCTGAAGGAGCTGTGTCTGGACAAGCTCTCCAAGAGGGAGAAAGCAGGTGATCCACACATACCTGTAATCTCAGTACTAGAGATGCAGAGGCAGAAGGATTGTCCTGAGTTTGAGAGTAGCCTTGGCTATATAATGGGTTCCAGACCAGTCTGGTCTCTAATGGTATGAAAATCTGTCTTGATTAAAAGAAGAAGAAAGGAAAAATGCAAGGGGAGAGGAAGAAGGGGATAAGGGAAGAGAAGAAGGGATTGAAGGGGTTGGGGGGACTAAACAAACCCTTAAAACCCAAAGCAGATCTGCTGTCCATTTGTGAGTGGAGTCAAAGGGAGTGAAGTCCATCCAGGCAAGATGACTGCAGACTGGTGTTCATTGGAGACTGTTCACGATATCCAGCAAGTGGAATCAGCCTTGGTGCCCATCCGTGGGTGAGTAGATGAAGAAAACTTACACAATAAAATATTATTCACCCACAAAAAAAGAATGAATCTCGGGGACAGAGAGATGGCTCTGCAGTTAAGAGCGCTGGCTGCTCTTCCAGAAGACCCCTGTTTGATTCCCAGTACCCACATGGCAGCTCATAACTGTAAGTCTAGATCCAGGGGACCTGATACCCTCTTCTGGCCTCCATGGGTACCAGACACATAAGTGGTACACGTATGTCATGCAGGCTATACATTGATACACATAAAATAGAAATACATACAACTTTAAAAAATAAGAAAAATGTAACTGTCATTTGCAGCAAAATATATAGAACTGGAGTGTTAAGCAAAACAAGCCAGTCACAGAGACACAGATATCACACATTCTTCCTTCTGTAGAAACTGGAAGCCTACCCGAGTGTGGGAGAGCAGTTAGCGGAGGCTGGCCGGGGATGCGGTGGTGGTGAAGGGAAGTTGCACACCATCACAGCATGTTACCAGGGTTTTAGGGTGAAATCTCTGGCTACTGAACTCACACAGACTAGGCTCACCCACCTGCCACAACACTCCAGTTAGAGCAACTAGACATGGGAAAAGGCAGAGAAAGGAAATTTAATCAGTAAGGCTGGGTGAAGAACAGATCAGGTGTTCAGTGGCCTCAGACCTGTCTTCAAACTACTGCCTTGAGCTTCAGTTTGGCCAAGTCTTGCTTTCTCATGGAGCTGGGACTCTCAGCCAGGGCCTTGTGCATGTCAGGCAAGTGCCCTGCCCCTCAGCTGTGTCCCCAGCCCTGCTGTGGGTTAGCTGGAGGAAGAATGGGCAGAGGTGAGAGGTACGCAGAATTCAGCAGGCCTGGGTACACTGTAGTCTACTTGATTTTTGCCTTGGTTCTGGGTCTGGTGGGTCCAAGAAGTCCTTGTAAACTGGGTCCTGTGAGACAGCTGTTCCTGCTTCAGAGTGGTCTCATCAGAGGGTGCTCTATCTGCAAGACTCTGGAATCCAAGGTGGCTGCAGGCTTAGGACACTGACTACAGACTCTCAAGCATCTTTTGGGGTGTAAAAATGGTGTTGTAAAAGTCAATGTAACAGGCCTCCAGGCCTTAGTAGGCCCCCAGACATTAGCATAATTGATGCCATGATGGAGGTTCCATTTAGGTCATAAAACTCAGCTTGGAGACAGCATCACCTGCCAAATGAAAACAAAGACCTAATCCATCAAAGCCCATGGTTCTAGGAAAGTCCCTACATGTGCTAATCTTGCTTTTTGGCATCTGTAGTTCTGCTTTTGGCTAACTGTTCTTGTTAACTGAAGTGTATCAACTCAGGATGTGGTTTTGTGCTTAAAAGCTCACCCTGAGAAAGGCTTGGGGCTACGCTGGGATCCTGAGCACCCAGTGTATTGCCTGCTAGCTAATAAAACTTTCTTTTGGCTCAAACCCATGTCTGAGTGGTCTTCTCTTGTGGATTTCCTACAACACCAACAGTGAGATATCCCAGCTGCTCTTACCTTAATGCCTTGCAGCTTGAAAGACAATGAGACAGGTATCACACATGTGCATGCACACACATCACACATACATGCATGCACACATTACACACCTGACACACATACTACACACACACATTACACATGTTACACACACACACACACACACACTACACACGTACCACACATTGTGTCCTTCTGGCAGGTAGAGAGGGGGAAGGGCCGGTCCAGCCGGTCTCTTCCCAGAGCTGAGTAGGATGGTGAGTGTCGATGACTCAGACCCTCTCCCCATTAGTTACAAGGGTGAGGGTGGGAGAGGGAATACACACTGAGTTGGGATCGGGAGTCTGTCGAAGCAGGACATCGATTTATTCCAACAGGCAGGAACTTATATAGGGCTAAGGTAGGGGATGGCAATCATAGAATAGGGTAAGGTATTCCACCAAGCTGGCAGGTAGCTAGGCAGGGGACAGTCTTACACCAGGTCTGGTTGTGTCACCCCCACGTGGAGGTTACAGGTTAGAGACAGGTCGCCAAACTCTAGCCAGGCTCAGGAGGTTACACTGGGCCTCGCATCTGAGCCTTTTTTAGGCCCAACAACAATGCACATACACACAAAACCAGGAGGAGAACTCCACCCAGCTTCCCAGATTCCTCTGGCAGGATGATGGGGTCCCTGTGTTCCAGCCCTCCCAGAAAGCAGCCCAGCATCCCCAGTTGGTTATTTTTCTGTTGGTCTCTGCCTCTGATGGAAGGTAAGTAGTTTTGAAGTGACCAGCCTCATTTTTGTGCCCTCTTCTATCTTCACAGCCAGCAGAACCGTGATTGTATTTAATGAGTTGGAATGTCAACTTTAGAATCAAAAATCAATGACAATCTTTGAACGTGTAATTTTGCTTTTGACATAAGAACATACAAATAAAAATGTTTTCATGTAGCAAGTTATCAAGACCAAGGAGGGGGTTGTGAGAAGCACAGAGTTACCATCTGGTCAGAAGTGTGTGCTCCATGGGGCCTGTAATTGGTGTCTGTGGTGGAGTAGTCTCATGAGGCTGGCCACTCAGCCTGTGGTCCTGGGTGTCAGAACACTGGTTGTAATCAGGAGTGCTCTTGCTTGTGGTGAGAGGCAGAGGCAGTGTCCCCCAAAAGGAGATTGGAACTATGTAGGGGGTAGGACCTCTACCATGAAGACACCTCCCAGGGTAGGGTGAGCACACCCGCAGAGCAAGCCGAGGGCTTGGGTGTTCTCAGTGCCTTCTTTGACCTGTGGGCTAGAAGCATGTCACTAGATTTCAGGGACACAGTGAGCATTGAGTGGGTCTCATTAAATTAAACACTCACATAGTGTCTGGGTAGCACAGGGTATGGTCGAATGAAACATTTTATTTCTTCTGAGAAACATAAAGATTTCATGCCAAATGAGACAAAGAAAAAGGGGCTGAGGAACTATCTCAGATGATCAAAATGTGTGCGTGTAGTGAGAGATCTATCAGACGCGCCCGCGGCACTGACCACACCTGTTTGGGCATGGTCACAGGTGTGTGTACGTGAGCGTGTGGGATTTGGTATGGACCAGGGACAGGCTTGCTCTCTCTCACAGTTCCAGTCGGGTCACGGAGAGTAGCAGGGCAGCAATCCTGGGTTATGGGTTTCTCATGTAAGTGATCTCTCCCTGAATAAAATTAACCTATATCATCCTAATCCCATGTATGTTAATTTGAACAACCACATTTGTGTCCCACAAGTATGAATACCCAAGTTCAAGTCTTAGCATCCATACAAAAAAAATCTGGGCATGGTGGCACAGGCTTGTAGTTTTAGGGCTCGAGAGGTAGAGACAGGAGGATGGATCCCTGGAGTTTCCTGGCCAGTCAATCTAGCCTAATTGGCAAGCCCCAGGCCCGAGTCAGAAACTACATCTCAAACAATAATGTGGATGGCTCTCCAGAGGAATGACACCCAGGGTTGTCCTTTGACATAACACACACACACACACACACACACACACACACACAAATATAAGACATCCTAGATCAGGCTTAGCTGTGAACAACTTTCCTTCAAACTCAGTAACATCTGAGAGTAGCCTGGACTGGAGAACTGCTAAGAAGTCAGCAAAGGGAGCCCTCCTGAAGGGAGACCTGTGTTCCCTTGGTGACCAGGAGGCCAGCCAGGGAGAGATGGAGCCGAGAGGAGCACCTGCCCGAGAGTACATCACAGCATGTCCAGGCTGGTTGGAAGCCCAGGGCAGCAGCGGCCTCCACATTTCCGTGGCTGGAAGACATCCAGCAATTTTGCTTTGCATTCCTGTGGTCTTTTCCGGTTTATCTTATTATAGTCTTGCCCACTCCACAAAGCACACTTGCTTTGAGCACCAGGAGAATGGTGCTTTGCAGCTAAAAGCTCCCCCCTCCCTGCCTCTCCCATCCTCCACTGTGTGTGTGTGTGTGTGTGTGTGTGTGTGTGTGTGTGTGTATTTAAAGACAGGGTTTCTCTGTTGTAGCCCCAGATGATCCAGAACTCTCTCTGTATACCAGGCTGGCCTTGAACTCAGAGATCTGCCTGCCTCTCTGCTTGGATTAAAGGTGTGCACACCACCGCCTGGACCAAGAGGTTTGTCTTTGATGTAAGCTTTCAGAGCCAAATGGGCCACTGAGGTTCTTCCTTGCCTCTTGACCAATACTGCTTTCCCAATTCATTGTCTACCACCCCATACTATTCTGGCAATATCCCAGAAGTGTGACTTCATGTAACCACATTGGTTTGTACTGGAATGGTGTGTGTCCATGTTGGAAAGGAAAAATGAAAGGTCCTATGTTCCTGGGTGGTACGTATAAACAGTTTCACTTTACTAAAGTGAAGTCTGAGAATAAAGAGTCTCTTTGGAAAAGACAGGATTGAATGAGTTGTCACAGCTACTGTTTGTACTCTGAAGCTCTTGTTGGGGCATTTCCTTTACAGCACAAAAGGTCTGTTAGTCATACAAGTCTGCGGGGAAATGGACTCTGCAATGTTAGGGAGTAGGGGCCAGCCAGTCTTGAATTTCCTCATCACTTTTGGTTCTTCTCAGCTTGTGAACTACTGCCAAGGCAAGAATCCCTGCCACTGAAACACGGAGTGACACTCACCATGACAGTGACAAGACTTGAACAAGCTGCTCTTTTCAAACTAATGATAAACGCATGTTGTAAACAGGAGGCAGGAAGGGCTGCGTGGCAGGAGTTCTCTAGAACTTGAAAGGTCTTCCAGCACAGCCTACATTGCCAGCTACCATGTGGCATGTGAATGGAAAGCTCTCCCGAGATGCCTGCTGCAGGAGGCTGCCCATACAGGCTCTCCAGAGCGCCCTGCGAAGTAGGAGGGGCTCCTTCAGCTAGGCTGGAATTCACAAGGCCAGATTTTAGGTATGCTGGAGGGTTTCTCTTTTCAAAATTAAACATTTTCAAGGCTAGAGAGATGGCTCAGCAGTTAAGAGAACACATCCTGTTCTTGAAGAGTTCCAAGAGTTCTGTTCTCACCCACCCCAGGCCGTGCACAGCTTCCTGAAACTCGAGCTACAGCAGAAGCTCACTCTCTTCCATTCCCTGACAGCACCTGCACACCTGTGTCCAAATCACTGCCCCCATACACATAATTGAAGGATAAAATATACATTTTTACAAACGCATGTGAAGCAAGCACTCGGTCAGTGAGCTACACACACCACAATTTTTGTTCTGCTTAATTTCGAGAGAAGGCCTTGCTAAATTGATAAGCATGGTCTGGATCCTGGAATCCTCCTGTCTCAGCACCTTTTTACATGTTTAATGCAGTGGATGCTATCAACTTCCTACTTTACTATTTCTTCTGTTTATAATAATCTTAACGGCTCCTTCAATTAAAAAATGGCTTTGTCCTTATTTTCTTCTGGTTTTGTGTTTTTGGTTTTTTTTTTTTTTTGTACTTACATATTTGACCATTTCATTTTAACTTGCTATCTGGAACTGGAGGTTTGAAAGATGTCATTTTAGGTGATTTATTCATTCATTTATCCTACCACAAAGCTGTGGGTGTGGGGGGGGCTTTTCTTTTACCCCTTTTGAGGGTCTGCTTCCATGGCCTGTGAATTAAGCAGATAAAAGACAGATTAGCAGGAGAAGAGAAATTATGGGCATCTAGATATCATTAACAGAGGTAATAACTCCAAATGGTTATTTCTCTAACAGGGAAAGGGAACAGGGAGAGAGGTGTCCAGGGAAGAACAAATAGGTTTGTTTAGGAAAGGCAGATGAGGTAGGAGATAAAGTTTATGATGCTGTCTGTTGATGCAGGTAAGGTAGTCTTCCCTTCCTCCCCATGGCCATGAAACCCCAGAAATAGGATTTAGAGCAACTTCCCCTCCATCTCCTCCCTAGGAGTGGAAACTGCCCCACTGGGGAGTTTGCTGCAGCCGGAAGTGGCTGCTTTTTGTACAATGATGGAAGCACAGAGCAGGGTTCTTTGTGCATCTGCTGACCCTCAGAATCTTCAGCTTGAAATAACTGTACTGTCCACTCTGGTGTTGAGGACCCCCCTCCACCCCCGCTGCCAAACAGCTTCTCCAGATTGAGGCAGAGAGAAGGAGCCTTGAAAGCTTAAATCCTCTCATTAGTCAAACATTGGAAGTAGAACCAAGGTCTGGAGAGGTGGATCAGTTGGGAAAGAACTTGCAAGCCTGGGAAACCTGAGTTTGATTCCCAGAACCTGTTAAAAAAAATGCTGGGTGTATATGCATTGGTCTCAGTGCTGGGGCATTGGAAACAGGAACATCTTTGGGGCTTTCTGGTCAGCCAATGTAGCCTAATTGGTGAACTCCGAGTGGTAGACTGTCTCAAAGGAGGTAAACACTGCTCTGGAGGATGGCATCTGAGGTGGTGTTCCAGCCTCCAGATGTACATGCACACATGTGTGCCCACACATGAACACATATGCACACATTAAGAAAACAATCAAACCTCATGTTCCACATGCCTTAGTAGACAAGCACGAGCCAGCAGAGAGGAGGTGTGAGGGAGGAGCGTAGCTGGGGTAGAAGCATGGACTAGACAGAGGTGAGTCTCTTGGTTTGGGTGAGGTGAGAATACTTACTGTGTTGGCTGACAAGTGAGGAGCAGATCTCAGAAGTCTGGCTGAGCTGGGACCCTAACTGAGTGGTTAGAGAGAGTTACTAGAATAATGAGGGGCAATAAAAGGTACCCTTGCAGGTCAATTTCATATAAAGATTATTTTGAGTCAAAGGCAATTAGAATACAGACACAAAAGAGCTCTGCCCAAGCTTTGTGAGCCTAAACTCAGAAGGCCATGGGTAGAGCCAGCCTTCTTTCTTTCCCAACAAGAAGGAGGAAGTTGTCAATCATTGAGACACTGCAGGTCTTTACCATTCTCTGGAGGCACCAGAGGGACCCACCTATCCCACTAACTCACCTGGGTGTCTGGTTATCCATCTGTCTACCTATAATTTTCTGTCCCTGAAGCTCAAAATGCCTTCCATTTATGGTGTCATTTCTGAACAAATTTATGTTCTCTGTCGCAATGTTAAATAAACACAAATTCCAAATGCGCCTCACTCCCTCTGAACACTCTTGTGTGGATGCCTGGTGTACCCATTAGTAAACCCGTGCTTGCCTTTCTCTAGTTAATCTGTCTTTTGTTAGTCTAATTTACAGTCTCAGTCAGAGTGTGTAGGAGGGTGAGGGGAAAGTGTTCATTCCCCTCCTACAATAAATGAAGACTTGAATGTAGATAGATGCTAAAATATCACAGGTGTAGAGTCACAGACAGCTGTTTAAAGACAAGACAGTAGTAGATCAGGCTAGTCAGTCATCAGGGCTCTGACCCCAGGAGAGGGAACTAATGGGCCAGGGGAGGGGGTGCCTTTGACAGGAGTGGTGTATTCTGCTTTCTCCTGGAACATGAAGGAAGTAAAATGAAGGTAGGGTTGCAAATTCGAGTGTGTGTGTGTGTGTGTGTGTGTGTATGTACATGTGTGTATATGCAAGTGTGGAGACCATGCATATTTTTTGAGACAAGCTTTTCCGGCTGGTCAGCAAGGCCCAGGGACCTGCTGGTTTCTGTCTCCCCAGCACTGGGATTACAAGTGCACCACTATGCCTGACTCTTAACATGTGGGGTCTGGGGCTTGAGCTGAGGTCCTCCCATCTACAAGGCATTCATTTTGGTGATTTGCTGTCACAGCAATCTCTCCACTCTGATGTCCCCATTCTATCCTTACTCTCTTGAGCTACAGTAACCACAGTCCCCAAACATGGACTGTGGTGATTTGAAAAGAAATGGCTCCATAGGCTCATATATTTGAAAACTTGGTCATGGGGTTGTGGCACTACTCCAGAAGGATTAGGAAGTGTGGCCTTGTTGGAGGAAGTCTGCCTCTGTGGGGGTGGGCTTTAGGGTTTCAAAAGCTCATTCCAGTCTGTCTCTCTCTTGATGGGGAGGTCCTTCTGTATGCTGTGGATATAGGTTTCTCTTACTGGTTGGCGGATAAATGCTGATTGGTCAGTAGCCAGTCAGGAAGTACAGAATTCTAGGAAGAGGATGAGAGAGAGAGAGTCAGCAAGGAGATGCCATGGAGCTACCAGGAAAATAGGATGCTGGGCATTCTCTGCTAAGCCAAAACCACATGGAGATACACAGATTAATAGAAATGGGTTAATAGTTAAGAGGGAGTTAGTCAATAAGAAGCCTGAGCCATAGGCCAAACAGTTTATGATTAATATAAGCCTCTGTGTGTTTATTTGGGACTAAGGTGCTGTGGGACAAGGCAGAGCAGAAGCCTCCCATGTCCACTCTCTTCCTGCTGCCTACTGATCCAGATGTACAACTCTCAGCTACCTTCCCAGTACCATGTCTGCTTTCATGCTGCCATGATGGCAAAGGACTAGACCTCTGAACTGTAAGACCTCTGAACTGTAAGCCATCCAATTAGTTTTCCTTCCTAAGAACCACTTGGTCATGGTGTCTCCACGGCAGTAGACCACTGACAAAGACACCAACTAGCTTCCTGTTTTGAGTGCCTTTCAAATGCACTCCAGGGCACCCAAGGAAAGAAAAACCCAGTCTGGTGAGGGCTGGCCTGCCTAGCTGAAGTATCCCAGCTCAGCCATGAGCAGTTTGAGCCTCCAGCCTTAATATTACTTTGGTTGTGGGTCCTTATGACACAAGCAAAGAGGAATCTGTACAGCATATGGGGATTCACACGTCCAGAGCTGTAGGTCTTCTGATTATGATCCATAAGAAGGAGGACACAGGAGGGGGTCAAGAGGCATGCGGCTCAGTGGCCAGAGCTTTCTTTTGAAGGGGGAAGATTTACTTTGTCCATACAGAACTCAGCTGGCTCCTGAAGTCCTGGTCTCCCTGAATCTCCCCCACTATATCATCCCACAGTTATATATATATTTTTTATTATAACTTTAGAATCTACAACCTATTAACACACCCAGTGGTTTCACTGTCCCTCAGTGGCTACACCATGGTGACAGTCTCTCAGGACAACCTCATCTCCTTTTTAGTGATTTTCCTTTTGAGTCAGAATTTGTGTTTTCCCCCCAAAGATGAAAACTTTCACTGAATTTGTTTGGGGGTTGTTTTGGGGTGCCGAGACCCTGCAGGTAGTGGTCCAGGGGCTAAGGAACCTGAGAGGCCCCAGATGAAAGGTACTGAGGGAAGTAGGTTGTAGCTCAGTTGATACAGTGCTTGTCTGGCATGCACAAAGGCCAGGGCTCCACCCCCAGCATAACATAAACCCACTGATGAGGCAAACGCCTGCAATCCCAGACATAGGAGGATCACAAGTTCAAGGTCATCCTGGTCTACAAAGCAAGTTTGGGATGCATGAAACTCTGTCTCAAAGAAAGACATCAAGGTACCACTGTCACGGCGGGCAGAGGAGAGATTAGGAAATAGCTTTCAAATAGTAACTTTAGGGAAGAACAGCAAAGAAAATCTAGAACATTGTGGGGACACCAGACCTTGAGCAGAAACCCACTTCCCCTTCGGCCTGGGAGCAGGCATCTATGTAATGTTTACTGAAAACAATTCAGTGCTTTAAAGCTTGATAGGGCTCAGATAAGGGCTGGCTCACTGAAATACCATGCCTTCCACACCTCCTATGGCTAGATGCCTCTTCCTGCCCCCTGTGGTGTCTCCCCGATTCTGGGGCCGGAGATTAAACCACCAGCCAGGAGGGTGAGAAGTGGAAAGAATGGTATGTAAATGGATGGCAAAAGTCCTTAAAAAAGGGAAGCTCCTTTTTCTTGGAGAGACTTCTCCTAAGACTTCTCCTGAGACTTCTCCTGAGAGCTCTCCTAAGCGGACTGGGGTCTCCTCCTAAGCTGACTTGGGAAAGATAAAGTTTTCTTAAAGCAACCGACCGGTCTCTGTGTCATCTATCCCGACCACCTCGCTACATTCTCGGATGCAGGCCGCACAGCAGGTGCAACAGAACATAACACTTACACTTCCTTCACTGTAGAGTTGAGGGGAATGCTGTCCCCCTGGTCACTCATCTTTAGTCTCAGGTCTAAACATTTGACCACATTCCCAGTGGACTGGGGAGAGAGCTTCGTACTGTGTCCCCAGCAAACAGCCAATCCCACACACACACTGTAATACTGTAGTTCTCCATTGCAGAGTGGGTTCATCCTATGTATTTGTCAACTTCCTGCCAGTGTTACAAGAGACCGAATATGACCAGTATATGAAGAGAAAAACAATTTTTTTCTGCCAGTGTAACAAGAAACCGAATATGACCAGTTTATGCAGAGAAAAACAATTTTTTTCATCTCATGGTTTTGGAAGCTCCCATGACCCTTTGTCAGGCAGCACAGTACAGTAGAAGTGCCTAGAAAACTGCACCCTGGGGATGGGAAGCAAAGGAGAGGGAAGACTGGGGTTCCCTGTTTCTCTTTTGTGAGCATATTCACGGCATCACCCTCACCCCTGCTTAAGGCTGCCACCACCTCCTGTTGTTACCACCCCAGAGATCAAACCTTTTACACACAGGTCTTCATGGACCCCTTACCTGCCACGGTGCCATGTGACAACACGGGGCGATCCAACTTCAGTGCCTGAAGAATGCTCCTGCCACGGTGCCATGTGACAACACGGGGCGATCCAACTTCAGTGCCTGAAGAGTGCTCCTGGCCGCTCCACATGCTAGCAATCTGGAAATTCGGAAGCCACTCAGGAGGGAGAGAGCAGAGGAACGCACAGCACGGCTGAGAACCTCCACGGCGAGACGAAACCCACGCTAGCATCCTCAGCTGCGTCATTATTAACAACGGAGTCAAGAATGATCTCGGCAGGCAAACTGTGCTCATAAACACAAGGAAACTAATTAGTAATTAGGAGAGAAGATAGGAGTGCTAAGCTGATTTGTGGTGTGGCTGGAGAGATGGCTCAGCAGTTAAGAGCACATGCTGCTCCTCTGGACAACCAGAGTTCCGTTCTAGTACCCACATCCAGTGGCTCACAGCTACGCTAGCTCCAGGGACCTGACAACTGGCCTCCATAGGCACCTGCACACATGTGCACACACACTCAGACACATGCACATAAATAAATAAATAAACAAAAAAACAAGCCTTAAAAAATGATGCATGAAGCCTGGCTGTGGTGGCGCACGCCTTTAATCCCAGCACTCTAGAGGCAGAGGCAGGGGACCTCTGTGAGTTCGAGGCCAGCCTGGTTTACATAATGACTTCCAGGACAGCCAGGACTACACAGAAAAACCCTGCCTCAAAAAGTGAAAAAGAAAAAAAAAAAGTTGGTGCATGAATCAAAAAGCAGGAAGCTAGGTATCCCCCAGCCACACACAGTAACATCTGTAACCTATAAAAATAAAAATATAATAAAGGAGAAGCAGAAAGAAAACTAGGAATGGAGAAACATTCAGGGCCCAGATGAAACAATGAACACTCTGCATACGCCCACACTGGCAGCTTTGCAAAATCCCTGTGAGGTGAATGACTTTGGGGGGGGGAGGAGGGGGGAAGAACTCAAATTGGTTCAAGAAAAAGAAGTATTTGTATACTGTAGTGAAAAGGGGAGAAATGGGGATAGTTCCCAAAACTTGCTTTTAAGAATAAGTGGTTTCATTCCTAGATGCTTTTACCCACACTGATTTGAAAGAATGAACATGTTTTACTACGGAAAAACAATTTTCAAAACTCCCCAATTCAAAGGAAAAAGAGAGGGCCACGGGGAGGACTATACTTAAGGTACAATATAAGTATGGAACTTCAAAAAAAAACATTAAACTTAAAAACAACCAACAACAACAACAAAAGAAAACCTCCCCATGGGCCAGTGAGGTGTGCTGTCTAGCCAGTGACTTCATGGGCTCCATTTGAGTATTCTGGTAAAGTCAAGGAAGGAGACTCTCACCGTGTCCACTGTCCCTTTTGAAAAGACTTTTTTAAACCTTTAATTGTGTGTGTATGTACACACACACACACACACACACACACACACACACACACACACACAACCTTGGATTTGCAGTGCTGAGGAGTCTGGAAGAGGGTGTCAGACCCCCTGAGTCCCCTGAGCTCCAGGCAAGGGTGAGACACCCCATACGGGAGCTAGGAGTGGAATTCTGGTCCTCTGTAGAAGCAGTAACTTCACTTAACCCTGCCCACCCGCCCCCCTCCCCCAGCCCTGTCCTTTCTGGCTTTTAAACTGTTTTGTTTAAGGAACCGTGTGAGGGTTGAAATGGCTGGAAATGCTGGGAACAAAAGCTAACAAACTCTTCTGTTTCATGCTCCAACTTTACGGAATGTGAGCAGGACAAAGAGCCAGCTAGAGAACGGTGCCTGTTTGAAAATCTTACTCTCTAGTGGGACCAGTTTCATCACTGCTGCCCCGTGCTTGGTTTATTTTCCTCCTGCGGCTGTCCTGAACTTCTCAGGGATTCTGCACAAGGAGCCCGTGTTGTCATCTCCCGACGGGTCACCACACAAATCATGTATGGTCTCAGAAAAAGCAACACGCCTCTGAGAACCCGATGCCTGCCGTCTGTGGCAGCCGCAACCTGATTCCCACTCTGAGACTTTTTAGAAAATAGATAGCAAAAAAGATAAGGGGTTGTCAAGAGGCGAGAGTACATGGTGGATTTTCCCTGAGAAGTGAGCAAGCCTCTGTTCACCCAGGTACAGCAGCAAAGAAATAATCCTGCTCGAATCTCGTTCACAAGCCAGGGAGTTTATCGGGGCTCCCTAGAGGAGTGGGGGAAACTCTAAAGCAACTGCACCACAGGAAAGCTCACCCTATGACTCAGCAAAGCCATGTCCCTAGACAACTGGCAGGCAGCTTCACCTAGCCAAACAGAAGGCGCTCCGCATCCAACCACTGTTTACTGTTTCTACAGCCATTGGCATTGGCAAGGGCCTTGAGGCTCTTGCAGCTTTTCCCTCTGTTTTCTGAGTCTCAGGAACCTCCCTCCTCCCACTCTGAGGGGATGGTCATGAGCGGGGAGGTTGGGGATTGAGAGAGATGGTTAAGTAGGCCCGGAGGACTTTTCAGGCCCTGAAACTATTGTTTAGTGGGGTTATGCCCGCAGAGATCCACCTGTTGCCTCGCTGTGTTCTCCTAACGGAAATGCTCCTTCCATGAAGGAGGGAGGCTCCAGAGACACGAGCTGAACAAAATGTTACAAATCTAGGAAGACAGACGGGGAGATTCTCAAGGCTCCTCCCAGTTTTATAGAAGGACTTAAAAAAACAAAACTGATGGAGCAAGAGACTCTGGCTAGCCAGGCTGCAGAGGGATTTTCAGACTGTCAAGTTGTCCTCACAAAGCTCCAAAGACACAGCTTTTGTGAACCGTCGCCTGGGGTGCAGCAGCTTTGGAGCTGGTCCTGTTCCAGAAAGCAACCCCTCACCCACAGCAAAAACTCATTGGTTCACCAAGATGGACTTTGGTGCAATTGTTACTTTTGTCTGTTGTGGTTTCCTTTCTGGGATGAGTAAGAGCTGTGTGTGTGTGTGTGTGTGTCTGTGTGTCTGTCTGTGTCTCTCTGTGTGTGTCTGTCTGTGTCTCTGTGTGCCTTGTCTGGACAGGAAAAGCAAGTTCTAATGTGGTGAGACGTGGTTACGCAGGTCTGTCAGGTGTTGTGTGTGTGTGTGTGTGTCTGTGTCTGTGTGTGTGTGTCTGTGTCTCTGTGTGTGTGTGTCTGTGTCTCTGTGTATCTTGTCTGGACAGGAAAAGCAAGTTCTAATGTGGTGAGACGTGGTTATGCAGGTCTGTCAGATGTAACCAGTGCATGGCACTGCTGGAGACACTCGCAATGGGGGAGACTGTGGGGGAGGTTATAGGTTAATGGAGAGCTCTGCACTTTGTTTTATTTTGTTATAAAAATCTAAAACTGCTCAAAAATACAATCTAAAACTAAAAAAAAGGAAAATAATAAAAATTGTTCTCTGTGATCCCTGGAACTCACATAAAAACCCAGATGCTGTGGAGTGTTCCACTCCTATGGCCAGATGGGAGTCAAGACGAGAGTAAATGGGAAGCTTGCAGACCAGCTAGCCTAAAGCAGGCAGTGTGGCCAACAACAACACTTCCCAGAATCTTTCTCGACTCCTAGTCCCACCTATCTTGCTTCCCTACTGGCCAATAGTGCTTTATTTATAAACCAATGAGACAAAAATATGCACAGAAGGACTTCCCCCATCAATCATACCTTGGAGCAGTCATGTTGTCACTTTATACACCAATGATCAATGTCATTAAATGTTTAGGAAATTGAGGCTTGGAGATGCTACAATCTGTGATGATCAACTTTGTATGTCAACTTCATTAGATCATGGTGTAGACATCGCTCTGACAGTATTTATTTGTTTACTTTATGGTACTGGTAACTGAACACAAGGCTTGTGCATGTCAGGCAAGCCTTGACACAGGACAAAGGTGTAAATTTCAATCAAAGTATCTAACCTTCCATGATGTGGTTGAGCTTCATCCAGTCAGCTCCTTAGGAGCAAAACCTGAAATCAGACCGATCTCAACAAGCTGAGACTGCTTTATTGAAACAGTGAAGGACCCCCAACCTTTTCATGGGATGAGGGTTGAGTGCAAAGAAGTATCAGGACACAGCTGCACACAGCTACCAGGAAGTTATAGCTGTGTGTGTGTGTGTGTGTGTGTGTGTGTGCTTTGACTGGGAACAGGGTGAGTTGTTTTTGATACACAGGTGTATTGTTTCTGGAGGTGAAGCAGACCAGTCAGGCTGGGGTCAAGCAATTCTTTATAATTAGAGGCTATTGCCCAATACAGCCTGACTCAAGTCCTCATGACCTAAAGCTACTGTCCAACAAAAGGTTATTGTCCTTAGAACCTCTGGATGAGTCTGTGAGGGGTTTTCTAGATTGGGTTAACTGAAATAGAAAACTCACCCCAACTGTTGGTGGTACAGTTCCATGGCTGGGTTCCTGGAGTGAAAAAAAAGAGGAAAAAGCAAACTGAGTTCCAGCTTTTCTATACTGTAGACACAGAGTGACCAACCACCTCACATATCTGTGATCATGACTTCCCCACTGATGGACTATACCCTGGAACTATAAGGCAAAAGAAACCTCCCCTTCCTCAAATCACTTTTGTAAAATGTTTTATCACAGCAGCAAAAACAGCGACGACAGAAAACTGTGTGGATTGTTGAGTACACAGGAGAAGCAGAGAGTACGATAATCCCCAGATCTTTGCTCGATTTGCAGAATACAAGAGAAAGTGAGGCGGCAACAGAGGCTGGCACTGTGGTGGCACTCAGCGTTTGTGGGTAGGCTTGCACACAAATGAAGGCTCATGAAATTCCTTACTCTAGACGAGGGGCCGTAGCTGGAGGTCCAGTTAAAGCCCTTGAGAATATCAGGGAAGATTATGGCCACATCCCTTGAAGTGAAGCACACACAAAGGCAACTACCTTTACCCACAATTCATAGAGTCTACAGAGCCCTGGAGATGCTTGGACACACTCTGGGAGAGAGAAGAAGTACTGTGTGACTTGTTAAAGGGAGCCACTGCTGGAATTCAAGCCCTAAGGAGACACTCTGATGTGTATTTTAAAAGCACCTTACAGACATTATTTGACAGTCTCCCTGTCTCTCTCTCTTTCTCTGTCTCTGTCTCTGTCTCCACCTTACAGACATTAATCGACAGTCTCCCTGTCTCTGTCTCTCTGTCTCTGTCTCTGTCTCTGTCTCTGTCTCTGTCTCTGTCTCTCTCTCTCTGTCCTCTAAGGTAGTCTCGTACTGTTCAGACTACCTACAGCTCACTATGCAGTCAGGAGGACTTGACTTTCTGATGCTCACCCCTCCAGCTAGCAAGTGCCGGGACTGCAGGCACACACCATCACCCTGGTTGATGTGGTGCTGATGTCAGATGCAGGACACTGTGTGCACTGGGTTCTCTCAGCTGAGCTGCTCTCCCCAGTCTTCAGCGGTCATTCCTGTGGAGCTGTGGAAGACAGATGGGTGATGTTTCTTCCATCGGGATAGAGCCAGAGCCTGGAAACCAGACTCAACATGTCCTATCCTAGGAGCCCAGTGGTACCCACCCCCACAGCTCTGAACAAAAGCTGAGGCAGCCTCAGTGGTAGAATGTGAAAAATCAAAGCAGGATAGCAACCTGCAGGCTGCATTGGAGACCCTTCGGGAGATAGGGAACCCTTCCTCCCCGCTCCCCCTTTTGTCTTCCTTCCCCACCCTCCTCTCCCCAGCCAAGGTGAATTTGAGGGTAATTGGAGGTGGCAGCAAGCTGGTATGCAGAAACATTCCTCCCTGGGCTCCCATGACTGGATCTGCCCTGTTGGAGGGCAGCCATAAATACTTCTCCGCTTGCATAGTTCAGGCTTGTGAAAAACAGAGAAGTAAGCGCTATATTCTCTTTCCAACACCCCCCCCCATTGAACTCTGACCTCTTCAGTGCTCCCCCTCCTCCCTGGCCCACTTTCAGTCTGTTCTCTATTAACTCACTTCATATCCACGTGTGTGAATTGCTAGAAATGCTGGGGCCGGGATGGCAGCCATCCGTCAAGGTACCACCTGAAAACTCCCTGTTCTTATGGAGAGATGTTCACTTGGGTTGATCTGAGGCTCCTCCTTCCAGCCCAGCTATCCAGGTCCAGCCTATTAGAGGAAAGCAGTGCTTCAGAATGTGTCCTACCTGACATTTTGTGCCACCAGCATACCCTGTGAGTGCAGCGGGGATGTGGCAGGGATTGACTCCCTCCCCTGGGGCAGCCACATCCCTCTCTTTCCGGAGTCTTTTCCTAGCCAGTCCACTCCTCAGCTGCCACATGTGTCTTTCCTGAACAGGGAGAGTTTCCCACAGTTCTGGAATTCTTGATTATGTATGCATCTGCGTGGGAAGCCAACCAAGTGGCCTGGTACTTTTCATACCGTTCCAACCAGCTGTTTCCAATCGGTCAGAGTTGTAGCTGGGTGGGGTTTGGGGCTCTTTCTTCTCCCTTGGACGTGCTGTATAGCATGTACTATCAGCACCCGGGTGGCTGCTTGCTTGATCAAGGCTACAGGGGATGGAGACAGAGTCTAGATATTAAGAGCACTTACTGCTCCTGCACAGGACCTGGGTTTGGTTCCCAGCACCTATGTATAGTGACTCACAGTACTGTAAACCCAGACTCTGCCTCTTTGGTCTCTTCAGGTACCTACACCCATAGGTGAGCACACACACACACACACACACACACACACACACACACACATGCACGCACGCATGCACACGCTTAAAAGTAAAAATAAATCACTTTTTAAAAAGTCAGAGACACTTGAGAAAGGAAAGAGTGACCATGCCCAGACCAGTTGCAGGTAAGGTGAGATCCAATGCATCTTCAGAAAGAGACAGAGAGTCCCGGGGAAACCTTACATGGAGTGCATACTACTGCTGTGGGCATGACCCTTCCTTGAATGTTGCATCTGTGTTTCCTGTGTCACTCTGCACGGCTTGGAGCTTCTTATCCTGAGGTGTAATAGAAGAAGTCTGAGTCCCCAAAAATATGGGTTAAAAAGAAAATACCATGTTTTTATTTTCATCAATTTCTAAGTACAATTGAACATTTCTTCCTGCTGTGTATGTGGGTGACAAGCTATAGTCATATTAGTGCCACACCATGGCTTTGTCAGTGAAGGAGACCTTAGCCATCTATCATTCTTTGAAGTGGTGCCTACAGTCACGGAGATGTTGTAATTACAGTCGGCAGCAGGCTACTATGAGGGGTTATTCACTGAGCACTGAAACACACATGTAGGCCAGGGAGACGGCTCTGTAGTTAAGTGCTGACCGAGCAAGCATAAGGGCTGGGGTTCAGATCCCCAGAAACCCACACAAATGCCCAACGGGCCTGGTGGCCCATCTGTAATGAAAGCCTCGGAAGATGAAGAGAGGGTCTCCCCAGAGCAAGCTGGGTATTGAGTCTCCCAACTTGTGTGCATACTGACATCTGTGTGCAAATGCAAAAATGTGTACACACATACACACATGCACACCACGCACACAGTCAGGCAAAAAGGACATGCACATGTGACCACATGATAAATGTCACGTTATGTCCTAATAGTGAATTTCAATAAGATGGCTGTTCCTCTGGGTGGGCAGAGTCTATGCATTCATGCACACATGCATGCAGAGGCTGAAGGACTGCCTCAGGGTCCTCCTTAGCAACACTGCCCACCTCTTTTGAGACAGGGTTGATGGGGGATGATATTCTTGTTCACTGTAAAGATTTGTCACTCATATTGCTTTAAGAAAATTCTTATTGGCCAGTAGCCTGGCAGGAAGTATAGGAGGGACTACCAGACTAGGAGAATTCTGAGAAAAGGAAAGGCAGAGAAACAGTTGCCAGCCAGGTGCAGAGGAAACAAGATGAGAATGCCTTACTTACTGAGAAAAGGTACCAAGTCACATGGCTAACCATAGATAAGAATTATGGGTTAATTTAAGTTGTAAGAGTTTATTAGTAATAAGCCTAAGCAACAGGTCAAACGGTTTATAATTAATATAAGCCTCTGTGTGTTTATTTGGGACTGAACGGCTGCAGGACTGGGTGGGACAGAAACATCCATCTATACAGGATCTCTTACTGGCTTCCAACTCACCATTAGGCTAAAAGAACTGACCAGTGAGCTCCAGGGATTCTCCTGTGTCTCCTCCCCTCTCAAGTTCTAGGATTACAAGTGCAAAGCACCATAGCCAGACTTTTTAAAGATTGGTTGATTTTTTTTGTTTCATATGCATGGCAGTCATACCATGTGTGTGCCTGGTGTCCTCAGAGGTCAGAAGAGGGCATCAGATCCCAAGGAACTGGAGTTACTGATGGCTGTAAGTCGCCAGGGTGTACTGGGAATAGAACTCATGTCCTCTGCAAGAGCAGTTCAGTGGTCTTAACTGATGAGCTGTCTTTTCAGCCCCTCATGCCCATCATAAGGATGGAACTCAGGTCCCCATGCTTGCAAGACAACCTATTTACTGACTGGACCACTCCAAGCCTGTGGGTTTCATCAATAGCTTTTTTGACATATGAGTTGGGTTCCTCCATTGTAAGATGAAAATATCCCAATATGAAAATTCATTTAATATACCTAACCAGGGAGTTCTGACTTTGGAAGTCAGCCTGGAGTTGGAGAAAAGCAGGCAACGCCAGGCCCAAATATCTCAGGCAATTTACCAAATGTTTGTGCCTTCAAAATGCTGCCACACAGCACACTGTGGAGTGTTCCGTGTGGTCCACCTCATCCTAGGACTGGTGGGAAGCTGAAGTTTTTGCCATCAACTATCATCATATATGTATGTATGTGTATGTGTATGTATATATATATATATATATGATAGTGGCTATATATTGATTTCATGGCCATCCTAAGATATATAAGAACGTGTCTCAAAAAAAAGGAAGAAAAGAAAAAGAAATGAAAAGACAAATAATTGCTTCTATTGTAAAATATCTGCAATCATATACCCAACTAAGGCCTTGTATCTAGAATATACAGAGGATTGAAAGTCAACAATTGAAAAGGTGATTTAGGAGATGAAGTCAGGTGCAGGTATTTAACCAATGAGGATGGCAACCAAGCATGTGGAAAAATGTTCAAAGTATTAGCCATTCAAGCCACAGTCAAATTTCACCACAAACTTATATACAAATGGGTTAAAACGAAAAATAACCATAATGCCAAACACTGGCTAAGTTCCAAGGAACCTTGACTTTTCATATATCCATGTTGATAATAGAAAATGAAACACATGCTCTGCAAAGTAATTTTCAGATAACTACAAACTAAGTCCCGTACCTTGTGACTCAGCCATTGTATGCTTGAGCTTTTATCCTAGAGAATTGGAGGAAGGGTGGGAGGGAAGGAGGGAGGGAGGGAGGGAGGGAGAAAGGTAGAAACTGTTAGGATCAAACAAGCTCGCTGTCTAGAGAAACCCTCTCCAACCAGCTTCTGGACACCCTATGAAACGGTTCCTATCTCACAGGAGAGAAAAAGGAGGCACAAAGAAAATGATACGGGGAGGCAGTGGCGGAGATGATTGGCATCAAAGCTGGGCCGCCTGACTTCTCAACCCCCAACTTGTACCTCCAAACTCTCCTGTGTTTATTAAATCAGAACCTGCCTGCTTGGGTATTAAATGAGAGTCTGCCTGCTTGGCCAATCGAAAACTACCCTCCCTTGGGTGCAACGTTCAATATGGAAATGTTTGCGATGTAAAGCACTAGGCAAATAATAGATTTAGGTGTGCTCAGAGTGGTGTGGGCTGTAAAGACAGAAAGCAAACACAAGAGAAGAGAGGACTGTCCTCAGGGAAAGCTTGCAGCTACCCCAGATGGTCAGCCCCACAAGAAAGCCTCACTCAGAAAATCCCATATGGAGCCTATGGATTCCCCAGGAACTGCCCTTGCTCCAACCTGATAGCCTGGGCATCTCATTGCCTTCTGATACAGTAAGAGGGTGAACCTGATTCCCGCACATAGCCTGCACTGTCTGGGAGGCAGCACCCCACCGAGAGAGGCTGGGAGGGACTGGAGAGTTCTGGGGACCCAGAGAGAGAAGTGTGGATGGAGATTAAGAGGGTTCCCATCAGCACACAGTTCAGGTGCCCCCCCAAGAGAAGAATAGAACAGTGGAGAAGGCAATCCATCCTCCCTACTCATCAGACAAAGCAGCTGGTTCTTTACAAGCACTGTGCAACGGACCCCAATGGCACCCGTGGTATAATGGCCTCTCTGGTGTGTTCAGCATCACAATACACAAAGAAAGCAAGCCTGGAGTTTTCTTTATTACCTCTAGTGTGCACAGAACACAGTTAAGACATGGAAAGATCCAGGTCCTCAGCAAACACAGTCAGACAGCTCAAGTAACTTCTGGATGTTTCCGAAGTTACCACAACAACCCTGTTCTTGCTCGGCATTTAGAATAATGTAGCACCCAGATTGCAAACATCTCCTGTTGCTCTGTCTCATTTGTGGCTTTCTTTCTTTCTTGGGGAGAACCACAGAATAGCTCTACAGCCCTTGGCAGGAGCCTTCCTGTTGGGAATCGGAGAACTTTCACTTTTATCATGCTTGATTCTAAATTTCCTGCTGAAATTGAGCTCCGCCAGCTTTGAGGGATGCCCAGAATCCAGGCTTAGCGAATGGATTCCCTGAAAGTCAGGAAATGGGAGCCAGCCTTCCTGCTCCCCCAGTCTAAGCTTGCTTCCCTTCTCTGGCACGGGGAAAGGATGAGGTCATGGTTGTGATTGAGTGGTGGAGAAACGCAGCCTTCTAGAGACAGAGACCAGCCACTCAGCTATGAGAAAATGCTGTGGGAGCCAGGTTTCAATCAGAGGTCTTAAATCAGTTGCTCATGTTTAGACACTGGTGAGTTCCCATGGCGTGGTTTCTGGATTTAGTCTCGGTTTTAAAGCATAAGTTTTCTTGTCAATAGAATACCAATCATGCCCAATCTTAGTAATGACAGTCACAGATAGGAAATGCTAAAGAAAAGATCCATTCAAATCATGCTTCTCTTTGGTGGTTTTGTAAAAGAACAAACAAACAAACAAACAAAAATACCCAAAAGGAACAAACTTCTATTGCTAGACATTCAAGGCCATCTTGGACTACATGGACAGTTCAAGGCCAGCCTGAACTAAAATGAGTCCCTGTCTCCATGAGTCCCCCTCCCCCAAGGCTGAATCCTCAGTGTCCCAGATGTGGTCATCATGGCTCAGTGAAGCCGCCTGGGCCAGTACTCAGGAAGGCATGAGTAGGGCCAGTGGCGTGGTGCAGGCAGACTTGGTGAAGAACAGCCTTTCCAGGAACACAGTTAAATCATCCCTGACAGCTGGAGAGTCAGAGAGAGGGTGGCCCACACAGTGACAACCCTCTGCCCTCTGCACCCTGGCCCCTAGGTCTTGTCTGGCAAGTGTCAACCTGAACGTTTACATGTTGGTCTACCAGACTTTACGGTGCCATCCCTGGTCCTCAAGGGTACATTGTGGTTATATTTTGATTTATTAGTAGGGTGCATGTGTGCATGTGTGCGTATGTGTGTGTGTGTGTGTGTGTGTGTGTGTGTGTGTGTGTGTGTGTGATTTAACACATGAAGTGCTTTGGGAAATGTGTACTTCAGTGGCAGAACGTGTATTTAGCATATGCAGAAATTTGATTCAATCTCTGGCAAAACACACACACACACGCGCACGCGAGTGTGTAAAAAGAAAGAGAGAGACAGAGAGAGACAAGAGAGATGTGAATTCAGGCACATGCATACCACCTTGTTGCTTGGCTTTGGTTCTCTCCTTCCGCCCTGTTGAGCCTACATGAAGAGTAAGGGCCAATAGTATTCCACCAAGCTGGCAGGTAGCTAGGCAGGGGCAGTCTTACTTCAGGTCTGGCTGAGTCAACCCCACGTGGAGGTTACAGGTTAGAGACAGGTCGCCAAACTCTAGCCAGGCTCGGGAGGTTACATGGGGCCTCACCTCCGAGCCCTAAACTCAAGTTAGGCTCAGGAACCTACACTGGGCCTCACATCCGGGTCTTTCTTAGGCCCAACATGCTAGCTTTTGTCTAATCACCAGAATGTGGGGAAATGGAGCTTCCTTTGGATCTGACAACAACACACAGAAAAGCCAACAACTAATTTTCAGCATCCTCTGCATCCCAGAAGATATTCTTGGTGGTTGGGATGCAATGGCGGATATTTGCTGTGGCCACGTAGGAAAATGTAGTCATGTTGAGATTTCCTCCACAGATAACTCTGGATCAGAACGTTCAGTCTTGTGTGTGTGTCTTGCTATGCATAGCCAGGATCATGTAGTCACTGTGCCTCTTGTTTTTCTATCTGGTCTTTTTTTGGGGGGGGGGGTAGATATTGAATGAGAGACCTTTTCTGAGTAAATGCAACATACAGGTACTCACCTCAGAAAGGAACCAATGCCAGACTAAGTAATAACTACACCACAGTCCAACTGGGTGAACCAATGAGTTTTGTTTTCTGTGGTGGTGGTGGTGGTGGTGACAGTTACTAAACATAGGAGCATGGTTGAGGGGTTACTCACAGGAGCAAGGATGACTCAGAAATGGCTGCCTCACAGAAAAACTCACCAGAACTTGGTGATGATTCATGACAGCTGCATTCCCGGAGCTCTCTGCACCCTGAGTTCTCTGCATGACCTGCAGGTGGCTAGACAGGCCTGAAAAATCTCCTCTTTGAAGCTCAAACACTGGCCACCCCCTACCCCCTACCCCCACCCCTACCAGGCAGTTATTTACTGCTTCCTGAACCTCCTGCTCCTCCTGAAGGAAAAGTTTCCAGTTGGTGTAGACCCCCAAACACAGCTCTCACCTCAAAGGGAATAAGAGATAGATCATTATAGAGCTGAATATGAGTGAATAAGGCCCCAGGAACATCCATCTAGATTTCCCCTAATTCTGTGTGTTCTGATGGAAGCTCTACCTGAAATGTTCTGGTAGAAGTTCCACCTCAATACCCCTCCCCAATCTCTCTCTCCTAAACCCTGCCCCATCCCAGAAAGCCCACCAAACAGGGCTCCTCCCTGAGAGATGCTCTAGACCACTCCCACAGGAGAATTAAATCGCCCCCCCTAGAAAACAGCCATGTGGTTTTCTCTCTGGGGAGCTGGAAAATCATTCAGGAGGGAGCATTTTATTCATGAAACCTTGGCTTTTTCTAATTGGGTTTGATTTGGTCTGGTTTGGATTGCTGAGTCGCAGGTAGGCTTATTGTATGCAGAAATTTTTTCCCGCTGTGGATATGGTTGCACAACTTATTAAAAAATTAATTACAGAACAAAAAACTATAAATCAATGTGTTTACCAAATATGTACGTGGGGGCTGCAGTAGGCAGTCACAGCAAACGGGGGAGTCTCTGCTGTAGGCTTCAGAGGCTGTCTGTTGACATTCTTAATGTTTGGATTAGTGAAATCTAGGGGTCTGTTAAGGATACACTGAGAGGTCTTCACAGTCATAAGGATGTTGTATCAGGGACAGGTGGGAACAATAGAAGGCTTTCAAAGAAACTAGAAATAGCCCAAGGTAACTTGGCTCTGGTCTGCAACATTTTAACTTATCATAATCTCCAAGTTCAGTCATTTGACTAGGAACAGCTTCTCTCTCTTTCTTCTCTGTGCTGCTGGTTACTTTTATGTCAACTTTACACAAGCTAAAGTCATCTGAGAGGAAGAAATTCCAACTGAGAAAATACCTGTGTAACATCAGGCTGTAGGTAAGCCTGAAGGGCATTTTCTTAATTAGTGATCAATGGGGAAGAGCCCAGCCCATTGTGGGTGGTGTCACCCCTGGGCTGGTGGTCCTGCGTTCTTAAGAAAGCAGACTGAGTAAGCTGTGAGGAGCAAGCCAGTAAGCAGCACTCCTCCATGGCCTCTGCATCAGCTCTTGCTTCCAGATTCCTGCCCTGTTTTAGTTCCTGCCCTGACTTCTTTCAATGATGGACAGTGATGTGTAAGTATAAACCAAATAAACCCTCCCCAACTTGCTTTTGGTTATGGCGCCTCATGGCAGGAATAGCAGCCCTAACTAGGACACTGTCATTTTGGGAACTTCAGCTCACAGCAGAAACTGCTGTAGCACAGGAGCTCACAGCTGATGGTGGAAAGGGACTGTCTAAATACTATAGTTGTCAGGTATTGGTAAAACCAGGGAGAAAAAGCCGAGGCTCTGATGTGAGAGAGCCTGCTAAAGTGATGCTTGTCAGGGAGTTTAGGATTAAGCATTCAGATGGTTCTGAATAAGTGTTGCCTGCCTCCCTGCCTTCTTCTATCAAGAATAAAATATAATAAGCAATTGTCTTTGCCTTAACAGAAACCACCCCCCATATTTGCAGCTATAGGTCATCTGAACAAGTCTTAGTTATGTATGTGTGGTGTGTGGTGTGTGTGTTGACTCTTCTCTAGAATAAAAGTTGATGGAACACCTCCACTGCCTCTAACATCTAAGCAAAGTTACTACATTTTTCATGGATGTAATTAAATCCCCAACAAGAAGCAACTTAAGAGTGAAAGGGTTTATTTGGGCTTACAGTTTGAGAGGATACAGTCCATTGTGATGGAGTCTGCACAACAGCAGGAATGTGTGAGGTGGCTGGACCCACTTGATGGTCTCAGCAATGGCAAGTATTTGCAAACTCACTCTATTGGTCCCACACTCAGTGAGGGCTGATCACACACCTCTATCTCCCTACCCTGTGTCTATTACTTCTGTGCATGGTAGCTAATCTAGATTGTCCACTTGCTGGGATCTGGGATCAGCCGAATGGCAAACCATTGTTGGACTATATTGTGTAAGTCGACCTAATAAATTATCTTGTAATATATACTTATTCTGTTCCTCTAGAGAACCCTTACTAATATACTGTATGTATTGTGCACATGTCCTCATTTGTCTGATAATTCTGTGCCCACTTCCAGGGATAGCATAGACTCATTAAGGCATGTTATGAAGTGGGGTGATTGAAAACTTGGGGGAGACCAGCAAGCGCTTCTGTCGTTGACTTCCTGGGGTGAGTGGGAGTCTGCAAGACACTCCACCACGAAATCCTCTTGAGAACTAGAAACCCAATAAGGCAGTTAATTCCGAATTTGAGCTATCCAGACACACATAATTAGCCATCCTCATCTGGAGACCATCTACTTTGTCTAAGAGCTGCAAGAGTTTTCAAGGAGTTGTGGAGGGCCATTGATGTAAACGTTTTGTAACTGTCACACAAGCAAAGGCAAGCACTGTGGAGCTGCGGCCCGGCCAGCCTAATTAATCACTCTTGTCTGGAAGGCCCGTCTTGATTCCGAGGGGAAACCTAAACAAGCCTGCAAGCTTCCCCAGCTCTTAGCTGACTTAAAAATTAGTGACTCTGAAGGTCGGACTGTGGGCCAAGGCGGCAGGAAAGCTTTGTTGTGGATAGCTCCACTATCAGCGTTATGATGATAATGGTTGCCAAGGCTACTTTGCAGAGCCAGGGAGGCTGCTTTTGCTCTAACACTGGTTTGAAAACAGCCTCTCCTTGAGCCTGCAGATGTCTTGTGTGACTGAATTGGGGTGGAGGGGGTGGGGATGCTTGGTTGCCTCCATCTTTGAATTTGTGTCTGTCACGATTACTGACTTAGCCTTGAGGTTGGATTCTAGAGAGCTCTGTGTGTAGACATGGTGGCCATTGGAGGAATTCCCCCCCCCCAAATTTGAATAGAGGGTTAACTTGACATTTGCTTGCCTAATCCTTCTCTTTTTCCCTTCAAGGCTCAAGTCACCCACCAGCATCCATGACCCAAACACCAGACTACGAGAGGAAGGAAAGAGGTGGTGACTGAGCGTTGGGAAGGTGGTGTTCGCTGCAGCTGCGGGCGATGAAAAGCGGATTACAAAACTCAACAAAACCCACGTGCAGTTTATTGCGGAAAGGGAGCAAAGGGAGGGGTAGTTGTTGACCAACTGGCAACCGAGATAGAAGAGGAAAGGAGAAGGGGTAAAGAGGTGGGAGAGGCTCACTTAAAAGGGAAAGCTTGCACATGCGTAGAGTCCTTACACAGCCATGTAACGCATGACACATGATGTAGCCACACAACACAGGGCCCGTTTGAGCTGTCTTAGTATCTGCCTGAATGCCGGTGTGCGTACCCTGCTATTTGTCAGGGGGCAGGGTCAGTGTAATACCATGATATCAACAGAAGGTCTCTGCTCCCAGAAAAAGACTTGAAGATTTCTTCCACTTTTTAGCCCGTTCCTCTTCAGTCTCACATGTATCTGAAACCTCTCAGCCTACCCTGGGGCCGAGGGACTGGCTTGGGAGTCAGGCTCCTTTTCCATTCTCTGACCACCAGGAACGCTTTCTCTTCCATTGTGCACTTTCCTACATGCATTTCCTGTAGGACAAGTTTTGAACTCATGCAGTTCTAACCGTGTGGTTAAAAAAAATTGTCGGGGCTGGCTATGTGGCTAGTTCAGGTAATACTTGCTTAGATTCAGGAAGCCCTGAGGTTAATCCCAGCACCCTCATAAAACCAGCATGGCTCTGCGTACCTGTAATCCCACTGTAACTCCATCACCTCCTTAAGGACAGTCTCTCTGGCTACAGGCGTGTTCTGAGGGCCTGGAGGTTAGAACTCTATCAAGTAGACTTATGGAGAACACAACTCAGCCTTCGATAAGTGTTCTTGGGCCTTGTCCCAGGGAAATCTAAAGCTCTGAGCTTGTGGAACCCACTGTGGACCTACTGAGGGAGTGCCTGGAGGCTTGTATGTAAGTTTAGGTTCTTAGGGGAGTCACCATGTGCACTGGCTGGCCAATGACTTGGGACATCCAGTGTTAAATACATCCCCTGTGGCATCTTCAATTACCATTGAGGTTCGTGGGCACCAGAATGCATGGAAAACCAACAAAGTAGGAAAGAGCCAGTGGGACTGTTGAGGAGAGAGGGAAACTGGCAGTAGAAGGGACGCTGCACTTGGCCAGAGATGTTGCCTGAAGCGGAAGAGAGCTAACGCCCTGGGTACCATGGAGGAGGAGAGGGGTAGTGGAGGGGAGGAGCTGACGATCTCTAGGACAGCAGCTGATAGAAGTATGACCATCACCCCTGACTATGGGCTAGAGAAAGCAGGTATGGAGGATGAGGAGATCTAGGGGTCTTCATTTAAGAAGGGTAAGTGTTGGGAGACACATGGTTCAGTTGTCTCGGAATTAATTTTTGGGAATTCAGCCCCCAGATTCACCTGATGATGCTACTTGGAGGCGTAGCCTTCAGGATGTAACAAGGGTTAGGTGAGGTCACCAGGGAGGAGGTTGCCTGATGCATCAATGGCTTTCTAAGAAGAGACTGGAGTTGGAATGCATGGTCTTTCTCACCGGGCGCTGCCATGCATCACCTCAGGGTGCTACAGAGCGTCCCTCCATCCAGGACTCACCAGACACAGCCACCATGCTGTCCCTTGTTCAGGAGTCTCTCCAGCCACCACGGCCAGCAGAGCAGTAATCTTCAGGAGGCGAGAGGGCAGTTCAGTTCAATGTGACTCAGTCAGTGGTGTTGGTTCAAACTTCGGGAGTCTGACCTGTTTAAGCACAGCACAATTTAGCAAAGACTTTGCTGGTGATAATTAATTCAATTCATGTGTTCAATACAGTTTAAGACATGACAATGTCATGTCTTTTTACTTTGTAAAGTCCATGTGACGCCTTCCATAACAGTCATATATTGACAAGGTCACCATAAGGTCTGGGGGAAGACCTGGTGTGGTTTTGGCCATACAGATGGTGCAAAAGTCACTAAGCTACTAACCGTGTCTGCTCCCGGCCTCCTGGGTGGGTTATGCACCCCTTCCTTTGAAAGAACAACCCTGTGTCTAACATCCCCGGCTCCCCTGTACTTGTGAACACAGGGACCTCTGTGCCTCCTACACCGCTGCAGCACATTTGTTCCAATAAACAACTCCAGGTGCGGTGCCATAGTTCAAATCCCAGGCACCCCTCAGAGTTTCGTGTGTCCCCAGCTGGTGGCAAAGAAGTGGAACAGAGCAGGAGGCTTTCAGGTTGCTAGGGTCATGCCCTGGAAGTGGAACAGAGTCCAGGTAGATACTGTCCTCCTCTCTTTGGCTTTCTAGTGAAGGATTTTATTTCTTCACATACGCTTACCATGGTGGGTCTTCCTAGGCCTCAGGCAGCAGCAGACGGTCTGGTCATGAACTAGAACCTCTGACAAGATGAGTGTAAAGAATCCTTGTCTCTTCACGGCTACATTGTTTCAGGTGTTTGTTGCTGGGCGTGTTTAAAGGTTGAAGCTCAATGTTCAGAGGGGGCGAGATGAATCCGTCATTTTTCCGTATAGAGGGGCATACACATGCGCCTGAGCGAGCAAGGGGAAAGCAAAGGGAGGGTGCTCCTTAGCCTGAGGTCAGGGTCCTGTGCCATCTCCCCTCGACTAATGTCCCACATTCCTGACCACCTCATGTGTCACCTATCACTGTGCCACCATGAGGACTCTGCACATGTCTTGGTCCTCCAGGGCCTGTACTGACGATTGTGTTTGGAGGACTTCTGCAGGGCTGCAGTATCATCAGGTCTGGTCCTGTGAGGGACCCTGGTAGGAAAAGATCTGGATGCTGGCACCAAAGCTGGGAAACAGGAAGACAAAGTGACATTGTGGGTGCTGTGGGAGCTGCGGGGCTGGGCCCTTCACCAGGAGACCCAGGCTGAATCCCATCCCATGGCCATGCCAACTTGTCTACATGAGAAGGCAGGACCAGACTCAGGGCCAGTTGTGCTGATGGAAACTTTTTATGTGACTGACTCCATCCACCACCCCACCAAGTGGAATCAGCTAGTGAGGCCTTTGGAGCCTTGTTTTCAGGAAGCATTTAATTGGATTCAGTGAATCGAGCCCTTTCAATTAGGCCGATTGACTCTACAATGTATTATAGATGAAAAAGAAAAAGAAACGGTTAGTAATTGGGACAGGATGGTTGCAAAATGAGTAGACAGAAATGGGGCAGAGAGAAAGAGTTCTGTGTCCTCTGAGGTTCCCGGTGCCACACCCGAGTCTCCTAGCTCAGAGGCAAAGAAGGCTTATTGCCAATTGTTTTTGGCACATCAAGCAGTCTGGAAAGAATAGAACTGGGTACTATGCTTTATCATCTGCACAAGTTACAGAAGGCGCGATATAAATAGTGAACGGATAGAATCTGTAAAGAAAAAAAATCTATGAAAATACATGTGAACTCAAAGATCAGAGAAACATTTTCTCCATTGTGATGGAAGTGTGTGCTTAACCACAGAGCTTCTGCCCCTGCCCAGAAAGATGTCATTTATTTGTTTAATATTTATTTTTGCTTTTGCGTATGTGTCTGCCCGTGTGAGTGTATGTTACATGTGTGCAGGTGCTCAGAGTGCCAGCAGGGGGTGTCAGATCTCCAGGAGCTGGAGCGGCACAGTGTGAGTGCTGGGATCCGGACTCAGGAAGCACTGCTGAGTCATCTCTCCAGCTTATTTATCTCATTCTATTATTTTATTTTTGTTGCTGTTTTGTTTCATTTACTTTTTTCTTCTTTCTGAGAAAGGTTCGCATGAAGGCCAGGCTGGCTTTGAACTTGCTATGTAGCCAAAGATGCCTGAACTCTTTGTTCTCTCGCCTCTGCCTGGAGTTATAGGTCTGCACCACCATGTCTGGCTCAAACTCAAACCCAGAAACTCTAATATTTGTATATGTATACATCTAGTGTACATAGAGATCATTTTGTAAATAATATATAAGCAACCAAAGAAATCATGACTAGTGTTAGACTGGAAAAATATTTTCTATGTATGTGAAAGACAACAATTACTGCAATAATATATAAATATTTAAGCAGTAACAAAGAAGTAAAAGATAAATAGAGCTGGGGCCATAGCTCAGTGGTGAGGGCTTCCTTTGAATGTGTAGGCCCCTAGAGTCAGTCTCTATTACTGCTAAAACTAACTGACTAACCAATCAAAATACAAAACTAAACAGCAACAAAAAACTTAAGATGGCAGAATACATGAATAGCTTTTAAGCAGAAGTAAGTCGTCTCAGAGGATACGCTGATATTAGGATACACAAGGTCACAGTAATTACAAAGAGTGGTATCTTCCACTGACAGACGTGTAGGAAAGGCTGCCCATTCATTAATTAATGGCTTAACTGTGCATTGTTGTAACCCTTTGGGAAGGACATCAATGTAGGGGGAAACTTAGGTCTCCGCCATTAGCCACACGACGCATACAGATGTGGTAACGAAAGGCCGGAACTATGCCACTAACCACATCCACTTTGGGCATGACTAGAGACAGGGCAGTGAAACTATGCCACTAGCCAGGCCCACTCTTGGGCGTGGCTAGGGGCATGTACGGATGAAGGAATAAAAGACTGAGCAGCAGAGCCTCTCGCCCTCTTTTCGGCTTCCAGTTCAGTGGGGGAAGTGGGGGGAACACAACACTACTTGACTTATCTGGGTTGCTCATTTTCTCTTGTGAGTAATTTCTACAATAAACAGTTGCCTATATCCTCAACAAGTGTGCCGTTTATCATTGCAGTGTCACATCGAAGCTTTAAAATTCAAAATATACATACTATAAAACAGCTTTTCCATGCTGGGAAGTTTAGGCCTTTCTTCCCCATGTAGAGGTCTAGATGTTTAAAAAGTAGATGAAATGTATCCTTGTGTCAACCAGCACTGGCTCTCCCAGAAAAATCAGTCATTCCCAAAGTGGCAGTGCACCCCCCTTAAGTTCATCTCCCTGTCCTGCCTCTAGTCCAAGCATTGGTGAAGGGTCGTGTGGCCTTTTACTTCACTTCCCAGCTTCTCCTCAGACAGTACAGGATGCTGAGGCTCAGAGAGCACCTGTTGAGAGAATTGATTCCGTAATGCAAAAATGCATTCATACTATAAGGAGGGGGAGGGGTAAGAAAGGATGATGACAGGGGAATGAGAGAACAAAGTACAAGAATATATATGTGTGAAGAATATACACGTGTGAACCCATTAGTTTTTACCCTATCCAAAAAAATAATGAATTTAAACATGCATTTATAAAATTTCCTACACCCTCACCTGCTCATAGCTTTTCCCAAGATGCTTTTCTTCCACCACAAGGCAAATGGATTTTGACCCTGTAGTTCATTTAAAAGGCTGATGCAGATAATGAGCATCTTCTTTGGTTGTCTATGACTTTTCCTGAGGTGATAGGAGCATGTCCATTCACCCCAGACTGATTTTTAAAAAAGTACTTCTTTCCAAGTCCGGGTTAGCGACCATGAGTTTATTGGGCTATTTTCAGCAGCATGAGTGACTCGAAGGCAGATGGGATGACAGCTCATAAAAGCTGCATCTCTAGAGGTTACTGCGTGATTTAGGGAGCTTGGCCCGTGGGAGTCTCAGACAACGGTTACTGTTTGTATATCCCTGGAGGGAGGTCTCATGTAGCTTGTTAAGTTCTGGGAACTTCCTGAGACTTGGAAATTTTGCCCACTTCCTGAGTCTTTACATCTTCCTTCCAGGAAGGAAAGTTTCAACTCAGAGGAAATAACATAGAAAAGCAAAAATCAAGCAGCACATAGCCCAGGAGTAGCATTCCTTCTGGAATTGCCATGTGTGTTTAGCATGAGCTACAGTGCAGAGGAGTCAGGAAACAGGCTTGCTTTCAAGAGCTTGCTACCTTGGCTAAGCACAATGGACATGGTCATCTTTGAAGTGGAGGCGCTTGTGGCTTTCGGTTGGTAATTTTCCTGTCTTAATGCCCCTACCCCAACCATAGAGCTGAAACACGGTGAGCATTCCGGAGCACAAGGCAGCTGTGATTGCCTTACAGAGGAAATCTGTATTCAGAGGAAGTGTGTGCTCGGCAAGCGAGCTGCATTCCAGCACGATTTAGATTTAGTGCTATTGGCTATGAGCTTGGTGTTCATGAATCAAAAATATGGCTTATCCAACCAAGAAAGGAAATCATGCAATCTGCTCCAGTCTGTACGACTCCAGAAATGCACGAGGAGGCTATTGTAAAGGATGGGGAAAGTGGCTAGACATGAGGATACAGAGTTGATGACTCCCTCAAAGGTCCCCCTATCAAACTCAGAAACAGTGCACAACATTGCTGGGAAGCAAAAAGCCAAAGAACTGACAGGCATATAGGCCAAGGTCAGAGGCATATTAACCCTTTCTTGGGGAGTGCTATCTGGCTTGCATGTTTCAAAAAGCAACGTAGTATGAAAAATAGTAAACATCTTTAGACAAGGCTTCAGTGAAATTGGGTTTTGCTTATTTGTTTGTTTTGTTTTATATGTACGAATGTGTGCAGTCACTCTGTGTGTGTGTGTGTGTGTGTGTGTGTGTGTGTGTGTGTGTGTGTGTGTATGTGTGATATTGCACCCATGTAGCAGTCAGAAGAACTTTTGGGAGTCAGTTTTCTCCTTCCACCATGTGCCCATGTGTGTCCTGGAGATCAGACTTAGATCTTTAGGCTTGGTGGAAAGTACCCTTAACCACTGAAGTATCTCACTGGCCCTAGATTTTCAAATTCATTTACTAGGTTTTTTTTGTTTGCTTCTTTGTTTCGACAGGGCCTCACTTTGTAGCCCTGGCTGACCTGAAACTCACTATGTAGCCAGGCTGGCCTCAGACTCACAGAGATGTTCCTGCGTCTGTCCCACAAGTGCTGGGATTGAAGGTGTGTGCCATCACATCCAGCTAGCCCTAGAATTTTAAAAACTTCTAAGTCACATGGCGGAGGGCCTGTTTGGGAAGACCCGTTTGGGCACTGATGAGTGTGTCATGCATGCCTCTAATTCCAGTGTTAATGGAGGCATGGAGGCAGGAGGGTCCTGGAGCTTGCTAGCCGTAGCCCAGTGGTGGCGAAAAACCTCCACTCCGTTCAGTGAGAGACCTGGTTTCAAGGGAATCAGAGCAATAGAGGAAGACACTTTATATTCAGCCCTGGTTCCTGCACGTGAGCTCGCAGACACAGGCACCTGCTCTGTATGTCTGAGGAATGACTGAGAAAAAAAATTTATACACATTCACACTTTTTTCTTTTGAGGCAAGGCCTACCATTCCAGTCCAAGCTGATGCGGGATTTACCATGTAGACCAAGTGGGTACAGTCTTTCTTTTGCTTCAGCTAGGAGGTTGGCTGCAGACATGATTTTCTAAAAATCCGCTCTGATTTTGACTGGCTGAATACGCTGCTACGGCATAATGTCCCAAAGCCACCTGCGCTGGGACAGCGAGGATGGAATCAACTCCAGGAGACAGCATGTGAGACACAAGGGGTATTGAAACTTGGTAGAAAAGATTAACTTACCAACAGAACAGCCCTTGAGGAGCCTGTGGGGGCCGCAGTGGTGGCTGGTGGGACCCAGGAGACCTGTCCTCAGTGGGTGCTGCTTTGCTGGTCCTGGTTACCACGGGAGGAGATTTTGTGTTACCCGATGTAATCTTTCACCTCCAGCTGGTTCCTGAACGCCTCATCTGTCCTTCCATATTTTCTCTCCTCACTCAGCTGGCTTCTTCCCAGTTCCTGGAGACAATGGAATGGAAAACTGGTGGAGTTTGTTTTGTTTTAAAGTTTTCACTTCTCACTGTGCCCCATTCTCACACTTAATTTATCTTTGGCTAGGGAGAGAAAAGCAATTTGACCATTGGAATGTTGATGATACTTCTCTCCTCCTCCCCTCTCTCTCCCTCCCTCCCTTCTTCCCCCCTCATCTCATGTAGCTCAAGCTAGCTCAAAATTCACTGGGCGGCTGAAAATGATTTTGAGGTTCCTCATTCTCTAGTCTCTACCTTCCAAGGGCTGGGATTACAGACGTGTGTGACTCTGCCTAGTGTTCCAGGCAAGAACTCTACTAGGTAAGGCTGGCCGTGAACTCCTGATCTTCCTGCCTCTACCTCCTGCTTCCATGGTCTTTCAGCCTCCATTGCTGCTGCTGAGAAAGGCGATTGTGAATCCTGCTCTTTGGATTTGACCCACTTTTTTCCCCTTGGGAACTTGTAATGACATCCCCTTCTCCCAGAATCTTGAAACTATGTGATGAGCTCTGATGGCAGAGCACTCCCATTTAATATGACCCATATTTGGCCCATTTCTTCTGCCTGGAAACTCAAATTCTCAGGTTATCAGTCTTTTGTTTTAGATAATTTTAATTTTAAAAGTTGATTTAAGCTAGCAGGCAGAAAGATAGCTTTTTCATGCGTTTCTGTCATTATACTTTGTTCTAATTCTTCCACCTCTCCCATTCCCCTGTCCCCTTGCTGGTTCCCTTCTGTTGTACAGCAGTTACCTTCCAGGAGGGAGGAGAGAGACTCAGGAGTCTCGGGAGGTAAACAAGTATCACATGTCCGGGAAAGCAGAAATGTGCAAGAGTCTCAAGCCCTCTTGGCAGCTTTACAGCACAGTGAGCAGCTGCTGGGGTGGAGGGCAGGGGACAGGGGTGGGGAGGGGCAGGGGACAGGAGGTGGCAGAGGGAGACTGGCCAGGTGAGCTGCAGAGAAGAGATTCTCAAACATGTGGAACTTCCTGCAAGCTGTGCAGAGATTCGCAGATGCCCTGTTTGTAAGTTGTCTCATGTGCCCAGGTGGGCTTTCTAGTGACACCGAAGCTTTGAGTCATCCCTGCTTCATCCGTTCTTCTTTTAGTAACTGCAATAAAAATCGGCACCCAAATCGGACTTTGATGGTTGGGTTGGGATCCCTTTCTGGGTATGGATAGACATGGGTGTGTGTGTGTGTGTGTGTGTGTCCGCGTGAAGTCTCTCACACAACACCTTCCCACTGCCAAATAGCCTCTCCTGCTTTCATGCCTACTGTCACTTTTCAGGCCGCCTTGAGATCATTTTCTGCCTTCTCCAGTTTCTTGACCTACACACACACACACACACACACACACACACACACACACACACACACAAATACACGTACATGAAGGCACATACACACACAAATGCACGTACACACAAAGAGATACACATGCATACATACACACACAGATACACAGACACACAGATACACATACACACATAGATATGAGTACACGAAGGCACACACACACATACAAATGCACACAGATACACACATGCACACAGCAACTTTCAGACGACGCTTCAGCTTATGAGAAGAAGACGCATTTGCTCCCTATATCTGGCTTATTTTGTTTATCACGTGCTTCTCCCATTCACTCTCTTCTCTGCAAACGTCACAATTTCACTTTTCAGCTGAGTAAATTTCCACTCTGTATGTGTGCCATGCTCCCTCTATCCTTTCATCGGATGATAGACATCTAGTCTGATTCATCATGCCTTAGCTGTTGTAAATGACACAGCAACATGCAAGGATGTGCAAGCATTTCTGTATGTTGACTTTAGAATTCTTCACTGTGTGTCTGAGAGCGGTTATGCTCAGTCATGTGGTAGTTCTCATCTTGGTTTTCCTTTGTGGAGCCTCCATGTTGCTTTCCACTGTGGTTAGACTTTCCCTCTGCTGCCTTGCTGTATTTTCTAGCTTCCAAAAGTTTTGTTGTCTCTTTGTAGGCTCTTGCATTAAAAATCCCCAACTCACCACCGTAGAGGGTCATCTGACTGGGGTTTGGGAGTGGAGGAATCTGTCTACCACCTTTGAAAGAAAGTCACTATTTCACTCTTCAAACCATTAAAAACTTCTTTTGATGGAGGTGGTGTAGGGTGAGGGGAAGCTTATTCATGTTTCTATTGCTAGGGTCATTTGTCCCCAAAGCACTTTTGGAATCATCTCTTCTCTCACTACAATTTGTAATTCTGCCTTAATAATACTCAGATACACAATTCTTGCTGCATCTCAGGTATGACAGCGCCTGGCCCATTCAGGGAGATGCTGCAGGACCATCTGTGGCCCGAGGGGGACTAATCTCATGTGCACCTGGAATGCTCTCCACACTTCTAGTCTTTGCATTGAGGAATAATCTCAAACAGCACCTATACGTCCCATTCTCCTTCCCGGTTTACAATGTTTTCATCCTCTTGTCTACTATACTAGGTCACTACAAATCCTGGCTGACTCCCTGCTCCCCCACACTTGACTTTAACCCTCTGATTTGGTCTGTTTCTGTTGTGCTATGTATGATATCTGCCACTTGGTAAACAAATGTAGAGTAAGTTAGTAAACATACCACATCTTCAAGCAGGCCACTTCCATTGTAGACCCTAATATCTTCCAGTTATTAGGCCATCTATTCTTGCACAAATTCCACCCTGCTGTTTGTTAGTAATTTTATAATATGATGCTACTAGAGCATCACCATTCATTTGCCTTTTTTCCAAAATATTCTTGCCTATTTTATTTAGGCATTTTAAAAAGTTGGCATATTAAGTGGGATATTTATCTCCCCCACTTCAACAAGTTCTCTAGGGATGGGGGTGATGGCTCAGTGGGTAAAATACTCACCACACAGGTATGAGGTCTTGAGTTAGGATTCCCCACGCCCACAGGATAAATCTGGGTGTGCTGGCACACATCTGTATCCACAGTGTGGTGATGCAGAGACCTGTCGACCCCCGGGACTCACTGGCCAGCCGAGAGAGCAAAGGGGGCACTCCAGGTTTTGAAACCTAGTCTCAAAAAAGAAAGTGGAGAGTGACAGAGGCCGGTCCTCAGCAACCTCTGTCCACAGACGTGGCGGTATCACACAGGAAAGCACGTTTGTACTCACAGACAGGTACATAACGAACACAAACAGCAAACAAACAGAGATCTCTGTGTTTTCCTAGATGTATCCCAGATGTGTTTATGTAGGTGGACTTTTCTGTTCTGCCCACCAGTTCCCAAATCACCACACTGAGACTTGATATTAATTATCAGTGCTTGGCCAATAGCTTCGGCTTTTTTCTCAGCTGGCTCTTACAACTTTAATCAACGCATTTCTCTTCATCTGTGGCTTCCCCTAGGCTTGCTTACCTCACGAACATACTTCCCATCCTGCCCCCTCTTTGTCCCGTGGCGTCTTCTCTGATTCTGCCTTTCTTCTTCCCAGCATTTCTCAGTTTTTTTATTAACCCAACAACAGTGACAAATATTCACACAATATAAAGGAGTATTCCACATGTTTGTGTGCATAATCTATTTATGGAGCGTGGCTACTCATATATAGTCGCACAATTAGGAAATACAGCAAACACTATTTCCCAGTCATTCTTTTCTACATTAACAAATGTGAATAGCATTCACGTTTCCCCGCTCAGGTGTGAGCCCCCCCCCTGCTGCACTGTGCTCCACTCTGTAGAAACGGCATCATTCATGTCATGCACATGCTAACTTGTGGCTTCTCCAGTTTCCTGCTAGAACGCCTGTACCACTGCCATCCTGAGCACTTACAAGGAAATGAATAGAGCTAAAATCACGAATTGGCTTTGTTAGGATTGCTGAAGTGTTGGGAATAGGTGTGGTTTCTGAGAATACACATGGATGGAAGGGATTCAGAAACACAGATTCTCCCCCAACTGCAGCACTCTTGGAAAGCAGCTCAGCATTTGTCAAAATTAACCCCCATTAAAACAGAGCCATGCACATGCTAGGTCAGCACTTTACAGCTGAGCTCTTCACTGGCAGAATGAATACTTCCCTGGGAACTTCGCCGATTCCCTAATGATGCACAGGTAGCCAAGAACTTTAACATCTTGGTAGAGGCAGTTACGTCATCACACTTTTATTCATTTTTTTCAATGTGGAAAGTTGCATGGGACAGCTTTCCCCCCTCAAGTTTCCTTTTTTAATTTTCAGTACATGTGTCTCATGTTTCTTCAGGTATTTAAAGGCATTACCTATGTTTTGCCATTATTACTGAGATTATTCCGCTACTGAAATTCCTGATGACTGATGATTGTGTAGGAGGCTGTTTATTCTCTCCTACTTAGTCCCCCACTACATAGAAATAAAACATGATTTTAGGTCCTAGTTATGTTTATTCATTTAAGATTGGCGGCTATTTTACTCTACTATTTATTAATATTCTAGAATATCATATTGCATTATGCATTGCATTTTCAGGACCACAGGCTGGCCTTGCACATGCTGCAGAGACTCCACTGCTCATCTACCCTCACGTCCCTGCTTCTCTTCTTGTTTGTTTTAAAATGGAGGTTAGTAGGGGTCAAATATTTAAAATTCTTTTACATCTGAAAAAACGCCTCTGGTGCTTGGGTAAATGTCAGTCAGGGACAGAAATGTAGTTTTACATCCTTTATTTTCAGAGTTATGTGTTGGTGTTCTATGGCCTTCTCCGTGATTTCCCACTTCTGTGGGCTGTCTGGATTTTGTCTCACAACACCTTGGGGACTTCCCCCTTTCTTTCTTGAGAGTTTGGAAATCTCATCAAGAAGGGCCTGAGATTCCAGCCTGCAGCCTGGAGATCTTCGCAGCTTTCTTTCTTTCTTTCTTTCTTTCTTTCTTTCTTTCTTTCTTTCTTTCTCTCTCTCTCTCTCTTTCTTTCTTTCTTTCTTTCTTTCTCTCTGTCTCTCTGTCTCTCTGTCTGTCTCTCTCACTCACTTTCTCTCTCTCCCTTCATTTCTTTCATTTTTTAAATTTTAAACAGCAAATTATGACTTCAAAGTACATTCTTTTTTAAAACATTATTTATGCTATGTGTCTTTTACATCATGTGTCTTGTTTCCATTTATTTCCCCATGTATCTGCCCTTGGACTCAACAGTACTCCCCAAATAAAACAAAATTTAAGAGAAAAAAGGAAAGTAAAATAAAATAGGAAAACATTAAAAAATCTCGCCATGGAAGCTGCAGTCTGGAAGCTGCAGTCTGACACAATGAGTCATACCATGAATCTCTTTGTCCATTTATCTTTACTTGCAAGTGTTCATTGCAAAGATGTCTGGTTTAAGGCCTCTGGTTTCTACTATACTATCCATGTTAGGCCCCCCCCTAGGCCTCTTCTTGGATATCGTGTTGTTGCCCTGTGTTGTGGCAATCCTGCAGCTTTGGGTCTGCGGGTCAGGTCCCTTCATGTGCTCCAGCAGATCATAGATGGGGTGGATGATAGGGCAGGCCAAGTCATAATGCCCGGTCTGGGCCTGGGCAGCTGTACAGTTGGTCCGCCAGACAGCTCTCCAATGCTCACAATTTTGGACTGACTCACCCGCACCTGCACTAACAGGACTGGCTGTATTGTACTGCTCTGACAGGGAGCAGGGTTTGCTCTCCTGAGTGTTGGAGCTGGTGGGGGTCAGGGACAGCTCTCCTGCTCTTCTGACCACAGGGCCAGCTCTCTCACCTGCCCCAGGCAAGACTGCATAGTTTTAACTTATCACTCTGTGCGTGCCTTTCTCACAATTCTTACCATTCTCCTCTGCAGAGAGGGAGGTTTTGAGCATCTTTGGGTACTCTACAGTCCACAAGAGAGTTGGTAAGTAAGGGGACTGGTAAGATGACTCATTTGATAAAAGTACTTGCCACACAAGTATGATGACCTGGCTTGATTTTTGTAATCTAGGTGGAAAAAAACTGGATGGAATGTAATCCTAGTACTCTTACAGTGAGACCGGAGAGGTGTTAGGATCTAAGCGTTTGTACTGGTCTGCCTTTGGAGTTCTGACAGGATAAGCCCTCACCTGGTGCTACAAAGATCACCACCTGTGCCTATTCACTATGTTCCCTTGCCCATGCCCCTCTCTCTTTCTTTCTCTCCAGCTGTCTTGTCTGTTCTCTCTCTCTCTCTCTCTCTCTCTCTCTCTCTCTCTCTCTCTCTCTCTCTCTCTCTTCCTCCCTCCCTCCCTCCCTCCTCCTCTCTACTCTCTTCCAACTCTCCCGCTGCTCCTGTCCCTCCAAGCCAGTCTCCTCCCCTCCCCTTTCTCCTTTTACGATCCTTTTCCCTTAATAAAAGACCTTTCCACTTGAACTCTGTTGCATGGTGTCTCTCTGTCTCAATCTGCTTTTTAAATTGAAAACAAGGGGGAGACCCTAGAATCATTTGGAAGTTTGTGGGCCAGCTAGAGCACAGAGCAACAACAGAAGCAAGAGCAGCTCTGCCTCAACAGGGAGGAGGGGGGAACCAACTCCCAAAAGTCTTCTGACCTACACACACACACACACACACACACACACACACACACACACACACACACTCACTCACTGGGTGGGGAGAGGCTATAATAATAAACTTTTCAGACAAATTTACAGGGGCTTAGATGGAAGTGGAGTAGAAGGAATCTGAGAAATTCTTAATGTCGAAGTCTCTTTATATTATTTAAACCCAGTTTCCTCATTGTAAGTGACCATGAGCAAAACTCTAAATCTCTTTAATATTTTGCCTATCAGTTTGAAGACCCTGTTCTCTATAAGCACCTTCTGGAGCAGCAACACATTTACCACAGGTTCCCAAACACTTTTTAAAGAATAAGGGAGAGATGACTGCTGTGGTTGTACCTATGGTCTCATGCATGGGAAGCTGAGACAGGAGCATCATTTGGGTGAAGGAGTTTGAAACATTTTTATAAAAGCCTCGTCTTTGAGGCAGGGTCATACCCTGAATCACCCGGATCTTGTCAACAGGATAGGATGGTTGGCCAACAAGCCCAAGGGTCCACTTTTCTCTGCCTCCCCAGCACCAGGATTAGAAGTATGTGCCACCATGCCCCTCCTTCAGAACACAGAAACGAAACCAAACAAACAAACAAACAAAAAACAAAAACAAAACAAAAAAAAACACAGCAAAAAAAATCCCCAAGTCTGGGCTCTGGGGACCAAACACAAGTACAATCACTTTACAAACAGAGTTGTTCCCCAGCCCCTGTATGTTCCTCTCTCAACGTGAGTTTCCTATGTTCCCTAAACAGAAGGCAGATGGCTCCTAAGGAAGAATTCCCAAGGTTGTACATGGGAATGCATTCAGGGGTATCCACCTACCAACATGTGGAGGAGGGGGAGGAAGGGAGGAAGGGAGGGAAGGAACGAGGCTAACATCTTGGGTAGGATGAAGACTTCAAAAGTTTGAAGCAAATCTGAGGGTGTCTCCAAGAAAGGTAGATTCTGACTGTGTAAACACGCAGGCGAGCCCCAGCTGTGCCCTGTGCACGATGGGGCATCTTCATCCTTTGTGCTTCCAGGGGTGCTGAGCGGCTCCCCTAGTTTAATTTCAGAATAAAATATTTTATTCTTTAACAATAAAAGTCTGGGTTTTAAACGTTTATTTTTATTACAACCAGATGGGAGTTATAGATTTTTCTGATCTGTAACGTAGACTTCACATTGGATGTCTGGTTAATCTCTTAGGTAGACTACATAAATCTCCTGGTTTTTCCTAAAGGAAAAGAAATGAAGTAAATTAAACCCAGTTGCATATTGTTATTTTAGACTTTTTAAAATCCTAAGTTCTAAAATTTATAGTTTTTTAAAAATAGCAAAACTAACATCTTGAGAAGCTGAAGTTTCAATATCGGGAAGCTGGTGGGTATTAAAAACAAAATAACAAAACCAGTATGTGACTTTGGCAAATGATTTTGTGTTGATTTATTCCTCTGGGAGGTGAGTTATATTTGAAATATGAACTATGTGTGGCCTTCTTGACTCAAACTGATATGGTACCCTTTACATGACTGTCCTGCTGGCAAATTCACCTCACTGGTACTAACCCAAGCATATGGGTCTAGTTTAAATACCATCAATTTTTTTGTCAAAAATGTACTACCAGTCCGGCATGGTAGTACTAGCCTGTGATTCCAGCACTCGGGAGATGGCAGGGTCCCTAGTTCAAGAGAGCAGGTTGGGCTAAATACCAAACCCATCTTTAAAAAAAAGTCATTACAAAAGAGTAGCAGTGGACACATTCTAAAGTAATTCCAATCATTTTTAATTGGACTGAGAATCAGAGGAATATAATATGACGCTTTGCCCCCATTTCTCACATTGAAGACATTACAGCAACTCTCCAAGAAGATCATGATGGAATGAGATTTTCCACACAGTTTACCTGACTTTTTAAGAAAACCGACAAATCTGTGACAACTTCCCCAAAGTGGTTGCCAGTGTTAGGATGGAGCGTGATCACACAGAAGTAAACCATGATCACAATTCAGCAGCATCCATGCCATCTCTGAAATAACAGTTTCCAGAAAACAGTTACTGGTTCCTTCTTAGGGAACCATCAAATGGCAGGTACCAGGCCAAGACGCCCGTACACCGAGGCAGTGCTCGTGAGGACGGGGTAGGCTCTTGGCCTTTTGCAGCACAGTGTGTGGATAACCTCAGGCTACATATCTTCCTTGTCTACACCCAGTGTCTGAAGGTGAGCTGGCTGGTTTTTATTTGTTGTTGTTTTGTTCCATTTTCTGGTTATTTCGTGGCGGTAGCCAGGCACCATGGCATGCACTTGTAACCCCAGCGCTGGGAAGATGGGGATCCTTGGGCTGCATTGGACAGCCATTCCAGCCTACACATACTAAGAGACCCTGACAGCACCTGAGGAAAGACACCTGAGGTTTTACTCTGGCCTATGCTCCCACCACACACACATACACAAGCAACCTCCTTTACACCTACACGCACACAGATGCACACCCGCAATACTGTTACTAATCAAAATGTTTTCTTCTGTTATGTTTGTTTTTCCCAGTTTGCTCTTGGTAAAAATAGGAACACGCTCCTCTTTTCAGGGATAAAGTATTTTCTATCCTGAAAATTGTTAGTCACATATATTTTTTTTTTCAAATGTTCTGTTCCTTAAAGAGTCTTCCATTTTTTTCCTTATTGTCTGGTTGGTGACTGTATTGCAAAGAGTGGGGCCTTTTCTCTGGATTTCATTAGCTCTCTGTACACATTTAGGAATGAAATATGATTTAAAAAAAAGAAAGACCCAGAAAAGTCACAAGAAAAGCTACTACTGAAGAAAGTTCCTACAATATAAACACATACATGTAAAAATCGTTAAATGGAATTACCTTATAACCATACACAAATAAAAAGCCAAATGCCAGGAATACCTCTTTTGGAGATGTTGAACAATAACCATACACAGAGGCTAGCAAATAAAAAGCCAAATGTCAGGAATCTCTTTTGGAGATGTTGAACAATGAGGTCCCACAGATCCGCAGATTATACAGGCTGCTGCTAATGCTCTTGGTTACCACCCAGAACTTGACAGTAAGATCCTGTCACTGGAGACACCACACACTTTAGTCATTGGACATGGGGAAACGAAGCTGACCCTGACCTGAAAGCATCATCTCTGGTTGACTTTCACAGAGCTGGAAGGTGCCTCACACACTACTGAGGAAAGCAATTGTCAGTCTTACCATGCTGTGGACTCTGAAATTCACAGTGCCTCCTGGGCTGAAAAGATACGTCTGTTGGGACCACAGCGGCATGAATGCCATGGGAGTAACCAGCCACTTTCTGATTTAACTCAAGTACTCCTCCAAAGATGGAATCCATACCTGGCACTGTTGGGACCAAGATCCTATGGGTAGGTAGGTCATAGGCCCTAGGTGAGAACCTACTAGTATTACTCTGCTAAAGGGACACAGTATTAAGCCAACTCCTAATGACTTATTATTATAATCAAAGATTACTATGTTAGTCAACTCCCCTAGAGAAGCTTCCTTTTGCAGTAGGTGGTGATTAACACTAAGACCTACAGCTGCTCAAAGTGGCAAAACTAAGAGACTGCAGAGTTCTTGGCCCTAAATGAAATATCTGTAACACACCACTTCCTCCCAAGACTCAGGAATCATTGGGAAGAGAGAGCACAAAGATTATAAGAGCCAAAGGTGGTGGATGACTACAGGAGATAGTATTTTCTGGGTAACAGGCAGTTTGCACTTATGAGCTCTTGGTGGTTGTAACAGCGCACACAAGACCATTTCCAGCTCAAGCCAGAACAAATGCCAGCACAGAGGGGGAGGTGGTCACAACCCAGCCCCACCTGGGTGCTATTGATGAGCTGCCAGGAGAGATCCCTGAGAGGTAGAACATGCTTCAGCAGGTGGCCATGCACAGAGAGGACATAGCTGACACTAGTTGCTTTGTTTGTTTCCCTCAAATGAGCATAAAAAAAGTTGTGTGGGTATGAAATGGGGTAGGGATTTGGGAGGAGTTGGGGAGGAGGTGAAAATGATTAAAATGTAATGTATGAAATTCTCAAAGAATAAAGCACTTATTAAGAGACAAACTGGGATAGAATTGATGTTCTTAGTGAGTCAGTATTAAAATATTTTAATTTTTGCAAGTCTAAAATAAAAACTGATTAAGGATTTACAGTTCCTTTACAGTTATTTGGTAACATCTTGAGAAGCAAGTGAGAGAGTAAACACAGTGTTTGTCCTGAATGCTTTCTCTGCTAAATATTAGTGTGTTTGGGCAGAGGATTTTTTTTTTGTACAAGGTGTCACTGTTTAGCCCTAACTAGCGTGGCATTCACAGAGATTCACCTGACTCTACCTCCTCAGTGCTGGGATTAAAGGCATGTGCCACCACCTCTGCGCCTTCTCCCATTATAGATGCATTTATTTTTATGTATACAAGTGTTTGCTTGCATATATATGTATGTATGTATGTATGTATGTATGTATACGTACGTTATGTGCACTGTGTATGTAGTACCTCAGAAGACCAGAAGAGGGTGTCAGATCCTCTGGAACTGGAGTTAAAGGTAGTTGTGAGCCACCATGTGGGTCCTGGGAATTGAACCCAGGTTCTCTGGAAGAGCAGTCAGTGCTCTTAACTGCTGAGGCATCTTTCCTGCCCCATGTCATTTACATATTCTTTTGAAGTATTTTTGTTTTCACTGAAGAGATTATTACTTTTAATTTATTGTTTGAGAGTCTCATACATGAATGTAACGTGTTTTGACTATATCCAGTCCCTACTCTCTCCCCTCCAACTTCTCTCTCACAATCCCCTTTTGCCCTCCCAACTCCATGGACTTTGTTGAGACAGGGTCTTACCATGTGTTCCAGGCTTGCTTCATGCTCATTATCCTTCTGCCTAAGCCTCTTGAGTGTTAGAGTTATAGGCACACACTGAACAACTTCCTAGAGATTAGTTTTTATTGAGAAAAATTAGGAGTTTTATTATTTTAATATCTACTGATGAGAAATGTTTAAACAAAGGAATAAAGACAAGCTGACTAATATTTCAAAGTTCATACAATGAAACCTTATTTTTTTTAATTTTTAAAACAGTACCAGTGTGTACTAATAAAATCCAGGAAGCCCAGAGGACAGCAGGCTTGTATGTGAGGCCCTAAAAATTCTGGTTTTCTGAACTGCTTCAACTCAGTCAGCACAGGTTAGCTATTTCTCTGGGCACATAGTAGTGGCTCTCACACACTTCTTGTTCCTACACATCCACTTTTCAAATGATCTAACCCAAAAGTACAAAACCTGGGGATCCAGACACCAGCGGTGCAGTCCTAACTCCTGTCACTGCAGTGGATGGTCATGTGAGAATGTTCTATCGGAGCCTAAACAAGCTTCGAAATCTAAACACCAGCTTCCAGGAAGCACGGGGAGCAAAGGAATGCGCGAGTTGCACCACGAGGAGGCAATTCATCAAGATCTAGACTGTGGAAAATCGAGCCTGCCAAACACACGGCACGAAACCCAGGAACAAGGGCGGCATTGCGTGCTGAGGAGATTTCTAAACTAACCCGTCCACCACACTCCGTTTGGAGCCCTTTCAACAAGCCAGCTATACCAAGCTGTTTTTGAGAAAATTTGGGAGATTTTTAGAACAAAGTGGGTATCAGATGATATCAAGGTGATTTATTGGGGGAACTAATACTAACACACCAGGCTCAAGACTCATCTTTCAGCATATGACACCTTTAAGAGTGAAATTCTAGGATTTGCTTTAAAATGCTCCAGGGAAACACTGGGTAGTAGACAAAGTGAGAAGTGGAAATCAGATGAAACCAAAGTAGAGAAATGTCGGCCATACTCGAGGCTGGGTGGTAGACACAGAGATGTGCTGTATGCTTTATTGACTTCCGTTGTGTGTTTGGAAACCTCCAAGCGAAAAGCAGACATTTTGAAGAAACGACACAGACTGACGGTGACGGTCTCTGGGGGTGGAGAAGAAAGAAAGGGTAGGGGTGAAGAGCCGTGGAGGGAAGGGAGAGAGAAAGGAGAAGGAGGAAGGGAGGAAGAGGAGGGGCTTGGAGCACTTGCATGAAAAGCTAGGCACAAGGACACCTACCTGTAACTTAGCGAAGAGGGGAGCAGAGATGGGTGGACTCCTGGACCTTGCTGGTCAGCCAAGCTGAGCTGGTTCAAAAACTAAGATGAAGAATGATAGAAGATACCTACTGTCCACCGCTAGCCCCAACATACACATGTGCACAGGCAACTGCACACACAGGAACACACACACAGGAACACGCACACACACGTGCGCACACACACACAGACACACACACACATGCACACACGCGTGCACACACGCGCGTGCGCGCGCACACACACACACACACACACATGCACACACACTTCCACTCCTTCCCCAACACACACCATGAAGAAGAAGAAGGAAGGGAAGAAAAGTTCAGGAAGGAAGATGTGCCCAGGCAGGGGTGTGGCTGCAAGCACTAGAAGGTTCCGGGAGAGGGCTGACTGCCTATCCACGTGTGCGTCTTTATTGTGGGAATATCTTAATACTTCCAGATGTGAGGAATGACTAGAAACAGCAACCCGTGTAACATACTGTCTGTCTTTCCTCTCCTGCCCCTCGGCGTGACCTCACCATTAACTGGGCTGGGCTCTCCATCTCTGTTGGATTCTTGACACATGTTTCTCACTGAAGAGGTAACATGATCTTAAAGTGGTTCTTGCCTTTTATTAGTCCCTTCCCAGTGAGCATCCCCTTTGCATCTGTAAGAAGCACAGGCTAAGACTTCTAGTAAATTCCAGGGCCCTCAATGGAATTATTAGACCGCTGCAAGAGGAAGAAGGCTGCTGAGAAATTGCCTGATTCTTGATGGGCTTTCTTTGATTTACACTCTCTATGTACCTTGGGCGCCACCCTAAACCTTGGGAGCCAGGATGTGGTCTATCTTGGGACTGTTCCCATGAAATCCTTTTTTGTTCCAGACCAGTCTGTCCACACAATGAGTGGGAAGACTGAAGAAGATGGATTTTGTCTTTCTACTCTTTCTGGGGTGGATGTACTGCCTTAGCCCCCTGAAGGTACAGCACACTAGGGAGAGATGGAAGATGTGGAGGCTGGATTTGGCTAGACTGCGTGGACAGTGAAATCCAGGGATCCTCTTGTGTCTGCTTCCCAGGCACTGGGGTGTGTAGCACCATGTCCAGATTCCTGCATAGGCTCTGGGAATCTGAACTCAGGTTCTCATGCTTGGACCAACTGAGACATCTCCCCAGCTCATCTTAGCTTTTCTAATTTACATTTGATAGTCATTTGGTGCCCTCCATTTTTTAAAATTGAATATCAATGTATTTATTTTAAAGAAAAGATTCTATTACATATTCTGTTTTTGTTAGGTAACAATTTGCTTATGTAACAGATGTTTTTTTTTTTTTTTGGTTTTACGAGACAGGGTTTCTCTGTATTGTTTTGGAGGCTGTCGGTCGAGCCTGGCCTCGAACTCACAGAGATCCGCCTGCCTCTGCCTCCCGAGTGCTGGGATTAAAGGCGTGCGCCACCACCGCCCGGCTTATAACAGATTTTTTATATATTTTTATTTAAATTAGAATCAAGCTTGCTTCACATGTCAATCCCAGCTCCCTCTCCCTCCCCTTCTCCCCTGCCCCTCCACAAGTCCCCTAGCTCCCCACCCAATCCCCACACCCTTCCCCAGAAAGGGGGAAATATTCAGAGTCTGTCATTTCATTCAGGGCAGGGCCTAGGCCCTTCCTCATGTGTCCAGGCTAAAAGAACATCCCTCCATGTGGATTGGGCTCCTAAAGTTCATTCGTATGCCAAGGTGAATATTGATCTACTACCCAAGGCCCAAGAGATTGTTAGGCTTCCTCACTGACACCACATTCAGAGGGTCTGGATTAGTCCCATGCTGGCCTCTCAGTCATCAGTCTGGGGTCCAAGAGCTCCCCCTTGTCATGTCAGCTGTTTCTGTGGGTTTCACCAGCATGGTCTTGACCCCTTTGTTCATCACTCCTCCCTCTCTGTCACTGGGTTCCAGGAGTTCAGTTCAGTGTTTAGTTGTAGGTGTCTGCCTCTGCCTCAGTCGATGGATGAAGGTTTAGCAGTGAGATTGTAGGCTGGCACTCCCCTGATCCATGTCTAAAATCCATATATGAGTGAGTACATACCATGTTTGTCTTTTAGTGACTGGGTTACCTCACTCAGGATGGTTTTTTCTAGTGCCAACCATTTGCCTGCAAATTTCAAGATTCCACTGTTTTTTTTTTCTGCTGAGTAGTACTCCATTGTGTAAATGTTCCACATTTTCTCTATTCACTCTTCAGTTGTGGGGCATATAGGTTGCTTCCAGGATCTGGCTATTACAGATAATGCTGCTATGAACATAGTGGAACAGAAGTCCTTGTTGTATGAATGTGTATCTTTTGGGTGTATGCCTAGGAGTGGAATTGCTGGGTCTTGTGGTAGACTGAGTCCCATTTTCCTGAGAATCTCCATACTGATTTCTAAAGTGACTGTACAAGTTGGCCCTCCCACCAGCAGTGGAGGAGTGTTCCCCTCTCTCTACATCCTCTCCAGCATAAACTGTCATTGGTGTTTTTGATTTTAGCCATTCTGACAGGAATAAGATGGTATCTCAAAGTTGTTTTGATTTGCATTTCCCTAACGGCTAAGGATGTTAAGACTTTCCTAAGTGCCTCTCAACCATTTTATACTTCTCTATTGAGAATTCTCTATTTAATTCTGTACCCCACTTTTTAATTGAATCCTTTGGTGTGTTTGAAGACTTGCTTCTTGAGTTCCTTGTAAATTTTGGAGATCAGCCCTCTGTCAGATGTGGGGTTATGAATATTTTTCCCCACTCTGTGGGCTGCCTTTTTGTCTTGTTGACTGTGTCTTTTGTCTTACAGAAGCTTCTCAGTTTCAGGAGGTCACATTTATTACACTGAGCCTCTTAGAAGAGAAAGTGGGAGGTACCCTTAATGAATTGGTACAGGAAACCACTTCCTGAACATAACACCAGTAGCATAGACACTGAGGTTGACAATTAATAAACGGTGCCCTCCTTTTTTTATTGGTGATTTGAGTTTAAAAATGGCTCCCGGCCTAAAACTGAACGGATGCCTAATATTTATGAGTCCAGGAGGCTGTGTTGTGAAGCAGAAATATTAAACTACACAAATTTAGGGATTTCCTATGATATTTATTGGAAGAGAAATCACTTATGTGAAAAGCCAATAAAGCTGGTTCACAGGCGGCTCTCCAGGTCAAAACCAAAGAGGGAGCATCCCCTCCCCCTAACTCTATTTACCAACATACACTCTACATACCCATGAACACACCCACACTAGAGTGGTCAGTGCTTAGGGATACGTAAAATCACTCCCTACAGTGTTGTGAGTGTTGTGCTTGGTGTGTGTGTGTGTGTGTGTGTGTGTGTGTGTGTGTGTGCCAAAGACATTGTCTGCCATAGTACCTGGATCTTAAGAATCCAAAATACACAGCCTATGTGTGTATTGGATGTTGTTGTTGAAACAGGATCCTGTTATGTAGTACTGGCTGTCCTGGAGTTCTGTGTGGACCAGTCTGGCCTCTCACTTGTGGATCCTCATGCCTGTTATCCATACCTAGTTTGTTTCCACTTGTTATGAAGAAATAAAACATCTACTTGTCTATTTATAATAAATAGATATCAATAAGAGAACTGTAAGCAAAACCACAGCTATAACAAAGATATGGGTCAAATTCAACAAATTAGAGCAGATGACCAAAATGTAGCATCTAAGACTTGGTGCCTAATTCTGTGTCCACCAAGAGAAATGGTTCATTTGGCTCAAATAAGACAGTCCCGGACGTTTTTAAGAACAGGCTCTTGTACCCACAAAGGCCATGCCTTCTGATCCTACCACAGTCAGGCCTCAGGAAATGTAGCCACGCCCCTGAACCTTAGCCACATCTCCTCTGCCACAGCCAGGCTTCCTACACTAAGTTCTGAGCAACAGTCTTGCCCCCTTCACCAAGGCCAGACCTCCAGTATCATAGCCTCCTGTGACATAGCCATGCCCCTTGTGCCATAGCCCCACCTCCCACGCCGTAGCCCCACCTCCCACGCCGTAGCCCCACCTCCCACGCCGTAGCCCCACCTCCTATTCCGGCTTCTGCAGGCTCTAATAGCACAATTCCATCCTTCCCTCTTCCCTTTCAGGTCTTGGAGTGGTGGAGTTTCCTCTGGAGCTAGCCTTTAGGTGCCCTGGCCATCTCTTTTCTCCCTTAGCCCACTCATCTCTGCTTCAATTCTCCTCTATTAGCCTTGTCATGCCTCGCCTCTCTCCTCTGGAGCTTGAAGACTTCTTCCCAGCTGCTCATGGAAGCTGCCTCCGAACCCCCACACAGTGCATCCACCCCTGCTTCCTTAAGCCTCTTCTCACACCATTCAGCAGGCTGCGTTTCCTGAGGCCTGACTGATAAGATCAGAAGGCATGGCCTTTGTGGGTACAGGAGTCTGTTCTAAAAAAAACTCAACTAGTGGGGCAAAGCAAATTCTCTTCTCTCAGTCATTTCTGTCCAGACAGCATAAATTTCACCTTAAAGGTGAGCTATTATTCCTCTCAATTCTTCATGACCAATTTTCTTTCTTCTTAAGTGCATTCGTGTTACTGAATGTATGTGCACCCCACCCACACAGGTGCCTTCAGAAGTCAGAAGAGGGTTTATCAGAGCCCCTGAAACTGGAGTTACAGAGAGTAGTGTGCCTTCTAACAGCTCTTAACCACCATGCCGTCTCTCCAGCCCATTTCTGGTCAAATTTCTAACATAATTTTCATTTCTCATTGCACTAACCGGCGTTCTCTAGAGGAACAGAACTGGTAGAATGAATATCTATTTGTTAGTACTAAAGCATCTGCACTGGCCTTCAATGGGTTCTGACGGGATACACCCTGAGCTGCAGCCACTAAGAGCACCACTTGTGCACACTCACTAAGTTCCCTTTTAAAAGGGCCCTGGCCACCTTCTCTCTCTCTCTCTCTCTCTCTCTCTCTCTCTCTCTCTCTCTCTCTCTCTCTCTCTCTCTCTCTCTCTCACCTCCATGTTTAGTCACTTTTTGGCTATTTTCTACTGAACAATCTCACCACATGTGACTTTGCTCAGCCCCAACATCAGGTGTCTTCTTCCTGGACAAATCTCTCTTGGCCACTCTAGGCCCATATTACTTGTGATGGTTGACTTGATCTTTGCTCCCGTGTGTCCAGAGAGCAGACTAAACAGTATTGCTGGTGTGTCTGTGAGGCCATATGCAGGGGAGTTCAGCACTGGAACAGGTGAAGGTGGATTACCTTCTGCTGTGGGTGAGCCTCATCCCCTCCACTGAAGGCCCAGACAGAGCACCAGGTGGAGGAGGCAGGAACACATTCTTTGACCCCTGGAGCTGATTCATGGATCTGCTTAGCAGTGAGTAACAGTTTCTCTGATCTACTGGACTGGAATCTACTCCATTGACTCTCTGGCTTCTAGCTGCCAGACCTCTGAACTACATCACCGACTCTGAGACTTCTCAGGCTGTGTAATCATGTGAGCCCATTACTCATAACAAGTTCATTTAAATAGATACATAGATGGATAAATGAGAAGATGGTTGATTGATACATAGATTATAGATGGACAAAACCTAATACACTCTTAAATACTTCCTTGCCTCTTTGGTACTATCCTCAGGTTCAAGCAAGACCAGCCCCACCCTCCCCTCTCCACACCCATCTCAGTGGACGGCCCACTTAAAAGAATGTCCAAGTCACAGACTCCAGGATGTGGCTTTTCTGGAATGCTGGCTTTACTACCTGAAAGCACAAATGTGGGTAAGCTACAACTTACTAAGAACCGGATTCCTCTCTTTCCCCCATCTTCTTCTTTAAATGATCTTCAATTCTGCTCCAAAATTAAAGTGATTCGAGGCACCTATGTCCTCTCTCCCTGTCCCCAAGGCTTGAGTCGTCTCTTGGTGTCTCCACATCTCCTCCTTACTGTTTGCAGGGAGGAGGTGGGAGACGGAGCTCTTGATATATTTCTATTAGCAAGGAACTGCAAATGTCCAGCGTGAAGCTCTGCTTTCACACCTGCTGCACTGTGACACCGTTCCATGATGTTTTTCTCACTTCATGGAGAAAAGAGGATCCAGAACAGCTGATTTAACCCTTGAGAAGGGTTTGGACTCAGTTTGCTAGTGTGTTTTTAGATTATTCTTTGAGAATTCACTACATGAATACAACGTATTTGCTCATACCCATCCCTCCTCCATCCTCCCAGAATCCCTACCACTTCATGTCCTTTTTTTTAAGCCACTAAAGCTAAGAATGGCGCCAGCATATGCATGGGTGTGGGCATCCACCAGAATGTGAGCAACCTACCAGGGGCCACACGTTGGCAGATAACTGGCACCTGCCCCCAGCCGCCAACTGCCAGTAGCTCATCAGCCAGGGGTGGGACTTCACAATCACCTATCTACCCCAACGCTGGGATTCTGACTGGCTTCATCCTGTGCAGGTCTTGTGCATGAAGTCCAGCCATTGTGAGTTCTTGAGTGCAATGGTCCTGTCATGTCCACGAGATACTGTTTTACCCCAACCACTGGCTCTACCAACCTTTCTGCGTCCTCTTCCACAATGTTTCCTGAGCTTTGGAAATGTGGGGTGTAATATAGATGTCCCAAGACTGAGCATGCCACAGTCACTTATTCTCTGCACTTTCACCAATTGTTTGGACTTGATTGAAAAAGAAACAACTAAGAATAGTGGTGGAAAGGAAATGGAGCTGTTGCCGGAGAAAGGGAGCTGATGCTGGGGAAAGGGAGATGATGCTGGGGAAAGGGAGATGATGCTGAGGAAATGGAGGTGATGCTGAGGAAAGGGAGATGATGCTGGGGAAAGGGAGATGATGCTGAGGAAATGGAGGTGATGCTGAGGAAATGGAGATGATGCTGGGGAAATGGAGATGATGTTGGGGAAATGGAGATGATGCTGGGGAAAGGGAGATGATGCTGGGGAAAAGGAGCTGCTGCTGGGGAAAGGGAGATGATCCTGGGGAAATGGAGATGATGTTGGGGAAAGGGAGATGATGCTGAGGAAATGGAGGTGATGTTGGGGAAATGGAGATGATGCTGGGGAAATGGAGATGATGCTGGGGAAAAGGAGCTGCTGCTGGGGAAATGGAGATGATGTTGGGGAAATGGAGATGATGTTGGGGAAAGGGAGATGATGCTGAGGAAATGGAGGTGATGTTGGGGAAATGGAGATGATGCTGGGGAAAGGGAGATGATGCTGGGGAAAGGGAGATGATGCTGGGGAAAAGGAGCTGCTGCTGGGGAAATGGAGATGATCCTGGGGAAATGGAGATGATGCTGGAGACAGGGAGATGATGCTGAGGAAAGGGAGATGATGATGAGGAAATGGAGCTGATGCTGGGGAAATGGAGATGATGCTGGAGACAGGGAGATGATGCTGAGGAAAGGGAGATGATGCTGAGGAAATGGAGATGATGCTGGAGACAGGGAGATGATGCTGGAGAAATGGAGATGATGCTGGGGAAAGGGAGATGATGCTGGGGAAAGGGAGATGATGCTGGAGAAAGGGAGATGATGCTGGTGTTTGTTCAAAACACTGACTTTTCATGTGGTTTCTCGGATCAAACTCAGGTCCTCATGCTTGCACATGAAGCAGTTTTCTGACTGAACCATCTCCTCCCACCATGAACCCATTTTTAAAAACGATGAGGCCCGTGAGATGACTTAGCAAAGAATCCATTTCACAAAGTTGATGATTTGAGCTCAATCCCTAGAGACCATGAAAAGATGGAAGGAGAGAATGATCCCACAAATTTATCTTCTAACCTCCACACACGAGCTGTGGCACACATGTGTGCACGTGTGCACACTCACATACATTCATATACAAATAGTAAATAAAAATAAAGAAGAAAAATTATTTTAACTTGTCTTAGTGTTCCATTGCTGTGAAAAGCCACCATGGCCATGGCAACTATTAAAAGAAAGCATTTATCTGGGGCTTGTTTACACTTTCAGAGGTTTAGTTCATTTTCCTCATGGCAGACAAGGTCTGAGAGTTCTGCCTTAGGATCTGGCAGCAGCAGAGAGAGAGAGACACCAGGACTGGCTGGGGCTTCTGAAAGCCCAAAGCCCACCCCCCAGAGACACACATCTTCCAACAAGGCCACACCTCTTAATCCGTCTCTAGTAGCACCACTCCTTGATGACCAAGTATTCAAATATATGAGCCTGTGGGAACCGTTCCCACTTTTATATAAAACAAAAACTGTACATATTAATGGACTGACATATATTGTCTCCATAAATGTGCATATTGAGTGGTATCCAAATTATTTGCTCTTGATATTAGTATTTGTTATTTCTGCATTGTATAAGTGATCAAAATCTTATCTTCTAGGATATGTGTGTGTGTTTGCAGTGCTGGGTATCAAACAGAGGCTTGTGTGTGGTCAGCATTCACTCTGAACTGCACCCCAACACCCTCACCTAGCTTTCTGAAATACAGCATAGAGCAGTATCTTAAAACCATGGCTTCACACGTGATGACATGCGGATGTAAGCAGTTTCCCATCTCTTCTTCCATCCACCTCTATGGTGCTGTTGCTTTGCTGATATTTCTCTCTTGTCTTTTTTACAGTATCTCTATTTGGCTATAAGACTTGAAAGTAAAGTTAATGTGGTTAATGAAAATTTAAATATAGCCAGTGTTCATGGGGTCCTTTGACTATCACTTCTCTGTTAGAATCTAATTGCTTAAAACTCCATCTCCATGAGGATCTGTTGGACTGACTGTCTGCTTTGTTGAGTGTGGGACCCAGGGCTATGCTTGTGCTAGCGTGCTCTGCTGGTCCTTTTGATCTTATTTGAAACAGGCCTTTCTAAGTTGCTGAAGCTGGTCTTGAACTCTCCATTCCCCTGTGTCAGCCTAACAAGTGATGGGATTATAACCCTGCACAGACTGGTTATGTGTGATTGACTCTAGATATCTAAACTGTCAACGTGATCACTCCAAGGTATGGTTGAAGGGAAGGTTATTGTGGATATGAGGGAAAGGATAACCAGAGGCGTCTGGAAGAGTCTAGAGCCAAGGGAGAAAGCAGTTTGATTGAATATGCCAGCAGATTGGTCTGGGTCATGAGAAGGGCAGGGAGAGAGTGAGGGAGGAAGAGAAAGAGATGACAGAGAGAAAGACATAGACACAGAGACAGACAGACAGACAGACAGAGAGAGAGAGAGAGAGAGAGAGAGAGAGAGAGAGGGAGGGAGATCTTGTGTGAGATTTGTTTGTAGTGTGTTTGTGCTGGTATTCCTTGGCTCCTGACTGCAGGGATTACCTTTCCCCTCAGAGCTGCAACACTTCTACAGGGGAAACATCCTCAGAGCTGCAGCACTTCCACCGGGCAAGCCTTTACCCTCAGAGGTGTGACACTTAACACTGGCTACTCACAGAAGGCTTCCAGGGGAGCACATTGGTGTGGTACTCCCTCCTGGGAAGTTTGTCACCCGTGCACTTAGAAAATCACTGCTGACTACGAAGCTCATGGGTTTTACTTTCTTTCCTAAGTTACTTAGCAGCCCCCCTTTAGTCTTGTCAACCAGGTATCACATTCTCAAATATTAGTTACATGACTGCTCCCATCTGTGAAAACAGGCGCCTACTCATGACATGATCTGCACATAGCAAGAATGCATTTCTTAGCGGGTCATGGTGGCACATGCAAGTATCCTAGCACCTACAAGACTTAGGCAGGAGAATCCTAAGTTTGAGGCCAACCTGAGCCTCAAAAAGTTAAACAGCAACAAAGCAAATGAAATGTATTTGTCAGCAGACATGATGGAGGAATGTTTCATGATTATGCCAACTTGGTGAGCCAATGAGTTTGCTGGAACTACTTATAGGAGTATGGGTGTGGTAGGAGTTACTTGCAGGAGCAGGGATGACTCAAAGATGTCACTGAAAAGCTCACCCCAACGTGGGGAGAGGCTGAGGAAAGCTGCATCTGTGGAGTTCTCTACAAGACATGCTGGCGGCTCAGCAGCTGAAAGGGTCTCGTTTCTGTAACTCAGCGGAGGTTGTCTATTGTTTTCATAACCTCCCGGAGGGGCCCTGGTGAAGCTTGTCTGTTAAGGCTGGCCGAGCCATGTGATATTTGTTTATATCCCGAGTCTCTGATGGAGGGGATGCTTCAACTGAGAGGGAACTGCTGTGCTGTTCTCAGGTCTGGCTGCGCTAGGGTCCCAATGTTGGGGGTTGGGAGCATTTCTTTAAGCCACATCCCCAGATTTCACAGGTGACCACCTGTGCACTGTGGAGAAGGATGCCCTGAAAACAGTGGTAGCAGGCTCAACCCCAGAAGTCTCAGTCGCTGGGCCTTAGCAGTTGTCTGCTTCCAAGTCACGTGCTCATTTTTAGTGGCTACCCTAATGATCTCCTCTTTTCTTTTCAAGTCTGATTACTTCACAGAGACTGGCTCAGTGATGACTTTTCTGTATCGTTTTCCCCCATAGCATGGAAGACTTTCAACCTGTTCACTGGATTCTTTCATTTTAGGTAATGAGGAAAAGAATCAAATCATCATTTTCAATATTTCTATGCTACAGTGGTTTCTTCTAGCACACGCTTTCAAATGCCTGATACAGACTTTCTTGTATGATTTGTTGATATCCTCAAGGTCACATTTCTGATCAATTTAAAAATGAGGCTGTATACTGGTTACATCTCTGTTTTTGAAAGTGTAGCACTGTGGCTGTTTGAATAGTATGGCTCCAGACTCTTGAGTTTGAGCGCTTGTCCCATAGGGAGTGGCACTACTAGGAGGTGTGGCCTTTTGGGGTGGGTGTGCCACTGTGGAGGCAGGCTTTGAGGTCTCATGCTTAAGCGGAAGCACAGTCTCCTGCTGCTGCCTGTGGATCAAGATGTGGAACTCTCAGCTCCTTCTCCAGCACCGTGTCTGCCTGCATGCCACCATGTCCTGACACGATAATGGACTAAACCTCTGAAACTGTCAGCCAGCCCCAATAAAATGTTTCCCATTATAAGAGTTGTATGGTCATTTTGTCCCTTCACAACAATAGAAACCCTAATCAAGATGAGCACCCAACTCATAAATCATTCATGAAACTCATTTAGTAAATGTGATCCACCTCGGGACCAACAGCTTTTTCTTTTTTTACTATAGACATTTGCTGACTCGCAGATTCTCTGGCCAAGATTTTGAGTCCAGCCTCACCAGCTCCTTTGCGTGGGGCTACAGTGAAGATTCCAGCTGAGCTTTGTGCTCATCTGGATGCCCAACAGGGGAAGAAGCCTCTTCCAAACTCATTTTATTTCCTCAGGACTACATGGATGACGCTCCTGCTCCTTCCCATGTGTTAATCAGAGACCAATCGTGTCCCCAGACATTGCCTGGAGTGCTAGAGCCCTGCTATGGGGCTATAACCCATGAGCAGTGCCTCAAGGTAACTCCCCCCCCCCGCCACTCCCGTGTGCTAAGTCAGAAGTCACATATAACTCTGTTTAATCATGAAAATGGCATGCGACTACGTTTGCCATATTCTGTTGGCTAGAACACAAGCCACAGGTTCTGCTTTCAGCCAAGAAGACAGGATTACTGGTGGTATCAACAGTTGAAGGTGCAGGTCAGCGATGATGAAGTTAGGTCTGTTCCCACATCGGCTTCTCTAAATGAAATAGAACAGGCTTGCGTACAAAGTGTCAGCAAGTGTCACCTAGGAGTACTGCCAGCCACTTCCTTTGGTGGGTGCCGCAGCATGGGTTCAGCCAACTGTGAATTAATAATATTTGAAAAAGGAAGTTTCATCTGTACTGAGCATGTGTAGCCTTTTCCCTTGTTCTTATTTTATTTATTTATTTATTTTTGGTTTTACAAGACAGGGTTTATCTGTATTGTTTTGGAGGCTGTCGGTCCAGCCCAGCCTCGAACTCACAGAGATCCACCTGCCTCTGCCTCCCGAGTGCTGGGATAAAAGGTGTGCGCCACCACCGCCCGGCTTCCCTTGTTCTTATTAACAGTAGACAACAACTTATATTGTGTTTATGTGGTCTTGGGTATGACCAGTGATTTAACACATGAAGTGCTTTGGGAAATGTGTACTTCAGTGGCAGAACTTATATTTAGCACATGCAGAAATTTGGTTCAATCTCTGGCAAAACACACACACACACACACACACACACACACACCCCGTTCTGGTTAATTTCATCTATCTATCTATCTATCTATCTATCTATCTATCTATCTATCTATCTATCTACTTTTGTCAACTTAACATAAGCACAGTTGTTTGGGGAGAGGGAACCTTAACTGGGAAAATGACTTCACTAGGTTGGCGTGTGGGCAAGCTCATGCGGCATTTTCTTGATGGAGTGATGTGCTTGGATCCAGCTCTGGGGATAATGTTACTCCCGAACACCTGTCCCTGGACGGTATTGGAAGCAGGATGAGCACAGCAAGGAGAGCAAGCAGTAAGCAGTGTTCCTCCATGGCCTCTGCTTCAGTTCCTGCCTTTGGTATGGAATTAATGCCGTCCCGGTGAGAACTCATGCCACCACTTAGAGATTAATAAACTCTTTAATGAGTGGGTCTGCCTAATGCACCAAAGAGGAAGAGCCCTGAGAAACATTCTATAGCTTATAGAGTTTCAGAGCCCTAAGTTACATTTTGAGCAATTAAACATGTTTCACAGCGACAGCAATTCCAAGGTTTGGATGTTTGGGAGAGATTTACGATGTAGAAATATTATCACAGTCATCCTGTCACAGATCACTGCTGCTTTTTCCAGGCAGCTGTTAACAAGGTCATCCCTTCTGCCTGGCAGAATTATGCTGATAAGAGAACCAGAGTATGCTTTTACCTAATTCTACTCCATACAACTTAATGTTTTCAAAGCAGGGTTAGTACATCCTTTATAACAACGACTTCCTCTGTTTCTTCTGCATCACCTTGAGTTCCCACCCTGGCTTCTTTGATCCAGAGTGTAAGTCAAACACACCCTTCCCTCCCCAAGCAATTTTTGGTCATAGTGTTTATCACAGCAATAACTAACTAAGACACACACCTGCACACACATACACACTCATGCACATGTACACACTACAATGGTCTATGTGTGTAAATTGTAAGAGAATGCTACATAATTTTACATTAGGGACGCGAGTACCTGAGGGCATTGGTACCTCACTAGGATCCTAGAACTAACCCTCTGTGGATATGTTTGTCCTTTGGATCTGAAATGTCCCTCAAAGGTCTATATGAGGAAGGCTTGGCCCACAGCTTGGCACTGTCAGGAGATGGTAAGCACCATTAACAGGTGGGAGCTAGTGGGAGAAATTCAGGCCACTAGAGACTGAGGGGGACACTGGGACTCTATCTACAGGGTGACTGTAGATGGGAACCACTGAGTGTGTGAGATAAAAGAAGACTTTCTCATTTTTTGTGTTCTTATGTACGTGTGCGCATGTGTGTGGGCGCACGTAGAGACCAGAGGACAACCCTGTGTGGTCTTCTCAGGCACCCTCCGCTTCTTTTTGAGGAGACAAAGTCTCACTGGCCTGAAACTCAAAAGTAAGGTAAACTGAGGCCCAGGGGCCATGCTGTCTCCATTTCCCCTTCACTGGGATCTCAGCAGCATAACACCACGCCACCATGCCTAGCTTTTTTCTTTTTAACGTGGGTTCTGGGGATTAAACTCGGGCAAGCATTTTATCAGCTGCAGATCTCTTCAGCTTCTCTTTCCCTTTATATGCTTAAAACATCTCAGGTACTTCATCACAGTAATAGAAAGCTGACACAGATACTGAGGGATGAGCACGCAGACCTTTGAAGACTATGCTGGGGACACATGTTTACAAGATAAAGAAATACAATTCTCACTGATGACAAACTAGCTGACAGCTGCTGGTCTCTGGGATTCTCTGTAGACGCTGGAGGTAAGATAGCAGCTAAGTAGTGCGTTAAGCCCTGGACCAACTTGGCTTGTTCTCACTGGTCACTGTGCTCCCATGGCAACCAGAAAGAAATGTTCCCTAGCCTGCTCAATTCCACTTCTGCTGGCAGTGGTGGTAGCCACTGCCATTCCGGGATTCTCAGAAGACTCCGAGACTATCAATAATTATTTCCTCTAGAGATGTCCAAGCTTTTTGACATTGTAATATGACTGACATTAAAATACCACATTGCCATCTGCAACTCTGTTGGATGCCTCCATGGCTAGCCTTGGGTACATGAATCCCACACACCACCTGTCAGACACGCCTGGTGTTCTCTTATCAAATGCTCCTGTGTAACTCAGTGAGACTTTCTGTGTGTGTGCAGTCCCGAGAGCAGAGTCTCTGTGTGACAAATTTCCTGTGTTCATGAAGAATCTGATCGTGTTAGTGTCTGGTCATGTCAGCCCCATTTGCCACCAGAGGCCTCCCATTATTTAACTTATTCATTCTTATATATGTGCATCAGTGTGAGTGTGTTGTGAATTGTGTGATGTGTACATGGCATTGTGTGAGGCATGAGTGTGAGTGCATGTGTGCATACTGCATGATGTGTTCGTGGTATGCTGTGTGTGTGTGCATGGCATATATGCAGTGTTGTATGGTGTGTGTTGTATGATTTGTGTGCTGTATGATATGTAAATAAAAGGAGATCATAATGTGTTGGAAGACACCTGTAATTCCAGCACTGGGAAGGCTGAGGCTGGAGGATTGTGAATTTGAGTTCAACCTGAGCTACATGGTGAGATCTTGTCTGAAATTAGTAAAAATAGCATAAAAGTAGGTTTGCTTTCTGCCTCGGCTCTGTGAATGATTAGGGTTGGGGGCTGTAAGTGATACCCCAGGTCTTCATGTTCAGAGAGAGGACTTTCATGGGTATTGTTTTTACTACCACCAATTCATCGTTGTCTCTGCAAATATTTTTTGAAGTATAATAAATAAGTCACTGCTCAAATGACAGACAATGATGCAGATGACAGGGGACCATATGGTGGTTACAAGACAGAATTGAGCGTTCTAAAGGACAAAACACTCATATTCATTTGCAGTGATTAACGAGGGTGTGATAACCATCTGCCGTGACTCATTAGTCCCATGGACAATTGCACCATGGTAAGCATCACCGTTCCACAGTCGGAACAGGAAGCATGCATTTTCTGTTGCTTTCTGAATACTGCTAATGTTGAAGTCACATCTCTGGTTCAGTTTGGCTGCTCGACTCTAGGTTCTTCCTAAGTGTTATTCTTTCTGGTCTGACTCAAAGCCAAGAAGGTTTCTCCCTGTATGTTTTGTAGGAGCTGATGTACATGTGTGTGTGGGGGAGGGGGCTGTGGGTATAGAGGCCAGAGGAGACATTGGCTGTCTTCCTCAGCCAATGAGTTCTAGGGATTTGTCTGTCTTCACCCCACTAATGCCAGGCACAGGCATGGGCCAGCACACTTGGCTTTTTACTGGATCTGAACTCAGGTCTTCATACTTGTGCAGCAAATAGAGTCATCTACCTGGCCCCTCCCTTTGTAGTAGCAGTTAGTGTTTTCTTCCATATTCTCCTGTCCGTTGGGAGGAGACAGGGATAAAACAGAAGCAGGTATGTCCTGTAGACAGGGTATTTTCATGTCACCAGATATGAGGGTGGACACTGAAGGAGACTCTGACATTCCTGTGATGGGCACCCTGCTGGGCTTTTGGACAGAGCTCATTCATCTTCCTGGAACAGGTTTCCAATCCCAAGTGTCCCTCCTGAGAAGTTTAATCCCCCTAATGATGTACTGTTCCCATCAGGGAGAGACTTTTAAGCTAATAACACATTATAGGACCAAAAAGAGTGGGGGAGGGAGTTAAGCAATTACCTAATGCCTCCGCTGCCACATGGAGCTTCATCAACAGGGGTCACTGGGTGGGGAGAAACACCCATCTTAACCTCACCCAGACGACCACCCAGTTCTTCAGCTTAGCCATGTGGCCAGCCTAAGGGGATTAGGGCTGATAGACCACCAAGACAAAGCGAGGGCACAGTTTCTCATCCCCAAACTCCTGAGGAAGAGGAGAGAGGTGAGCTCAGATTCATTGTGATTTGCATTTTTGCTTAAGAAAGGGCTGGCTTGGAGCAAGGAGAAAGGGTGAGGAGAGAAGCAGACTAACACCAGGGCTGAGGAGACAGCTAAAGTGACAGAAGAGTCCTGCTGGTTATAAGGGTTCTGTTGCAGAGGGAGGGGGCAGGTTAGCTGAGGTAGCCTGGGAACTGTGGTGGGGCCCTGATCTCTGGGAGGCCTGTTTGAGTCAATAGAGAACTAGATGTCCTTTCTGGAGGTTGGGGAGCTGTCGCAGTGGACAAGAAATAATGGCTTTTCCTGGCAAACAAGCCCACTTTCCAAGGTTCCTGAGGAATACTGCGTGTTCACCGGGTCAGAGTCCAGCTTGAGCTGAGCCCACATTGTCATTTTGGGGTGTTAGGACCTGACAGTTTCCTCATAGAGTATTGATGGAGTCCCTCGATGAATAAATCTGCTGGTGGCCATGCCAGGGGAGCGGCAGGTGGCAAGTGACTTCAGGGGATCGGCCCACCAGGAAGCAAAGCTCTCATGAGTGGATCCCAGGTAGACAAGGCCCCGAGAGCCTTGGCCTCTGCTTCTGTTTGTCGCTGCCAGTCTTGCTGCCATTTTTCTCTGGTATCTGGCATGGTACGAATGGGTGTGGGGAGATCCCCACTGCACTTGATGTAATGTGACTGTCCCACGGAACTGTCCCATTCTACTGGGATTTTTACCTGTAGATTGTTATGAAGATGATTTCCTCCTCAGTTGTGTTGTTTAGCTGACACAACGATTTTATACAATTAATAGTGTTAGTTTAGATAGTGTTCTGATGATGGAGGGTCTTTAATAAATACAGTAAAGGAGTATGGTGGAGGTTAGTTTAGTGGGAAATTTAATATAGGTAAAGATAGGATAAAATATTGCCCCACCCATGATAAAACAAGGGCTGCAGAGGATAGAAAATGAGAACAAGGAAACGCCACACAGGCAGTTTCTCTTGAGGAGCTGTATAGACTGCAGCTTAGGTTAATGATTAAGAAAAACAGCCAGTTTCCAGAAGCCCAGCTAGATCAAACTGTTGTGTTTTGGTTTGTTTTTGTTTTTCGAGGCAGGGTTTCTCTGTGGCTTTGGAGGCTGTCCTGGGACTAGTTCTTGTAGACTCACAGAGATATGCCTGCCTCTGCTTCCCAAGTGCCGGGACCAAAGGCATGTACCACCACCACCCAGCTAAGATCAAATTCTTTTAACTTTAATCTTGAGAGATATGTTCACAGGTTTCAGTGTGCATTATAGCTAAAACAGAGCTTTAAAAAACCCTGAAGAATAGAGATGTTTTTATTAATAGCTTTGAGGTAAGAACCCCGGGGAGACAATCTGAGTTTAGAAAGGGTTACAGCTGAGTCAGGGACTCCTTAAGGTCAGGGAACAGGAACAAAGCAGCCCAATTATCATTAGCTGGCATGCCTTTCTTGCTAGGAATGGCTGGTGATCAAAGGTGATGATTAATTCCTTGTACCCATCTCTGCCCTTAGCACTCTGATATATATATATATATATATATATATGTTAACAAATGTTTATGCACCCTGAAGACTTAAAGTAGAGATGACTGATTCTTTTTCATATATAAAAGTTTAGATTTGTGATTCTTCTAAGATTACGGTTTGAGACAAGTAATAAAATAACTGGTCCTTTCTTTGTAACTGCAAAGTGCGCCTGCCAGTAAAAGAACAGGCTGAGAAAACGGGGAAGAGTGGGAACGCATGTGTTAACCGGTGGCCTTCTCAGAGGGTGAGCAGTCATTTGTTGCTCACCCCCAGGAAGCAGTCGCCAACCTGGAGAGTAGTTCAGGTTGACGGTGCTTGTGACAACATTATTTTCTACGTACGATGAGCGTATTGGGGTACAGCCCCCGGGGAAACCACGCAGAGCTGTGCGCTCTTTACCGAGGCCTGCAGTGAGCGCTTGTCTCACACTTGCGTTTCCTGGTGTTTGCTCAGTCACGGTCTTACATGGCAGCATCATAGGAGTCTCACTGCTTTAACAATCTCCTGTCTGGAAGTGTTCACCCTTCTTCCCTCTGTAGACCCGACTCAAACCCTTGTAAAACACTGACCCTTTAATACTCTCTGTAGTATTACTTTGTCTAAAATGTCATACAGTTGAGCCCAGAGGTATATAATCTTTCAGATTGGTTTGCCTCGATAATACACATGTAAGGTTGCTCTGTTTTGCTTTGGGTTTTTGTTTCTGTTTTTGTTTCTTCTTCCTGTGACGGGGCAGTTCATTTCTTCTGTTGTTGCTTTGGTTTGTTTGTTTTGAGACAGAGTTTCTCTATGTAGTCCTGGCTATCCTGGAATTTGTTGTCTAGATCAAATGGGCCTCAAGCCCACATAGGTCTGTCTGCCTCTAAAGTATGTGCCTCCGCAGGGCTTGATTCAATTCCTTTTGTGGACGGTTAACTCATTTTCTTTCATGTCTAAGTAGTATTCTGTTGTACGGCTACACCAGGTTTATTTCATTTTTAACAGACATCACAGTTGCTTCTGAGTGTTGATGATAATGAAGGAAGGCCCTGTGTGTAAGCTTTGGAGCCTTTAAACTCATTTGTTTAATTACCAAGGAGTGGTTAGGTCAGATTGTGTTTAGCTCTCTGAGGAACTTGCAGATTGCCTCCTCAAGCAGCCACTTTGTTTAACATTTGCACTAGCACTGAATGAGGCAGTTAGTATCTTTGCCAGGGTTTGGTGTCACTGGTGTTTGGGATCTGGTCTGTTTTACTAGAGCTCAACTGGCATCTCATAGTTGCTCTGTGGATTTCCCATACTGTACAATTGCCCATAAGTCCCAGTCCCAGAGAGATCTGATACCTCTGGCATCCTGGGGCAACTCCATTCATGTGCACATACCCACAGAAAGACACACAGACACAGACACATAATTAAAAATGAAATAATAAAATATGTGACCTTTCAGAATATTTTAAAAAGAAAATTAGTAAACAAGTTATGGAAATGTAAACAAGGTGGAAGAAAACAAGGATGGGCGTTGAAGCACTTGGTTTATGCATGAAGAAACTGAGCCTTAGTGAGGAAAGCGGTCAGCTCAGCTCCAAGGAAGTGGGAGCGGCAGAGAGGAGATTCGAGCCATTTGTGACTTAAATAACTTATGTTCACAGAGCCATTGTAACCGTCTTGCCCTCTGCCTTCCCAGGGTGTTTCCCTCTGGAACAGAAAGTCACACTTGACCAAGTCTGGAGTTAACTTCATCTTCAAAGCAAGCACAAGGCACTTGTACTTTTAAAATCACAGCAAATACAGTAAGGTCAAGGTCCTCTCTATGTTTTCAAATGAGTCACAGCCTGGAAGGAACCCGCGTCTACCTTCCGTGAATAATATAAGATACGCGATGGTTCCTCTCATTCCCATTTTGTAGCGAAAACACACAGGCACCTTTCTGGAAATAAATTAACTGGAAGTCAGAGGACAGAGATCACATCTGCCAATGTGTGCCTTAAGTAGAGTGACACAGTGGGGTGGGGAGGAGGGCCAGCAGAGGAAGGGAGGAGACAAAACTGGTCATTGGCGAGTGAGTGAATGCCACAGACCAGGGTTTAGAGCCTCATCCCCTGCTGGAGACAGCCCTCAGTCCTAGCTTTACTCCAAGACAGAGAGAGCTTTATGCAAACAGATTCGCCATCCACTGACCCCCTGCAGTGAGTAGGCTGGAGCAGTCGCACTCTCTGTGTTCCCAGAATACCCGTCTTCTGGCTGGGTGTGGCACTCACAGAAGGACTCTCAAACCCTTGGGCTTTTCAGAGTTCTCTCTCCGGCACAAACTAACCCACAGAACTATTCAGTTTTATGCATCCCGAGCCAGGCATGGAGTCTACAATGTTGGGGAAAAGTACATGTAGAAATGGCCAGGAAGAATAGAAATATGCTCCCAATAGGTAAGAGTTAGGTATTAATCATTGCCATTCTGGAAATGTATAAAAACGAGCTGCTGTTCACATAAAAGTGATATGTATACCTTTTAGAAATTATTAGAGCTTATGCCTGGAAAATACTATTCTAGGTTGGTATCATGCCCTCTGCTAACAGTAAAGATATAAAAGCACCATACTATTCAAGACTACAGGGCTTGCATGTCTTTGAAATTGAAACTGCTTGTGCCTTGTATAAATAAAGACAGCTCGAGCTATTCAGGACCACTTGCTTGAACGACAACTGCTGGTCGGTGTCTTCATTCTCACCAACTCCACACCCCCATCCAGCACTCCAATCCTGCTAGAACAGGACTCCGACATCTAAGCTCTTGGGAGGAAGAGGTAGGAGGATCAGAACTTCAAAGCCATCCCCTGCTTCACGCAGAGTCCAAGGAAGGCCTAAGCTATCTCCAAAACTATCAAGCATAAAATAGGGTCAGTGCGAGGCACTTGCTTCCAAGACTGAGGACCTGAGTTTGAGTCCAGTGACACACATGATGGAAGGATGAGCAGCCTCCATGTGTCCTTTGACCCCCAGCCACACTAATGTCATGGTGCATACATGCACACTGATATGTACACACATAAAAACAAAAGCAGTCTTTCAGATCCTGCATATATTATCATTTTCATGTTGACTCATCCTTCTGAGGTCAGATAAGTGATGGAGAATTAAGGAGACTCGGGAAGAGAAAGAAACCCCTCATTCGTAGAACTACTTTCTGCTGGCTCAGAGCCAAGACTTTCCAGGCCATATGACCATGCATGCTTGATTGGTTGCACATACCTTTAATCCAGAGGGAGATGGATCTCTGTGATTTTTGAAGCCAGTCTGGTCTATACATCAAGTTCCTGGAAAACCAGGGCTACATAGTAAGACCTTGTCTGGACAAACAAACAATAACAAGATACACACCTAAATTGTCTACACAGGTAAAATGTGTATCCCTAAAGACATCTCAAGCAAGACTGTTAAAAGCAAGTCATTGTGTTTGCCTAGGGCTGGAACATTTTTCGCCTTGAGTCTTTCTCCATGTCTTCTTTCCCCATCTCTAAATCTAAACACACCCGAAAGCTGTCTTCCAATTCCATTTTTCCTTTTATTGAAAATAGTTTTTTGTATAATATATCCTGATTATAGTTTCCCCTCCTCCTCTCCCCAGTTGCTCCCCACCTCCCTTCCTGTCTGGATCCACCCCATATCCGACTCTCATTAGAAAATAAACAGACTTCAAAGGGAGAACAAGGTAAAATAAATTAAGATAGAGCAAAAAATTAGCACATCAGAATAGGACAAAACAGACAAACAGAGGGGAAAGAACCCAAGAAAAGGCACAGGAAACAGATATAGAAACAGAGACTCTCCTGTTCACACACTCAGGAATCTCATAAAAACACTAACGTAGAAGCCACAATGCACACGCAAAGCTGGCAAGAGATTTACTTTTGATTCCTTTTGCTCCTACTTATTCTCCTAGGTTATGGAGATATTTATTTATTTTTTTAAAAATAATTTATTTATTTTTATTATATGTGCATTGATGTTTTGCCTGCATATATGTCTGTGAGGATGCCAGAGCTGCTGAAACTGGAGTTACAGACAGCTGTGAGCTGCCACGTGGGTGCTGGGAATTGAACTCGGGTTCTCTAGAAGAGCAGCCAGTGCTCTTAACCACTGAGCCCTATGGTGATATTTAAACATTAACTCATTTATAAATAAAATTAATGTGTGATATTTTACATGAGAAGATCCAAAGTACACTAAAATTAGACATGGCAGTTTTGTACATGAGAAATATTGTGAAATGGTACAGAGCTTAACACATCAAAAATATTAAGAGTGCTTCATGGTGCTTGAGATGATAATGCTTTCCAATCATAAAAGGGAGAAAATGAAAACTGAGTTTTCTCACAAATACAACTGTTTAAAGATTTGAATTAAATATCTGCTTTCCTTTAAAAGCCCCCACTTCCCGCCTCGAATTATTTCTAGCAAATGCTACAGTATCTAGCTCTTCTCTTAGGAATTTGAGTTTGAGCTGGACCTAGTCCATAGACGTGGTTCAGAAGTTAGGAGAGCTGCCTGCTCTTGCAGCGGACCTGGGTTCAGGTCTCAGTGCCTACACGGTGACTCACGACTGTTTGTACCTCCTGCTCCAAGGGACCTGATCACTCTTCTGCACTCTGAGGGCTCCTGCTTGCACTGGTGTGAGTGCATATATGCAAGCATGCACGCGCACGTGCGCACACACACACACACACATGGACGGACGGACGAGGGGTGGGGGGCAGGGGTCCTTTGTCCCGACAGTGTGCCCGACAATGCGCCTGCGCACCTCTGGCTCCTGCCTGCTTTAGCCACTCGTGCTCATCGGTGCAACTGGGTTTAGTTTCTTCAGATCTTGAAGGCGAAGACGATGGCTAGAGCTGCTCAGTTTCTTATATATTCATTCACCCTTTCACTCCAGGAGAAAGACACTCCTAATAGAACACTTTCTGTCTTCCCGTGATCTCATCGTCTGTGGATTCTTATGCTACTCTCTGTCGGTATAGCGTGCATTTGTAATCCAAAGGAATTTAAGATAATAGAAACACAGACAGAAAAATACCACTAAAAACTATTGTATCACTACATAGGAAGACAAGTGCAGATGTTTGTCTACGGGAACCTGAGGTCACTGGAGATTAGGTTAAATGTCTGCCTTTTGTTTTCCAACCTCATTCTCTACATCAGTCCCCAGAACCAGCCACTCTCCGAATTTAGCATGTTCTCATTGTTTAAAAAGCATTATTTGCATGGTTTAAAATTTATACAGGGTAACTTCAATTAAAAGTTAAGTTTCAAATCTATGTTCTGTACATTTTAGGTGAAGGAGTTAGACTGAGTCTTGCTATGTAGCCTAGACCGGCCGGGAACTCACTATGCAGCCTTGGATGACCTATAACTTGCAACTTTCCCCTCTGTTACCCAGTGAAGTGTGGAGGAAATGTTTGTATGTAGTTGTTTGATTCTTACACCTGACAGGTCATGGGCTCCTGTGGCACCAGCTCTATCCAAGAACATCTTACCTTTTGGAAATGCAAATCAAAACTACATTGAAACTGAGCACGGTAATTTATGCCTGTGATACCAAGATCTGGAGGCTGAGGCAGGAGGATTGTGGTGAATTTGGAGCCATCCTGGGCTGCATAGTGAGAACCAGTCTCAAACCACCCAAAACAAATAAAATACTTTACTGAGATTCCATTTCAGCAGTTAGAAAGGCTACCATGAAGAAATCAAACAATATGTGCTATTAACGATGTGTGCAGGGGAAGGAATCTTTATACAGTGTTGCTAAGAATGTAAATTAGTGCAGCCAAAATGGAAGTCAGTATGAAAGCTTCTCAAAAAAATAAAAGCAGGAATTCAGTAGGATCTAGCTCATCTAGATTAATCTACAGAGATGCTGCTATATCCATGCTTACTGATGCTTCATAGTCAACAGCCAAAGTATGCAATTAGCACAGATAGCCATCAACAAATGAATGCATAGAGAAGCAGAGTTTTAGTCAGCCACTAAAAAGCATGGAATTGTATCATTTTCTGGAAAATGAATCTTCGATGGTGCATTGAGGGGGTTGTCATCACCAAGAACCAACTATTTCTCAATAGCACCACCATCTGGGGGCCAGCCACCTGATTCAACACGCGAGCCTTCGGGCTGTTCCAGGTTTTGGATACAACGCATTGTATTTAGTCAGGGTACTCTAGAGCCATAGCATTTATAGAATGAATTCTCTCTATGTGTAAATACAAAGGAATTTGTTGGAATGACTTACAGGCTGCAGTGAATGAAAAGTTCAAGAATCTAGTGTTGCTGAGTCTACTGGAGTCTCGCTGCTCCTCGGTGTGTGCTGGGACCCTGAAGAAGTGGCCTCCAGGGCTAGGGGAGGAGTGGAGGTGCTAGCAAGGCGGGGCAAGCAGGCAGCGAGCAAGAGCCTCCTTCTCCCACGTCCTCATATCGGCTCCAGCAGGGTGTGGCTCAGGTGAAAGGTGTCTTCCCGCTTCAAGATCTGCACCAAAGGTGTGCGTCTTCCAGCCTCAGATCCAGATCACAAGCGTACCCTCCATATCTGAATTGTAGTTCATTTAAGTTGACAACCAAGAATACGCATCACAATCTATTCCTTGTCAACTTGACTCACAAACATATCTCCTTACAGCATGGTTAATTTCCAATTGAAAACACCTAACATAACGATCCCACATACAACCTCAAATGCATTATATATTTACCCAGGTCATAATTATACCTAACATTATATAACTATGCCTCGTACAACTGCAAATGCGTGCATTATAAATTTAGAATGGGTGACACTGTCTCTTGGGGAACATCCTCCTAGTATCTCAAACCTACATGTGATAATCATTGATACTCTCTTAATTGACGTTACAACATATGATAAGGAAATGGAAAGAAAACACAAATATATGTACAAATACATTCTTAACAAAATATAACAGAAGCACTCATATCAGTTATACTACTGGTTTCTGCAACTGGTCACATGGGCTTAGCTGGTATTTATAACTCCCTTCCTCTGCCACCCATACTGTATTTCCTCCACCCTCTGCAAGCACAGTGGGTCTTGGCTCTTTCCTGGAGAAATGACCCACACCTTCATTTGTGATGATCTGTGCCCTTTGTTATCATGCCTGGATTAGACTGTTATAGCTTCCCATTGACTTTAATCACAGTATGTAGGAGCACCAAGAAACACCCTAAAGAATCTCCTGTACTCCAGGCATAATCTTTCTTATCTCCATTGTGGAGAGGTAATCCAATTTCTCCATGGTAATCTGGGTCTATCACCCCCACTAACCCTGTTATCTCTTTCCTAGCCTGTTGGTTTAGGGGCATTAGAAGCCCAAAGTGACCAGGTGGAAGTCTGGGTTTACCGTTCAGTGGATGGTTTGTTGTGGCTCCTTGCAGGAGCACCCCCCAACTCTGGAACCAAAACTTCTAGGCCAGCAAAACTTAGGGCTACAGGAACAGTAAGCAAAAATTCCCCTTGTGGGTCACTAGGAGTGATAGTGAGAGGAGCTATTCCCTTTTCCAGCCCTTGATTCCTGGACCCATGGATCCTGGCTACAGGAGAAACCATGCCATATTAGACACTGATTCAAAACATATACACTGCCTTCTGGAGAACCCTGGCCCAGCTCTGTAAGCTGCTGCTACCTAACTGACTCTGTAACTGTGTCTTCAAGAAGGCCATTCCATCTTTCTAGCAGACCGGCTGCTTCAGGATAGTGAGGAATATGGTAAAACCAGTGGATTCCATGGCCGCGGGCCCACTGTCACACTTCTCTGACCGTGAAGAGAGTACACTGGTCAGAAGCAATACTGGGTGGGTTACCATGTCAGTGGATCAGGCATTCTCTAAGTCCATGGATAGTCATGTTTAAAGGAGCATTAAGTGCAGGAAAGTCAAATGCTTAACCAACTCTGGTATCTACCCCAGTAAGGACAAAGTGTTGTCCTTTCCACTGAGGAAGTGATCCTCCAAGTTACTGACTAGACACCCCAGGGAATAGTGCAGCATCTGGGGCTCAGGGCTGGTCTCTGATGTTTTCAGATCTGGCACTCAGCAGCAGCTGTAGACAGGTTAGCCTTGGTGAGTGGAAGTCCATGCAAAACCCTCCAGTGGAATGAGGTGGTTTGGAAGAAAATGGCTCCCAAAGGGAGTGACACTATTAGGAGGTGTGGCTTTGTTGGAGAAGGTGTGGCCTTGTTGAAGAAGTGTGTCACTGTGGAGGCAGGCTTTGAGGTCTCACATATGCTCAAGCCACACCCAGTGTCTCAGTTCACTTCCTGATGTCGGCATATCAAGATGTAAAGCTCTCAGCACCCTCTCCAGCACCATGTCTACCTGCACACAGCCATGTCCCACCATGATGGTAATGGACTGAACCTCATGGTCATGGTGTCTCTTCACAGCAATAGAAATCCTAAGACACATGTAGTTATCTGCTGAAGGATGGACAAACAATGTGACTAGTGGCTCACAGGGACTCACGCTGGCATTTTCACAAGAGCAATGGTGAGACATGGGCAAACTCAGTGTAGACAGCAGCTTCATAGACCGGAGTACCTGAGCAACAAGGGTTCCCACAGGAACCGTTTCATTCTGCACCTGTGAGGTTTCGTCTCCTCTTTTAGCTCCATGGGTTGCAGTGCTGGGGATTGAACTTGCAGCTCTGCGAGTGCTGGACAAGCCGTCCATCAGCTGAGCTGCATCTCTAGTCCTTTGGTCCCTCCCTCCCCGCCCCAGACATTTTAGATAGATACTTTGTCTTGTGACTGAAAATGAAACTTTAATGTTTTAATTCTCCTTGCTTCTCAGTTCTAGTTTGTTATGCCCCCTTCAATAAGAGAATAAGAAAACTCCACCAACAGTACTTGAGCAATACCTCCCACTCATTCTCTGCTTGGAAGGAGCACATAGCATTGTTTTCAGATCCTGTAAAACACTGGCTTTGCAAAGAGTAGGAGTCTCATCCCAAACACGCAGTCCAAAGGGAACTAGCCGTCATCAGTCCTAGAAACTGAATCATGAGGTAAACACCTCTGTTAAGACAGTATCCAAGGTACTTGTGTTGTCCTTTATGTTCACAACCACAGAGACTCTGTGGAGTGGCATCAATGTATCCCAAGCCTGGGATGGAAACAGGAGAAACGGGACAGCGGTGCTGTCCTGGTCACGAGCATCGTCTGTTTATCACTAAAATGTCCTCCAGTTAAAGGTGAATGTCAGAACAGGGGATGAGGGTGTCTTACAGGGAGCACCTCTCTGGTTTGAAGGAGCACCTCTTGCTTATCCCCAGATGTATCCACTATGGACACTTGAGTTGTTTCTAAAACGGTACACATCCTTTCCCTACAGTGCCATCTGCTGCCAGCTTCTAACATTGCACTCTTCCCTGTCAGACCTGGCCTGCGAGGAGAGAAGGGAAAGTTGCTGTCACTATGGCAACGGTTGGTGAAGCACTCAGAGGAAATACACTAAAATACAGAGGATCTGAAACCTCCATCCCGCCTCACCCGATAGGATGCACACTAAGTGACATGAGGAGGTATTAGAGAAAACCTGGGCGGAGTAAAGCTCAAGTGCCAGGCACAGTGGTGCCTACCTATGGTCTCAGTTACTCAGAATTGTGAGGCAGGAGGATCACTTGAACCCCAGGAGTGTAAAGCTAGTCTCTTAAACTATCCAGAAAGAGTGGTTTCTGCCTGTAATCCCAACACTCAGGAGACTTAGACAGGAGGATAGTAAATTCAAGGCCAGAGGAGACACAAAGCAAGTTATAGGCTATCTTGGACTACACAGTGAGTCCCGGTCTCAAAAACATAACAATACAAAACAGAAACCTGTATGTAGAGAGATGATAGCCGATTGACAGACAATACATACAGATATTACATAGATAACAGATAGATAGATAAGTGATGGATGATACGGTTAGATTAAGTAATGAATTAGATTAAATAAGTAGATTATCAGTGACAAAGTAAATAAATGACTGATCATGATAGATACATGGATGGATGGATAGATAGATAGATACATACATACATATATACATACATAGATGATAGACACATAGATGATATGTGATAGACAGATGATGGATGGATGGATGGATGGATGGATGGACAGGTGATTGGCAGATGCTAGATAGAGACCAGTGACGTCCAGTTTTATACTGTGTGGTCATAAACCTTTCTGATACTCATATCTGAACTTACTGTAGACAATGAGACATATAGATACCTGAAAAGAAGCTATCCCACACCTAGGTTCAGGAAATGCTGAAACCCAGAAGGTCTGCCAGGCAGTGAGAACCTCACATGTAAAACGGGAAAGTGGGGGCACACATCCCGTCTCTGGGTTCCTTGGAGGAGCAGAGGGGGGACAGTGAGTGTGATGCGGTGGTGAGAGCTGAGGTCTCGGTGGTGACTAGGAAGTGACTCTTCACAGTGGCCTCAGTGAGAAGCCAGCTTTATCCTGAATGACGGAGCAAGTCACTGGGCAGTTTTGAACAGAAGAATGCCAGAACCACACTTTGACTTGAAAAGATTGTTTTGAAGAAAGGAGTGACATAAGATGTCCTAGAAGCTGGCAACAGGAGCAGAAGCTGTATGTGTAGAGAGATGAAGCAGAGAAGATACTGACAGAGAGGGACAGACTTAAGGAACAGCTCCAGGACTCAGGCATCGCGCATGCCTGGAATGGCTCCAGGACCCAGGCATCGCGCATGCCCGGAACTAGGAAGGTAGAGGAGGAGGGCCAGAAGTTCAAGGTCATCCTCACCTACAGGTGAAGTTTGTGGTCAACTTGGGCTATGCGAAACCCTGTCTCAAAACCCAAAAGGCAAGGACACAAAACAGTGGTGTGTGGTTATGTGTGAACGGCGGCGCTAACTTCTGAGAGTAGGGATTCCGGAACAAAACTAAAAGGTTGGCTCTTAAAAAAAATCAAGTGGGTATGTTAAAAGCATCCAACTAAAGTAGAAAGTCAGGCCATATGGCTGCAAACTCCAGGGTTAGGACAGGGACACCTTGAGGCCAGCATGAGCCACATGGTGAGTTCCTGTGTCAAAAAAGGCAAAAGGAAAGAAGAATACAGGAGAAGAAGATTCCAGAATCCTAGAAAATGGGCATGTCACAGCAGGAAGAGCATCCATAATGGCAAGCTTCCTCAAGCAACACCCTAATAAAAGGCAAGCAGAAGCCCATGGTGGCAGTTTGGGCTGGAGCAAACAGTGAACTCCTTAGTAACATTGAGCTCTCCTGAACAGGAACATCAGTGGCCTGGGGGTCCAAGTCATCCTAGGGAAGAGAGCTTGAACTGTTAGAGAGTGTGCCAGTGATTATATAAGATTCTTGGTGTATGGAACACTGCCAACACACGTGACAAGAGAACTTAAGAGGGGCTTGTTTGGGCTCATGATCTGTCTGTCAGGGTGTGGAGGGCATGCTGGCAGGTGTGTGCATCTGCATTCAGGAAGCAGAGAGAGAGATGAATGCTGTGTTCTCCTCACATGTGCCCTGTAAGTCTTGAACATCAAGTCATAGGATGGTGCCACTGTCAGGGTGGTTCCTATCCACCCAGGCAAACCTATCTGGGTTCAGCCTCACAGATGTGCCCAGAATAATCCTAAAATCCAGTCAGATTGGCAATGAGGACTAACCATCATGCAACGTATTAAATATGGTCATGCCACACAAAAAAGGTGTGTGTGAGTGTTAGGAAGCTTCAGCAGCAGCTGGCTTCTGCATGACTTCTTCAAAAGATATTTATGCCTCCTTCCTCTACCATGCCCTTTCTCCCTGACTCCAGTTTAAACTTCCCTTTATATCCACTATTCTCCATTACCCTGTCATACAGTGAATTCTCTCCTCCGCTGAAAGCCAATCCTCAACAATGCTCTTACTAGACATCAGAGGCTAACCAGTAAAAACCAGTGCCAGGAATAGGTTATTGCTTTTGGAGTTGTTGTCAAGTGAGGGTGCGTAAGTCTCAAATAGTTTAGGCTATTGTCAATGCCAACTGGCTGCCCTCCAAAACTTGGTGACAAGACCCTATTGCTGTTTAGGCATGGTTACGCATGCTTTTATCTCAGCACTTGGGAGGCAGAGACAGGTAGACCTCTATAAATTTGAGGCCTGGTATACATAGGAAGTTCTAGGCCAGCCAGTGCTATGTAGAGAGGCCTGGTTAAAATAAAATAACACCACATACATGAACCATAAAACACGGAGAAATCAAGCTGCTACTGGCCTGGAAGTTTCATCATTTCTGGCTAGCTTTCAATGTGCTCCATATGGTACCGGAGAGGAAAGCAACCAGTCTTCCTCAGTTGGTGAAACTTGCAAGCTATAGCAATGACAGGCTGGCAAGACATGCCCACTGGTAGACATTGTGCATGTAATCAACCAGTTTCTGATTGCATTTAAGTCCCAATCCACAAGATAAAGCCTACACATTGTATTGTTATCAGGCATGGATTCCTGGACCCTTGGGGGATTAATAGCATTTACCTGCTAATATGCTATTATCCTGCTAAATGAACATAATGTTACACTAGCCTCTGCTACTTATTCATATATCAATGCAGCTCTTAGCCCTTGACAGATAAGCTTCTATTTGGAGCAGACTGTTATTGATACCGAGACCTACAACTGGCCAAGGTGTAGCCAATGAGAGACTGCAGAGTGCGCAGCCTTAAGTGGGACCTCCACACCACGCCCTCTTCTCCAAAGACTCAGGGATTGCTGCAGAAAGAGCAGAAGAACCCGAGGCAGTAGATGACTGCAGGGAAAATAGGACCTTCCGGACACAGCAGGACAACTGCCCATATGATCACAGTGATTGTAGCAATGTGCACAAGATTTTACTCCAGAGGACATTTTAGCATGGAGATCAAAGTTGCGCACACAATGTCACCTCTAGCTGTGGCACTATTGACAATTGGGAGCTGCTGGCAGAGAGGGGAGACCATTTTCTCTGAGATTGTAGCCCCCGATAAGTAGAACATTCTCCAGTAGAAAACTCTACAGTCAAGAATATACGGGCAGCACAAATTGGTCTTGATGGCAAAGAAGGTGGGCAGACAAAATGCTGGGTGGATAGGGAGGTATAGTGATGTATTATCTATGATTTATCAAAGCTGGCCTGAGGATTCAGAAAGCAAAGCCAGCCTCATGCTATAGAGATCCAGGCAGTGGTGACATACACCTTTAGTCCCAGCAGCTAGAAGCTAGGAGGTGGCGGTACACACCTTTAATCCTAGGACTCGGGATTAAGAGATAGACGGATCTCTCTGAGTCCAAGGCCACCCAGGGATACACAAGATTGAGTCAGTCTAAAAGAGTAACAGATCACACGCCTGTAATCCCAGCACTAGAGGGATATAAAAGATAGAAGCAGGGTCTTCAGGATTCAGTATCATTCTGGATTCTGGATCATTTATTAATTCATGTTACAGTGAGGAGGAGATATTTTGGAAGAATTAGGGAAGAAGAGTGACCATGATCAAAACACATTGTTCAAACTTCTTAAAGAATACATTTTTTAAAAAGTGAATAAATGCCGGTAGGTGGTGGTGCACATCTTTAATCCTAGCACTCAGGAGGCAGAGACAGGCAGATCTCTGTGAGTTCAAGGCCAACCTGGTGTACAGAGTGAGTGCCAGGACAGCCTCCAAAGCTCCTCAGAGAAACCCTATCTAGAAAAGCCAAAAAAAAAAAAAAAAAAAAAAGAAAGGAAAGAAGAAAAAGTGACTAAGAACACTAAACATATAACTCTTGAACTGTAGGAACGGTCCAGTTAAGGCAAGATGCCACTCATCAAGATTTTAAATGGAGAAAATGCAAATTGATTTGAAGTGAGCACATCTAAACTGAGAATGTCGTCAAGAGGATCCCAAGCTTAGCAGAAGCTTCAGAGGAAAGCATCATCTTAAGTTGCATCCACTAAGGTGCAGAGACACCCAGAGTGTGATGACGGGGACAGAGCCTACTTAGAGCTGGCCACAGATCTAGGCAGGCACTGCCTACATGGTATAGTATTTTCAGATTGCAAAATGTAAGAATAAGAGTGGCGTGCAGGTTTGCACGAAGATTTCAGAGAGCCAATGAGCAGATGTTGTGTGGCTGGGCAGGGTTTCCTGTGAAGAAGCCCATGAGAAGTCACTGCACAAAGCTGTGAAGGGGAGACCTGTGTTGCAATTTTCACCCTGGTTATGCAGTTGTTAACATTATAGTAGCAAATGGATACCACATATTGATATATTTCCTTTATTTTACACTGAAAGTAAATACTTGCAGAAAACAGAAGAGATGTGATCTGATGAAGCAGAGGGAACGAAAAATGGATGCTTAGAATGGAGCTTGGCGGAACAAAGTGCAGAGCTGAAAGAAAATACGGGGAAGAAAGAGTGGAGGATGAGTTACACCAGACCATGGATGTGGACAGGGTCTTTCATGCCCCCAGGGCCCAGAAAGAATGTAAAGATGTGGATTTCCAAATTGTTATCCATATAGAAATCTTCCACCAGGAACCAATCTACAAGCTGACTTAGACAGTCTCTACGCCACAGCAGCATTGTACAACATCTTATGAGCTGCACATCCAGATGGCAGCACAGTGGGGACATGGGTTAGCACAAGGTGACACTGGAGAAACAGGTCACTTTAGTCATTTGAGTGGAGGCCATCTAAAGCTGAAAAAATCAAGATAGTCTCTCCTTAGACACGAACAGTATTTATTGTGTTTCATTCTATTAAAGATGAGTGAGAGGCAATCACATCACCTAGGAAAAACTTTCTAGCGCATTATCCCAAGTAGAGAACCCCATTTAGGGGCTATGATGATTGACGGTCTCAGGGTTCTGGATCTGGCCCAGGTGATGGCGTAGGTGGGATTCATACAGGTTTCCAGGGAGGGGACTGAGTAAACTCAGTGAGATGTTTGTGGCTTCTCTGCAGGCACTTCCAGTGTTACTGGGTAAGCCCATATGACACCTGGTGTCACACACTGCAAGTTCTAATCTGTCCCCTGCTCTAGTCAGAGAAGAAGGTAGACTGTGGACAGTGTTGCTGCCCTGTCACCCAGGCTGAGGTAAGAGGCTCTGGGAGCTCAGCCCCTCCTCAGCCTGCATCAAGGTGAGTAGGGGCTCCTGGGGTAGGTGTTCTCTACGCCTGTCCTGGAAATACAGGTCGAGATTGTTCCACCTCTGAACTGGGGGCTGAAACTGTGACATGGGAAAGTTCTTGGCTCCCTGGTGTCTTTGTAGACCACCTGCACAGTGACACAAACGTCAAGGTGGAGCAAAGTAAGGAAAAGACAACACCCACAGACCTGGCCTGGTACTCAAGGGCTGGGTCATCCTGGAAACCCCTAGACTTCTGTTGTCTCTGCAGTGATGGGATGATAACTGCAGAGTGATAACACCAGGTGAGGATGACACCTCATGGTGACCATGCCTTCCCCACCTGCCCCTCCCTCCCACAGACTCACTGAGGCAGAAGGAATGCTGACTGTCCCCATCCATCACTGCAAGACAGACAGCACCACGCTGAAAGGCGGGAGCATGAACTAGGAAGTGGCTCCCATCTGGGAAGGAGCCATTAGCAACAGAGGATGAGCTTCAGGAGGAAGAAGGTTTTCTTTGCAGGAAAACAAAACAACCTTTATTACCGTGAAGGCACGGGGAAACAAGGGCTGGGTGATGAGATGGCTTTTGGAAGACCTCTTGCTCTTTGGCCTATGCTGCTAAGGTCCATTTGGGGTGACCAGCTCTCTGGGCTGCAGCATATGACTTCTCCTTGTCTCCAGTTTCCCTGTATGTGACTGGATGGTGGTTCTCTTTGGGACTGATGAGGTGGCCACAGCCCATTCCTTTCTTTGAACTTTGATGCAGGTTAGAGGCACTATGGGCAATGCCTGATTGCTGTTTGTCTCCAACATCTCTGTGCATAAATAGACGGCTGTGTCCCTTGGGGCTGGCATGTGGACAGCAACCCATTCCACTCTTCATTATGATTTGATCTGGGTCATAGGCTCTCTGGGAGGCAACACGCAACTGAAGCTTGTCTCCAATTCCCCTGTACCTACACAGATGGCTGCTCCGCTTGCGGGTGGGGACTTGGTCGAAGCCCATTCCTCTCTTCACTCTGTTCTGATGTTGATCACAGGCTCTCGGGGCACTCAACTGATATTTATCTCTGATTCCCTTGTACGTGAAAGGATGGCTGTGACTCTTGGGGCTGGTACGACCAGAGCTCATTATTCTTGTTGGTCTTCCATTCTTTAAGTCATAGAAACCTGCAGGAGAGTGGCAAGAGCCACCCACCGGGGATGTCAGTGGTTCCACTTTACAGCATTGTACCTCTAATGGGTCCTCTAATTTAAGGCCCAGCCAGTTCACCAAGATCTGTACCACTATATTCATGAGGTACTGGACTTCAGTTGCCATACTGTAGATGACCTTTTGTCTTGTGACTGACTCCTGGGTCATCACAGTAGCTGGTGGGGAGCATTCATTCTTCAGGGGATCCCCCAGCCACTTGTCCTTTGTCTTGAGGTTGAGATATTGTAGAATATGCTTTATGATTTTCTTCAGGTAGCTTTCCAGAGGATCCTGTTCCTTTCCTAGCATATCAAGGGAGGGCTGACACTCAGTCATGGCTATATCCTTGAGCAGGGTGGAGCCTGGCGTAGAGGGACTTCCGCTCTCAGGCATTTCTTCCTGGCACACGACTCTAGGTGTCACAAACTCCTCCCACTCATCATTGGGATGAAACACCTTGTGATTCTTTGCTTGAATTTTATCCTTGGGAAGTCTGAAGTCCTCAGTCTCTTGGCTCTGATCTCTCCTCATGAAGACTTCACCTAGGCCCCGGGAGGTCTTGAGTATTTTGGGTCTATGCTGAAATCTAGGAAGCAAGTGCTCTGAAGGCAAGGTTACTGAACTGGGGATGTCTGGACAATGGTCCACGGAACAGGCCTGTGGCTGCTTGATTGATCTGAAGTCAGCCTCACTACACACTTGTGTTTTTAGAGCCGAGTCTCCTGAGTGCTGTGGAGTAGGTGTTTGGAACTGACCTGGGCTTCTATTGGCCTCTGTAGACGCAAAGTCCCTGAGGTGGATATCGATGGCTTGGCCATTGGGAATCTCTGTGGATCCCAGGCTCACTTTCCAGGCAGGGTGTGCCTCTTCTTTCTCCTCTGATCTATAGGTTTGTTTGACCACTGAAGGTGGGACCCTTTCTTGAGGACCCAGCATTGTCCCACTCCAGCAGGGACGTCCTGAGACCACATTCTTAAACCTCTTCCATGGTGCATGCTTGTGCATTCTTGGGCTGGTACTTGGGTGTAGGCTGCCTCTTCCAGTCCCTCTGACAGTCCTGCTCGGCTGGGTTCTTGCCTGGAAGCAGAAAGCCTGGGTCTGAGCACTCAGGTAGCTCCGCCATGTAACTGGATGGGCCTTGGAGGGCCCATGGCTGGCAGCTGGTGGAGTGACTCTTTGCATCTCCTGAATCTCTGATGGTGAGTGTACAAACAGAGGAGTCTGCAGCCTGGCAGCTGACACAGTTTCTACCCTTGTCCCTCCTGGATCTCGGTGATGCAAATTTTCCAGGATCATGGCAGCCTTGGAATAGTATTCAGCCTTAGAACCACAGGTGGGTGAGGAGGAACATGTAATCTGGGGAAGGGATGAGGCTGGAACACCCAGTGGGGTAAGATCTCTTGACTCGAAAGTGTGTAGATATGGTTTCCATCTGCGTTTCACAGAAAGCTGTGTGATATTTGATTCCAGCTTCCTTTGGATTTTAGGGTCAAGGAAGGAAAGGTCCTGGGTGGTGTTCACATAGGACCGCTGATCTGTCCTCAGTGCAGACTTCCTGGGTTCCAGGCCCTTCCTAGGGCTGCTGCTTGAAGTGCAAGGCAAGTCTTTGGCCCTAAAATCAAGGCCCTCCTTGGTGGGGGTGTGTATGTTATGTTTTTCTGGGCCCTCCTTTAAGGGCATCCCGGAGGAGTCAAAGATGGAGGGCTGGACAGGCTCGGGGAGGTCAGGCTTGTCCTTGGGCTGGAAAGGACCGTTTGCTGGGAAATGTCCCTGCATCTGGGTCAGCTCCTGGGGTGGGAGGAGCCTGGATGGGGAACCTGGTTGTTCTCTCACCTTAGTCCCCCTGCATTCGCTCTGTGACTCCTCATGGTGCTGGAGGACCTGACGACACTCAGAAAGGATGGAGGCTGAGCTGGTAGCTTCAGTGAGCAGGGTGTCCCCGGGGAAGTTGTGAGGGGGCTGGCTAATGTCTTCTTGACGTGTTTGGACATTAGAGCCTATGGTGTCTTTCCTCTCCAGATCCTGCTGCCAGGGCTGGTTTTCAGTCCGGAGGGACACCTGCATCCTTGTCTCACTGGTAGAACCTGCTTTTACATAGGTTCTGCTTGTAGATGAAGAAAGTGATTGGTTTGTTGTAGAGCTTATGAGGTTGTCCAGTGTCTGAGCCTCTGTCACACATGCCAAGCTTGGTGTCACAAGTTGGTGGGGCAATGGCTGGGCCTGAGACATCTGTGAAGGTCCTTGAGCCATGGGTAGAGCTGGGAAAGGGCCACATAAATCGCTGAATCTCACAGTTTTACGCCCTGCAGAGGAAGGTCTCTTGGAGACCCAGGCAGAAGCCACCACTGACTCAGAGAGCATGGAGGAGGGCATGCCCCCGAAAATCCGGCTAAATTTCTGCTGCATAAGATCCTCCAAGAACTTGAGAGAAGACAGCAGCTGAGAGAGGGGAAGCTGATCTGGTTTCTCATTAGGGTTCCAAAAGGCATGTGGTGTAGAGTCCAGTAAAGTATGCTTGCTGGGGCTGCAGAAGACAGGAGGCAAAACCATCAGCCCCAAGCAGAGGGTCAAGAGGCCCATCAGTCTGTGTAAATACGATACAAGTGTCCCATGGTCCCTCCACGGCCTCCACCTCCATATTCTGTACCCCAATCCCACCCTGTGCAGAATCTCCAGCACAAAGATCCCCTGAGCCTGAGCTCACACCCTGGTATGAATAATTCTACAAGACAGAGATTTCTTACATTTTCACAGGCTGTGGTGCATTCTGGGTATCTTCCACATTCTCTCTGCCATCTCTACAGCCTGGAAACAGTTATGCATGGTGAGCACGAGGACCGAGATCTCACAGGAGAGTGAGGCACCTGTCTTAAAGTCCACCCGTCCTAGAGCTCTAATACCCAAGCACCAGAGCTCAAGCATACGGAACCCTGAAGATGAGCACGTGGCGTGGAGGCACCATATCTCTTCATTTACGCTTTCCTTGCTCCTCTCTCAACCCCTGTCATCCTCATCCAACACTGTGAGGACACAGGATCAGTCTTCTGAGAGAGGAGTGGGCCTGAGGGAATTGCAGCTGCCTGTTCAGGTGGACCCAGGGGTCCCCCATGCATGGTCACATGCCTTGAGCCACACCCCATGGGCAGCCCCTACCCCAGGCCAAGCACAGCTTCAGTCTGTCACAGAACCCGGGATTTCCCTGATTCTCATTTCCCCCAGCAGCCTCCTCTTCCTTGTTGGTGCTCTGCATCCTGTATCCCCACAGGTGTGGCTGTCATGGCTCCCATCACTGAGGGGTGGGGCAGATGGATCTGCTCTCCAGAGGAAAGCAGAGGCCTACCTTTTGCAGAAGCAATTTTCTTCCTGGTCCTGCTCCGTCCCCTCCTCGTCACCTGAGATTGAGGAAGGACAAACGTGAGCGGGGCCCCTTCTTCCTCTCTCTAGTGGACAAGCTGCCTGCCCTCTGTGCTCGAGGTTAACACGGAATCCACATTTCCCAGACTTTCCCTCTTCCATCCTTGACTCAGTTGTTCTATGCATAGATGCATTTCCTCTTGGAAAACACAAGCAGGGCTGTCTATGCCACACTCACACGGATGTCCTCAGTCAGTGTTCCTCAGACGGGATCCCACCCAAGGCTGAGCTCTGCTGCTGCCGCCTCTGGCTGTCAGGTAAGATCTGCTTCCTCAGACCGGAGGTGACTCGAGTCCTGATCTGAGGCCTTTGGTTTCATCAACCCCCCCCCCACACACACACACACCAGCTCAGCAGAAACAAAAGCGTGTGGCCGAGCAGAGGACAGATGACTTCTTTCTCAGAGCCTGTCCTGTCCCAGAGGTCCCCACCATCTCAGGAATGCTGTTGTCCACAGAACCACCGTCTTCCTTAGTGGCGCTCTGCCACACCACACAGGGGGTCTGAGAGCTTCATGCACACACCTCAAGGCCACTCTCCTGTCTGCCCTGCTTTCCAGCCCCTGCTGATGAGATGCTGTTCTTTCTGGAGGTTTCCTCTCACCTGTCTCTCTGCTTGCCTAGCAAATGGGAAGTAACAGCAGGGAACAGCAGACTGAACACACCCCATTGTGTTCCAGCCAAGGCTTTCCTCACCTTCGGGGTGTCCTCTCCACTCCCAGGTGGTGGTGATGTGGGGTATGTCTTCAGGAAGGGGATTAGTAGGAGGAAGAGCCACACTCCACAGATGACACTGAAGATCATGTCCATGGATATGAAATTGGAGCTGGGGCTCATCCATGACTCACTATCGCCTGTCAGCTGGAAGAGAGCAGTCTCCATCTTCTGATTTGCCCACACCTCTCAAGCCACTGAGCCCTGGGAGCACAGCCTGAGGCTGTCAGGAGGGCTGAGGCCCACATCACACAGCTGAGGCCTCCTCATCACAAAGGGCTCCTGGCAGGAGGGAGGCAGCCACAGCCCCTCCTCAGCCTCCAGCCCTGCAGGTCCTGCTGCCTCCTGGGTTTCCCTGCTCCCTCCTTCCAAGTCCTCCTGCTGAAGCAGCCAGGGACACAGCTTCCTCCATGCCTTGTCCTTCCCCTGAGCCCCAGAATTTCTCTGTCTCCTAGAAGGTGTCTGCTTCAGCTCATCAGGTTCCTAGTTTCTGACACATTGGGTTTCTCTGTGGAACTCGAGTGTGACTCAGGGATTGTTGCTCTCAGTGTGTCTTCTCTCTGCAGGTCCCAGTCTGTTCATTATGAGGTCATGCCTTGCCTTAACTCAGACATGGAACTTCCTTTTGTCTCACACTTATTTAGCTGGGTCAGTTTGCAATATAATTCAAAAGAATATTATTTTAATTTACTAACTTCAGTGAATAGAATGTCAAGGAAAAATGAAATTCGGTACTCTATCATAAGAATGTGTGTGGCTAATTGTGAAATAAGTTCAGTATTTTAGTGTTTCACATTTGTTTCTTTTATTCACTTTTTAAAAATTTCATAAAATTATGTGATTCATTAAGGTCTTTTTTGTACCTAATTGTCTTGCTCTTGTGAGCCATGTGGATGTGTGGGTATCTGCTTGGCAGGATGTGGACAGCATCCTTTGAGTTCATGCTCAGGAATGGTAGTTCTGAGCATCTGGTAGTTCTGTGTTTAGCAGCCTTTATTCCAATTCCCACCATGTTGCTTCAGTTTACATGCCCAATAGCAGTTGCTGAGGGGTTCCCTCCCCACATCCTTGCCAGAATTTCTCATTTGTTGTCTGATCTCAGCCATTGTGGTTTAGGTGAGATGGAATCTCAAAGGGGCCTTCACTTGAACTTGCGTGAAGGATAAAGATGTTGGAGACCTTGTAAAATAACTGTTTGTAATGAGTACTCTTCCCACCAGCCACCTGGGTCCTGCAGTTGTCTCAGCCTCCAAATAACACATGAAACACTATATTATGAAGCTGTTGGCTATTTGCTTGGTTTCTTATCAACTAGCTCTGACTTAATTATTAACACACAACTGCTACTGAGTATTTTCACATGGTCTTCTCTTACTGGAGAAAGGGTCCAGACCTCTTACTTCTCCCGCATCCTACATCGTGACTGATTGTGCCTCTGTTTCCCAGAATCCTCCTTGACTTCTAGTCCCTCCTAACTTGCTTCCCTGTTGGTCAACAGTGCTTTATTTATACCAATCATACAAACATACACAGAAGGACTTCTCCCATCACCTCCTCTTTTCTGTCTAAATAAAAAGAAAGGTTTAAACTTTAACACAATTAAATTATATATAACAGAACAGTTATCAAGTGAGAACCATAGTTACAATAGTTAGTCTATTAACATTTAGTGGATTTAAAACAAGTATTTTATCATCTATCCTATCTGAGTTTAAATCTTATATGTAACTTATGTTTTATCATGACTAAGGAAAACTATAATTATACCTAGTTGTCTTCAACTGCATCAAAGACTACAGAAGGATAATATATAAACTCTAGAATTTGACAGAGACACCTTGCTACCTTGACAGTCACCTGACATTCCTCTGTAACGTTGGGGCATCCATCTTCAGCCCATAGGCCGCAGTGTGTCTGGCACACTTCTCAGCAAAGCAGGAAATTTTAAACTGTCTGCCTGCCTTGGCAGTTTGTCAGTAATATTTCTGTGTCCTGCAGAATGTCTGGCAGACTCTTCCATGAAGCAGGAACCCTGTAGGATTGTCCAAGTTCAGCAGTCACTTTCCTGTGGGTCCTGCATGTCCAGTTTATACAGCAACAGTCAAACAGTCCAGGCAAGTACAGTTTCTTGCCCAAATGGCCCATCTTGCCATGTTGAAACTCCATAACAAGTTTCTTCGATGCCCATCTTCCTCTCAGATGTAATTGGTGTATCAGGAGGAGCTGTATCTCACTATCATGAAAACCCTAAACTATTTAAATGCCATATATTCTGTAGATCTTTGAAAGGTTTGAAGAATATCTATCCCTCTCAAATACATCTCTGTATATCTAGAAAACCTAACTAACCTAACTATAAGTTCTATTATAAGTAACTATCTATAGTTTGTATTTAATTATGCATTACATTTTAAAAGATCAGTATAAACACAATACTTAAACAAGAGGAGAAATATGCATATCATAAATTGACCTTAAATTTGTATCAACAAATGAAAATCCATATGAATACAAAGTATTCATTTCTATATCATATTCCCTTTCTTCCCTTTAGAAAGAGATTGACTGTGATCATTACCATTTAATAACCAACCCTGTAAAATGAAAACAAACATTTAAACAATATTTGGGAATGTGGGCTTTGTTAATTCCAAACTGCTTCCTGCTGGCTGGGGTGTTGTCCATACCATGGGGATCATGACCAAACACAGAAACCTGGCTAAGTCCTTGTTTTTGTGGTCTGTACGGTGTATTGTCCCTGCTGTTTCAGATGCTGGACTGCCTGGGACACTGCTTCAGGAGGTCTTGCTTCATCAAATCGTAGAAGTCTGGAAGGAATCCACAGCTTTTCATTTTCTGTGGAAACACAAATAAGATCTCTTTTCCAAAGTAACATATCCTTATACTCAAATTTTGAAGTCAAGACATTTTCAAAAGATGTAAGTTGGATTAATTCAGAAGTATTTATAATCAGGTATATTTCAGCAGGTGTTCCTTCCTTAGCAATTGAACAACTGAAAAGTACAATAGCATACAGTATCCAAACTCTCTGTGTATTTTCCATCTTTACATGGCTTTTTTATTGATCTACTATTATTACTTTATTTCTTTTACTTTTATTTATTTTTTTTTCTCTGAGACAGGGTTTCTCTGTGGAATTCTGCCTGCCTCTTCCTCTGGAGTGCTGGGATTAATGGTGTGCATCACCACAGTCTAGCTTCTATATTTCTTTTACCACTATCCTGTTTCCTTTTCTCTCCCAAGCCTATGTATATTTTTAAACACATTGTAAACCTTTTAGAGGTTTTACTTCATATGAATCTGACTTACTGTAAGTCTTTATGTTATTCTGGTCATGTGTCTTTTATCTGCTAAAAACTGCAGCTGTTTTAACTGCTGTCCTTCCAAGATGGCAGCACTGGCTCCGCAAGTCTCTGCTTGTGTCTAGCAAAACAGAGCCCACCAGAGAAAATGCTGCCACCAAGAAGCCATGCTTCTCTCTGTTCTTCTGTTTCTAAAATTCCCTTTTAAAGCTTTTGTTAAGTGGAAATTTGTGCTTCAAGTCCAGATGCCATATCTAATATGTACTCTTTCCACCAGCTGCCTGGGTCCTGCAGCTGTCTCAGCCCCCAAATAATATACTATATTAATTATGCAGTTGTGGGCCATTTGCTTGGTTTCTTATCAGCTAGCTCTGACTTAATTATTAACCCATAACTGATAATCTGAGTGTTTCCATGTGGTCTGGAACTCTTACTCCTCCTGTGTTCTACATCATGACTGACTGTGCCTCAGTTTCCCAGAATCCTCTTCAACTCCTAGTCCCACCTGTCTTGCTTCCCTATTGGTCAACAATGCTTTATTTATACCAATCAGACAAACATATACACAGAAGGACTTCCCCGATCACCTACTGACCTCTGTGTGTTTCCTTTTGAAAACTGTTCAGTTCATTAGTCCATTTATCAACCAGTTGTTTTGTGCTGTTTAATGTCTGCCATGCTTTGTACATTCTAGATGTCAATGCCCCACAGGAAGTGTCACCAGCAATGATCTTGTCCCATGCTCTGTGCTGTCTGTTCCCTCTAATGACAGCATCTCTTGCTGTGCAGAAGCTTTTAATTTCATGGTATCTCATTTGTGAACTTACAGGGCTCCTTCTTGTGCTATTGGTGTTCTGATGTTTTAGAGCAGGGTGAGAGATTCAGAGCTATTTAAATTCTTTTGGTGGATGTCCCGTTGTGGCAGCGCCATTTATTGTATTTATTCCAATAAATAACCATTTATTCCAAGCCTCTTTTTCTAGTGTGTATGTATACTCCACTATGTACCTGACTCAAAGACAATGAAGAAAAGCATCACTGGGGCATTTTACTACACCTCTCCTTAGAATGCACTGACATTTGGACAAAAGAATCTTGCCTGTCTCCATTGCACCCACAGGCCCTGGCTTGGGGGAAGGTGGAGCTTTCTGTCAGTTTCGCTTTGGCTGGACTGCTCTTCCTCTTGTATGTACTTGAGCACATCCTGCAGACTCTCTGCCCTGACGACATGCAGTGGTAAGCCTTGTGGTGGAGACGGACTTTCCAGTTCCTTTATTGGAACAAATAGCACATCTGTTCCCGAGGTTCTGAGAGAAGGGGTAAGATGCCAGGCAGAATCAGTCAAGGTGGGACAAGCTATGGAGGATGATGAACCGTCTCCTCCAGGGGTCAAATGAAGACCAGCTCCAACCATCTTCTCCTCAGTAAGAGCTTTGATTTACAGAAAGGACATCTTGGAAGAATGCAGGGGTGGGGGTGGGTGACAGTTGAAAATATCCCCATCAGTTAGCCCTGTTTGCATTTCATGGTGTAGGTCACCCATGCCTCTCTGTCCTCGCAGATGCCGGAGAAAACCTGCCTGAGCAGATGGGGAGTCTCAGCAGAGCCTTGAGAAGTGAGCACACATCTGTGCCTGGCTGCAGGGCTGGGTCTCCTGAGGAGGGCAGTGACCATGGACCGCCCCCCCACGTCTCAGATCATGGCTAATGTGAAGGTGGGAACTTGGAGTCATCCAGGTGGACCATCTCTCATTGATATCACATAGATCCAGTCTACAACAGACCCTAACACTGTAGTTCTGAAGTAGAAATCCAACCTAGTTGAAATAAATTGGCATCGGAACACTGTGGCATGGCTGAGGGAAATCTGAAGGCATAGACTCTCAGACACCCCCGGCCCTTCAGCAGCACAGTTGGTAAGGTGACAGATCCTTTGAACTTCATCTAAAGACTCATCAGAGTGACAGATGATGCTCAACACACCAAATGTAGCAAGCAACTAGGCTTAAGCCTGGAAGAGATGGCAGGAGACAGGAGCGATCCTCAAGACCCCACGCTTCTGGTTCCAGCACTCAAGAAAAGCCTCAGGGATACAGAAAGTGCTCAAGGGATGGAATGGAGACCAGACACATGGAGCTGACCACAGAGTTCTGTGGTGATATATTATTTATGATTTAATAAGTCTTGCTTGAGGGTTCAGGATACAAAGCCAGTCACAAGCTGTAGAGGTCAGGCGATGGTGATACACACCTTTAATCCCAGCAGCTATACTAGCTAGCCAATGACTAGGGCTTCTTATTGGTTAGCTCTGTCTTAATTATTAACCCATTTCTATCAATCTATTGCCATGAGGCTGTGGCTTACCCAGTAACACCCAGCATGATGTTACTTCTCCAGCAGCACTGTGACTCTGTCTGGTGGGTTCAATCTGCCTACCTTTCCCAGAATCCTCCTCATCTACTAGAAACAATTTTGTCAGAGGCACCCAGGGAAAACAAGGCAGAAGAAATGATCCATCTTACAAAGCTGTGTCTTCCCACCTCCAGATCGGGATTAGAAATGGGTCTTTCCACTTCAAATGATTTAATGCAAACCCCTCAAGGGTGGACCAGGCCATTTGGTGAGGGAGGGGTGGTTAGTTAATTCCAGATGCAGTCAAGTTGACAGCCCAAAATGACTTCATACCATATCTAAAAAAATCCCATCTCTTCTTTCTCACCCTTCCTAGGAGGTAAGGAATCAACATCAGAGCTCCCAGATGAATTAGAGCTGGGAACTACAATCTAGCCTAAGCCTGGGAGGGTTTTGCTTCTAGCCAACCCATCATGCAGCAGGGCAGAGGATGAACCATCTTACAAATGACTGAAGAACAAGTATGGCAAAGCAAACAATACAAAATCCATGTGGGAAAACTCACTGTCACACATAGGCTCATGTGTTTGAAGACTTGGCCCATAGGGAATGGCACTATTAGGAGGTATGGACTTGTTAGAGTAGTTGTGGCCTTGTTGGAGGAGGTGTGTCACTGTGGGCGGGGCAGGTTTTGAGGTCTCATATGCTCAAGCTACACCAAGTGTGGGAAGCAGTTCACTTCCTATTGCCTGTGGATCAAATGCAGAACTCCCTGCTACCTCTGCAGCACCATGTCTGCCTGCATGATTCCTTGCTTCCTGCCATGATGATAATGGTACTAAACCTCTAAAACTGTAAGCCAGCCCTAATTAAATGCTTTTCTTTATAAGAGTTACCATGGTCATGGTGTCTCTTCATAGCAATGCAAACTCAAAGACAAAGGTTTGTACCAGGAATTAGGTATATTGCTGTGATAGGTCTGACCATGTTTTGGAGACTTGGGGTTAGGAAAGTAGTGGAATGTTTTAAGTTCTCATTAGTGGGCCATACTAGTATAAGCATGGAAGACAGTGGTGCTGAGAGTGATTTGAACTGTGGAGACCTGGCTCAAGAAGATCCAGAGGAGAGCAATTTTAGTATGCTGTTTAGAGATTGTTCTTGTGATATTTTAGTACGCTGTTTAGAGATTGTTCTTGTAGTAATTTAGTATTCTGTTTAGAGATTGTTCTTGTGGTATTTTAGTATGTTGTTTAGAGATTGTTCTTGTGGTATTTGGGGAACAATGTGACTGCTTTTTGCCCCTGTCAAAAGAGTCTGCCTGAAGCTACAATGAAGAGATTTGGATTAATTTCATTAGCAGAAGAAATCTCAAAACCGCTTAGTACAGACTCTATCATATGTTTATTACTGTTAGCTCTAATGAAGATTTACAATGAAAAGGAGCAAGCTGAGCAAGAAATAAAATACAAATTGTACAGATTGAAGAGAAAGGGGAACCAGGAAGTGGAATGAAGCTAAATCCTGTGTTCAAAGAGATAAACAGATTAAGAGATGAAATAAAGGAAGTGGTGACCTCAGGGCAAGACCTCACACAACTAAGCTTCCAACTTGTGAAAAGGGGTCACATACAAGTTATCCTTCATAGTAGATATTTACATTATAATTCACAACAGTAACAAAATTACAGTTATGAAGTAGCAACGAAATAATTTTATGGTTGGGGTCACCACCAAAACATGAGGAACAGTATTAAAGGGTTGCAGCATTAGGAAGGTTGAGAACTACTGTTCTGACCAAATTTCATTTAGGCTTGTTTTTAAACTGAAATTCAAGTTTTAAACCTATGTCTCTTGATAAGTTGACAAGTTCTCAGATTGTTAAAAGAAGCAGGAGACTGATAGGTTTCTATTTCTGTGGAGCATGGTTTACAAACTTTGCATAGAAATTGGAAGGGACACAAACTGTATCCAGGCCCTTTGGGGAGCTTATTTTCCAGCATGAAAGCATCTCTAGCTGTAAACATTCACAAGGAGCCTTTCCAACTCCATCCTCATGGTAACTTCCGTAAAATTTTGAACATCTCTTTCTTTAAACAGAGATGCCTCATAATTGCTTCATTGAAGTAACATGTTCAAATTGACAGGTTTGGGGGCTGGGGAGATGGCTCAGTGGTTAAGAGCACTTGTTCTTGCAGAGGACCTGAGTTCAATTCCCCAACTCCAGTGGAGGGCATATGGGACCCGCTTGTGACCTCCCACAGACAAACACGCAAGCAAAACACTCAAGCAAAAACACTCATACACACAAAATACAATTTAAAAATCTAATAAAAAACAATGGGTCCCTTTCAAAAAATTTATTCTTCTTTCATGCAACATACCCCAACTGCAGTTTCCCTGATTATCCAGTAACACAGTTTTGAGTAATTATGAAAATAATAAACAAAAGCGGAGTTCTGTTCAGTCAAAAACATAGCAATGTCGCCATTCAGTTCACAACAGCTGTGCATGTAGTAATAAGCTTGTGAAATTGGAGTCTGTGTTTGTTTTCACAGAGGTTCAGAAACAACTGCCAACCACACAACTTTGCACCAAGTCACCTGTTCTCATAATTTCCTGCTACATAACCTCTTCAAAGTCCTCAGAGAGACGAGAGAATAGTATGCATCCGTTAAGCAATAACGGGATATTTTAAAAGGAATATTTAAACGGGAATATTAATAAGAAAATATAAAGGAGTAAAATCGCCAATGGAGATCTGAAGGCAAAACTGAGGACATCTATAAAGCCTAACAAGAAATCGAAGACTGATTAAAAAAGAGGATGGAAGTATTTTCAGGTAGAACAAGGGAGAAACGGTATATGGGAGGTTGGGGGGGGTTCCCAAGTAAATAGAAATGTTCGTTTAAGAGCGACCCATCACATACTCAGTGCAGAGAATGGAGTACTCGGAAAGAGTAAAATTCTTGGATTTTTAAAATGTTGGACACCACAAGGAGGTGCTATAAGCCATGACTTTTTATGATGTAAATTTTGAATTCACTAAGGAATGGGTTAAACACAGATTGCGTGCAGGCATTAAGGGGGAGAAAGAGTCTGGGGGCGGGGACAGTACACACTCGAACTCCTTAGTTTTCCTTAGAGACCATCAGCTCCTGGAAGAGCTGAGTATCTTCAGTCCTGTTGATCCCTGAATCCAGTAACCAACAAAGACCCATCCAGTAGTGAGAGTTTATTGACTGCCACTTCCCTCCAGGAAGAGAGCCAGGAGCCAACTCCAACCTTCAGAAACTCAGTCCAGGTGTTTTACAAGTGAGATGCGGACTGGGGAGGGATGACGTGCTGCCATGAGTTCTGTGGCCAGAAGCCATTGGGGGTGGGGCAAGAGCAGACACATCCCGGGAGACAAGTCATAGCAAATAAAAAAGTCGAGCTGTCACCCTGTCCTCACTGGACTTGGAGGCTAGGCTAGAGCCTCCTTACCACAAACGAGGCATAGGTCACATGACTTCAACCTTACCAATCAGAAGTGCGCTCCCTACTTGGCCAGCCTGATTGGCTAGGTTCTGGGCATGTGACCAATTAGGTCATGGATCAGGACTCACAGTTGGAAGTTTGAGTTAGGTAGGTGAGACAGTTGGAGTCCATCTTGTTATATTGAAGGCAGAGCTTTCAGTACAAGGACACGGGTGTGGAGGCAGTGTGTAGGACCACAGATCTGGGAGAGGTGCTTTCCTGTTCTCACCCAACACAGCCCAGGTAGTCTTGCTTGTTGTTTGCTGTCACACTGTTGGCGTGGATTCTTCACTCTGTTTGGTGGCTTGTCAAATCCACATTTGCTTGGGTTTTATGTTACTGGCCATTGCTCCTACTGGCTAGCTGGAAGAGAGCCTAAGAACTGTTGTGATCAGGATTTTAAACTGGCAATTTGTGGTAGCTACAGTATTGGGTCACTGCTTTCTTCCTTATACCTAACACACACACACACACACACACACTCAATCTCCCTCTCCCTTCTTTCCCCTCCCTTTCTTCCTCCCTCCTCCACCTCATCTGAGCACCCTACACCCTAGACACTACATAGAATAGAAAACAAGAGATACCTGTTTGTGACACTTGCTAGTCACAGGTCACACGGTCATCTGATCATCTCCAGCTCCTGGAAAAAATCAGTCATTTCACTCTTCTTTATGGTGAGCATGTGATTATACCCTGGATTCTGTTTATATGATGTATCATTTATGAGTCTGAGTATGTGGAGCCATCCCTGAATTGATGAGTCCTGGATGAACTTCTCACATGTTTCTGAAAATGGTGTGACATACTGAGTATTCTCACTTAATATTTTCACACCAATGCTCATTGAGGAGATAGGCTTATAGTTTTTTTCTGTTTATGATATCTTCATTTGGCTTTGGTATTAGAGTGGTCTGATTTGTAGAAGCAGTTTGAAAGTGTTCTTTCCCTTTCTATGAGCTGGTATGATAGGGTTTCTTCACTTTTCTACTGTTTAGGGACTTTATTCATTATCTTTTCAACTTATTTGTTATTGATACACTAATAGGTTTTACTAGTTGTTGCCTTAATTTTGATAGGTCATGTGTGCCTAGAAATATGCCCCCTTAGTCCAGATCTTCCAGTTCACTAAATTATATTCCAAATTGGTTCCTAACAGTCAATGGTACCTGACATAATATCATCTTTTTTTCTCTAATTATGTTAATTTGTGTCTCCTCTTTCTTGTTTCGGGTAAAGGTTTGTCAGTTTTGTGTATCTTTTCAAATAACATTGTTCCTTTTTTTTGTCTTTCTGGTAACATGTTGTTAATTTCGGTTTTGATCTTTTTTATCCATTGCTGCCCTCTGCTTAGGGACTGGTTTGTTCTGTTTTCTGGGACATGAAGCGTGTCATTAGGTTGTTTAGTACAGTTTTGATTATTGGTTGATAATAGCATCCTGCCTGAGCTCTTCTTCCCAAGAAGCCTCCCCCCCCACTTACATGCCTTCTTTTTAATGGGGGGGGCACGTTCCATTAGAGTGCATTGCTCTAGTGTGGGAGAGAGATTACTTGGCTAGAGCAAGGGCAAGCTCATCTCCCCCCCCCATTTATTTGTTTGTTTGTTCTTCTCTCGTACAATGTATTCCAATCACAGCCTCCCCTCTCTCCACTCCTCCCAGTTCCACCCAACTTTCCCCTCCCTCCAGATCCATTCCTCCTCTGTTTCCCTTCAGAAATCAGCAGGCCTCCCAGGGATATCAGCTGATGGCATAACAAGATGCAATAAGACTAGGCATAAACTTTCATATCAAGGCTGGATGAGGCAAGGTGTCCCAAGAGCAGGGAAAAAGTCAGAGAAACCGCTACTCCCATTTTTAGGAGTTCCACAAAAGCCTAAACGAATCACCCATAACATATATGCAGAAGACCCAGGCCCCAATGAGCACTGCTTAGTTGATTCTGTGGGCTGTGCTCTCCTGATAGCCTCAACCCTTCCGGCCCATATAATTCTTTCTCCCCATCTTCCCCAGGATTCCCTAAGCTCCACCTAATGTTTGACTGTGGGTCTCTGTCTCTGTTCCCATCAGCTGCTGGAGGAAGCCTCTGATGATTGGGCTAAACAATCTATGAGTGTAACAGAATACCACTAGGAATCATTTCATTGACTTTTTTTCGTCAGTCATATTTGGTTTGACCCTAGATCTCTGACCATCCAGGCAGCATCGGGGCATGAGCCCCTTCTTCTGGTATGGGTCTCAAGTTAGACCAGTCATTGGTTGGCCATTCCCACAAGCTCTGAGCCACCATTGCCCCAGCATATTTTACAGTCAGGGCAGGTTATAGATTGAAGAGTTTGTGGCTGGGTTGATGTTCCAGCCCCACTACTGGGAACCTTGCTAGGTTATAGAAGAGGCTCCATATCCTTCAGTTTGCTGGGGTCACCCTCATAGGTACCAGGGTGTTTCCCTGCACTAGTTTTCCACATTGCCCACCAAATGCCCCCAGTTCCAATAATCAGTTCCAGTTCTCCCTCCCTCCCTCCCTCCCTCCCTCCCTCCCTCCACAACTTGATTCCTCCTGTTCCCATCCTCACCTGCCCCCAGTCCATCCACAAAATCTCTTCTGTTTCCCATTACCAGAGAGATCCATGTTGCCCCCCTGACTAAAGCAGCTCCCTGCTTGTTACTCTCTGGGTCTGTGAATTATAGCGTGGTTATCCTTTAACAGCTAATAGACACATATATTTTTGGTTGTGAGCCTAACCTTTAACGGCTGAGCCATCTCTCCAGCCCGCTAATAGACGCTTATAAGTGATTACATACCATGCCTGTCTTTCTGAGTCTGTGTTGCCTCACTCAGGATGATCTGTTTCTAGTTCCATGCATTTACCCACAAATTTCATATAGCATTTTCTAACAGTTGAGTAATACTCCATTGTGTTAGCGTACCACATTTTCTTTATTCATTCTTTGGTTGAGGGACATCTAGGTTGTTTCTAGTTCCTGGCTATTATAAGTAATGCTGCTATGAACATAGTTTAGCAAGTGTAGTATTTTGAGCAGCTGCCATATTGATTTCCCTAGTGGCAGGACAAGTTTGCACTCCCTTCAGCAACAGAGGAATGTTCCCCTGAGCAAGAGTAACAGTGACTACACCAGCGAAGAAAATGATTCCCTCCTAATCAATGGTACTTGCCAGTAGTCCCTCAAGAGGTCGTGGAGTCTCATAGAGCCGTCCCCTTCCAATGATGAAGAGTTGAGGAGCCCAGTCCTGTGTGGATTACCGCAACTGAAGTGAGTCCATGGGTATAAGAGCCATGCCATGTCCGGAAGGCGTGTTTTTTCTGTACATCTCCCCATCTGGCTCTCACGTTCTTCTCATCCCCTCTTCCACAACATCCTTGGAGTCTTGAAGAGGGTGATAGAATCATCTCATTTAGGGCTGAGTACTCACTGTCACTTACTCTTGTCACCTTGGCAAGGTTTGCACTAACAGCTGTCTGCAGCAGTAGGAAGCTTCACTGATGGTCTGTATTACCACAGGTATTTAAAAGACCATTTGATAACATGAAATCAAAACAACAGTAGTAGGTTTCCTCCTGGGCCTAAGAACTTTCCAACCAAGGGTTCTTGACTAGGTTTACAGAATCCCTCTGATCAGAAAGTGGTTGTTTCCCCCACAACAGTTAAACCACAGTTTCACTAGAGAGCGTGTCTTGCTTGATAAGTCATTATTGTAGCTCCTAGGATTCACATCTGGGTCAGACTGTTGGTGACCTTTCTCACACAGCAGTCTGCATGGCATCCGTGGGCACTGTGAAGGCAGCATCTTTTGGCACTGTGAAGACCAGTCCATAGAGAGAAAACTTCCATCTCATCTTTAACTTGATTTCTCTATGTTCTGTGTCCAAAGTAAGTGGTATCTCCAGTAAGGATCTTACCATCAAGTTTTGGTGAGCAACCAAGAACAGTGGCAATGGCCTATATTGTTTTAAGGGTCTCTTTGATTGACAATATCTGACACTGGGATAATTACTTAATAACCTAATACTATTAAAAGGATATGCATTCATGCATTGAGAACACATCATAAAATTTCCTTTTAGATTGTAGTTTTTAATAAACTTATATGATCATGTTTCCAAGTATCTTTTTTCATATATCCTTAGTTTTGGCTACTGTTCCCACCCTCTTTTTTTCCATTTTCTTATCCATCTTGATTAGATCTTTCCACCCCTAGTACTGCCTTCGTTCACCTTCTTGTCTGATATATGCTACTATCCCCTTTCCTCTAAGGCCTCTTTCTCACCTCCCTCCATCTAATGGTTCCTTTCTATCCTTCTGACCATCGCTAGCGTTCAATGTTAAACAAATAACTTTAAAAATTTAGAGCTGGAATTTGCATATAAAAGAATTCTCATGGCATTTGTCTTTCCCAGCTTAGGTAACCTCAGGATGATATTTTATAAACACATTCATTCACTTGTAAATTTCATAATTTCTTTTATTCCCTTGCCAATAATTAAAATTCCATTGTGTATATGAACATTTTCATTTTTCATCCATCCATTGGACAGTTAGGATTGCTCCATTTCCTCCCTATTGTAAGCAAAATAGCAATGAGCGTGGAAATGCAAGTAACTGTTGTAGGGCATAGGGCATGGAGCCCTTTGGGTATGTGCCCAGAAGTAGTATACTTGAGTTATACAGGAGTTCTATATTTAGTTTGTGAGGACTCTCCAAGCTGATTTCTATAGTGGCCGCACCCATTCATACTCCCACCCACAGTCTTCTTCCCTTGCATCCTTGCTGGCATTTGTACTGATTTGTTTTCTTGATAGCACTCATTCTGATTGAAGTGAGACAAAATTTCAAAGTTGTTTTAAATTTGCATTTACATGGTGACTAAGGATGATAAACACTTTTAAAATATTTATTAATCACTTGTTTTAAGAACTTGCTGCCCAATTTTGTAGGCTATTTTTAATCAGATTGTTTATATCTCTGATTGTTTTATGTGGGAATTTACTGACAGGAACTTCCCTCTAAGACCTTGCAGTAGACTGAATTAAAAAGAGGCTGTTCTTAGGCTCACACATTTGAAAATTTAGTCCCCCGTTGGTGGCACTGTTTGAGAAGGTTATTGAATCGTTATGAGGTCCAGCCTTGTTTGAGCACACCCCTTGGGGTGGGCTTTGAGCATTTGTGGCCTCACCACAATTTGTGACCTCTTAGCTTCTTGCTTCTTCCCCTTCTGCCACACCTCACCTGCCACCATGGATGCTCCCCTGGAAGCCAAAATAAACTCTACTGTATGTCACTATCAGCCATGGTATTTTAACATAACAACAAAAATGTAACCGATTTACTTTTGATTTTTTTAGATTTAGGACTGTGAGTTGGTACTGTGGCAGACAATATATAGAAGCAGAAGTTAGGAGGTGACAATGCAGCAGGATCTTCAGGCCAACCCCTCTGAAGAGGAGGTCCTTATGGGTCATTATAAGGTCCTCAAGACCCTTGGCACAGGAAACTTTGCTCAGGTGAAACTGGCCCTCCACCTCCACACACAGGTACAGGTTGCTCTGAAGACCCTGGAAAAGGATAAAAAGAATGCTGCTCTGATTGAAAATGAGCTAGAGATCATGAAATTCCTAGACCACCCTAATATAATCAAGTTGTTCCATGTCATGGAAACCACTGAACACATCTACATGGTTCTGGAATATGCCTCTGGGGGTGATCTGGCTGGTCGTATCTTACAAGTGAACTACATGCAGGAAGGGGAGGCCCGGCACATTTTCACACAGATGGTATGTGCAGTTAACTACTGCCATGAGAATGGCATTGCACACAGGGACATCAAACCGGAAAACATTCTTATGGATGCAAATAGAGACATCCGACTGTGTGACTTTGGCCTGGCCATCAAAGTTACCACTGAGCAGACGTCGACAGTGTTCTGTGGCACCCTTCCATACTGCGCTCCAGAGCTTTTTAGCAGCCAAGGCTATGATCCCAGGGCACTTGACATCTGGAGCATGGGTGTGGTACTGTACATCATGGTGACAAAGCACTACCCATTCAAAGCAACCACATATGAAAAGATGAAGGAGGAAATGCAGGAGCCACACTACTACATCCCACCGAAGGTCCCAGCACTTATTGCCAACCTCATTGTGAAGCTTTTCACTGTTGATCCTGGGCGGAGGCCCAAGATCCGTGACATTATGGAGCATCAGTGGCTTAAGGGCAGTGAAGAGCTTTCAAAACTAACCCTGTCCCGAGAAACACACCCCAGCAAGCCCAACCCCAGTATTATGACAGCCATGTGGGGCATGGGCTATAACCCCAAGGACATTAGAGACTCCTTACATGAGAAAAAATTTAATAGCGTCATGGCAACCTACTTGATTTTAAAACATCAGTCATCCTGGGTGGATAACACTAACCATAGTGCTAAGTTCCTGCAGCCTGATATTGCCACAGCACCTGCGGATCCTCCCACCTTCCATCTTGTCCTAAAGAGGATAGGAAGTGAGCCTGACCATCATTCCCCTACCCAAGCAGCAGAATGTCAGTTTCATGATGATGACAAGCTTGTAAGGAAGGAAGACAGAAAGAATCACAGCATGCCCGCCATCCTGTGCTGCCTGCAGAAGAGCCTGCCTCACCCCACAGGTGCCCAGTGTGGTCCCGCGCAGCATGACTATGAGCAGCTCCCGGGCAGCAGCCCACAGAAGAGAAGCATGGCTTCTGAGGGCCTGCCCTGCGGTCCTGAACAGCATGCCCAGAAGCAGGTCCCGGGCAGCAGGCTGCAGAAGAGAAGCACAACTTCCAAAAGTGTGTCCTGCGGTCCCGCGCAGCATGATGTGCAGGTCCTGGGCAATAGCCTGCGGAAGAAAAACATGGTTTCCAAGAGTGTGTCCTGCGGTCCCGCGCAGCATACCCAGAAGCAGCTCCCGGGCAGCAGGCTGCAGAAGAGAAGCATGGTTTCCAAGAGTGTGTCCTGTGGTCCCATGAAGCATGATGAGCAGCTCCTGGGCACGGTTTCCAAGGGTGTGTCCTGTGGTTCTTTGAAGCATGATATGCAGCTCCTGGGCAGCAGACTGCGGAAGAGAAGCATGGCTTCCAAGAGTGTGTCCTGTGGTCCCGTGCAGCATGCTCAGGAGAAGCTCCCCGGCAGCAGGTTGCGGAAGAGAAGCACAGCTTCCAAGAGTGTGTCCTGTGGTCCCGTGCAGCATGATGTGCAGCTCCTGGGCAGCAGCCCACAGAAGAAAAACATGGTCTCCAAGGGTGTATTCTGTGGTCCCGTGCAGCATGATATGCAGCTCCTGAGCAGCAGACTGCAGAAGAGAAGCATGGTTTCCAAGAGTGTGTCCTGTGGTCCCATGCAGCATTCCCAGGAGAAGCTCCTGAGCAGTAGCCAGCAGAAGAAAAACATGGTTTCCAAGAGTGTGTCCTGTGGTCCCGTGCAGCATGATGAGCAGCTCCTGGGCACAGTTTCCAAGGGTGTGTCCTGTGGTTCCTTGCAGCATGATATGCAGCTCCTGGGCAGCAGACTGCGGAAGAGAAGCGTGGCTTCCAAGAGTGTGTCCTGTGGTCCCGTGCAGCATGCCCAGGAGAAGTTCCCCGGCAGCAGGTTGCAGAAGAGAAGCACAGCTTCCAAGAGTGTGTCCTGTGGTCCCGTGCAGCATGGTGAGAAGCTCCTGGGCACAGCTTCCAAGAGTGTGTCCTGTGGTCCCATGAAGCATGATGTGCAGCTCCTGGGCAGCAGCCCACAGAAGAAAAACATGGTTTCCAAGGGCGTGTCCTGTGGTCCCGTGTATCATGATGAGCAGCTCCTGGGTATTCTTTCTGAAAACCGCATCTTGCAGGTGGAGCCCCAGAGTGAAAATTCCCCTAAGAGCAGCTCATCCCTCCCGGATACACTATCTATAAGGAGCTCCAGCACAGACACTCATCACAAGGACAGGAGCTTTTCCCCACAGGAAACATCTGAATCAAACCTCACCAGTGCCCAACCCCAGAGAGGGACCGCAGCCTCTCCTCACAACCTGTGGAGTGGATGGAAGCGGGTGAAGAGGAGAATGGCTAAGTGCTTAAGACGATTATGCTGCTGTTTGCCAGCCCAAAGGAGAAGCTGCACTTCCCAGAGGAGAGTGGCTCCACAGGAATGAGTGGACAGTGGAGTCACATAAAACCATGTGGAGGGGAAACAGCAGAGTCACGGGAAACCAGGTAAGGGAGACCAAGATGCACTTCTGCATTTCATTTAATGTACGCATTTTCTAGCATCCTTTGGCAACTGACGCATGATTTATTGTACCTGCTTCTGGGGCAAGCACCGTAGCATATGTACCACATCCTGTGTGGCCAGCAAGTGAGGGCCCATCCTCACACTGCTCTCCTTGTGTGGAACCTGAGAACGTGGACTGGAAAGTAGACAACAGAGAGTGGTGACTAGAAGCTGGGAGAGATGGCAACTGGGGCGGTGTTGGCTAAAGGGAGCAAAGATCTAGAAGCGGGGAGTCAGGTGGGGCCTATGTACAGCAGGGCCGGTGCAGTCAACAGTAAGCTCTGTAGGTTTCAGCCACAAGACAGTGCTTTTCATGTGCCTTTGTGCTTTTAAGTGATGGCCCTCTATGGATGCTGAACTGCTGGATGGGGAACTGCCTGGGGTGGACTGCGACAGTTGCAGTAGGAGGCCAGCAGGACATCTAGGTGACAGAGTGTCCACATGCCCTGAGGAGATACACCACAAACTACCACAGGCTTCTCTCGAGAAAACCCCAGCCAAGAGGAACCTGGGCCAGGATAGCATTCTACAGTGTCCTGCTTTGAGTGGGACTGAGCTGAAGGCCTGCCTGAAGCTACCTGGGGTAAGAAGTGCCTGTAGCATTGTAGCAATGAGGCTAGGTGATGGGACACCTCCCCTGCCCTGCTCATGTGTCTTTCTCTCACGTGTGAGAGGAGATGACTTAGAACATTGGAGGAGCAGTCTTCTCATCAGAACTGTTACTACCTAGCCTACCCCAATTGTCCCAACGTAAGCCTGATTGAGTCCGCACCCTAAGCAGTCTTTTGGGACACGCTGCTGACACTTATCAGGGTATACAGCAGCTCTTCAAGGACAGTTTCAGAGACCTCCGGACACAGGTTGTGAGTTCTTTGCACAGACTTTGGCAAGGCTCTTGTTCCTTCAGGGTCTCAGTTCGTCCTCGTAAATTGGCTGGACAACTGTTTTACTCATAGTCATGCCAAGGTAGAGTCACCTTTGCGGGGTGCTGGTCTGAAACTGCCATACAGTAGATGCTTCATCTATTGGTGCTGCAGGATTTGGATTCCAGTGTGACCAGGTTGGTGGATGGCTTTGATGGAGTAAGCATAGGGAGGTAGGATGATGTGTGGGTAGGAGGCAGTGGGATTCCTGTGTTAGGATGCATCTTTTCAGGATCCTGTGGCCCAGTGCCAAGCAAAGCCTGGGAAAACCTGAGCTTGACAGTTGACAGTGTCCCCAAAGAGTGCTGTATGTCCTCACTCTTCATCTCCCCTGGCAGGTGTTGGTATTGCTACCTTCCCCGTGGCCCTGCCTCCCTTCCAGGTTAGAGGACCCAGTCTCATGGCAGTGAGTCATAAGGGGAAGGAGACATGGACTTTAATCAGAGTCAACCCTGTCTTCTGTCTGACAGGACAGTGCCAGCAAGCTGGAGAAGAATGTGTGTCACTTTGGCTGAGTTGCTGAGATGGTGTTCCACTTCGGAGGGTGAGTGGGCCTTGCTAGGCCTAGGGCATAGCAACTTCAGATGCTGTTGCTAGTAGCTTTGGAGTGAATTTGAACCCAGTACCCATATTTAGGGTCAGGCCTAGACAGAAACATCGATCATCATCAGGCTGGGGCTTTTAGCCAGCACTGTCAGTTTGTGTGTCCATACAGGTTGTCTGCATGTTCTCCTGGGCAATCTTGGTGGTAGAGCGTGACTAGCAGCATGTCGGCCTGCACATTGCCTTGTCCTGCCATGATGATAATGGACTGAACCTCTGAAAAGTAAGACACCCCAATGAAATGTTTTCCTTTATAAGAGCTGCTGTGGTCATGGTGTCTCTTCACAGTGATAGGAACTCTGAGACATGTGCCCAGACCATCATGGAGAAGGAGCGTGTGTAAAAGGTGGACAGCATCTTCTCACACCCGTATAACTTGACAGCCAAGTTGTGTCACTGCGTGAGGACCAGCCTCCAGCAGCACAGGGCTTGACAGGGAGCCTGTGGAGTCGGGGGACCTTTCTATCTGAGGGAGTTAAACAACTCTCAGGAGCCAGTGAGGGGGGCTAAACTTAACTCTTTGGGGCCAGTGAAACAGAAACACAGAAACATCACACACACACACACACACACACACACACACACACACACACACACCTCCAACAGGTCAGGATCTCACCTAGGGTGCTGATGAATGGCAAGCCTTCAGCAGGTCAGAGAAACTGAAGAGGAGATGCAGAGCAGGTGAACTACTGGACAAGCAGACACAAGATAACTTTTCTGAGGGCCAAAGCTTAGTTCATTTTATTATTCTTATTGTTGCCTGTACTCTATTCTCCTGATGTTTCTGTCTATCTTGATGTTTTTCTTCTAACTTTTCCTTCTTCATCTTTCCTGGTGTTTCCCTTCTCTCATACTTGATGTTTTCCTTCTAACTAACCTTATTTTTATTCTTTACAGCTTGTATACCCTAGCAAAATCTTTCAAGCAATAAAAAATTACAATGTAATTACATTGTATTTTTCAAGTGAATGGCTACAATGAATACAAGTAAAAACCGATTAAATGTTTTAAATATTACAGGTGAAAAACAAGTTGTCCCAAGAAACCACATATGTGCATACCCAAGCAACTTGTTATAGATTAACAGAATTTAAGCAAGCCAGGTGTTTTTCTCAGCCTGTTCTTTTACTGGTAGGCTGCACTTTGCAGTTACAAAGAAAGGACCAATTATATTATTGTTTATCTCAAACAGTAATCTTTTAAGGAATCTTAGAAGAATCACAAATCTAGACTCATATATGAAAAAGAATCAGTCATCTCTACTTTAAATCTTCAGGGTGCATACACATTTATTTACCATATTTTTATACTAGGAAGCTGAGTGCAGAAATGGATACAAGGACTTAATCATCACCTTTGGTCACCAACCCATCCTAGCAATAAAACACACCAGCTAATGATAATTGGGCTGCTTTGTTCCTGTTCCCTGACCTTAATGAGTTCCTCGCTCAACCATGCCTTTCTAAACTTTAGATTGTTCGTTGGATATTTTTACCTCAAAGCTATTAACAAAATCATCTTAATATAACCTTACATCTTTTTCAAAGCTTTGCTTCAGCTATGACACACTCCAAAACATGTGAACGCATCTCCCAACATTAAGATTGAAAGAGTTTAAGCAAGCTGGGCTACTAGATCCCAATTGTTTTTCTTTATCATTAACCTAAGCCACAGTCTATACAGCTCCTCAGTAGAAACTCATGTGGCCTGGCTGTGTGACACTCCCTTGTTCATTTTTTGTCCTCTGCAACCTCTGCTTTATCAGAGGCAGGGACAACATTTTATCCTACCTTTACCTATGTTAATCTCTCCCTAAACTAACCTGTATCCTAATCTCTTACTGTATTTATTAAAAACCCTCAACCATCAAAATCCTATTTAAACTACCACTATTCTTACATAAAAATCATTGCTTCAGTTAAACAGCTTAGGAGAAAATAATCTTTATAATAGTACATAGATAAAAATGCCCATTAGAATTGGATATTTTCAAGACTACATTAATGGCAGTGGGGATCTTCCCACGCCCATTCACACCATGCCAGATACAGGAGGAAAATGGCAGCAGCAAACATGTAAAGGCACAGCAGTAACAAGAGACACGCTGGGGCCGAAGCCCTTGGGGCCTTGCCTGTCCGAGACTCTCCCATCAGAACTTTGCTTCCTGGTGGGCCAGTCCCTTGAAGTCAGTTGCCCCCTGCCACTCCTCTGATGTGGTCACTGGCAGATCTGTCACTGGTCAGTCACTTCGTCTGCACTGGGTTCATGATCATGAGTATGGGGTGAACCTCACACAGCCTGGTCCTGAGATGCCCAGCAGTTTGCTCATGGGGCCAGAGTGAGTCCAGGTCACTGGATGACTACTGAGCTAGGCCCTTGGACCAGCTGCACTCTACCGAAGTCAGGGCCTGGGCAATGGCAGGTGGCACCACTAACCAGGTGGTCTTTTCTGAAAGAGGCTAGAGACCACAGAGGTAGCTGGATAGCTCTGCAGGGGTATAATCATGTTCTTGCTGCTGGCCATGCCTCCCCAAACTACCCCACATGTAGTGTGGGGCAACAGGTCCTACTGGACAACCCTATCCCCATCATACCACATCACCCATACACCACTAGGTATCTGGTCCCAATAAGCAACTCCCTCAGTTCATACCTAATTCTGGTATTGGCTATGCTGTATACTCCTTAGCCTCTGCTCTAAATGCAATACTAGGCATTGGGCCCTGCAAGATACCTCCCTACCCCATATACACTGCTGACGCCCATGCTGGAAGCCCTTTTGCCACCGTTACAAACCACAGAAATTACTTCATTTTTGGTCCTGACACCCATCCCTACTGATGTCATACCCACAGTGCTCGATGTCAGGTTCTGCTGGGCTCCTTCCACCATCCCACACAAAGTGTTACCCGTCAGGCTCTTCTGGAAACATACTCCAGCCCTGTTGCCACCCAAAATGCACTTCTGCTTTTTATCCATGCTGGACAGTGGCCTGGCCTGGCCTAGTAGTGTGTGTGGTGCAGCAGAAAGGAGGGATGTTGAGCAAGGCCTGATTCCTAGAAGTTGATATGTGGCTGTGCCTGGGGTTCCAGTAGAGCCTGAAAAATAGCCGTGTAGTCGGCCCCAAGTAGGGGTTTGGGTGGGGTGGTGTTGATACCCAGAGTCTAATACCTATCACACAGTGTGCGATGGAGGAGTGTTGGTACCCAGCTGGGTCTGATACATAGCACTGTGTGTGCACTTGCCGTGGAAGTGAGGGCCATATTGAGCATGACCTGCTAACTAGCAGCCTATGTAGGATGGTGGCCCAGGGGCGGGGTGGTAGGTATCTAGTAGGACCTCATATGCACCACTATATTTGCAGAGGCCACTGTGTCCAGAAGAACTCGATAGCTAGCAGCGCATGTCAGTAGGAAGTGGTGGGGGAGGGGAGGACAGGGACAGAGTCCAGAGTTTGAGAAATGAAGCAGTGTATCTATGGTGGTGTGGAGTGTCCAGAAACTCATGCGGAATGCTGGTGTCTGGGATGGCAGGTGTTCATCAGTGCTGTCCATGGGACAGGGGAGATGTCCAGCAATGCCTGACATCCAGGGTGTGTGTGAGTCAGAGGTAGGGGAGATAGCAGGCCTGTATTGTATTGTATTGTATTGTATCGTATCGTATCGTATCGTATCGTATCGTATCGTATCGTATCGTATCGTACCGTATTGTATTTGGAGTAGAGAAAGGCTGGAGTATCTGGCATGGTCTCATACCATGTAGTGTAGATACAGCAGTCACAGAGGATTGGCCAGTCTCATACCTAGCAGTATATGTAGGGGAGTTGTGGGGCTGGAGAGTTGTCCAGTAATGTCTGATACCTTACACTGTGTATGGGATGGTAGCCTGAGGGTTGTCTAGCAAGACCTAATGCCTACAACTTTGGATGGTACTCTTCCCTCAGGAACACGCAGGTGCCTCCTTTGTCTGGTGTGAGGATGTCTGGTGCTCTGTGATTTTGCAATGCCACCTGAGCCACTGTGGTAATCTGGCACGAGAGAGAGAGAGAGCAGGGACTCCACCGAGTCCTCGATGGCCTTCTAGAGTTGTCCAGATAGCTCCATTGCTGCAGTAATTGAGTGTGCTCTGGTGCCTGTGCTTAACCCAGAGAGCACCGGGGCCAAGGCCAATAAGATGCTCATCATGGCCAGGAGAAAGACCTCAGAGGCCCAAGTTATGCTTAAAAGCAGAAAAGAAATTAATGTGGAAATATTAAGCTACACAAAATAGGGATGTCCTATGATATTTTATTGAGGGAGAAATCACTGACCTGAGAAGCCAAGAAAGGCGAGAACCAAAGGTCCGCACGCTGCTCTCTGGGCCGCAACTGGAACCCCCTAGCTCTTTTATCCCCCGTACATTCTATGTACCTGTGAACACACCCAAACAGGTGTGGTCAATGCTACAGGTAATGGATCTCTTTTCACTTGTAACTAATGTCCTGAATCCATGATCCCAACTTCCAGGACCTGCTTTTAGGAGGAGCTCACAGAGATGGACCAGGGGACGTTTGTGGATTACCAGGCATCACTCAGGGATCCAAGAAAACTGGCATCAGTGGTTATAGCCCAAACAGTAACACGAAAGATGGAGTGAACTCTGGCGTATTCTGTCTGGCTGTAACCACACCACCGTGTCCCACACTGCAGCTTGTGCCCTTCTTGCTCAGGGGGTTCTCCCTCGGCACACTATGGACAAGAACCTGCATTCACAGTCATTCCAGTGGACGGCAAGGAGACAGCAATCAGTCCTTCACGACTCGTCCCTCTGCTTCTGTTTATCAGGAATCTAATCCTGTCCTCGGTGTGAGGAGGGCTGCACCACTGTTTAGTGACAAAGCTTCTCCCTGCAGCCCTCACAGGCTTTTACAAGCACACTCAGAACATGACCAGGGATATGACTTTAGAGTGGATTAAGACAACGGGCATGATGGACTATGGTATTAAAGGAGGCCCAAGCGCTGTCTTAACCACTACAGTTGATCAAATGAGGTCAAAGGCCAGAGGTTTGCACAAAAAGCATCTGCAGTGGTGTCTCAGCTGAGGATTCGGGAAATGGCCCAAAGTCTTGGCCCAGATTCAATGCAGGCTGAAGGGGCCTAAGAAGACCCCAGGAAGAGTCTTGATAGCCAGTCCTCACTGAAGTTACCCTGTGCCCTGAGCGTCCATGATTCCTACATCAGGTCAATGCTCAATTTATGAGCAGACCCAGCCACCAGCTGGTGTCTCGGTTATTTGGTCATAATAGAGCCGCCTGGTCAAGAGTCCACAAACAAGGGCCTCTCACCAATCCTCCCAGTGCACACACCAGAAGAACCTCCTTAACTGTGAATTATGACAAATGGGATGCTTTACTAGCTGCACTTGATGGTGTAGTGCAGTCCTGTGTAGGAGGAACCGGGGGTTGAAGGCTGAGGCTGGAGGACTGTCTGTCAGTAGAACTCTTCTTGGGCCACGGTGAATCCAGAGTCAGCCTGTGCAACACAGCATAACCCTACGTAAACCAAAATGTATAAATAGGGCTGGAGAAGCAGCTCGGTGGTAGAATGTTTGCCTAGCCTGTAGGGAGGGGCTCTTAGTTTCAATCCCAGCAAAGGGAATAGATTGCAGCAGGGCTTCCACAGGAGCAGGGCCCTCCTGTCACCATCATACGGCACGGTGTTCACATGATCACAAGGTCGCGCAGGGTTGATGCCTTGAGCTGCACGTTTCCTAGCTGGCTGTGGCTTTTCCCCTGGAAGTCAGATCTTGCCTTCGAACCACACACTCCAAAGGGCCCGGCTAGCTGAGCACTTGGTCAGTCTTTGCACCTGTGTTATGAAGGAAGCAGAGAAGGCTCCCTAAGAAACCTGCAGTCTACAAGCTAATTCTAGAGACTGGATACATCGTTCAGAGAGCTGAAGACTAGAAACAGCTCTGTCTGGAGGTCTGTAAGGACAGCTGGTGGTGGCATACTCTAGGAAGACCCACTAGCCCAGAGAGGCTTTGTGAGCAGTGACCACAGGGACTCCTGGAGCTCCCACTCTGATTCTCCCAGGAGCAGAGGCCAGACCCAGGGAAGACGGGGACCTGCACCTTGGCACTGGAGACCCAGCATCTCTGGGTCTGTTTCTCCAACTCTCCTTGCCCCATGGTGGCCGTGCAGGTGTCAGACCCAAAGCAGCAGCCCTGAGGTGTTTTCAACAAAACTATCTTCACTCACTGTAACTCACCAACTCCTAAGGTGGTACACTTTTCTCCCCGTGGCCCTCCCTTCCAGCTCCACCCTTAGACCAGCTGGTGAGCGAAGTCTTTGGCTTTTGGGAACAAGGACAGAGACATTTTGAGGGGACATCACAAGGATGACTCGGTGCTTCTTCCTCTTATGGGTTCCTAGTGACTCACGTGTCCTCTTGGGATGATGTGAGGGATAAGCTGCCTCCATGGCTGAGGGTGGTCCCTCAGGTCCCCCAGGACCAGGCAGACCCTCAGCTAGACCCTTTAGCCTTGGGAGCACAGCCTCCAAGGAGAGTGTGCTTCTGTAATTTGGCAGCTGGAGGGCAATCAGGACTGGTGTCCATTCTCTGGGGATATGAGGGCTGGGAAGTACCTTCAGGGTCAGGGAAATCTGTGTGGTGATTCAAGTGGAAGGACAGTCTCCAGGGCACCAGGACGGGCTGTGGGGCCCCTCCTCCTGCTGAGTGTACCTGCCCATGGCTCATGTAACTCCTCAGTACGAGAGCGTTCCATGAGACCCACTGAATATCTGGGCCCTGAGTTTTGGGAGTGGTTTCCTCTGCTCAGCAGAGCAGTAGGGACCTGAGTGGTTCTTAGTAAGGGTGACTCTTGACTCCCGGGAGGATAGCAGAAGGCTTAGGGCCAAGCAACTCTACTTTGGTGGCCTCATGACACTGAGGATCTGAGGAATCCGTCTGTGAGTGTGAGGGACAGGCAGGACTGTGCACATACTCTTCTGTGGGAACTGTAATCCTGTCTGCACCTTGGGACAAGCATCCCAGAAGCAGGAGGCTGCTTGACATGATCCAGGATTGGGAGCTGCTGCCACGTCCTGCTCCTTTCCCAAGCTAGGTGACACTTTTCTAGCAGCTGCAGAAAGAAATTGGCGCATGGGACTCACCCCCAGGCGGGGAGGACCAGAACGTTTGGGTGCAGGTATGGAAGGGGGTAGCCAATTAGCAGGGTTTGAGTGACTGATGGAGTCTGTGCTGCCTTGTTGAACTTCTTCCAGCTCAACACAGACCCTCGTCTTCTCCACACCCACATTCCCTAGAAGGTCCAGCCTTAGGAAGAATTCCTTGACTCCCTGTTGGGGAGGGTGACTCAGGCTCACAAGGGCCTTGCCAGCAGGAGCTCTCCTTCCGTCCCCTAATTCACTTGGACCTTCACCCTGGGGCCGTCAGTATGGCTTCTGACCGTCTCCTGCCCACCACTGACACCTGCCCAGGTGCCCTGGTGTCTCTTATTTACTCCTCACCCCTTCCCTATTCTACCTGGTGTCCCACCATCTCTTATTTATCTTCCGCCTCTTTCCTTGCTGTACCTGCTTGTCTGCCTGGTCAACACTGACTCCTTCCTCGTGTTTCAGCATCTCCGTTAGATCCATGTCCGTCTCTGACTTAGGGGAGAGGATTTCAGCCACAAGTTGGGGGCTTGTGATGGCCTCCACCTGTGAACAGAAGAAAAAGGACATAAGTGCTGAGGGCAGGAAACCTCCAAGGAGTCAGCAAGCAAAGCCCAGTACTTCCTGGTTCATATTATGTTTCTGACAAGTCATGGTGACAGCTATTATGCACACACATGTGGTCACACGCACACTCCCACGCGCACACACAGAGTTAAACAGCTAAGGAAGCAGGTTTAGTTAAGGAGACCTGGGATACCATCCCAGAACCAGGCCACCCCAGGGCTCCAGCTGCAGCTCCCTTGTTCATGTGTCTAACACAGTCTTCTTGGGAGCACAGCTCATCAGCATAGCGTGGGATCCTGGATCTGGGTACAATCACCCCTCTTCTTGCTCTGGCTGAGTGCTTTCCTTTCTTCTCTTTTCCTCAGGCTCTCCTGCAGAAGACTCTGAAGCCCCTCCTCATTCTCAAACTCCATGAACTTAGGAACAAGGGAAGCTCAGTGTGAGGTGAGATTGAGGTTATGCCCCGCCCCCAGCATGCAGCCCCGGAAGACTGCTAAGGGCAGGCATGTGAAGCAAGGTCCTGGGGTGGGCTGGTCCAGTCCCAAAGAGGCTGCTGATATAAGGACAAAGCCACAGTTCTGAAATCCCTTGGTATCTACAGGAATCCTGTTCAGTCGAGGTGGCCCAGAAAGAGCCTTCAAACTATCCTTTGTCCAGACCCATCCTGACTTCACCCAGAACTACACAGAAGATCTGACTGACAAGATGGTCAGAGATATAACTGATGGAGTGCATCCGGGATCTTGGACCAGATCCAGAGATGCTGAAGCTGAGGCTGGGAGAGCTGGAATGACCTGGGAGATAAGGGCCCAGGAGATGTCAGGAGAACGTAGAAGGGAAGCGGAGAGGTGTGGCTGCTTCCCTCTGGGAGCTGTTTGTGGGCTTGTGTGCCTGACAGCATCACATGGAGCAAAGGCAGAAAGATCAGAGACATGTTCTCAGAAGTGTACCTTCCTCTCTGTGTGATCTTTTCGTTTTCCTCAACTTTAGGAATATAACTGGGTGGGTTTGCTGAACAGCAGTGGTTCACTTTCAAGACACCAACTCCCCTGTCAAGGGGTTGGCACAGCCTGGCAGATTGCTCCCGTTGCATAAGTCCTAGTGTTGGAGACCACATGGAGTTGAGGAGACCACTGGAGACCCTGTTCAGAACCATGCGAAGACTGTGGTTGCAATCATTTAGACTACCTGGCCATGTAGCTGAACTGATTCACAAATTGGCCAGAGTGGTCTGGGACCTAGGGTTAATGATGGGACAAGGGTACAAATGCCTGCAGAAAATAAAAATGGAGTGACAACCCCAAAGATTGCTCCAGAGAGAGTCTTGTCACCTGGCTGTCTTAAGAGAAACTCCCCAGAGCAATGGCATATGAACATGCACAAGTCTGACACTTCCCCTCCATGAGCTGTGACTACCTCATTTTCTCCACACTCACAATAGCTCTCTTTCAAAATGGTGGCTGGTGCTCGCTCTCAGGACGTGTCAGAGTAAGCCCTGCCCCTCCCACATTTGAGGCTCAGGCAGCAGGCACATGGCATGACTGAGAGGGAGAAGGGCAGAGGTGTTCATGCTCTCCCAAGATGTCCCTAGGGTTGGATTTGGGTTGCACTAAACCATCTCTGGGTAGCTATCTCCTCCATCCTAGTAGATCTCAGTGAACCTTCACAAAGAAACTCAATCAGAGTATGAACACTGAGTACTTGGTATCAACTCACAGACAGTAGGCAAGGCTGGAGTGAGTTTGGCTGATTAATGGACTAATTACAGGTTGATCCCTCAGAACACCCAGGGGAACAGGGACTTGACCTAGCCCCTCAAATAAGTTATATGACACCTAGACTTCCAGGGCCCAGGTAGCCTGAGGCTGCCACAGTAAGTATAGGACCAGTAAAGGGACTCATAATCCATACTGTGTCCCCTGAGCTCCCATGCCCTTTGGAGAATATTTTGTACCACACTAGTATCTCAGGGTCTTTAACCATTTTGCTGTAAGATACCATGACCTGACTTGGCACCCAGAGGTAGAGAAGCACTGCCCTACCTCATTCCAGAGACTGGAGCTTCATGGTTCAATACTAGTGGTGGGTGTAGAAGAAACCAGGAGTAGAGCTGCAGCAGATGAAGACCCTGCTGAGAGGGACCCTGTAAGAGTGGACATTAGGAAGATTCTCTCTCTCCCTCTTCCCTCCCTCCCTCCCGCTCCCACCACGTGTACGTGTACGTGTGCGTGTGTATGTGCGTGTGTGCATGCGTGGGTGCGTGCGTGTGTGCGTGTGTGTGTGTGTGTGTGTGCGTGTGTGTTTGTGTGTGTGTGTTTGTTTAAGGGTCAGCTCTTGTGAATCTCAGGGTTCCCTCAAACTCACTGCACAGTTGAGGATGCCCTTGAACTTCTGACCCTTCACTCCACCTCTCAACTGCCAGGTTACAGGTATTTGTTATGACATCCTGGTGTATGTAGTGTTGGCTGTGTCTCCTGAATGCTAGACAAGTACTCTACAGGTGCTCTTCACCCCCAGCCTCACATGGCACCTTCTCGAGCTGTCTGTCACAAGATCGTGTTGTGATGGAAGTCCTTGCAGCATGGAAGGCAGGGGGTCGAGCTGCTGGTGAGCTCCAGTCTCTCTCTACTGCCAAGCTCGGTAAGCTCTTGGTAAGCTCTGCAGCCCCAGAATTGGAAAGGATTTGCACTGAACCCCACAGATGCTGCCTACTTCCTGTGGACCTGGGCTTCTGGTACTTCTCCCTTTTGTTGAGGGCTCACTAGAGCTGAGGTACTGGGTTCTCTTGGCTATACAAGGACTCTGTGCCTGTCACATCGGCAGGAAGGGCAGCTCAGGGCATTTTTATTCTGTTGGGCTAAAGTCCTGGGCCAACTAAATAGGCGATATCAGACTCCAGTCATTGGATGTGTGGACTTTGGGACAGATGTGGTCTGGGCTTCAGACAACAGGGCTAGGTTCACAGAAGGGATGAAGCTGGGTGGGTGGCAGGGAATCAGTCTCCTGATAACTTTGGGGTAGGCAGGAAGGAGGCTGGGTGTTAAACCAGAAGCAGGGGTCTTAGTTCTGACTTAAGGCCCAGCTTTCAGCTGGGCATCAGTTGAAATGTCTGATTTTGTCTCCTACACCCAGGAGTCTCCCGACCGCTGGTCCATTCTGTTGGCCTGGGCCACCAAATCTCTCTGGCCACTCCTCCCTCGGGCTCATTTCTTCACCAAACCCCAGGAGTGTGGCTGCTCTAACCCCAGGAGGAGGCCTTTGTCCTCTGCACATAGAGGCCTGGTGTAAAGCCCTGCTTCCTCAAGTGCCTGACACTCTGCATGGCAGGAGCTGCCCGACAGGACAGCCATACCTCACCTTCTTCCCAGGTGGAGCTCCAAACTCCCCAGTATTACCTTACTGTGCCCCACATTTCTCTGCTTTGTAATGACCCAAAGTTGGGGTCTCCCTGTGATGACCCATTTCTTCATTTGTGGGATCTGATGGATGACCTCAAGAGGAGGCTAGGCTTTGAGGGGCAGAGGAAACCCACAGGCATATTGGCCACTGTAGCACCAAGCTATTATTGGCTGGGTTTTCTATACTCCGTTAAGGAGTGGCAGTGGACGGACCAATAAGCTGAGGAAAAGGTAACTGCAGCTTGGAGAAGGGGCCCGAGGAAAGAATGTCCAGGAGCCTAATGATCCACCTGGGACCAGCTGGGCACTGTGACAACAAATGGCAGCCAGAGCCAGGTTTGTGCGGTCAGGATGCCACCAGGCTGGGATGAGTCGGCAGCTCTCAGAGGCTGAGTGGGACACAGATCCCATCTGTTAAGTAGACAACCCTGGTAAAGATGCTGGGAGGCAGGATACTGGACGCCCAGGCCCCATCTGGCCAGGCATTTAATGCGGTCGAGAGAGGAGTTAAGGTGGGTTCTCATTGGGGTCAGGGCCCATACATCCTCATCCTATCAAGTGTTAAGGGTGGTTTGGTGGGCTGCTGATACTCGGACCTTAGCTTAGCTTGCTGTGCCGGATGCCTAGAAGGTCAGTGCTCCCCACCATGTGCTCCACCTTAATGAATGTTGTCCTGGGCTCAGAGCAACTGCACGAGTGACTATGGACTAAGACTACAAAAACTGTGAGCTCAAACCAACCCTCCTTGCAAGTTGATCTTCTCAGGGACTTATTCTCAGAGCTAACAGGCACCTCCTTGCGTCTGGTCAAGCTGCTTGGCGGTGAATGATCATGAAGAACTTGTTAAGTCCACGCATGAGTGTGAGAAGGAAGTTTCTTTGTTTCTGATCAGGCCTGGGGGAGCTTCCAATGTTCATGGCTCTGTTCCCACAGCTCCCACCTGGAGGGCTTTCACCCATTACACATGCCAATTCAGCCAGCTCTTCTGGAAGTCCTTGAAACTCCTCTGCCTTCCTCCCAGACTGCTGCCTCCCTCTGTGCTGACCTTTGGTCTGGGCCAAACAGGCAGTGTCCTACAACATGCCCCTCTACTGACCTGTGCTAGGGACTTCTTCCCCCAAATGTGTAGAGACTGAGGCCACACCCAACCATCTCCTTCCAAACAGCTTGAGGATCTTCCTAAGGCCAGGGCCAAGGCTGTATAGATGCTGCCCCTAGGAGGTACCAGGGAAATGTGACTATGGGGCTGATATACAGTGAGGCTGGGGAGGCACTGAGCTGGGCAAGTAGCCAAGGAGGTTCCCAGCCCTGTGAACTGCACAGCTAAGTCCCAGAAGAAACAGCCTACGTCAATGCTGGAGCCACAAAGGGACTTGTTGGGGGCATGCTGTTCCCTGCCCCCTCCTCAGGCTTCCCATAGCCTCCTGCAGCAGGGTGTGTCTCTTCTCACATGGCACTCTGGGCTTCTGTTGCTCTTTGTCCTGTGGACATTTCCACAGCTTCCTGTGCATGCCACATCAGAAGTTCACAGCAGCCCTAGTCTCTGACTTGCTGTTGAGCATGTCAGAGGCAGGAGACTGTCCTTGCCTTAGAGACTATCACCCTCAGTCCCATGTAGCCCAAGGAACTGCTGGGTGTTATAGTCCCTTGAGTTCTAGACACCATGCTGGAAAAGCCACCCACAGAATCCATGAGGAAGTCAACCCTAGCATGGAAGCCTGGAGGTTGCCACAGCTTGTGAAGAGGCTGAACTTTCTCCCAACCAAGCCACAGACAGCATTCAGTAGTCTTTAATCTTAGCCCAGAGGATGATATGATGGCATTTATAGCATAGAGGACTCATCATGCACCAAAGAGGACTGAGGCCTCAGTGAAATCCCAAGATTTAAGATGGGTGAACACTGCCTGAAGTGTCTTGGATTCATCCATGTGTAGATTTGCCACCCCCAGGAATGTAAGAAATGGTTGTCTGTGGTTTATAAATTACCCAAAACAAGGTATTTCATTGGAGAGCAAAGAGGGGCAGCCTCATCCTCATGTCTACCTGAAGAACTTACCAACACACTGTCTTTGGAATCCTTGGCTTCTGGTGAGGGTCTTATTTTGAAGCTGTGATGAAACCGTAGTCCTTCAGGGCCCACAGATGTTCATCACATGCCCCAGGGTATCTATGAAACAGGATTTTGTTACAGCACCGCAGTGTTAGGGAAAGGCTACCTCCTTTAAGCCCATCACTCTTAAGCCTCAACAGAAAAGACTTGACCTTAAATGTAGGTCTGATAACTTTTGTGAAAGTCAAAGTTATTACAGAACTATAGGCCCGAAGTGAAACACCATTGAAGCGCCCCACACATTCATACTCTAACGAGTCAATCCCAGTGTTCACAACCTTGGGAAGTACAAAGCTTCCTGAGTCTGTCATTATCTGTCACTTTTATTATTATTAAGGTGGAAAGGATGCTTGATAGGGTTTGAATGTAGAATGTCCGTCTGTATTTGAATACTTGGTCTTCAGTAGGTGGAGCTGTTAGAACATTGTGGAACCCTGGGGGGGGGTGGGCCTAGCTCAGAGTTTTGGGTCCTTGGGGGAGTGGGAAGTTGCCACATGCTGTAGCCAGCTGCATCACACTCCTGATGTCCAAGTCATGAGCTGCTCCACTACTGTTATCTGTGTGTCCTCTGAAAATCTGAGTCCGAGTAAACCCTCCCCCTATAAAGTGATTCTTGCCAGAGCTTTGATCATAGCCATGAGAAACATTAGTATAGTGTAAAAAACAAAACTCCACTATTAGTTTTGCTAAGCCTTCATGTGATGTCACAAGAAGCCATTGTGAGGTATGTTAGATATCACACATACAAGACACTGCCAGAGCTGAATTTTGTTTTATACTGCAGAGAAACTGTTGGTGAGCAGTTGGACTGGGCTGTTTCTGATAGACTTTGTCTTTTCCAACCTGTTGGACCTTGACATTGTGAGTTTGTTTCCCAGTGTTTTAGCTTTGGCTTTGGGGCTTTTTATTAACTTTATAATATTGGTTTGGGTTATAATTTGTGCCTGCATTTTCTCCTTCTTCATTGTTACCTATTTTCTTTTTTAAAAACTCATTTCTTTGTCATGTTTTTGGTTTTGCTTTTTTTTCTCATATGTTTTTATTTAAATTAGAAACAAGCATGCTTCACATGTCAATCCCAGCTCCCTCTCCCACCCCTCCTCCCTTGTCCCTCCACCAGTCCTCCCCCCCAGACCCCCAACGACTCCCCAGGAAGGGTGAGGCCCTCCTTGGGAGGATCTCTAGAATCTGTCCTTTCATCCAGAGCAGGACCTAGGTCCTTCTCCATGTCTCCAGGCTGAAAGAGCATCCCTCCATGTGGAATGGGCTCCCAAAGTTCATTCGTATGCCATGGTAAACACTGATCTACTACCCAAGGTCCCAGAGATTTCTGAGGCCTCCTCACTGGCACTACATTCATGGAGTCTGGATCAGTCCCCTGTTGGCCTCTCAGCCATCAGTCTGGAGTTCAAGAGCTCCCCCTTATCTTGTCAGCTGTCTTTGTGGGTTTCACCAGCACGGTTTTGACCCCTTTGCTCATCACTCCTCCATCTCTGTCACTGGGTTCCAGGGGTTCAGCTCAGTGTTTAGCTGTGGGTATCTGCCTCTGCTTCCATCAGTCACTGGATGAAGGTACTAGGATGGCGTATAAGGTAGTCATCATCGGTTTTGCTTTTTTATTTCAAAGTGTTTGTTGGTTTGCCTTAGCAGTACACAGTAAGGATTTGCCATGATTTTCTTACCTGCTTATCCTACCTTTCATCATATTCACCTGTTTTCACCTCCCCGCTGATTCCGTGTGACGAATACTTCTCCTTTTGTGAAAGTTACCTCCTCCACTCCTGACACATACATAGTAGATAAAGCATGTTGTTTGTTTGTGTAACTGACTTGTTTCATGTCAACAATCTCCACTTCCATGCTTTCCCTTGAAAAATAACATTTCCTCCCTTTTGATGGTTGACTATGGGCTCTTCCCTTGATTCTGTTTATATGCTATGCTCCTGGCCAATTAATATAAGTGGAATTACCTTTGTTTTCCTGCGTGAACCATCCATGAATGAAGGTCTTTTTAATGTGTTGTTGAATTTGATGTGAAGTATGGAGGACTCTAAGGATTTTTCTCATCTGTGTTCATCAAAGACTTTGGCTTACACCTGTTGCTTTTTAAATTGTCACTTGTTTGAGGATAAGGGTAATACTTATTTTATAGTATGAGTCTGGAAGTGCCTTCCTTTTCTGTTTTAGGAGTGTGGCATCGTTGGTGTTCATTACTATGGCTGCAGAATTCATCAGTGAATTGTTCTCTGGTCACACTGCAAGGCTCTTTTGATCCGCCAGTGCTTTCATATCCCTTTGTACAGTTTTAATTTTAGACTTTTAAGCCTTCCTTTGATTGTTGATCTCCCCTTTACATGTTTTGTTTTGTAAGATGGGAGCAAGGGAGAGAAATCGAGTCAGCGAGGGACAGAGATAGCAGGATGGATCCTCCTCTTAGTCTACATGACAGGGTCCTTGTTTCTCTGAATAGGGGAGGCGTTGCTGGGTCCTAAAGGCTTCCTTGGAGGAGGGGGTGAGAAGGTGCGGTGTCAATAGTAGAGACACCGGGAGTCAGGTGAAAGGAAAAACAGCAATGGGTAGAACTTTACATACCCTCCTAGTACCCATGCGTTCTGATCCGTTGACATTGTGTGACCACCCCTCACTGGTTAGACACCATCAGGACACAGATTCCAGGTTGGCTCATCTCTCAGCCTTGTAGGCCTTATCTTCCTACAGAGGGTGACCTAGACAATGTGTGGCAAAAATCTGTTTTGGACACTGGACATGGTTGAGGTGAAGACTGGGCGGTAGCCCTCTCTGCAGAGGGCGTGTGTATTAGTTACTTTTCTGTTGCTGTGATAAAAGACCACGACCAAAGACAACCTAAGGAAGAAAGTTTATTTAGCATATTTTCCCAGAGGGATAAGAATCCATGATGGTGGAGCAGAAACATGGCAGCTAGCTGCAGCCGTGGAGGCAGGAGCGGGAAGCTGCAGGCTTCACATGTCCACCCTCAAGCAAGAAGCTGAGAGAGCAGACTGGAAGTAGATGAGGCTTTTCAGTGTAAAGGTTTCTTCCCCAACAGTGATGTTCCTCTCACAAAGCTGTATCGGCTAAACTTCTTCAGTCATCCCCGCACCACCTCCTGCTGTCCAAGTGCTCACATGCCCAAGACTGTGAGTGACATTTCTCATTCAAACCACTACAGCATGGCTGCCTAACACTGTCGCATGTGTTGAGCACCTGGTTTCCAGTAGTTTGCACTGTTCTGGGAAGTTGTGGAGCCCATGGGAGGTCGGGTTTATCTGGAGAAACTGTACCACTAGAGGATGGAGACCTGCCTATTTAGAGTCACCAGAACCTAACAACCCAGGTGCCCAAGCAAAAAGACACTCCCATTCCCATGAGCTCTGTGTCTCTTAAGAGCCTGTGGGAAGGCAAATAAAGCCTTCCTCCCTCTGGGTGCTTCTTGCCAGAGGTTTTACCACAGCCATAAAGAAAGTAACCATTACAGTGGTTGTGGGACATAAAGTGAGAAAAAGCACAGTGGGTTGTGCCAAGCCATGATTGGTCCATTTCTTGGGGTGACCTCAGAATGAGTCATTGTGAAGAATGCTAGGCACCAGTCCACATCAGGCACCACGTGGGCCTTGTCCTCATCCTGCAGAGACACTGATGTTTGGCTGCAGAACAGTTGGACTGTAGCATTGGCTCTGATGGACTTGGACATCTCCAAACTGCTGGCCCTTGACAGAGGGTTTGTTTCCCAGTTTGTTGATTTTGCCTTCTGGTTTTAGTTTTGATAGTTTTATTATTGGTTCTTGTTTTAAGGTTAATTTGTGCCTATTTGTTTTCTTTCTTCATTATTGTCTATTGATTTTTCTTATTTTAAAACATCTTTTAGTAAATATTACCCATAAGGAATTTCATTATAACATTTCCCCGTATGCCTATGCTGCCCTGTGATGACACCTCCTGCCTTGCCTCACTTCCCTCACTCACATCTGTGTGACTGATACTCCCCATTTTACTAGAGCCCACTCCCTGTGACCCATAGAAGACAAAAACAGAAATATTACACATTGATGGAGATGGCTTGTTTCATGTTCAACTTTTTCTAGATCCATCTACTTTCCTGGAAATGGCAACCGTTCATCCCTCATTGTGACTGAGTAAGGGACTCCACCCTAAGTCTGTTTATATGCTGTGCTGCTGGTCAATTTGTGTGTGTGTACTTATTCTTGTATTCCTGGGAGAAGCCATTTGGTAGTGAGGGGGGGATAGTGAGCTGTTGAATTGGATATGAAGTATCAAGTGCTCTCATTAATGAAATTCACATCTTTGCTCATCAATGAAATTAGCTTATGTTTTTTTGTCCTTATTTGGTTTTGGGAGCAGGGTAATACTAACTTTGTGTCTATCTCTCTTGGTTAATTTGGGTAAGGGTTTGCCAATTTTGTTTATCCTTGCAAATAACCACTTTTTTGAGTTTCCTATCTCTGTATTGTCCTTTGAGTATCCATTTCATTGATTCCATCTCTGCTGTTTGCTATGTTTTTTTCATTTACTTCATTGGAGTTTGAATTATTCTAATTTTCCTGTGACCTTGAGGTACATCATTAGGTTGTTTGGGGTAGCTCAGATTTAATGATGTAGAATTCATAGCTATAAACTTTTAACTTAGTTTATATTTGTTCTTAAATCGTGTGGTGCTACTGTTTCCTGCAATAAAGTGGTTGAGATGGAGGCAAGCCTCATGGCCAGCCCCATGAAGAGGGCATCCTTCAAAATGATTATACAATCTACTGTCCCTTGGCTGTAGAACATTCTGGGAGGTGAGGCTGGTGTGCCACATTCCCACACAAGTAACTGTTTAGGTCCTTGAGGAAAGCAAAACTGCTTGGGTGACATCACCTCTGAGGTAGACACATTAAATCACTGGAACATCATGAAATTCTTTCACATGGTTGATACACCATTAACCACTCATAGGATAATGGAGAAGAACCGGAGAGGTGCCTTAGGGCTGTATACAGGAGGCACTGCAAATTTTCCAACAGGTCATGTCAGTGGCTCACTTCCGCCACCAAAGACACATATCCCCAGGAATATCAAATTAGAAAACATCCTACTGGCTGTTGTAGGAAATGCAAAGATTTGCGACTTTGGCATGGGAACTAAACTCACAAGGGGTCAGATGTTGGGAAAGGTCTGTGGCTCCCTGCTCTATCTGGCCCAAGATAACTTGGAAAGAAAACTATGCTCACAGAAGCACTTTCCACACTTAGAAACAACTCTAACCAGCATGCACCAGCTCACCACCACTGCACTATATCATCTTCCCTGTCACTTGTCCAAAGTCAACCAAATTATTATCCCAAGATTACTCATGGTCCCTCCCACTTTGGTACTTGATAGTATGTCATCCCATGGAACACCCATAGCTGTGTCCCATTCAAGAATACGTGCCCCTTGTCTCTAAAACAATTCCCATCACCATGGAGACCATCTGTATGATTGGATATATTGCCTATAGGAAATCATGTCATCTGGAAAACACAGGTTACAAAATGAGGTCACAGCAACATTCAATATATTGAAGCATCAGTTGAGCTGTGGGGATAGCCCTTTTAAATATCAGGGCTACCCCTCTCCTTGAAGAAGAGAGTGAGTGAACCTGCCTTTCCAACCTTTGTATCACCTGGGACAAAGCACCTTTAGGAAGATGAGGAAGGAAGGAGGAAGGGCTGCAAAAGGCACACCATGCCTGACGCCCAGTACTACCTTGAGAAGATGCCCTGCCCAGATACCTCAGGCATGGAAGGTGATGCTGTGATCCTTGACACGAATGGCAGTATTCTGAGAAACATTCTGAGGGAGGTTGATGAGGCTGACTGATACTTTGCCTGATGAGCAGCCCCTACCAGAGTCAGTTCCAGGATGCAGCAATCACAGGGTTAAATGAAAAGAACACGGGCTTGTGCCCTGCAGAACCATCAACAGGGCCAGCCATGTCCAGTGACAGGTTGCATCTACTGGCTCTGGCTCCAAGTGCCTAGGGCAGGAAGGGGGTGAGGAATGGAATTACTTGAGTACTGAACACACTTCACTGCTACCTGCCCATCCATAGGTGAGCCATGAATACTTGCAGTAAGAACCTACACAGAGAGGAGAGGAGAGTGGAGCTCAGTAGTTTAGGGCACCAAAATGTACTTCTACATTGCATTTTAATACAATGTGATTTTTTAATGTCCCTTGCAAATGTCAGATTGGATCCACTGGTGTAGAAAACTTCAGATGTCTCTGTTTAAAAGGAACAAGCTCACAGTCTCCCTCTCATGTAGAACTTTGGATGTAGAACCAGTGTAGTTAGCAGAGCATGATGACTAGAGTATGAGAGAAAGGGAAGATGTGTAGCCAAGGGGACAAAGGTTCAGAAAGGGAGGGATCAGGTGGCACTGCAGGGTAGCTCAGTGCTAAGTCAATGTCACTAACAGGCCTTTTCATGTGTCTTCTTTGAAGTGGTGATGGAGAAAGGCCTGGTGTGGGTGGACCCCCACAGCAGGGAGCAGGCCAGACTCCAGGGTGCCGCGTGCCCACACACCTGGGGCACAGGCTCCCACAGCCGTCCTCCAGCCCCTGGGTCTTTGTGCCAGCTCCCTGCTTGCTCAGCCGCAGCAGCAGCACTGCTTGCTACACAGATAGGCGGTGTCATGTGACATCTAGCTGATGAGAGTCTACCTCCTGCAAAACACTACTCCTGGAACAAGACTGACTGACACAGGTCTGGGCTTCTCACCAGCTTAGCCCCTTCATCCCCTCAGTCTTCTCTCTCACTAACTCCTTTGGGACAGAAGTAGAGAATATGTGGAGGTCCAGTCAGAGGGGCGACGTGGAAGGAGGGAGATGAAGGAGTAGACAAGGAGGGGGAGTTGAAGGGAATTGGAGGAGTAGAGCCTGTCCAGAGGAAACTCCTGCCACAGAGGTGAGGAGAAAGGGATGAGTGTTGAACTGAGGCAGAATGTGGAAAAAGGAGCAAACCTCTCCCGAAGAGTGGAGTTGGAGGGTGCAGGCCATGGCCCACCATGAGAAGAGGCCCTGACTGGAGAGTCCTGGCATGTGCAAGTATGATGCTGGCTTGGAAATCTGCTCCTGTCTTAGGTTGCCAAGGCAGGGTATGACGGGAGAGAAGGGAAGCCCCATCCATCAGTGGAGATCCATTATCTTCCTGTGTGCTCTGGCATTGGGCTGATCTGTCAACATCTCTTTGTCTTCACAGCCTCCTCTGCAGGCCTTCCATTATGTTTGTCCCTTCCCGCCCCAGGGTACCACAAACACGATTCCTCCACATTGATGCTACTCCCCTTTGAGATTGCCTTAGTTCACTGTGCCAAGGTAGGTAGGCCTTTTCAGGCCTAGGACTGAGCACAGTCTCCACAGGCACGCAACCATGGCACTACTTCGTACCCAGTGCCAACCTTAGGGGTCAGGGTTAGGAAGAAACCTTGGTTGCCATGGAGCCCCAGATGGCGGCCAGCAGTGCAGTGTGGCCCCCTGCTGATGTGTATCTTCAGAGTTCTCCTGGGCAGCTTCCTGGTAGGGAGTAGACAAAGAGGGGCTCATCTGAGGGGATCATGCTCTTGAAGGTAATTTTGAGTCCACTGAGTGTCTGCTTGTAGTAAAAGATGAGTTTCTGAAACCTGGTCTTGGCATAGCACTAGTCCAAGTGTGTAAAAGGGAATGGTGGTTTCTGCAGGCCTTCCCCATCTGGAGGGAAAGGTGCCATCAGCCTTTGAGGTTTGGTGAGAGAAGAACCATTTGATCTGTCAGCAGGTTTTCCACTCTGGCCCTCTGGTCCAGACTTTTGCTTTTTGTTTTGTTTTGATATCAGGATATTTTGACGGGTATGACCAAATCATGTTCCCAGCAATGTGGCATATTATGCTGCCTCATCACTGCCCAGCCATTGTGTGGCATCATACTTTACAACCCTGACAATGTAGTGAGTCCCACTTGACCCCACAAGGGAAACAGGGCCAGAGGCATGGAGCATCCTGCTTAGGGGATCAGAGCAAGTTTAGGTGTGGGTGTTCACAGGGACAGGTCTTTGCTTCTGCTTCAGATTAGGGAGGTGGATTGTGTTGCCTTCTTGGGAATGAGTTAAGAAATTCAATCACCAGGTGGTCATGAGAGAGAGAGAGAGAGAAAGAGAGAGAGAGAGAGAGAGAGGAGAGAGAGGAGACATAGAGAGGGAGGGAGGGAGGAAGGAGAGAGAGAGAGAGAGAGGAGAAAAGGATGGGGAGCGGGATAAAGTCTGTCTGTGTCTGTTTGTTGTCTGTGGTTTCTGAGGTACTCCAGGAAGGTTGGGTTGCCTTTTATAGCATGTCCATGTCCATGCTTCCCTATATTTAAGGTGGCCAGGAGCCATTTACTGCAGCAGAATGTGGACTTTGAGTTTGTGACCATCAGACCTTCACACTTGGTCTCCTTCTCCCTTGTCTTGTAGGGAGATTGGCGCAGCTCTGAACACACTTTTTGTGATGGCTGATTGGTGGCCACCTTGTGGTCATAGTAAGTGAAGACAGCCAGGTCTCTAGTAATGAAGCCCAGCCCACAGCAACAAGTATCCCATTGGAGGGGGCATTGTCAGGGCAGACACAGGTATGCACGTGACACTAACTTCCCTGAACATTGTCCACTCATGGCTTTGGCTTTCTTCTAGAGACCAGAGATTTGGGTGAGGAAGGGGTCCTTGAACTCAGCACCTTAACCAATTGCTTGTTTGTACTTCCTATGCCCAGTGGTAGGGTCAATGCATTTCCCAGCCACCTCTGGGTATCAGGGTGTTCAGATCACAGTTCTACTGCAGCCCACAGACTTCTCCAGATGGTCTCTACTAGATACTACAAGCCCACCCTGAAGATGGAGGCCCTGCTTGGTGTCCCTACCCAGGGTAAGTCACAAAGGAAGGAGACAGGCTTTGTACCTGCCTCTCTGTAGTCTCTGTCATCAATGACAATGAACTTTCTCTTCTTTGTAGAGACCACATCCTCAGTCCAGGGGAACATGGGACTTTGTGTCAGGCTCTCCACTTGTCTGGAATGTTCTTTCTCTCTCATACATGCTTGGCCACATCTTATGCTTGTAGACAGGGCCACCTCGATATAGCAGCCTGAATTTCTGAGGCCCTTTGTCAGCAATGATGCAGTGTGTCATTGGAACTTCACATGTGTGGGTCCTGGGGTTCGGTAAGACATCCAGGCCTTCAGGGTCCTACAGGACAGTAACCTGCTGTGGGTGGTGACAACACCAGTTCCTGATTAAACCTCACCCTCTTTCTCCAAATATGTTGCACCCTGGAGAACATGGGACTTTGTGTCAGGCTATCCATTTGCCTGGAATACTCCCCCCCACCATTTTTTTTATAGCTACTTGGCCAAAACTGGCTACCTGTAGCCAGAGCTGCCCCCACCTAGCAGCCTGCACTCTGGCCCTGTTAGCATGATAGGACAGATGGTCAGCATGGTCCTCTTACTGAGGGACTTGACATTTGGGTTCCTGGGACTTACAAGCCAGAGACATGCTGTGGATGCTGACAAAACTACAACACCAGTTCCTAATGGGGCCTGTACCTTCTTCCACTGTATCTTCCCCAGTCTTGGGAGAGTATTTCCTGAAAGCATCACTGTGGGGGCTGAATGTTGTGGATGCTCCCCTTGGACTCTGCCTGCATTATCCCAGACTGGAAACACCCTCCATGTCTCTCATCCTATGCAGATGCCCCAGAAAACCTCCCTGGAAAAGCTGAGACTTGTCCCTTCATGAGCAGCGCCAGATGATGTCAGAAGCCTCTAGAATTTGATTTTCTTTCTTGTGGTGCCGCTCTCCTGGAGATGCCAAATCGGGCTCTCAAAACCCAAATAGTGAGTTTAATGTCATCGTTGCCTAAGATGTTAGTTTGTGCTAGATAATGGGACCGAATCTCAGAAAAAGGACATGAACAAAACACAACTCCCCATGAGACCGAACACACAAAACCACCAGTGACCAAGATGTAGGTGACACTGAAACTTTAACCACTGTGGCAGCCAGGCAGCCATGCCTTGCCATAGCCCTTTAGGCAAGTGGCTCAAACAGGTGAGAAATTCACTCTCAGTGATTTCCAGCCCTTTCATCTTTCAGAAATAAAATTTCCTATGTGTGATAATTTATTTCAACCTTTAGTAGTCTTGATTTCTTGATTTTGTTCAGGGTCATTCTAGTGAAAGGTTCCTTTCTCTTCTCGTTAGATGTGTCTGCCAAGTGTGTCCGTTAGGGAATATCCTCATCCAGAATTCATAATTACCTTCAGAGCCTCCAGGAAGGAGTCAACATGTCTTTGACCCTGATTTGGATGGGCAGAAGGATGATGGAATTGAGTTCAAAATACACAAAGGGCAAGGTTCTGCGGTCTCTGGTTAAAGGGATAGGCAAGGTTCAGTCGTTATGGAGAAGGCTGTACCCATTTCTGTTGAATCAATACACCATGGCAGCAAGAGGAAATGACCCATCTGCAGATAATACATGCAGATGGGCCATGCTCTTCCTCAGGATTGGAAAGTGGCCTCACAGTGGGTAGATGGCCTTCTGAAATGAGCTCCAGTTCCAGGTATACCAGAAACCAGTGATATTCTAGTCAGCCCACAGTCCATGCAAGTCCAGACACAAGAAATTTGTCATCATAATACTATATTTTTTTCTGGTGGTTTTATAAGTGCCTTTAGGAAATATGTTTTCTTATTTGTACACCTCAGAAATTACCAAGTATTTTAAAGTTAAAATAGAAAACTAGCACATATTTTCTTGCACTGCTGTGTTTTTGTTTCATATGAAACTATTCTGATCTTTACACATTAACTATGAAACACTAAAATGGATAATGAAAGCTTCATGGATAACTTGTGAGCCCATGTATATGTGTGTGTTAGAGTGTGGACACAAGCTTATATTTGAGTGACTGTGGGAACATGAGTGTGCTTGTGACTAGGGTCTGTCCTTCCCAGCAGCATTCCTAAAGGGCTGTGTGTGTACCACTCACACTAGCCTTGGCCACCCCACACCAACCGTCAAAATGATTCCCAATAGACATGGCCACAGGCCCATCTGGTTCAGGTCATCCCTCGTCTGCGATTCCTTCTTCCCAGGTGACTCTTTGGTTGTATCAAGTTGACAAAGTGTCAACAGGCAGCAAAGGTCACCTGCAACTCCCAAAGCTCAGAAAGACAGGATAGAGCCTTCTTGATGCCTCTGAAGGGACCAGTCCTAGTAAGAATAAGAAGGTCAGGCTCCCCACGCCCAGCTGAAGCTCTAGTATTCTGATGACAGTCCTGGGCAGGTTTCTTTTTGTTTTGTGTGTGTGTGTTTGTGTGTGTTGTTCATCCTGGGTCATCTGCTGGTGGTAGGAAGCACAAAGGCCCAAATCACACTCAGACCGGTGACCAGGGCACTTAGACATGGCCTTCTAGAGAATTCCACACTTGACAGCCAGCCTATGACAGTGCCAAGAGACTAACAATCATGGTGTACCTTCTGTAAATTAAGAAACTAGAATTTGGGGGTGGTGCTTGGGAGATGCCTTAGTTGGTAAAGTGCTTGCTGGAAATTCGTGAAGACCCAAAGTTCTGGTCCTGGCACCCACATACAAAGTCAGGTGCACTAGCACCCAGTGATCAGTCCTCCCCTGGAAAGAAACAGAAAGGAGTCTAGCTGAACTGATGAGCTCCAGGATTGGTGGGATACATTTCTTGAAAACCAAGGTGGAAGGCCACAGAAGTGTGGTATTTGAGGTTGGCCTCTGGCCTTCATGAGCAGCTCAACTGAGCATAAAAGTACGTGTCATGTGTGTGTGCGGGCACGCGCGCGCGCACACACACACACACACACACAGTTGGGGGAGACAGAGAGACTAGGAACTGGTCAAGGGTGACTCTGTGGGTACAGTGCCCCAGATTTTGCCACCCAACTCAACCTGGAGTCCATGTTCTCAGAGTGATGCATACAGGCTGCGTCTGGTTGGACTCCAAATCCTATTTTCCCTAAAATTGATAACCTAGGTTTAAGTGTATTGATGTGTTGAAAAGTTTGACATCCCGGTGGTACCTGAATCTTTTGCTAACAAAGACCCCAGCAGACTCCCTTGATCTTTGGTAAACCTCGCAGGGAGTTTGCTAATGTAGCTAGGGCTGGTTGTGGGGATTCCATGTAAATGCCAAAGTGACAGCTGTCTAGGGTAAGCCACAGTAGTATAGCTTCAAGAACATGCAAGATACTCCTTCAACCGCAGTCCTCCAAGTTGCTGGTGTCACATATGTGCATGACTGTGAGCCAATACTAATGAGTAACAATTCTTGCTACATTAGTGATGTTGATCGTGGAGAAAACAAATATCCTCACTTTGACTTTCTATTTTTAATATATTACGCGAAAATGACCTTAAAACTGATGTCCCTGCATCATCCTACTAATAGCACTCTCTTTTATAATTGTCATGTGTCAGTTGAACCTGAAGGATTTGCTCAGGCAGAGGGCATGGCTAGTGAGCAGCTTTAGTTTGTGCGCAGTCAGGTCAGGGCTGAGCACGCTTCCAACACTGTTGAAATGTCAACCTCAATGTAAGAGTGCTAGGAGGCGAGGCCTCTTGACAAGGCCTTGGCATCCGTGTTGTCATGAGAAGACACTGCACTGAGAACACTGCACTGAGAAAAGAGTTTGAAGAACTTAGTTCAGTCCTATGCAAGATCACAACAATACCAGGTAGAAAGAAAAAGCAGCTCCCTTTCCACCCAATATATCTTGGTAGCTTGATCTTGACTCAACCAAGAAATGTTTTTATAAATGATCCAAAACAAGGCATTTTGTTGGACAGCATGGTGGCATAGCATCATTTCCTGTGAACAAAAAATACCTGTCTGTAGTAATCTGGACTGACAAGATTTTCAGGATAATTTATCCATCAACCACTGTCTTTTGAGTGGGTTACTTACTGATGAGAGATCTGATAAGGGTCTTAGGGTGTAGTTGTGACACTGATGTTCCTCGCATGCCCTGGGTGTATTGGAAACAGAGCCTCAGGGTCAGTGAGGGGCTACTTTAAAACTCATCACTCTGTTTAAAGCAAGAGGAACAGAATACCCTAAGTGCAGAGATGAGATCTGTAAAGGCCAAGTCTTGGTTTAGAATTTTATGGCCTTCAGTCGTAAGGCCACCGAAGCATACTACATCCATTTCCAAACTAAAAAATGCCAGAGTCAATAATTCAGGAGACTGCCGTTATCATTGTTACCATTGCTTATTATTTTTAAGAAGAAAGTCATGGATTGAATGTGAAATGTCTTGTACTGTCACATGTTTGAAACCTTGGTCCCTTAGGCAGCACAGGTTTTGAGAAGTTAGGGAACCCTTGGATGTGTGTCATGGCTGGAAGTAACGGAAGTTAGAAGACCTGGTGAAACCTGTTTCCTCACACGCTGTTGCCAGTGCCAGCTGCTGAGCCCACCTCATGCTGAGCCAGGCCCTCTGAAAACATGACACAAAATCACCTCTGCCTCTATCAAGGTGCTTCATGTAGTGGATCTGGAAGGAGCCAGGAGGAATGAACTTGGAAGCAATAATGGGTTTTGGCTACCTCTAATTGGTCCATGGCTCCCATGACCTCACAAGGAGCCATTGTGAAAATGATAGCTGCCCACCCATGTAAGGCACCGCCTGGGCTTGGGCATTGGCAATGAAGCTCTTGGTTGGCTGAGGACATTTGGACTCAGACTTGCCTTGAGAGCTGTGGTTTCTATTGTCCGTCTTTGGGACTGACGTCAGTGATCCACACTGACCTCAACATAGTGAGTTTGCTTCCTGGGGGCTTGGTTTTGTTTTCTGGATATTGTATAGCTTTTGGTTTGAGGTTTGCATTGTGCTTCTGCTTCAATTTTTTTCATGACCACCCATATTTCTATGTTTAATTATCCAGTTTTCTTTGACATTCTTTACTTTGGTTTATTTCTTCTAAAACTTTTGTCAACATATATTAAGTATGAAAATGGGTATTATGGTGAATAGGGTTTCATTATGGTGTGCATCACCTACTCCATGCTGCTTCCCCCAGTCTTTCTGTTAACTCAAAAATTAATCACAAGCTAAGTCTTCCCTTCCCACCACATCACAAAATATAGTCTAGGACATCTTGAGGGACAGCACATTTCCTTACAGCATCAGTGTCAGGGAGGGCCACAATCCTTCTGATGCCCATAAATATGAGTTTACGAAATGGACTTCAGTGTCATAAGGGTAAAGATGATGAGGTTTGCAGTAGTCGGAGTCAGAGAATTTTAGGGTACAAATGAAAAGGCTATTGAGGCAGTCAGTAAGATCACTAACTAGGCAATACCTATGTCTCCAGTCCAGGGAAGCACCAAACTAAGTCTGTCTTCATTGTTACCACTGCTTTTATTATAATCAAAGTCAAAGCATCCTCTATCATCTCTAGGGCTTGAATGTGAAAGGGCTCACACCATCTGTTGTTAAACTCCCTTCCCTAAGAAATGTCCGCATCATCTCTACCCCTCATCCTGATGTCCCAACAATAAACCAAGGCAGAATCCCATCAAAGTTCACTCTGGACAACCAATGAATTTATTGAGCTTTCTTACAGAGCCTATGTCGGGGATGCCTTATCGGGGTGTGGGCACTACTCCCCACAGCCAGTCCACACCTGGAAAGCCAAAGCCTTACCCAGTACTAATCAAGGCTTTCCCCACAGTTGCCAAGATGGTGTCCCGGCTCTCCTCTTCCCAGTTCTTATATCTGTTAGCTTCTCTCCCATGCATCTTGTTAGGTGGTAGGGAGCAGATGGATACTTGAGGAACATCTGTTGAGGTACGGCCTCAACCAGCCCCCACTGGGAAGATCTTTTGCGTGCAGACTCAGATGAACTCCTTAAGATAGTGTTTGCCTGTCTGTCACCCATGGTATGGTCCACCCCATCCTCTGGCTCTTACACTCTTTCCGCCCCCTCTTCCGCGATGGTCCCTGAGCCTGGGAGGGGGTGGCACAGATGTGTGACGATGTTTCTCCCACTCCTCAGAGAGAACACGTCCTCATGACTTTCTGTTCATCTGTCCATCTCCAGAATGTCACAGTTGGTGAGTCTTGTGAGCAGTTTCTTCTACTATAAGACACAAGTGAGAGAAACAACAAAAACCAGGAAATGGAAAACAATCCCAACAGACACAAACTATAAATACTTATGTAGGGAAGCACTTGGGCTGGTATGTTGTTAAGCTCATCAATAGCAGTTGCGTTTCCACTGGAGCCTGTGGCTTCCCTTACCACAGTTTTTTCTCTATTTCCCCCTGTAAAGCAAGCCTTAATTCCAATCACAAGTTGCTTCTATCCATCACCTGGCACTTACATCATGATACATGCAGAATCCACAATGGGTGGGACTTTGGGTCTTAATTCTCCTCAGCATTCTTAGCAACTTCAGGCACTACAGGAGCTAGCTCACTGGAATGGAACACTTGAGTTCCAGTCCTAGATTTGTTTCTCCAAGTCTGGAATCCATATCATGCAACCTCTTCAACAGTAGGGTCTTATTACTCAGTTCTGGAATTAAACCAACTGTGGCAATAGTCTTCATTGCTTTTGGAGCCTCTGGGGCCTCTTTGACCAACAATTCCTAGGGAGGTAACTCATTCCTAGCACTGCGATTCCCAACTAACCATCTTCTAGGTAATTCCCAATTAACCATCTTTTAGGCAATTTCCAACTAACCACCTTCTCATTTACCAGCTTCTAGGATCATCAATTTTCACCTTTGGATACTTACAGGCTCAGGCGATTTCAGACATTCCCTAAACATGTTGGCTGTATCATTTGTGCCTTACCCAACCATAAAGCTCTCAAGAATTCCACAGAAGCCTGGCTTTTACATTCTTTGTGAAGTTCCCATTCTGGCTTCATCAGGAGTGCTTGGATGTCAAATGTCTCTTAAATGAGTCTCCAAATCTGTAAGACCCTCAAGGGTTAGAGTTATGCTACACACATGTAACAAAGCCTTTATATAGAGGATGGACAGGACAATGAATGATACAAAGTCCAGAGCTACCATCTCATGCTGAACAGTGGGACTGTGAGACAGAAATCTTGAAGTACTTTGAAAGTTCATTGTCATCTGTTCAAAGCAAGTGTCAGGCAACTGCAGAAGGTCACAACTGAGGAGATACTGGAGTAAATCACAAGCAAGGTGTAACAGCATGAGACCTGTCCATGAGTGTCAGCTGTTTTCTCCACGTGCTGGGTATAGCAGCATGGACAGACAGCGCTAACTGTTAGCTTTCCACAGCCCTCAGCCCTTCTCAGAGCCATTCCACTTCCATACCCTGGAGGGCTTCCACGGAGCCTCCCCGCACCCCCAACCCCTGAGAAGCTTGATGGGACTGGTTCCTGCCGTTCATCCCTGCTCAGGGTAAGGGTGACTGAGGTCCCTCCCTCTCCTGCTGCTGGGACTGGTTCCCTGTGTTAGAGAATCAGGGTTGGAGCTGCAGCTGTGACCTCTATCTACCACACCTGTTTGCTGGTCCCAAGCCCTAGCACAGCCTTTGCGAGACAAAGGTCCCCTGCTTAGTCTGGATGTGTAGCTGTCCACCCCTTGTCCAGACTCGATCATCTGCACCTGTACTGTTTTATCATGGAGACCTTTGTAAACTGTCTTTGGGGTGTTAAAGTCTTCTAGGAGCTAATCAGCACAGAATTTGACTTTTTGCCAAATTTTTCCCTCGAACTCAAGTGCATCACAAATTTTGCCACTTTTGTCTTCAAGTAACACAGACAGCCACCCTCCCCCTCCGCATTGCCTGTCTCTCATCTCTAGGCTGATCTTGTATTTTACGGACACTCTTTACATGTTCATCTATGTCACTTGGCTCCCCCAAACCTTCCTACTTCATAAAGATCCTGCTCCACCAAAGGGTCGGCAAGTCATTCAAAACTGGCCCCATGGCAGGCCCATTCCTTGATAAACCCAGTTCCTCCTCAAGTCTCTCATGAGCACCATCCATCAGGCCCTGTGACCTGGGAACAGTACATCACTTCCTTAGTTCCCTCTTCTGTGGTCCTCCAGGGCCTGACACCCATGACCTCCACTGCTGTGACCACACAGCTGTAATGGCTCCTACAAGCCAGTCCGTCTGGCTTCCCTTGATCTGCCGCAGGCTGTGCAGCCCATCTCAAAGGTGGTTATGTTGCCCAGCTTCACTGCTTCCACACTGATGCCCGTCTGTCCTCGTACTCCATAGCCTCGAAAGCCAGACTGTAAAAGATGAAGCTTCCCCTGCTTCCAGCAATTCCAGTGGTGAATACTCTTTGATTGGCTCTCTTACTCCTGACTCTTGGTATGACCCCAGTCTGCCTGGTGGGTCATGGATTTCTCCTTTCTCCCTTGGTAGCTTTTCTCACTTCTATGTCACCCTCTTCCTCATTGTTACCCAAGTCTTCCCATGAGTTCCAGGTTTTAGGGTCCCCAAAGTGGCTCTGTATTACTTGTCAAATCTGGGTCCTCTTCCCCTTTCCACCCCTAGCTATAAAAAGATGGCAGTCTAATACCTTCATTTATCTGGCTGTTTTACCCAATTTTCCTACTAAGTCAGAGGCCAATGAGGAAGCCACCATCAGCCTCACTCCCTTTTCTTACTGCAGTCCCCCACCTGCAGCCTCTTTCCCTCCAGGCCGCCACCCCAACCTTCTTCTTAGCCATAGCAGAGACAGGGCTGCCTCTGAGGCTGCTTGCCAACACCTCCACCTCTGGTACACTGTCCCAGGCCTTGCGATGTCTGCTGCACGTCTTCAGGCATTCTCAAAGCATTTCTGTACTTTCAGCATGGATCTTACCCACCAAGCAGGAACGCCACTCTGTACTGCCTGAAAGAAGACTGCAATCCTGAGATTCCCACCAGCATGTCCTACCCAGGTGGCCTTATATTAGCTATATCTTCATTCCTCTCTGCACTGTCCATGCCCCTGTTACTACTCCCATAAGCCCTTTAGAGACAAACCACCATATCAAAATTTTCTCTGCAAACACCTGCCCCTCACGAAACTTTGAGTCCTATGTTTGTTTCATTCTCCCTATTGGGAATAACAGTACTCTTCCAAACTCATCTTCAATGCTATAAGCTAGTGACTCTGCACAGTGTCACCAAAATTCCTTCTCTGGGGAAGATATAAAATGAATGTCTACCCCTGCTGTCTGTTTCCATGACAAGCCTCTGCATCATTCCACAGTGAATTAATAAGTTTGCTTAAGAGCCTAAGTGAGGGCGGCGGGGGGGGGGGCTTCAACCATACTCCCCAGTATGATGATCTGCAATGGTCACAGGTGAACCAGGTGAACTCCCCAAGATGGTGGTTGCTTCATTTGGGGCACAGTCACTCAGGATCCCATCTCATGTGTTTGGATGCTCAGTGTCTAGCAGGTGTGCTGTCTTGGAAGGTAGTGAAACCCATTGGTGGAAGAATCTACCAGGAGGACCTGGTTCATTAAATGGGTGGAGGAGGCCTTGCCAAAGCCATGAAACCAGCTACCATTTTCCCATGCCACCAGTTCCTCCCGGGACAATGCCTCCCCTAACCCTGAAAATGTAAGCCATATTAGCTCCTTCCTCCCTTAAATTCCTCCTTGTCGGGGATGTGGTCACAGCCAGAAGAAAAGTAACTAATGTAGTCCTTGGGTACAGATAAACCGCTTTAGGTTATTCCCAGCTGTTACTGGAACATTCACTAGAGTGATGATATACATGTATTGGTATAAGGCATTGGCTCAGACAGGATTTTTGTCCTCATACTGCAGAAAAGCTATTGGATGGATAGCAGCTGGACTCCAGAATTGGTTATGACAGACTTGGACTGTTCCAATCTCTTGTACCTAGACATGGGGATTTCCTCTTTGTTGGTTGGGGTTTGAGTGGGTTTTTGTTTTTCATAATGCACCCACTTGTTTTTGCTTTAGATTTTCATATGGGCTTGTGTGTTCATTTGTCTTAATTGTTCCTTTAAAAATAATTTGTCATGTTTAACTTTGGTTTCATTTTTTATTTTAAGTCTCAACCGCAAACTAAAGGATTCCCTGTGACACTTCCATACATGCATATAGTGAACTTGGATCTTTTTCCTCTGTTCTGTTACATTGCAGCAGCCCCTTTGCATGTGCCAAAATGTCCCCCCTACCTTTTATTAAGGTTCCACCTACCTACCCATAGCACTAGTTAGACTAACCGTATCTCTGGAGCTGACATGTTGTAGCCAAAAAAAATTCCAATGTTCATGTATATTCCAGAAGATGACAAAAAGCCATTCTTTGTGGCCGAGCACGGACCGCTTCCCATCGATCTGTGTATGCTTGTTACTGAGCACGTTGTGTATGGGATTATCCTAGGATTCTATACTGAACCCACCATGAACACGAAGCACTCTGTGTGACCAACCAAGGATCTCCAAACAGATAGTGTTAGGTTGTTGTTAGGAGAGACAGCACTACTATTTCCATCTTGTCCCTTGTCTCAATATCTTTAAGGGTTCTGTAAGATTCTGAGTTTGTCATCACACTGATTCAGGGAGTAGCATCAGGAAGACAGCAGGCATTGCATGTTTGATAACATCTTAGGTCAGCATTGGTGTGGATGACGTGAGTTTAGCAGTCTAACCATTTCAAATGTCCCCAAGGGATCCACTAGACATCACCTTTTTTGGCTGTCGTTTTACTTTATGTCTTCTCTCTCTGGGTGACTCAGGTCAAGGGTTTGTCGGGTTTGTCAGTTTTGTTCATCCTTTCAAATCCCCAGCTCTGTTTCTTTGGTCTCCTTGTTTCTTCCTCTTAGTGTCCACTTATTTCTAGCTCTGGTCTTTCTTATGCTTTGTCTAGTGCTTGGGGGTTTGGTTTTTTTCTCTGACCCCAAAAATGTATCATTAGAATGCTTGACACATCTATGACTTTCATGATACAGGAATTGATAGCCATCAGCCGTACACTTGCTCTTGAGACTTGCTTTTTCTTTAACTTCTAGTATCATGTGGTGGTACCATTTCCACATCCCTGAAGGGTCTCAGGGACAACTCCTCAGATAAGGACATCCTCAGAGACAGCTATACAAGTTCTTAACAACACTGGCATCTGCCTCACTTCAGAAGTGAAGCTCATTTGCCACATCCCCACCAACACCAGAGGAGACACCAAGGTCTTGAGTGAGGTTGTCAACAAGCTCTCAGACATCACCTCTGAGGTGGCTCATGGAAGTACAACATCCTATTGTCTTGAAACTATTTTGGTTAGTTAGAACACCAGCAAAATCTTGTTGTACACAGGATTTGTGGCTGGGGGAGATTTAGTCAACCTCATAGCAGCTTTTGGCTTTATGAAGAAGGAGGCGCACCCCCATTTTCCAGCAGGTGGTGCCCACAGTTGAGTACCTTCATAAAAGAGACATTAGCTACTGGCACATAAAAGCCAAGAGCATCCTCATGGATGTGGCTGGAAATATCAAACTGTGTGACTTTGGAATGGCCATTAAAGTTACCAGTGGCCAGATGTTGGAGGAAATCGGTGGCACATATTTATTTAGCACACGAGGTTTTGGAGGACAGTGACTACCACGGACTCTCTAATTACAGGTAGTGTCTCAGCACTGATTCACCATATGAATACACAGTATCAGATGACCGTCATCTCCACAAAGCATCTGCTCCACCAAACTCCACACACTTGGAAAACCTTATCTCCTACTCCATTGCTGTAGATCCCACATGAAGGATGACCATCAACCAGAATGTGGGGCACCCATGGCTATGTCTCTGTGCTGAAGTCTTGCCACTAGCCTTCAGAGAAACAGTTTCCACAATTCCAGTGACCATGATTGCGGAAGCCATCTGTAGCATGGACTGTATGAAGCTCAAGAAATCATGTGAACTCCAGGAGGAGAAGTCTTAATGATGTCATGGCAACAAACAACATATTAAATTATTGATTAAGCAGTGGGTGCATCTTTAAATGAGCAGGGAAGCTTGTGAAGCCCAGTTCAAACATGAGCCCTTCAGGTGGTCCTACCTGTTTTGCCCACTTTCATCTCATATGAGAAGAACCAACTGCAGGAGGTGGATGAAAAGGGAAGGAGCAAGAGCTGCTCAGGGTTACACGATCTACAGTGGCTCCTAGATATCAACTGTTCTTGCAATTAAGCTCCACAGAGTGACACTGTGCGGGCTGACAGCATAACACCCACTTCCAGTAGACTGAGAGTTACATGACAGTCAGTATTTCACCCCTGGATATCCTGTGCTACCTTGAGGACACAGATTATGATTCTAATTCAGCCCCACAGAATGACAATGCTGTGGAGGCCTAGAGCAAAGCATCAGTTTCCAGGAGATTGACAATGACATAACATTGAATAATTCATTCATTGACATGCTGTGCTACCTGGAAGATATGACATGCCCTTGTAACCCTGTCCCACGGAGTGATACTGTGGGTGCCAAAGCATCAATAGCACTTTGGAGGAGATTGAAATTGACCTGAGGTCCAGTCAAACATCACCTGATGATATATCCTCCATAGACCCTCCCCAGAATTGGAAAAAGGCAAGTAAAAGTAGCAGATGAGGGCTTGTGAACCAAGGAACCATCACCAGGGTCTGTCATCAGCAAGGATCAGACCCAAGTGGCACCCACAGCCTCCAGCCCACCAGATGAAGATGCTGAAAGGGTGTAAAAGGAGGCAGATTATTCACGTTCACAGTTTATGTTGTTGCCTTCCTGCCCGAAAGAAAAGCATCACAGTCCCCAAGTAAGGGACCGCAAGGAAAGAAAAACATGGTCCCAAGGGAGACACAGCATAGGCATGACCACCAGCACTTGCTTCATCGTTACTTTTAAAGACTCTGCCACTGACTGGCCACACCCATTTATAGGCCATGAACCTTAAGATATCTTTCACCTTAAAAGCTTTCCTCCACATCCCCCTCATGGGAATTCAGGAAATGCTGAACCAGAAGTAGATAGCAGAGGATGTAACTAGAGGATGGGGAGGCAGGGGAGGGGGGAGGTAAAGGAGAGCAAAGGTTCACAGGGATATCAGGTGGAGAGCTGGGGTGCAGCAAGGTAGCTCAGTGCTAAGTTCCATCTGTCGAAGTCCCTAAGAGTCTTCATGTGTTTCCCCTCAAGGGGTGAAGTATGGGCCCAGCTCCACTGTCATTGAACCACAGGGCTACATTCAGCCTTGTGTGGACTAAGAACCATAGGAGGGAGCCAGGCCAGAACTCCAAGAGTTTGTGTACCCAAACACCTAGCTCCAATAGGACACCAGTGGGAATCAGGGTACTAGCTTCCCCTCCCCTCCTGTTGCTGCTGGGTCACTGTGCCCTCAGCACTAATGGCTAGAGAGGGAGGGATGTGATCCACATAGCTTCCATGTTAGGAAGCTACACCCCTAGCTTCTCCAGTACACTTAGGATGGAACACCCACAGTGAGAGAACTGAGTGCCCCACAGGCTCCAGGGTCTTCACCAGCTTGTCCCCACCCCCCACGCTAACACCATCATTGAGCATTTGGACAGAAATAAGAAACTGCCTGAGCACAGGAGAAGTAGGAAGGGCAGGTAGAGGAGGAGAGGGGAAGTGGGACATGGGGAGGAGCGAGTGGAAAGGAAGGAAGAGGAGAGGAAGAAAGGGCATGGAGCACAGTGAAGGAGGAGGACAGTCTGTCCAGCGGAAATCCCAGTCACAGAATTGAGGAGAAACAGTGAGCTTCTTGGGATGAGGCAGGCGCCATGGTCAAACAAGGGGAGGAGCAAACTCCCCCTGGAGAGCAGAGTTAAAAGGGTATAGGGCATGGCTAGCCAGAAGAGGGTCAGGCTCTGGGGAGTCACAGCATGGGCCAACACACAAGGAGGATGCTCCCTTGGAAGCTATAGCAGCAGGGTGTGCCAGGCTGGGAAAAGGGATCTCTGTCCTCCCACAGAGCCTTCTCATCCTCCCCCTCCTCCTGCCTGACCCCCCATTGTGCTGACCTGCCATCTGCCTTGGACTCCTCCCTCTCAGTCTGGCACACTGGTGTGGCAAGATGTTTAGGCTGTCACCAGCCAACCACTGTACCACATCATAGTCCAGAACCATGACCACCAGGTGAACTCCATACAGCCACACCTGGGAAGCAGGACCAGAGACACCAAGCAGCTTGCTTGTGGGGCCAAAGCAGGTTTGGGCCAGCAAGTGACCAGGGATTCCAGTCCCTTGGTCTGTAAAATCAGCAGCTAGGGATGGGATTTTCATTTACTGTTGCCATGTGAGGAATTCCTGGTAGGGAGAAACCAACAAGGGAATCATGGGATATTGTTGTACAGAGAAGATTGAGTCTTCAAAATGCACAGAGGTGCTCATCAAGAGGCTGGGTGACTTTTCTGTGGCATGGACACATCCACGCTGCTCAAGAGACATTGCAAGTTTCTTTGGTCCCCCTACCCAGGAAGGAGAAGAGACGTGGATAGCAGGCTGACAAAGCTAATTTCTTTATCCCAGTTTGCCTATGTTGGTCAACTTGATTAGATATGGGAAACTAAAACCCAAGGAGCTAGGCACACCTATGAAGGATTTTCTTGATCAGATTATTTGAGGTGGAAAGACCCGCTCTAAATCTGGATCATCTGAAGTCTGAAGTCCCACCCTAAATCTGGATCATTTGAAGAAGACCCATCCTAAATCTGGACCACACCCTCTGGTGGCTGCCCACATAAAAGGACATGGGAGAAGGAAGCTTTCACCTTTTGCCTGCTTGCCCTCACTCTGTCAAGTTCATCTGTCCTGCTGTGGAGGTAACCCTGTACTGGCATTAGAACCTACTTCTTTGGGATTCCCACTTAGACTGATGACCAACTGAGATATCTAGCCTCATGTACAGAACAATTACCAGATTAAGAAGACAGCCACTGTTAGACTAGCTGGACCACAATCCGTAAGTCTAATAAATTTCCACATCTATGTATATAACAATATTTATATAATTCCATTCTATCAGTTCTGTTCCTCTAGAGAGCCCTGACTAACACACCTGCTTCAATTTTTCCACATCTTCCCAGAGGAGAAGTCAGCAGAGTCACTAGGAGATACTGTATAATATGCTCTTGACACACATCCCATAGATGTATACCTCACAAGAAGACACTCAAGAGAACCTTTTAAGAGATGCTTAAGTAGTTGCTCTAGGACACAAACCATCTTGTCAGGGAAACTTGTAACTTTATAGACAGACCTTTGGTCCAAAACACCATGTACTTTGGCTCCTAAGATGGATCTTGGAGCTCAGAGATCAAGCCCCAAACCCCCAGGAGCCATCTTTTCTTTCCTTGGTTCTGTATCTCCATGTGTTTGGTGTGTGAGCTCCTCTCTGGGAGGGTACTAGAGGGCAGAGGGCCTGGGACCAGGCATGTTGGTGGGCCCTGTTGCAGTCTACCCTGGACAGGTCAAAGGGAAAGGAGACAGGCACTGTGCCACCTCAAGAGCCTCTCAACTCTGACCAAAATGAAGGTGGTATTCTCTGTAGAGGCTGAAGGCCTTAGACCTGAGGAATGTGGAACTTGATGCCTGTTACCCATTTGTCTAGAACACTCTTGCTCTTTCCTCATTCAGATGAATGGTCTCTCCCTCATTCATCCTGAAGGGCTTTCTCTGCCACAAAGGAGCCAAAACAAGGTTAAGCCATGCATATGAAATCAGTTGCTGATCAAATGTACAGAACACCATTGTTCACTCCTAGAAGGTTAGAAGACACTGTAATCAAACACCAGTGGCTATCTGATGCTTGCAGAAGGTAAGGAGAGCATGGGCATCATCAGGAAGGCAACGTCTGCTTTAAACACAGAGATTAAGGAGGTTTGATTCAGGGAGCTTCAACGTATTCAGAGATGGGTAGGTCCATTTTGATAACACTCAGTTTGCAGTCGTGGAGCTCATGCTGAAGACATTGAAGTAATGGACAGAATGCCCAAAGGCATCCTTAGTTTACAGTATAATTTTGAAGTTTAAATTAGTGGAAGGGAGTCTGATGTGTTGGTACAAGTTTTTAATCTCAGCACTCTGGAACAAAATTAGGCAGATGTCTAGTTAAGGTCAGCCTGCTCTATCAAAACCAGTTTCAGGCCAGACAGCAAGGACTAAACAGTGAGACCCTGTAATAAAAATGTGTAAGAGATACTTTAAAATGAGTACCAACCCAGGATTCCGTCCCAGAAGGTGCCAGACTTCCTTTGTGGCTGACAGCCACCATTCACTAGGGCTCATAATACACAAGGCTTATAGAAAGCAGTTTGAGCATGGGAAGCCACTTCTACTAGACTTCACATTCAAAAACTGCTGGTAAGGCCAGGCAGTGGTGGCACACGCCTTTAATCCCAGCACTCAGGAGGCAGAGGCAGGAGGATCTCTGTGAGTTCGAGGCCGGGCTGGACTGACAGCCTCCAAAACAATACAGAGAAACCCTGTCTCCTGAAACAAAAAAAAAAAACTGCTGGTGAGCTGTGTCCAGTTACTGGAAATAGGAGCAAAATGCAGTTATGATAAGCATTTAATGAAAACAAATGCAAAGTATCACTTGTGTCCCTTGTGGCTTCATGTCTGGTCTTCCTATTCCTCTGCAGGGATACCAATGTAGCCCTGAAAACTTCTGTGATGCCTTCTGTTTGCACTTGACCCTCAACTCTGTTCTGAGGACATTTGCTCCTACTTGTTCATGGTTCCTTCTTCAGGCCTGTTCACAAACACAAAGTTCACTGAACCCTATGATGATGGGCTCTATGATGGGCCAATTGGCACTACTGCAGAGTGATGGCATAGGCTTGTTAATGCTTCATTCTATGCACAGACCCTCCATGCTTATAGAGCCCAGGTGATGTCTAAATGGCACTAACAATGCACTAGATTCCACAATTCTTTCCTGTTGGCATTGTAGTTCATGGTCCTTGTACAAGTCAGGAGGCTAGCTTCTTGATGAACTGACAAACAGGAACTAACATAGGACATAAAAATAGTATCTGTGCCTGCTCATGACCCTGAAATAGGATCAAGAGATGGCTACAATGGCTGGCTGTTGGTCAAGACATAAACAAGGGGGTGGTGGCTCTCTCTCTCTCTCTCCCAAGATCAGAATGCAAAGATGGTGGTGGTGCATGAAGCCGGGCCTGTGAAGACTAGATGCCTTTGGTTGATGATCTGCAGCAGCTCATCCCTCTTCATGGACATCCTGACCAGGGGAGTACGTGAAGCATGATGCCACCCTTGCTCTAGTATTCTGTTCAGCTTTGGGGATGCTTACACCCTCATGCACACTCTTGCATCTTCTTATCTGTCTTCCTAGACTGACTGCATGGTAAAACAGGCTTTCAGGAGCGTCACGCTCATTCCTGGGTATGCCCGTGCTGAGGGAGGCACAGGGCAGGGATGGCAGGGACAGGAGACCTGGGAGCCCATCCTGCCAGGCCCGCTTGTTTTGTACATGGTGTACTCTAGTTTCCCTGCTCGCTCTCATTAGCTTCTGGGTGCGTGGTCTTCTAGGATGTCCCATCTGAGCTCTTCTGTTTCAGGAGCACAAGACCCAATCTGCTGCTGGGTGGAGAGAGGGGGAACTGGAGCCGTCTCTGTAACACTTGTGCTCTGTCTCACAGGCTCAAGCTCCTACCTGGATCCTGGTGTTTGGGGCTTTTGGAGATGGGTCAGGATCTCCCCTCATTTGCTGCTGCCCTGCACTTGGATGCTGGGTTGAAAGCCCTTTGAAGGGCCTGGCACTCTCCATGGCAGGAACAGTCTGAAAAGGAAGATGGAATTCCATTTCCTACCTTTCAGGGTGTGATGTCTGACTCAAGGGAAAGCTAGACTCTGAGAAGCAGGAGAATCTCATCAGGATGAGTTTTCTAGACTTGATTTGGGGAGTGGTGATGGAGGGACAGACAAGTTAAGGAAAAGGTATCTATAATGGAGAATGAAAATGCAGCTTGGACATCCTTCTCCAGAGTCTAACCTCCTAAGTTCTGCCAGACCTTCTCCCTCTTCACCCTGTCAGAGCTGCCTATAGGCTACAACCAGTGCCCAGGCCTAGTATGGCTATCATTGTCTGCACCACAACAAACCTTTAAGATTCCTCCAACATTGGCTCTGCTTTTCATGACCTCCAAGCCAGTCTCACCACACATGAAAACTCTCCCACTCAGCCAGATATACCCCATGCCCTAGAACTCACGGCCTGCACACCACCCCAGTCCCCTATGCCCACCCGACTTTATTTCACCTACACTAATTGCAACCTCTGGGCCAAACCTGCTTGCACATCCATTCATCTGCCCCAACTTACTCTCCCATATTGGACCCAGAACTAACAGAAGAAGTCCACATGCCCAGACACCAGAAACATACAATCAGTATGAAAGACCAAGTGTCTCCCCTCTGAAACCTACCAGTCCCATGGAAATATTTGCCAATGAGAATTACCTAAATGAAACCAGAATAGGGAATTTAAAATAACAGTCATAAATATTGAAAAATTCAAGGACTTTAAAGAAGACACAAACTGCTCAATGGATTTAAGGATAAGGACAGGAGAATAAATGCTTGAGTTATGCCCAAGGAAGCGAGTGTAAGGCTGAGAGAAATGACAAAAAGAATCCAGAACTTGAAAATGGAATTCAGTAAAGCCATACAAACATTGAAGAGGACTCAAGATGAAATAAAACATGGAATTTAAAAACCCAATAACCAAATTGGAAAATGCAAAGAAAAGCTTTTCAAATAGAATGAATCAAACACAAGATAGGTAGAATTTATAGGATAAATAATCAGGAATATAAAAAATTAAACACACAGAGGAAAGGAAAATAAAAGTAACAGGAAAGTAAGAAAATGTAGGATGCCATAGAAAGTCAAAACCTCATAGATGAGGGAGAAAAATCCCAAGTCAATGGCATCGGCTGGATCTTCAACCTGATGGTAGAATAAAACTTCCCCAAATAAAGGAAAATAATGCTTATATAGATACAAGATGGATACAAAGCACCAAATAGAGAAGATGAGAAAATAAAACCATGATTGCACTAAGTATGCTGGAAAAAAGTGTTTTGAAAGCTACAAGAAAAAGAATTTGCTGCATACAAAGGAAAACTCAAAATGACAGCTGATTTCTCAGTGGAAACTTTGAAAGTCAGAAAAACATGGAGCAATGCATTCCAAGTCCTAAAAGATCATAATGGCCAACATAAACTAATATACCTAGCAAAACTAGCTACCATAGTTGAAAGAGAAAGAAAAACGTTCCACAATATTAACATCCTACAAAAATCCAACAAATCAAACTTAAAATGTAGGAACCAATTCTTTAAACCGAAGAGAGGAATGACTATAGTCAAGAAACTTTGGAAATAAGAAGCCATAATTACTAAAAGACAAAGAACCACTGAAAACACAACACCAAAAACCAATAGCACAATGGCCAGTCAACATACACATTTCAATAATTAATGTTGAATATTAATGGTCTCAAGTCTTTGGTCAAAAGACACAGACTGACAGAATTGATAAAGAAATAAAGTCTATCTATCAGTTGTCTATAAGAAACACATCTTTGCTTTAAAGATAGGCAGTATCGCCGGGCAGTGGTGGCGCACGCCTTTAATCCCAGCACTCAGGAGCAGAGAGGCAGGCTCTCTCGATCTCTGTGAGTTCGAGGCTGGGCTGGACCAACAGCCTCCAAAACAATACAGAGAAACCCTGTCTCGTAAAAGAAAAAAACAAAACAAAAACAAAAACAAAAAAGAAAAAAAAAAGATAGGCAGTATCTTAAAGTAAAAGGGTAGGGTAGACATAATTACTCCAATCAACTGAGACCAGGAAGAAAACAGGCATCTCTATCCTATTTGACAAAATAGACCTCAAAGTAATCAGAAGAGATAAAGAGGGAAACTTCATTCTAACAAGGGAACAGTTAACCAGGAAGGCATTATTGTAATAAAAATATATGTCCCCAAACACTGGTGTACCCCATTTCAGCACTACTGAATTAAAAGCCACAGATTAACATTAGCCAATTAATAATAAGTGATTTCACCATTTTGCTTTCTCCAAAAGGCAGGTCATCTGGACCCAAAATAAAAAACATAAAAATTAACAGACATAATACATCTAGTGGGCTTAATAGGCATCTACAGACTCTTCCACCAAACACTGAAGAATACACATTCTACTCAACAGCACATAGAAACTTCTTTAAAATAGATCACATCCAGGGACACAAGACAAATCTTGGCAAAGACTGAAAAAACTATGTATCCTGTCTTAATACAATGCAATAAAACTCAAAATTGACAGCAAACAAATTTCCAGTGAACTAAATTAAATAACCATTGGTGAATGATAAATGGCTCAAGAAAGAAAAAAATTCCTATAATTAAATGAAAATGACAACACAACAAAATATATGGGACACACTGAAAGCAGTCATTGAGGAAAATTATAGCTCTACATGCTACATTAAAAATAAAAATAGTGCAAATAAATGACTTAATGATTCAAGTAAAAAATTTCCCATCCAAACACACTGGACATCAAGAAATAATAAAAATCAGAGCAGAGATTAATGAAATAGAAACAACACTATGAATAAATTAATCTAAGAGCTGGTTCTTAAAGCAGGTAAGATTGTAGAGCCCTCCCCAAAAGAGGGGACACAAATCAACAGAATCAGTAATAAACAGGAAAACATTACAACAGACACCCAAGTAAATTCAGAGTATTTTAAAGGAGTACTCAAAATCCTATTCTCCATTAGGTTGAAAAAACTAAAATAATGGATGAATTTCTATATTCATTCAAACCACCAAAATTAAACCTAAAAGAAGTGAACAACTCAAATATCCCTAATAAATGAGATTGAACTAGAAATACAAAGCTTTCCAACTAAAAAAATTCAAGAGACAGATGGGTTTGCATCAGAGTCCTACCAGACTTTCTAAGATCTGCAGCCAATCCTCCTTAAGAATTAAAAAAAGGAGCACTCTCAAACTCCTCTAAAGCCACTACCATACTAATGTCCAAATGAGGCAAAGATACAACAAAAAGAAAACTTCAGGTCAATGTCTAAGATGAACACAGATTTAAAAATTCTCAATAAAATACCTGTGAACAGGATCAAAAGGATTATCCATCTGTGATACTCAAAGTAGCTTTACCCCTGAAATGTAGGGATGTTTCAATACATGAATGTCAACAAATATAATAAATCATATAAATGAACTTTAAAAATCACATGATTATCTTAATAGATGAAGGAAAAAGCCTTTGACAAAATCCAATATGCCTTCACGATAAAACTCTCTAGAGAATGTAGTATTAGAGAAAACATAGCTCAACATTATAAAGGTTACATATGAGAAACCCACAGCCAACTAACTTCACTCTAAAAGGAGAAAAACTTAAAACAATGCCACTGGGTCAGGAATGAGACAAGGCTGCCCACTGTGTTACCTCTTTTCAATATTGTGTTCACACCACCAGTTGGAGCAAAAAGTAAGAGAAGGAAATTTAAGAGATACAAATAGAAAAAGAAGCCAAACTGTCCCTGTTTGCAAATGACATATCATACATTAGAAATAGTTGTGGGATAAGTAGGGTCAAATGCCCTTTGGGATCTTGTGAGTGGAACAAGGAGCACTGGGCTTTTGTCCCCTTGCTAGTGTTATGCTTGGCATGGCCAGCCATGGACTGGCACCAGGGCTGAAGGGAGGGGGCTCAAGGCCATAGCCTAGCGCTTGACATTTTCCTTGTAAAGCTGTGTTCAGATGGTCCAGGCACTAGTGTGTACCTTGCAAAAGAAGAATTAACACTTTGAGGTATTTGATCCATTCGGATCAACATTGCTCTGAGATGTAACTCTGCTGTCTGATGAACTTTTCTGCTTCCTCATTTGAGGGGTACATTAAGGAGCTGTGATACTAATAGATTTGCAGACTTGGGTCACAGCCCTCGCAGCCCTCCTGACCCCAGTTTGTCACTCTTTCCTTTTCATCCTTGATGGCCCCCCTTTAGCATGAAGCCAGGAAGAAGTTCTGGTCAGGTTCAAGAAATCCCAGAAATTCTATCAAAAAGCTTCTGGATCAAATACCTAAATGTGAAACCCAAAATACTGAAACTGCTTGAAGAAAACGTAGGCAGCACCCTACATGATGCAGGTGTAGGAACAGATTTTCTGACTAGGACTTTGTTTACCCAAGAATTAAGGCCAATTTATGCATGGGACTTCAACAGTCTGATGAAGAGGAAGCCCACAGTAGTAGTGGGTGTTTTCCAGCTATGCATCTGACAGAGATTAGTATCCAGAATATATAAAGAAAGCAAAAAAACCACCCAAACCAAAACCAAAACAGTAGTGATCCATTAAAAAAGTGATCCTGGAACCTGAACAGAATTCTCAAAAGAAAAAAGGAAAACAAAACACAACAAAAACAAGGTCAATAAATATCTTGAAAAGATCATTCCTAGCAATTAGAGAAATGCAAATCAATGAGATTTCATCTTATCCCCATCAGAAAGGCAAAGGTCAACAAAACCATCAATGTCAGAGGGGGCATAAGAAAAAGGGGGTCTTCACTCATTATTAGTGGATTTCAAACTGTTCCAGTCACTCTGAAAATCAATGTGAAGAATTTTCAAAAAGCTAAAAATCTGTCATATGACCCAGTGTAACACAAATAAATGACCCAGAGACAGATATTGGAGTTCAAACTTAAAGCTAGTATCAGAAAAGAAAGCAGCTGGCCACTAGCTTTCTTTCTCTACCTCAGGCTGTATGGGCTGATCCTGTCTCCAGGGGCTCTCATCAAGCCTCAGACACCAGAAGGCACCATGCAAGCTTCCAAAAGAGGGAGGCAACCAACAGTCCTACCCAACTACTAAGCCATTATATAATCACAGCAACCATCAGTATGGCACCAAAACCCTAAGGGTGCAATAATAATGGCATGCATGCATACCTTGGTAGTACCAACAGCTCTCTCAATAGACTTGATTGCTCAACAAGACAGAAATTATGGCTGATACTATAAACCAAGCCAAATATCCAGGGTTAGTGAAGTCATGAACCTGCAACTACCGCTTTAGTAGACTAACACAATTCCCAACTCACACTAAGTATTCATCAAGGAAACTTCCCTTTGTAACTGAGACCATCACTGATCAAATTTGTTTGTTTACTTATGCTCCTCATAATGAAAGACTGCTGAAATTGAGGTACAAGGCTGACACCATTACAGAGTGATTTGGGTCATGTCACACAGTCATAATAAACTTCCCTTTCCCCAACTGAAAATGGCTTGGTGATTCAGTTTCCCAGAAATCCTCACATTTCTGGAGGCCCCAGTGAGATTTTACTATCACATTTCCCTAGGGTAAAAAGGTCCCCCTTCTTGGCAACCCCATCTTGGAGGCCCCAGGAGTTGAGAAGTACTCACTCTTGATGGTATTTTGGGGTCTCCTAGAGCCTGCAACCCACTGATGGACTCCAGCAGTGTAGGGGACAAGAACTGGGAGTGGCCATCAGGACCAGGTAAGACAGCCTGAGGTAGGAAGATAGGAGCCAGCACAGTCTGATTCCCCACAGGAGATACTCATGACCCTTGAAAAGTTCCAAGGGAACAAGCCCTCCTTCCATCTTACCAAGGTAACTGGGATCTGGGTTTCTAAGTAGAACAGGGTTCAATGGGAATAACTAGGAATTAACAGTTTAAAGTCTGGGTGAATGAGCATGAATTCAAGGATGAAAATGATGGCTCCAATGGCCCTAAGGCTACAGAGTCTGAATGCCAACCTGTGGTTCTGATGGGGACGCTTAATCTGAACAACCACTCAGTTCAAGTAGTAAGAAATGACTAAGCATGGGACTGTGATTTATACATGTGACTCTAAGGCCTCTTAAATTGCCGGATTGGTTGTCTAAATGGGCATCAGACTGAAAGGGAGCTCTCTGGGCTCCCCCACCTCACCGGGCATACATTATGTACACTCCAGCCACATATAAAATCAAGTCATGGGTTCCTCTCAGTTGATGAGTCCTGTGGTAATTCACATGATGTTGAAAAACTTCAAGAAAGGGTTCTCAGGACTCTGAGTCTCTGAATTTTCAGCAGTAGCCAAGCCACTTCATGGAGCCCTAAAGTGAAACAAACTGAGCTTGTTGCTATCATGACTAGAAGATGAGAGTTTCAACCTGATAAAAAGACAATGGACCCAGGCATTTGCCCTGGAAATCCCCATATCTTGTACCCATTTGTGCTTTATGCATATGAAAAGGGAGGAGTTGGATTAGCCCTGTTGACTCAACCCATGGGACAGAGGAATTGACCAGTGGAGTACTTGTCTAAGCAATTGGGTCTGGTGACCTCTGACTGGCCGCCATGTGTTTTCAGGCCTTGGCAGCACCTTTCAGGAGGCAGATAAACTCACAATGGAAAACAACATTGCTATAAGGTTTTCCTGCTGAATGTCAGTACAAGCTGATGGATAATAGTGGGCAGAGTGGCTTACTACCAGGCCAAATTGGAGCAGAATCCCCAAATACAAGTTAAGACAGTCAGTACTCTAAACCTTGCCATTTGCTAGAAGAGAAAGTAGTGTTGTGCCTAAACTGTGAACCCCCGAATCATCAAGAGACCCAATCCGATGCAAAAGTAGTCAATTTTATGAATTAACTTGGGTTCCCCGTCCATCTTACACAGCAGGTAAAGCAAACTGGGACAGGAGGGACCTCCAGCAGCAGTGGGGCAGGGAATATATTTGGGGTAGAGCTAGGGGAGTGTCTGGGGAGTCTGCTAGTACATAGCAACAGTCTCAGGATTGGTGCAGCTCCAGGCTTGGACAACCTGTCCCTGTGTTGATTGGTCAACTATAGCTGCAGGAAGGTTGCTATGCCCAGAGGCCCTCCCAGGGTGGTTATTACACTCTGCATTCCATTGTTATCAGTAAAGCATATCCAGAGCCAGCTGGCTAACTTCTGATTGGTTCCTTGCCACATGGAGGGCAAGGTTGGGAGCTCAGCACCTGCTTCTCCATCAGGGGCCTATGTCTTGCTGGGTCTTTTCTGCAGCCTGTCATGGCTGCCAAAACAGGGGCCAGGTGAGGGTCTGGGCCCTTCAGGTTGATTAGTTAGTTGCCTGTGAGCAGTTACATTCAACTGTTTGATAGATTTGGACTTTCCCAATCTCCTGGCGCTCAACATTGTTGTTTCTCAGTGGTTTAGTTAGGGCTTTTGTGTTTAGCCTTTTATTTATTTTCTATATTGATTTAGGCTATAACTATCTGTATTTTCTCTTCTCTGTCACTCTTATTCCTTCTTAAAATTCACCTGATATATTTTGTTTCTTTTTTTATTTTAAAACCTAAGTGTCAGGTCCAAAGGAAACTCTACTACCCCAAATTCTGACAAAATCCAGCATTCCTCAGGAACTTGTGAAATCAGTTTCCCTCTAACAAAGGAGCCATTTCCTTATCACTGGCAAAAGGGACAAATGGCTATGTGGTGCCTATTAGCATATCAAAGCACATACTGGCCTCCAGGCTCCCTCCTTGTCACAAGTACCAGGTACATTTTAGAGTTCATGCTGACTTCTCACCCCAAGGCTTGCCCCAGTTCCAGCTCATGGGTTCCCCTCCCCAGCTACTCATTTCTACTCATAGCCCTGCTATTTTAGCCATGCTTCCTCTGTCTCTCTCTTCTCTCAGTCTTCTCTCTCTTGGTTTGCTTTGCCCACATTCACTTTGCTTTCATCTTTTGCTCCCTCTCTACTCCCCGCCACTCCTTTCATGGCCAACTTCAGTCTGCTGGCCATGTTTAATCTACTACTTTCCCTGTTCTGGACCCTTCCAGATGCCTCTGGCTGTCCTCTCCCTCCTATTGTAATAGGAAAAAATAATAAAGTCTAAAAGACTTAAACCACCAAACCCTACAGGGAAAAAGGGAATTTCTGATTTTGAGCTCCCTATGATAGCACATAGCTGAACAAAGGAATGCCACCTCTTTTCCGAGTACAAGACTAGAGGTCTAAGTCCAGTACTCAGAGAAAGACAGTTAACACACCACAAGCTGTGTCAACATTCCTGTGTCCTAAAGAAAACCAGATAACCATCAATTACAGGTTGTAAAAACCCCCAGCCCAGGGGATAATTAGCAAGCTCCTGACCCAATGTCCCCTGCCCTATCCTGTCCCATTGTATCTTGCTTAAACATACAGTTATTGCTTTACCTTGTGTAACCATGGAAACTGCAATCTCGAGGCTTTCAGCCTTGTGGTTTTTCCCTATAACACCCCCCCCCCTTAGCTGTAAGCAGTTATCTCGCTTGCTACTGAGCTAGTGGCATCCCTGTCATGGCTTGAACAATAAAGAAACCTTTGCCTTTGCACTCATTGAGTCATCTCATTGGTGGTGGTTCTTTTGGGGTCCCGCAGACTGGGCATAACACCATCTACAATAAAAATCTTCCCCTGAACCATACCTTAGAGCAGTTGTGTCCTCAGCTTATATAGTGTGTTTGTAGATTTGTATTAATATGTACATTAAGGAGTCAATCATACCTGACTGTGCTGCCCTGTGATGACACCTCCTGCCTTGCCTCACTTCCCTCACTCACATCTGTGTGACTGACACTCCCCATTTTACTAGAGCCCACTCCCTGTGACCCATAGAAGACAAAAACAGAAATATTACACATGTTCATGTTCATGTTCAACTTTTTCTAGATCCATCTGCTTTCCTGGAAATGGCAACCATTCATCCCTCATTGTGACTGAGTAAGGGATTCCACCCTAAGTCTGTTTATATGCTGTGCTGCTGGTCAATTTGTGTGTGTGTACTTATCCTTGTATTCCTGGAAGAAGCCATTTTTGGTGGTGAAGGGGGTTTAGTGAGCTGTTGAATTGGATATGAAGTATCAAGTGCTCTCATTAATGAAATTAACATCTTTGCTCATCAAGGAAATTAGCTTATGTTTTTTTGTCCTTATTTGGTTTTGGGAGCAGGGTAATACTAACTTTGTGTCTTATCTCTCGGCTAATTTGAGTAAGGCTTTGTGTCTTATCTCTCGGCTAATTTGTTTATCCTTGCAAATAACCACCTTTTTGAGTTTCCTATCTCTGTATTGTCCTTTGAGTATCCATTTCATGTTTGCTATTTTTTTTTATCTATTGCTTTGGGGTTTAGGTTGTTCTAATTTTCCTATGACCTTGAGGTACATCATTAGGTTGTTTGGGGTAGCTCAGATTTTATGACGTAGATTTAATAGCTATAAACCTCTAGCCTGTTTTATGTTTCTTCCTAGTATTGTGTGGTGCTATTGCTTCCCACAATAAAGTGGTTGAAATGGAGGCAATCCTCGTGGCCAGCCCTGTGAGAAGAGGGTATCCTTTAAAATGATTACAAAATTACTGTCCCTGGGCTGTGGAACATTCTGGGAGGTGAAGCTGGTATCTCACATTCCCCTCCCCTCAACACACACACATGGGTAACTGTCCAGGTCCTTGAGAAAAGCAACAACAGCTCTGAAGTAGACCTTATAAACCCAAAACACAGGAACATGGTAAAAGATTTTTTATATGATCAATACATCACTAACCACTTATATGATAATGGACTATGTGGTGGGAGAAGACCCAGAGAGGTGCCTCAAGGAACTGGGCTGTAGAGAGGAGAAGGAAGCAGGACTGCTTTTACAGCAGGTTGTGTTACCAGTTCTCTTCCCACAGGAAAGACACATGCACACTGGAATATAAAAGTAGAAAACATCCTAGTGGATGCAGCAGGAAATTAAAAGCTTTGTGACTTTGGGATGGCTACAAAACTCGTGGATGGCCACATATTGGGAAAGGTCTGTGGACCCCTGTTCTATTGCACCCAGGCCCCTGTTCTAGTTCAGCCTGGAGAGCTTGGAGAGGAATCATATAGTGGCTGAACTGTTGACATGTGGAGCCCAGGCATCCTCTATGTCATATTCACAGGACAGTTTCCATACTTGGAAACAACCCTTTCAGGAATGCACCAGCTCACCACCATAATGCAACATCTTCCCCATCACTTGTACAAAACCAGCTAAATTATTATTGCAGAAATGCTAATAGTCCCCACCACGTGATGACAATAGGTCACTTTTTAGAGCATTGGTATGCCTCTAAAGAAATAATTCTCATGGCCATGGAGACCATATTCATGATTGGATGAAATCTTCAGGGCATTGGCTCATATATAAAACAGGTTACTAAATGAGGGTCACAGCAACATTCAATATATTGAACATTGAGTTGGGACAGCCATTTGCCAACAGTAAAGCCCTGTTTAAGTACCAGCCCTTTCCCTACTCCTATCCCCTTGAAGAGGAAAGTAAGTGAATCTGCCTTTCCAGCCTTTGTATTACCTGGGAAGAATCACCTGCAGGATGAGGATGAGGAAGGAAGAAAATTGCAGAAGGCACACTATGCCTAACACCTAGTGCTGCCTCAAGATGCCCTGCCCAGATACCAGGGACATGGAAGGTGATGCTGTGACTGCTGCCATCAATAGCAGTATTCTGAGGGACACTAACGTTGACTTAATTTTGATGATACCCTATTTGATAACCTGTCCTCCCTGGAGTCAGTTCTAGGGTGCAACACCACAGGGTTAAATGAAAAGGACAGAGACTTGTCCCCCATGGAATCAATTACTGGGCCAGGCATACCAGGTTGTTCCACAGGCTCAGGTTACAAGAGACTCAAGGCTTAAAAGGGGATGAGAAGGGGAATTACTAAGATGCTGAGAACATTTTGCTGCTGCGTATCTATCCCAAGGTGAGCCACATATCCTTGCAGGAAGGGCTACACAGAAATGAAAGAAGGAAAGGTCCACAGAAAACCCAGTAGGTTAGGCCACCAAGATATACTTCTACATTGTATTTTAACTTTGTACACATTCATAGAGTAGGAAACTTAAGACAGATCCCCTTAGAAGGAACAACGCCATAGCGCGCACGCGCACGTGCACACACACACACACCCCTTACGTAGAGCCAGAAGCAGACAGCAGAGCACAGCAAGTAGAGGATGGGGATGGAGGGAGGAGAGTTTAGCAAAATGGAGCACAGGTTCATAAAGGATAAATTGGGTGGAGAGCTAGGTCGCAGCAGGGTAGCTCAGGGCTAAGTCCTTCCTATGTCAAAGTCACTAACAAGCCCTGTCATGCATGTTTCTGCTTTGAAATGGTGAAGGAGACACTGCCTAGTTGAATGATAGACCCGGTGTGGATGGGCAGTTACAGGAGGGAGCCTGACCAGGACTGCAGGACACAGGCTCTTGTGGCCATCCTCTAGTTACTGGGCCTTTGCTCCCAGCTCTGATCCTTCAGTTCACCTAGCCCAACGCTCCTCGCTGCACAGAGAGGTCTCATGTGACACCCACCTGATGAAGGTCTACCTCCTCAGCTCCTGCAGTGCCTGTGGCACCAGGCACTCACAGGGTCTAGAACACTTGCCCCGAGAACTGGACTGACTGGCATAAAGTCTCAGGCTTCTCACCAGTTTGGTCCCTTCATCTCCTGCAATCTCCTTTCTCACTAACTGCTGTTCAAAAACAAACTGTGTATGTCCAGTCAGTGGAAGGCGGGGGGGGGGGGGGGGGGGGGGGGGTGGGGAGGGGATATAGGGGAAGCATGAGAGGGGAAAGCAAAGGAGGTAAAGGAGGAGGGGTAGAGTCTTACAATCACAGAGATGAGAAAGAGTGTGTTAGGAGGGCTCAGGGGGGCTCTGGACAAGCAGGAGAAAACCTCCCCTGGAAAGCAGAGTTGGAGGGGGCAGGTATTGGCCAGCAATAGAGGAAGAGGGCTGGATCCTGTGTGTCCTATCTATGCCAGTGTATGCCAATTGGGTGCTGCCTTGACATTCTCATCCCATCCTGGCATTCTGAAGAAGGGTGTGGTACAAGAGAAGGGAAGCCACATCCTTCACTGCAGCCTGCTCCTCTTCATGCTTGATCCTGTTTGGGGCTGATCTGCCAACATCTGCGTCTTTGCCTTCACAGCCTCCTTTCCTCACACTTCCCATGTTGCTGTCTCTCCCCATCCCGTTATTCTAAACGTGTATAATTGTATCATGAGGGTTTCCTTTACTTTGACAAAAATCGTCAGATTTCCTGCTACACTGAGGCAAAGTAAGTAGACCTTGCCAGGTGTGGGAACCAGCACTACTTCCACAAGGCCAGCAACCAAGAGACTACTTTGTGCATAGTGCTCACCTTATGCTTCAGTCCTAGAAGGAAACCTTGATAGCCATAAGTTGCAGATGCTAGCCAGTGCTGCTGTATGGTTCTCTGCTAGGTGAGTGGTCGGCAGTACTCTGGGTACCTTTCCCTAAGTCAACAGGGGCCACCCAGATGACAGGGAATATAGAAGCCTAATCTGTGTGCATCATGCACCTGAAGCTAAGTTGGAGTCCAGTAAGTATCTGCCTGTGGTAGATGAGTTTCTGAAGCCTGGTCTTGATGTAACATTGGCACAAGTTAAGACACAGGAAACATGAGGTTGTTTATGCCAGCCTGCCCAACCCAGAGAACAAAGAGTCATTGACTTGCTTTGCTGAAGACCATTGGGCGACTTAAGGGACTGTCGGGGTGTGGTTAGGGAGTAACTATCTAATCTGTAGTGACCATATTCCCTGGTCTTCATAAAGCAGTGGCTCACATTGAACGGAGTGGCCAAATCACTGCCCCAGCAGTATGACATGAAGAATGAGCTGTCACCAGCCAGCTACTTTGTGGCATCACATTCCAGAACCCTGACCATCTGGTGAGTACATGGTCTTGAAACAGGACTAGAGACAAGCAGCAGCTTCACTGTGGGTTGAGGAAGTGTGGATGTGTGGTGTCCACTGGAGCAGACCCTCCGTTCATCTACAGATTACTGAAGACCAGCCTGGGAAGGGGAGTGGCTTCTGCTGCCTTCTTGGGAATGAGTTGGGCTGGTCTCATAGTGACAGAGAGGGACTCTGGAGAAAGTCAGCTTGTTGTATACAGGCATTGCCACACTGATGCCTCTCTAAAGATAAGGTAGGTCAGGAACCATTTACCGCAAAAGAATATAGACTTTGAGTTTGTGTCCTTCAGACAGTCACATCTGGTCTCCTCAGTCACCTGTATTGCAGGGATATTGGTAGGGCTCTGAAGACATGTTTACCAATAACTGATATTAGTTAACCTTGTTGTCATTTGAAGCAAAGAGGGGCTTTTGTCAAGGGATGATGCCTAGGCCATCAGGGCCACAAGTCATTATTAGGATCACATATTGTCAAGGATGGGCCAGCAGTATAACAACATAGGACTCTTTTTATGTGGGACTTTTCTGTATTCTGCAAAGATCACTCCCTCAATTTGCAACAACAGAGGTGTCAGTGTGTCACTAAGTTCTCTGAGCATTGTCCACATAGGTCGGTGGTTTGCTACGTGAGAGCAGAGATTAGGTGACAGAAGGGCTCAACCCTGCACACTCATACTCTGCATCCTGCTATTGTGAGCCAATGTGGTCACCATCAGCCAGAGGGTATCAGACTCTTCCCAGTCACCATTCCGCTGCAGGCCTCAACTTCTCCCTCAATATGCAGGAGACACTATGGACCTTATCAGGGGCATGAAGGAGCTTATTCTTAGGAAAAAAACAAGTTTAGTCAGTCACTGTGTAATCTCTGAGCCAGGCATGTGGCCCTGGCCATGATGTCCTTTGTGGCCCCAGGTTGGGAGTTCCTTGTCAACTCCAGAGATCCACCATGGCCTTCCTTTCTGGTCTCGGCTCTGCTGGCTCTATTTGATGAGTTCAGCATCAAAACTCTCTTCACTCTGTCTCTGCTGGACAAGTGTAAGTGAGATGGAGAATGGGGGGACAGAGGATCCAGGGTGACATGTTGGTGGGGAGCTGTTTCTGACCATCTGGCCCAGAGCTTACTACAAGGAGAAAGATCAGGGCCAACCTGAAGACAGAGGCCCTGCTTGGTGTCCCTACCCAGGGGAGATCACAAAGGAAGGAGACAGGCTTTGTACCTGCCTCTCTGTAGTCTCTGTCACCAATGACAATGAACTTGCTCTTTGCAGAGCCCACAGCCTCCACCCAGGGGAACATGGGACTTTGTGCCAGGCTCTCCACTTGTCTGGAATGTTCTTCCTCTCTCATACATGCTTGGCCACATCTTATGCTTGTAGACAGGGCCACCTCGATATAGCAGCCTGAATTTCTGAGGCCCTTTGTCAGCGATGATGCAGTGTGTCATTGGAAATTCACATGTGTGGGTCCTGGGGTTCGGTAAGACACCTAGGCCTTCAGGGTCCTACAGGACAGTAACCTGCTATGGATGGTGACAACACCAGTTCCTGATTAAACCTCACCTTCTTACCCTAAATATGTTGTGTCTTGGAAGAGTCTTCCTGAGGAAGCATAACGTTGGGAGCTGAACGCTGCAGGCGCTCCCCTTCAACTCTGTCTTCATTATACCAGAGGAAAGAAATGTCGTCCATGTCTCTCAACCTATGTAGATGCCCCAGAAAACCTACTACAGCGCTTTACACTTGCCCTTCATGACCAGCACGGGATGGCCTAAGAAGCCTCTAGAGTTTGATTTTCTTCCCCAAAGGCTCTTTCTTGTGGTACCACATTTGGTCCTAAACACCCACGTTTAACCAGCTCAGGACTGCCTCACTGGGTCAGCCTGGACTAGACAGTGAGACTATGTTTCAGAAAAAGAACACACAATCACACCCCATGATTCTCTACAAAAGATAAAACACATAAAACCACCAAGTGGACAGTCCATAGGTGACCAAGCAGTTATGAACACTGTGGCAGTCAGTAAACCATAAAGTGTCACAGCTCTTTTGGCAACTGGCTGGGAAATTCACTCTTAGTAACTTCCTGCCCCTGACTCTCCCAGATTCATTATGTCAGTGTAAGACTTAGTTCCTGGGTAGGCAGTATTCTGTTTCTAAACTGCTTGGGTTGGGAAAGACTTTGAAACCCTGAAATCTTCTCACAGCCTGGCCCCTGAGGCTGGGCATGGGATGGAAGGAACCAGTCTGAGAACCATGGAAGCAGAGACACTGAGCAAGAAAACTGCCCACCCCTCCTCACTAGAAAGGCTGCAATGCCTGAGGCAATATGAGGTGACTCAGCCTCTGGCAGACTAGCTCATGGGAGCTGTTAGGAGCACATCCCAAATAGCCAGACCACTTCCCTTTCTAGGATACCCAAGTCCCACAGCCTTGGGGCCTTTGCTAAACAAAGGCATAGGGTGTGGTCACACTCTGCTCCTTTCAGTATTCAATTCCACATCTCTAACCTTAGAACAGCAAGGTACAACTTTCCCTGCCAGTTTCCCTGGTCACCTACAGGCTGCTCACCATGATGGGCACCGATAATGACCTAACATGAGTGCACAGGCTCATACATCCTATGTACTCTACAGAGCCCATACCCTACCACAAGCCGGTACTGCTTCTTGTATAGAGCTGTGTCAGGAGAGTGGACCCTCAGTATCTATAAACCACCTCTCTGGACTAAATTGGACTTGTGGAAGATGTGATGAGAATCTTGTAGCAGGGAGATGGCTCCATCGACAACATTCTTGTCAGGCAGCATGAGGACCTGAGTTAGATTCCCAGCAATCATGTAAAAGCCTGGTGGGGCGGTGTGTGTTCCTAATCTCACCTCTGGAGATAAGGAAACAGACAGACCCCTGGAACTCCCTGTGCAGGAGGTATAGACTAATTGACAAGTGCTAGCTTCAAGTAGAGACTGTCTCAAAAAATAAGGTAAAGAATGATAGAGGAAGAGACTTGATACTAACCTCTGTCCTTATCACACAAGGCCAAGCACGTATGTGCCCTTGAACACATCCACAAACTCATGCACTGGTACACAGACAAGGCAGAATTTTAAGAAGGAAGAGGGTAAATCATTAGTTCACACTTCATCTTTCTGAAATAAAATTTCTTGTGTGTGAGATGTAGTTTTCCACCTTCAGTAGTTGTGATTTTGTCCTGGATCATTAAAGTCTCCTGCAAAACTGTGGTTGAATTTTATACTTTTCTCATTAGATGTGTTTGCTGCACTTGGCTTAACTCTGCTAAGAAAAACACTGCACATGCCACACGTTGTCATCCAGAGTATAGACATACCATAAAAATCTTCTCAAATGATTCATCTTCGACTTTGACCCTGTTTGGTATGGGTAGATGAACGATGGGAATGAGTTCAAAATGCTCAAAGAGAAAGATTCTGTAGTCTTGATTAAAAAGACATGTAAACCAGTCATTATGAAGAGGGCTGGATTTCTGTTAAGTAGCAAGCACCACATCAGCCTGAGGAACCCTCTGAAAATTCAGTTGACACAGAAAGGGCAGAAGCTTGAGCATAAACAGACATGTAGGTGAACACAGGCAGTGTTCTTCCATACCCCCAAACCCTTCAGGTCTTCAGTGGGTTAAAAGATGGTGGGCTACTCTGAATCCAGTGTTCCTAATGTTATTATCCCAGAAGAACCCATAAAATGGTTTATTCTAGTCGGAAATAACCATTACAATATTTTTTCTGGTGGTTTCTGTTTGTTTTTAAGCATGGTTAGGGAGTATGTTTTCTTTGATTCATATGTGTTAGAAATAATTCTTATGATAAAATAGAAAACTAGCACATGTGTGGTTTCCCCACATTTGGTTTTATGTAACTACTAGGAAGCTTATACATAACTATGAATACTAAAATGAATACTAAAAGCTTAGTGGATATACTTTTGGCTCCCTCACTTCATGTATCTTTCATGGATACCTGAACTGGTTTGCAACTTGTAGAATAGCAAAAAGCCAAGGAACAGGCAGGAGTGCCCACATGTATATGAAAATGACTGGTGACTGGCCATGCATTGTTGCTTTCTGGTTTGTTTAAATTTTTTCATTTGTGTGACTACAAACACAGACACGCATTTATATGCCTGAATGCTGGGACAGATAAATTTGTATATGGTGCCCAATCCACAGACACAAAAACCCCGTCGCGCCCTCATACTCTATGATGGGTCAATTGGCACTACTGCAGAGTGATGACATAGGCTTGTTCATGCTTCATTCTATGCACAGACCCTCCATGCTTATAGAGCACAGATGGTGTCTAAACGGCACTAACAATACATTGCAGGATTCTTTTCTGTTGGCATTGTAGTTCATGGGCCTTGCATTAGTCAGGAGGCTAGTTTCTTGATGGACTGACAAACAGGAACTAACATAGGTCATAAGAAGAGTAAATGCTTGGGAGGCAGAGACAGGTGGATCTCTGTGAGTTAGAAGACAGCCTGGTCTTCAAAGAGTTCCAGGACAGCCTCCAAAGCAATACTGAGAAACTCTGCCTCAAAAAAAAAAAAAAAAAAAAAAAAGAACAGAATTGGTATAGGAGACAGCTTCCTGAACATAACACCACTAGCACAGACAGTGAGATCAACAATTAATAAATGGGACCTCCTGAAACTGAGATGCTTCTGTAAGGCAAAGGACACAGTCAGCAAGACAAAAAGGCAGCCCACAGAATGGGAAAAAATATTCACTAATCCCACATCTGACAGAGGGTTGATCTCCAAAATTTACAAAGAACTCAAGAAGCAAGTCTCCAAAACATCAAAGGACCCAATTAAAAAGTGGGCTGCAGAACTAAATAGAGAGTTTTCAATAGAGGAGTCTAAAATGGCTGAGAGGCACTTGAGAAAGTACTCAACATCCTTAGCCATCCCGGAAATGCAAATCAAAACAACTCTCAGATACCATCTCACTCCTGTCAGAATGGCTAAAATCAAAAACACCAATGACAATTTATGCTGGAGAGGATGTGGTAAAAGGGGGACACTCCTCCATTGCTGGTGGGAGTGCCAACTGGTTCAGCCCCTTTGGAAGTCAGTATGGAGATTCCTCAGAAAAATGGGAATAAACCTACCACAAGACCCAGCAACTCCACTCTTAGGCATATATCCAAAAGATGCCCATTCATACAACAAAGATGTCTGTTCCACTATGTTCATAGCAGCATTATTTGTAATAGCCAGAACTTGGAAGCAACCTAGATGTCCCTCAACCAAAGAGTGGATAGAGAAAATGTGGTACATTTACACAATGGAGTACTATTCAGCAGAAAAAAACAATGGAATCCTGAGATTCGCAGGCAAAGGGATGACACTAGAAGAAACCATCCTGAGTGAGGTAACCCAGTCACAAAAAGAGAAACATGGCATGTACTCTCTCATATATGGATTTTAGACATAGATCTGGGGAGTGCCAGCCTACAATCCCATGGCCAGAGAGTCTGGGAAACAGAAACTTCATTTAGTGGCTGATCGAAGAAGAGGCAGACTCCCTCGGTTAAGTACTGAGCTGAACACAAGAAAGCCAGTAACAGAGAGGGAGAACTGATGACCAAAGGGATTAAGACTGGGCTGGTTTAACCCCCAGAAACAGCTGACCAGACAAAGGTTAACTCTTGAATCCCAGGCATTAGCCTGGGAATCCAGCATGGGACTGATCAAGACCCCCTGAATGTGAGTGTCAGTGAGGAGGCCTAGGGAATCTATTGAGCCTTGGGCAGCAGATCAGTACCCATCCCGAGTATACACATGGGCTTTGGACTCCCATAGAACAATGTGAGGTGCACTCTCACCCTGAACTCTTGGGGGAGGGTCTAGGCCCTGCCCTATATGAAATGACAGACTATGGACACCCCCATGGAGGGCCTCACCCTCCCTGGGGAAATGAGGGGATAATGGGGGGGTTGGGGGGAGGGCACGGGAGGAGAGGAGGGAAAGGGAAAGGGACCTGGAACTGACTTGTGAAGCAACCTTGTTTCTTATCTAAATGTAAACTGAAAAATACATAAATAAAAAAAGAATCATGCAAATTACAATGTCTTATAACAGGAAAAATGAAAAACAAAAGAATAGTATCTGTAGCTGGGTATGGTGGTGCACACCTTTAATCCCAGCACTCGGGAGGCAGAGGCAGGAAAATCTCTGTGAGTTCAAGGCCAGCCTGGGCTACAGAGTGAGTTTTAGGACTGCTGGGGGGTGTTATACAGAAAAACCCTGTCTCAAAAAAAGAATAGTATCTGTGCCTGCACATTAGCCTGAAACAAGATTAAGAGATGGCAGTAATGGTTGACTGTTGGTCAGGACACGAACAAGTTCAGGGTGCAAAGATGGGGATGTGTCCAGACAGTCTTTTTGTACACTGTGTGAAGGTGTGTGCTTGTTCTTCCTGTCCTGCCTAAGCTACCTTTTGACTGGTTTAATAAAGAGCTGAATGGCCAATATGTAGACTGGAGAGGATAGAAGGGATGTCCAGGGAGAGTTGGGGACTCCCCAGCCAGATGCAGAGGAATTCAAACTGCAATGCTAAGGAGAGGAGAGGTAACAAGCCGTGTGGCAGAATGTAGATTAATATAAATGAGTTAATTTAGGTTTTAAGAGCTAGTTGGGAACAAGCCTAAGCTGAGGACAAGCTTTCATAATTTTTAAAAGTCTCCATGTCATTATTCAGGAGTGGTGATTCAAAGAAAAGACCTGCTGTATTTGGCGCCCAATGTGAGGCACACATATCCAGGCACAGGGCCTGAAGAAGCTGAGAAAAGCTCCAGAAAAGCAACTGGATGTGGTTTCCTAGCAACCTCAGCCTCTCATACAGGCCCAGTGCTTTTTGATATATAGAGGCTCACTCAGCTCTCACAGAAGAGCAAGCCGTTGTTGCACACCAGAACCAGTAGGATAGCCTTGTTGACCTGAGGGGTTGGAGTCAGCTGCCTGTGCCATGTGCTAGGTAGAGCCAAAGGAGGAGTGTGCAGATGCACAGAAAGACAAAAGAAACATTTCCGGGAACCACGGTGCACGGTTGCAGCATTCTTTCTGGCAAGCTTATGAGTGCTCTTTGTGTGCTTGGGTAGACTGTGGTGGGTGGCCTGGTCCTTAAAGGCTTGGCTCTCGTGGTCATGGAATGGATGCAGGCATGCAGAAAGCCAGGTCCAGACCAAGAAAACCTCTGAACAGGTACAGTATGTATGCTTGAAAATATGCTTAAGTGGTAAAGAAAATGAGTGTAGACAGTCATATAAAAATAGTTTGAAGAGAGTAAAGTTATTAGAGAATGAAGTAACATAGAAAGAATAAGCCACATAAAGATGGGAAATATCATAACACAGGGTGTTTGGACCATAGATAGTGCTACATTGGATAGTTTAAAAATAGAATCAGAAAATTAAAAGATAAATGACTTAACTGAGATTGGCATAATATCAATTATGATTACTATCATTCTGGTATTTCATATTTTATTCTTAATATCCACAGTGGTTTTCTGTGACCTCTCAAAGAAAAAGGCTTTAGAAATAAAAGAAATATAAAAGTTGGATTGATAAAAAATGCCTTAGAAGAAAAATTACTTATAAATAAAAATGAGAAAGATACTAATAGACAGAAGGATAAAACAAGGGCCTACCATACCACCATATAATGAAATAAAAGAAGGTCAGCCAAACGTTGTTGGAAAACTAACCTTAGCTAGTTTACAATTTGACAGAAGTTACAGGCACTAGCACAGCTAGTCCAAGTACAACTGGAGGCTTGACATAGTCAACAAAATCACAGAAGAAAGCTTTCCCAACTTAAAGAAGGTCATGCCTATGAAAGTACAAGAAACTCATAGAACACCAAATAGACTGGACCAAAAAAAGAGTCACCTCACCACATAACAATCAAAACAGCAAACATATGGAATAAGGAAAGAATATTGAGAGCATCCAAAGAAAAAGGCCAAGTAACATATAAAGGCAGACCTATCAGAATTACACCTGACTTCTCAATGGAAACTTTGAAATCCAGAAGGTTCTGGGTAGATGTTCTAAAAAAAACTAAGAGACCACAGATGCCAGGCCAGACTACTATACCCAGTAAAACTTTCACTATAGATGGAGAAACAAGATATTCCATGACAAAACCAGATTTAAACAATATGTATTCAGAAATCCAGCCATACAGAAAGTACTGGAAGGAAAACTTCAACCTAAGGAAGTTAACCACACTCACAAAACATAAGCAATAGATAATACCACTTTATCAAAAGCCAAAAAAGGGGAAACCCATACACAATACCACCAAACACAAATCCAAAACAAACAAGAATCAACAATCAATGGTCATTAATATCCCTCAGTAACAATGGTCTTAACTCGGCTATAAAAAAAACACAGGCTAGCAGAATGGATATGAAGACAGAATCCATTCTTCTGTTGCATACAAGAAACACACCTCAACTTCAAAGACAGACATTACCTCAGAGTAAAGGTTTGGGAAAAGATTGTACCTAAGGAACAAGCTTGTATAGCAATCCTAATATCTAACAAATTAGACTTCAAACTAAAATTAATCAAAAGAGATGAAGAAGGTCATTTCATATTCATCACAGGAAAAATCCATCAAGATGAAGTCTCAATTCTGAAAATCTATGCCCCAAATACAAAGGCACCCACATCCATATAAGAAACATTACTAAAAGTCAAATCACACATAAAAATTCACACAATTATAGTGGGAGATTTCAACACCCCATTCTCATTACTGGACAGGACTACCAGACAACTTTATATGGAAAAACAAAAAACCCAGGATAGCCAAAACAATCCCAGAGGCATCACCATCCGTGACTTCAAGCTCTACTATAGAGCTATAGTAATGAAAGCAGGTTGGTATTGGCACAAAAATAGATAGGTAGATCAATGGAATTGAAGACCCTGATATTAATCCACACACCTACGAACACCTGATTTTGACAAAGAAGCTAAAATTATACAATGTAAAAAGAAAGTACCTTCATCAAATGGTGCTGGCATAACTGGATGCTGACATGTAGAAGACTGCAGATAGATCCATACCTATCTTCATGCACAAAACTTAAGTCCAAATGGATCAAAGACCTCAACATAAATCCAGCCACATTGAACCTCTTAGAAGACAAAGTGGGAGGTACTCTTGAACAAAATGGTACAGGAGACCGCTTCCTGAACATAACGCCAGTAGCACAGACACTGAGATTGACAATTAATAAATGGGACCTCCTGAAACTGAGAAGCTTCTGAAAGGCAAAGGACACAGGCAATAAGACAAAACTGCAACCCACAGAATAGAAAAAGTTATTCACCAACCCCAGAGGGCTGATTTCCCAAATATGCAAAGAACTCAAGAAGCTAGTCACCAAAACACCAAATAACCCAATTAAAAGAGGATGGGAGATGAGGACATAGGGGAGCAGGTAGGTTGAGTCGGGGGAAGAATAGAGGAGAGCAGGGTGAGAGATACCATAATAGAGGGAGTCAATTTAGGTTTGAGAAGAGATCTGGCACTAGTGAGATTTCCAGAGATCTACAAGGATGACACCAACTGGCAAACTAAGCAATAGTGAAGAAACTACCTTAAATGCCTCTTCCTGATAATGAGTTTGACACTACCTTATATGCCATCCTAGAACCTCCATCAAGTGATAGATGGAAGCAGAGGCAGACACCCACAGCTAAACACTGAACCCCTGGACCCAGTGACAGAGAGGGAGGAGTGATGAGCAAAGGAGTAAAGACTAGACTGGTGAAACCCAGAGAATCAGCTGACCTGAGTAAGGGGGGAGATCTTGGACCCCAGACTGATGGCTGAGAGGCCAGAATGGGACTGATCCAGACCCCCTGAATGTGGGTGTCAGTGAGGAGGCCTAGGCAATCTAGGGGGCTTTGGGTAGTACATCAGTATTTATACCTGGCACACAAATGGACTTTGCATGCCCATCCCACAATGAGGGATGCTCTCTCAGCCTGGACACTTGGGGGATGGCCTAGGCCCTGCCCTGAATGAAATGACAGGCTCTGGAGATCCCCCATGGAGAGCCTCACCCTCCCTTGGAATGGAGTTAAAATTGGGGTGGGGTGGGGGAGGAGGGGGAGGGAGAGGGACCTGTGACTGACATGTGAAGCAAGCTTGTTTCTAATTTAAATAAAAATATTTTTAAAAAAGTAAAAAAATAAAATAAAAATAGAGATACCCATAATAGAGGGAGCCATTAAAGGTTTAAAGAGAAATCTGGCACTAGAGAAATGTCCAGAAATGCACAAGGATGACTCTAACTAAGAATCTAAGCAATGGTGGAGAGGCTACCTTAAATACCCTTCCCCTATAATGAGATTGATGACTACCTTAAATGCCATCCTAGAGCCTTCATCCAGTAGCTGATGGAAGCAGAAGCAGAGATCCATAGCTGAACACTGTGGAGAGGGAGGAGTGATGAGTAAAGGGATCAAGACTAGGCTAGAGATACCCACAGAAACAGCTGACCTGAGCAAGTGGGAGCTCATGGATTTCAGAATGACAGCTGGGGAACCAGCATAGGAATGAACCAGGGAACTGGAGCCGTCTCCATAACACCTGTCCTACTTGTTCTTCATATAACCAAACTCCATTACCTCAGGGAGTAACCTGGATGGGTTTCATTTTTCAGAGTTTGGAAAATTAAAGTATATACATCATATCATAGATACATATTCTGGATTTGAGCTTTAAGTTCTAAAAAGGCTGATTCTCTAATTATGCATTTATTAAAAGTAATGACTATTATGGGATACCTATACAAATTAAAACTGACAGTGCTCTAGCATTTGTCTCTAGTAAAACTGTGGGGACACCAGACCTTGAACAGAGACCCACTTCCCCTTAGGCCTGGGAGCAGGCAGCTGTGAGATAATGTTTACTGAAAACAATTCAGTGCTATAAAGCTCTCTAAGGCTAGATGCCTCTTCCTGCTCCCTGCTGTGTCTCCCCCGATTCTGGGGCCGGAGATTAAACCACCAGCCAGAAGGGTGAGAAGTCTGGGAAAAATTGTATGTAGATGGATGGCAGAAGTCCTTAAAAAGGGAAGCGTTTTTTTCTTGGGAGTCTCCTCCTAAGCTGACTTGGGAAGCATAAAGTTTTCTTAAAGCAACCGACCAGTCTCTGTGTCATCTATCCCGACCACCTCGCTACATTCTCGGATGCAGGCTGCACAGCAGGTGTGACATAAAATGACACAGCTTTTTGCATATTACAAAAAAAAGAGTATATTACAGGCACACCACACAATCCTACAGGGCAAACAGTTATAGAAAGATATAATCATACTTTAAAAGAAATACTCAATAAACAGAAAGGGGTAATAAAGACCTCCAGGAATGGATTACATAGTGCTTTATTAACTTTAGATTTTTTTAATGCTAATGAACAAAAAAACAACAGCTGCTGTGAGACACCGGATTGTGGGAAAAAGCTGAATTAAACCAGCCTATAAATTTTAAGGATCTATTAACTTATGAATGGAAGTCAGGAAATGTGTTGCATTGGGGGTGAGGTCATGCCTTTGTTGCCTGCAGGAAACAAAAAGCTATGGATTACTTGAAAATCAGATTTGACTGGGGTAGACCACCTGAAAATCTTGGCTGCAAATATGAAGGAAAGAAAACCTAGAATGCAGGTGACTTATATGCGGATCCCTCTCATACAGTTCTGAGACAAATCTTGATGGCTACAGAGTCCTCATAACTTACCATTACATACCATCCTTTCAGAGGGCATGGATGGAGATTCATATTATAGGTTGGTTATGCAGTTCAAACAGACTTATAAAGTTGACAGATGCCTTTTCCCTACTCAGAGAATCATCTTTAGCTGATTTGTGCACATTGTACATTCCATTCTTGTGTTAATGCAGATATGCAGGTTACCTTTAATATTAAGTCTGTGTTTTCAGAACAGAAGGACCAGACACCAATGAAGACAAGACAAGTAGCACAAGTGATCCAGCCTCTCAGAATGCCTCCATTGCCATTTCCTCAAAAATCTGCATCCAGGATAACTTCAAAGCAGCTAAGATGGCCCAACCTCAGAGACTACTCCAGCCAGGATTTCAGTTAAGCCCTTCATTCTACCATCATACAAAGACTGGACAACAAATGATACAGCAAGCTCACCTAGGACTTGACCATTATCCGAATTTCCTCAGGGTGCCCTTAAGATGCCGTCACCCCCAGACAACAGGAAGCAAGTTTAAGAACATGACACCCACATTCCCAAGAGATGGGGTGGGTGGTTTGGGGTCATTCCGTGGGTTATGGATGTTTGTCATTGATTAGAAGGGATGGTTATTATTGGTCATGGTCAGAGAGGAAACTAAAAAAAGGAGGTTAGGTTAAAGGATCTCTTTAATTTTCTTTCCTGTATCCTTCTTTCCTATCTTGTGTTGGGGGGTGAGGAGGAAAAGGAATGCACAGAAAAAAAAGAAGAGATATAAGAATGAGAGGACAAAAGGGTAGATTCTTGAATCTGTTTTTAAACTAAGAAGTAACTACTAGTCTCAAATATTTTACATTGGTGTGGATTTTTGTATGTTGATATACATCTAATGTTATTTTTGTTACAACAGTGGTGGTGCATGAAGCCGGGCCTTTGGTTGATGATCTGCAGCAGCTCATCCCTCTTCATGGACATCCTGACCAGGGGAGTGTGTGAAGCATGATGCCACCCTTGCTCTAGTATTCTGTTCAGCTTTGGGGATGCTTACACCCCCATGCACACTCTTGCATCTTCTTATCTGTCTTCCTAGACTGACTGCATGGTAAAACAGGCTTTCAGGAGCGTCACGCTCATTCCTGGGTATGCCCGTGCTGAGGGAGGCACAGGGCAGGGATGGCAGGGACAGGAGACCTGGGAGCCCATCCTGCCAGGCCCGCTTGTTTTGTACATGGTGTACTCTAGTTTCCCTGCTCGCTCTCATTAGCTTCTGGGTGCGTGGTCTTCTAGGATGTCCCATCTGAGCTCTTCTGTTTCAGGAGCACAAGACCCAATCTGCTGCTGGGTGGAGAGAGGGGGAACTGGAGCCGTCTCCGTAACACTTGTGCTCTGTCTCACAGGCTCAAGCTCCTACCTGGATCCTGGTGTTTGGGACCTTTGGAGATGGGTCAGGATCTCCCCTCATTTGCTGCTGCCCTGCACTTGGATGCTGGGTTGAAAGCCCTCTGAAGGGCCTGGCACTCTCCATGGCAGGAACAGTCTGTAAGTGATAAAATGCCTGACTGGAGAAAACTGTAAGTTCCTGATACTACACTGTCTCCCTGCCATTCCTGAACTGTTACTGGTCAGCCATAGTCATATTTCAGAAGGGGCTGTTCATTGAGACAGGCGGTTCCTCAAGATAGCCCACTTTGCCCGAGTAAAACAGTTCCCAGAAGAGAAGGCCATGAAGACAGTCTTTCTTTTGACTGTCTTGGCCTGCACACACCCTCCACAGCTCTATCAGCTTCTTCATTCCTGAGCTGCCCCCCACTCACATATGAGTCCTGATGCACCCACCCCACTCACCTAAGAGTCCTGAGCAGCTCCCTCCTTTTTATAGCCTCTGCTGAGGTCAGTCTTGACTCTTTTCTGACTTGTGTTTCTATATCCTGCATTGTACACCTAACATCTGCATTGTACACCTAACATCTGCATTGTACACCTAACATCTGCATTGTACACCTAACATCTGCATTGTACACCTAACATCTGCATGCTTCACCTAACATCTGCATGCTTCACCTAACATCTGCATGCTTCACCTAACATCTGCATTCTACACCTAACATCTGCATGCTTCACCTAACATCTGCATGCTTCACCTAACATCTGCATGCTACACCTAACATCTGCATTCTACATCTAACATCTGCATGCTACACCTAGCATCTGCATGCTACATCTGCATCTAAGCTTGGAGAGCTTCTGGGGCCACAGTCCACTGGTGGCTCAGGCTCCTCCTCCTTCATTTGCCTCACTGCCCCTTGTCTCCTCTCGGGATCCTTTCTTTCGTGAGCACAGATACACCTGGTGATCTCAATATAAAGGCTAAACAGCCAACAGTCTACTTGAGAGCCCTAAACTGTGTGCCCTCTCCTCAAACCTCTTGTTCCACACATGACTGTTTATGTTTCTGCCCAATCTACAATATAATGACTAAGAATCTCTAAACTAAGTTTCTCTTTCACAATAAAAATATAATTGAAACCGGGCAGTGGTGACGCATGCCTTTAATCCCAGCACTTGGGAGGCAGAGGCAGTGGCGGATCTCTGTGAGTATAAGACCAGCCTGGTCTACCAAGTGAGTTCCAGGATAGGCTCCAAAACAATACAGAGAAACCCTGTCTCAAAAAACCAAAACAAAATATGCATATATATGTATATATATGTGTGTGTGTGTGTGTATACATATATATGTAATTGAAACAAACAATGTTGAAAATCTTAGCCTATTAAAATGTCTTATATATGATTAAATATATACAAGCTATCTTTTATATATGATTATGGTTTGTTGCTTTACATCTTCTACTTAGTACCAAATTGACTCAGTAAATTCATTTTAATGCTATCATGTTTCATGATATTAAAAAAATTAAGGATGAAAATATATTAATTGTTTAAATATACAAAGATTTATTGTGAAGATTAAGCTTTTGCAAATTATGAATATATTTTGCATATATATATTGCATATATATATTTTTTGCATATATATTATGAATTTAAGGTCCATGAAGGATGATACTTAAAGATAATATATATGGTATTAAAATGTCTTAAGGTCTATTGACAACAATTACAAAAACTAGCTAAAATTTTAGTCTCACCAAAGTTTATTTAAAAGTATATGATTATTAAAATATCAAATAGTAATTAAAAGTACTAGACTGGAGTAACTGATCTGAATGTTAGGAACTGTCCTTGAAGGCTATTTTAATATGGTCAGAGGGATTAAAGGGGGAAAATACTTCCCTCTCGACCTCCAATATTAATGAGGTCCCAGGGGTCTGTGCCCATCTCTAGAAATGTTCTGCAACCATGGAAAGCCACCTATTCTCTTATTCAGGGAGAACATTGAGACCCCACTCAATGAATTTTACCAGTCTGCAAAGAGGAGGGGAAGCCACAGCCAGGGTAAGAAGAGCTTTTGGCTTTCCCTCACATAGATGGACAGCTGATAAAGAAAGGCTCAAGGAGTCAGAGGTTCCTCAAAATCCCCAATGGCTCCTAAGGACTGCCCCTTCAGTTGGCCTTAATAGTACAAAAACTAAAATTAACTTTGGCTATCTAGGTAGTCTTGAGTGCCCAGAAGGAAAATGTAGACAAAATTAATAGTTCTTTAACAATTCAAGGGACTGAAGTTCTGAGATATTGTTCTTAGCCACATAAAATGTTATGTGGACAATTATTTTCCACTAACGATTCTCTCTCTCTCTCTCTCTCTCTCTCTCTCTCTCTCTCTCTCTCTCTCTCTCAGGGACTGAAGTTTTGAGATATTATATTTAGCCACATAAAATGTTATGTTATGTGGACAATTATTTTCACTAATGATTCTCTCTCTCTCTCACACACACACACATATTCTAATCGAAAACTGGCATTCCACGGTTAGAAATAATTGCCACAGATTCTTCATTCTGTACATATACTAAGCAACACAAAGTAGCATTTTACAGCTAGCTACCAATATTTTAATAATTCCCCACATTTGCTGCATTTTGCCTACACCATGGATGTCTGTCTAGAGCAGTGGTTCTCGACCTTCCTAATGATGCGACTCTTTAACACAGTCCCTCATGTTTTGGTGACCCCCAACCATAAAATTATTTTCGTTGCTGCTTCATAACTGTAATTTTGCTGCTGAGCTGTGTCTCAGTTCCTAAGACCATCAGGAAACCCACAGGTTGAGAACTGCTGACCTAGCATAAACTCCTCTAACAAAAAAGTTTCTTAAAAGTTTTTAGTATAAACACAATGATGAATAACCCCACAGTTTAAAAAGGTCAAATTACCATCTCAATCCTCTTTCTCCTCCATCAGCCTGGTCCCGTGCTTCGGTCCTTTGTGTCCCTCGATGGTTCAGGGGGCTTTGGACACGACAAAGCCTTCAGGGAGACAGGACCTGAGCCTTGCTGAGCTCTGCAATCATCAGCAGCAGCCAAGCAGGGGACGAGAAGGAACTGCATCTCCAACAGTCTGTAACCACCGGACTCAAAGACCGTTATACACGAGGTCAGGGCAGGTCAACTGTCTATCTCGTGAGACTCCACATGAGCAGGCTGGCCCAGCCCCTTCACATAAGCCCCGCCCCGCCATCCAGCCCCACCTCCTTCCCAGAGCCTCGTCGCTGCCCCGCCCCAAATAATTACGAAAGCTCCGCCTACTTGGCCGGTTCCTGTGCTCTGCTCTGTCTGGGCTTTGGCCAAAGGAGAGTGCCTCCGTGAAGGGTCCACATGCCGGGATGATGCCTTGTGCGGGAGGCGATCAAACACGCACAACTGAAGCTGCCCTCCCAACCCCGGGATCTCAGCTGACACCAAGTGCTGCTAGCTTCGGAACGGGTGGTTCCTGGAACCCTTCTTGCCACCGATCATGCTGCTACCTTGGACCTCAGAGCCCACGCAGGAGCGGCCCCTCAGTCCCTGAGACCTTGCTGGAGTTCACTCACTCCCCCACAAACCTGAGGGCCCAAGGCCCGCCAGGGAGGCTGTGGAGAGTCAGGCTGCTGGAGGATGAAGATGCTTCAGGAGTGGTTTATTTGACTTTTTTAAATCATGGCGTTAATCTCTTTACATAAAAACTTAGAATATTTTCGTTAGAGAAATCTCCTAGATAGCTTGAGTAGGACAGGGCAAAAGTTGTACAGAAAAAGCAAAGTTACACGTGTTTTCATGTGCTGGTTTTTTATGTGCTACAAAGACGCATCTCCCATTCTAAACCTTAAAAAAAATCTGTGTGTGTTTGACTACATGTATGTCTGTGAACCACGTGGGTGCCTGGTGCCTGTAGACACCAGAAGAGGGCGTCAGAAGCCCGAGGACTGGCGTTTCAGGAGGTTGTGAACCACCATGTGAGTGCTGGGCATTGAACCCATCTTTTAAGAGCACTGACTGCTCCTAACTGCTAAGCCATCCCTCTTGCCCCTAAACATCATCTTTTGATGGAATCAACAGGAGTCCATAGTGGAAAGGCGCATCAGGGGATGACAGGGGCTTGAGGACTTTATTCTGCACTCTTCCATGGAGTGTAGGGAGAGACTTGTGTTGTCGGAAAGAGCAGCAAGGGTTTGGTCAACAAGGTGAGCCCCCAGGGCAGAGTCTGACCAGCTGACATTGCAGTGGTCTGTGGACCGGCAGCTCGTCCTCCGCTTCTGAACTGTCTGGAATTGGGATGTCTTGAAGATATTTCATACAGAAATGAAAGAATAAAAATGGTGTGAGGAGACAGCTGCACACTGCCAGTTCAAACCGTGACAAAGCTATCCTCAGGAGCTGAGGAAGTTTCAGGGGAGATGCACATGGCACTTACTCTTTAGCATTCTGGTCCCCAAGCGCTTAGGAAGCAATTGAACGGCTGCAAATTTGTCTCTGCTGTGGTGATCCACTTGAAGTAATTCATGTAGAGGTGAGAGTGAGGAATGCCTGCAATTCAGGAGAATGTTAGTTAAAATAATACACAATTCATAATTTCTAAATATACAATGTTAGTGCACCAAAAAAGAGCACTATTTAGTTTTGCAAGGTAAACAAAACAGATAGTATGAAGGTGTGCAGACAGACTTCAGTGTGTGATGGGTAGTTTTTCCCAGCGTGGCACAGACTAGAGTAGCCTTGAAAGAGAGCCCAGTGGGGCCAGGCCACCCCTGGGCAGGTAGTTCCAGGATGTATAGGAAAGCAAGCATGGATGGAGGGGCCTGTGGGCAGCGGTCCTCCATCGTCTGCCCCAGCCTCAGCCTCCCTTGACGGACTTGACCTCTAAGATGACACACAGCCTTCCCTTCCCTAAGCTGCTTTTGGTCGGGGTTTTGTGGCAGTAACAGAGGAGCCAATCAATATATGTATCTGGTCTTTGCAGCAGTTGGGGTGGAGGGGGGAGGCTGCTTTTGGTTTTCCTTGTTTGAAATGGTCTCAGTAGCATCCCTGGATAGATGGGCACTTGCAGTCCTACTTCTCAGCCTCCCAAGTGCTGGGATTCCATGTGTGTACCATTGTGGTGTACCTGGTTTTTTTTAAATTCCTTATTCTTGAATTCATACGTACACACAATGAAACAGGGTTATGCCTGCTCCTATTTCTACCCTCCAATTTCCCCCAAAACCTCCCAACACAGCCCTTCCCAACGCTATGTTCTCTTTTAGGTGTTTCTGCTTTGCAGTCACATGAATCTGCATTCCAGAGGTTGGTGACTAATAGAAGACCAGGCAGAAAGAACACAGACTCCTGAGCTGCATAAGACATTAAGTGGGATGGCTCCCTCTGAGCTTCCTGCTGTTCGTTGCTTGAAAAATCTTTAAGCTTCTTGGTAAATAAGTGTGCTGCTTGGCAAATAAGATGCATGGTGTAAAAGTGTGCTTGGCCATTTATTGGCACTTACCTGCTGTTGGGATTTGCTTGGTAATGTGTTTCAGAAAACTATTTAAATTTTTACTAAACCAGGAAATGAATAGTCAAAAACAAAGACAAACAAACAAAACTACCTGCTTGAGAACAGAATTTGCCCAGTGCTGTCTAGCCAGAATCCTCAAAATTCTTTCATAGAGCTCCATTTCCTGGCAACTAAGCATTGAAATACATAAGCCTCTGGGAACCATTCTTGTTCAAACCACCACAAGCTTCTTCAGATCTTAGCACCCTTAATCCTAAAAACACACACTTTCACCAATGTAGTACGACTATTTGTCACATTTCATAAAAACCCTGCCTTTCTCCTCTCCCCTTCATTCCTCTCCCATGGTCGTGAAGGGAGGCACTGATGTGCCTGGTGTGAGTCTTGGAGCCTGTTTGTCTGCTCTCTGTATCCCCCTTATGTTCAAATATTACCCTGCTCTGTAAAGTGTCTACCTAGTTCCTCGATGTTTACCAACCCACCACTCACCCTGTGCCTCTCTGAATGCACTCTATAGTTTTTCATCGTAGGGTGGCCTTCTGTGGAAATAGCTTGAGGACAGGGTTCTTCAAAAAGGCAAGCCATGTTTTATTTCATCTCTCTGGCTTTGGATTCCCCAAAACATCATGGCTATAGGACTCTTGTTTCCCAGTGGTCCCAGCTCAAATTTGCTTCTTGTTGGGGAAGGTTTCTCAGGGTTTCACACCATGAGCGAGGTTTGAGTAAACTCCTATATGGAGTAGGAGCACCACAGTTAACATCAGTTGGCTTTGTGTGGAGACTTGCCCACAATGCTTCAGTGCTGTGGGCCCCGTGGATACATTTCTGGATTGATAGTAAAGACTCCAGACTTTTGACAAAACTAGATCAGTGTGATTGTCTCTATGGTAGGAACAAGATTTCATAGACCTGATGTGGAAATTCTCTCATTTCTTAAAACCACACACAGATTTCTCACATGACCCTTCACTTCTCTTTAAGAGAAACCTACAGCTTCCAATCCCAAGTACACTGGAAACATTCACACATTTTCCTCTCCCACTCAGGATACCCACTCCCACACATACCCACCATGGCCACCTACTTTTTGGAGCTATTCTGCACCAGTGCTTTGACACGTCTAGCCAGAGACCTATGTTGTATAGATGGCTAACTTCTGAAGCCCACAGACATGTAAGTCTGCAGTGTGGACACAGGGCTACCAAATTCTTCACTATTGGTGAACCTGTGTCCAACCATGTGATAGCATCAGAATCCTGCTCCCTTTCACAGGTCAAGTTTTCTTGAGGATCCAGGAATGTCAAGCCACAAATGCAGAGAGCTGCTTAGAGCAACCTCTGCCCTGGCAGCCAAGAGCTGTCAGTTTTAATCCTTCCCTTCCAATTACTGGCTCCTGGGCACTGCTGCATCCCTCTTGCAAGTTCTCAAGACATTTTCACCCTTCCATAATGTTCCCAAGCATGTGTATATCACTGACCTGAGAGATAAAATTGCATGTGATATTCTTTTTCCCTTGTGGTTTAATTTACAGCCAGCCCTTTAAGCTTCATTTCCTGATATTCAAAATAAGAGATTTGGACTAAACATTTTCTAAGTCCTCCATCAACTCATAGAAATTCCCTTGGGAAACCCTCAGACCTCTTTAGACAACTGATCAGGCTACCAGGAGACAGGCAACATTGACTGAGTATTTCAGGGTGGTGGACTCAGCCAGCATAGCTCACAACTAAAATCAGAATTTCTCCCCTTTAATCTAGGTGAGTTCCCCTTCTGGGCTGAGGAAACTTTAATTGCTAATGCAAAGGGCTTCGTCTCTGCAGTGGCCTGTGTCAGCTCTGTGCAGGGGCCAATGTTAATTCCACAGGTTGAGAATAAGATCACTACCACAGTTTAAGTCAAATTTGAAGCAGGCTTTAATTAAATCCTGGCCAGGTTGGTGGACTGTCTGGCCAGGTCCATCTCTGATTTCCTAGAAAATGACCCAAAGTCACATTTTACAGGGGTTTAAGAAGGCAAAACTTAAATTCACATTTCCAAAGGTCCAATCAGGTGCAAACATACATCCTCACATACTTCCTGCCTGCACATCTCCTGCCTATGTCCAATCAGGCGTAAGGATACATCCAGACATATTTCCTGCTTTCTTATGATCAAACATGCCCAGTGCAGATAAGTCAAACAAACTTGGTTAGGGGATTGAAAATATGTGACTTTTTATCTCCCATTAAACAATAGATTCCAACATTTCGGGAACTATCCGTCCTTGGGGAAAGGGCTTGCAGATCAGAGGAATTTTTGTTTCATGGATCCGTAAGACACAGTAAAACTTGCAATGTAGCTTTGGTTCTCACATTCCCCCTTTGAATTGCATACCTGCTTATGCTGGGATCTAATAACCAGCAACTTAATGGTACCCAGACAGGAATTATCCTTCAGTTAGGGCATCAGTGATGCAGGAGCCAGCAGCAATTAGCAGAAGCAGAAAGGCCAAAGGTCTTGTGATGGCTGACATCAACTAATATCTAGAAGGAGCCTGGAAATGAGAATGGGGACCAGTTATTTATTTCATTTCAGGTCCCCCTTTGTAAGCAATGCTTTTTTTAGCATAGCCAGATAATCTCTAATAATTCCTGAGTGGTTTACATAAAACAACAATTTTCTCTTAAAGCCATACAATAATCTCTGTTTTATATAGAGCAGGTTGAGTGATCTATCATATTGTAGAACTATTTCAGCTAATGAATCTACCTGTTGATAGATCTGGGTCTATTTGGTTCTAACAGGCACCTTTCCTGGTGTGTCAATAGGCACTATAGGTAGCCATTTTGTCCACCATGCCAGGGAGTTTCCTTTTTCTCTGACATTCCAGCTTGTTTGGAGACAAGGGCAACATACTCTTCTGTAACTGCTTCCTGATGAAACTAGGATGTTGTTGTCAGGGCTCAGGAGGGCTGGAATGCTGGTCAAAGGCAAGGAGGGAATTCAGGCAATGGGGCAGTCATCAGAACCAGCTGGCTCACTGACCCAGATGAAGAGACAGGGGGCAGTCACATTGGTTGGACTGGTCTACATCAGCTTTCAGCAAATCCAGGCCTCATAGTCATTTGGAGCTGATGCTCGAATGGTGTCTCTCAGCCAAGTGGAAATCTGCTGAGACAGATGTATACTAGGGACAGAATCTAGAAACTTAAAGGAAAATATTGGAACTCTCAGGCCCATAGTCCTAGTGGTTTGAGGAGGGGTGGAATCCCAAGACTAGGAGGGAGAGAGAGAGAGAGAGAGAGAGAGAAGGAGAGAGAGAGAGAGAGAGAGAGAGAGAGAGCCCATCCTCAGGAATAGACAGGTGGGGAAACTCTTAGGCTGTACTTGTGTGGAGTCTTTTTGACCTGTAGGAGGTAGATCCAAGTCTTACTCTCAATTCTCTGAAACTTAAATGATTTTTTTTAATTTACAAAAAGACATAAAAGTTTTAGATACATTAGCATTACCAATCTGTACTGAATTTCACATTGTAGAAAAAGCAGGTAACAGTGTCTGTAAAACAGCTAGAGTAGACTCACACCTTTGAGTCCTAGCAAAGGTTATAGATTTGGGTTTAAAAGCATGAACATTTGTTCCTGTTCAGAGAGCTGGGTATGTTTTAGCCTGATGAAAAGCATCTCTAAGTCTATACTTAGAAGACAACCAAAGAAAGTTTAACTCTTAAGCTCATGACTGAACAGTAAGTAGTTAGTGCTCTACCAGCTTCATAGAAGGGGAAGAAATCTGAAACATCTTCCATTTTCAATACCTTAAACCACTTACTTATACCTTTGCAACTTGCATTTCTACATCTTAAATCATTTTCTGAGATCCTCAGATCTTTATATAGTTTAAAATGTTTCCTTAGACTTCAAAACTTGCATAGACTTTAACCCTTTGTCTTTCCATCTAATCATTTACCAGAGACACAGGTAGTTATTACTGAGAGCAGTAACTGCAAATAATGTTCCTTTAGCAGAAAGTTGCATATGAAATCTGTTTGTCCTTTAATATGAAGACTGTTAGCAAGGCAAACCTATCTGCCCTTTCTCAACAGGATACCTAGTAGCTCAAGAAGAAGCAAGGCTTGATTTTTACACACAAAATGAACTAACAAGGTGGCTGTAGGATTGAGGAAGAATCTGGTTGCCTGCTACTCCTAAACTAACAAGCTGCAGTTAGCTTAGCCATCAATACCATCGGAAATCTGAGAAGGATAACTTATATCAGGAAGTAGAATCCAAATGACCTGAATATCAATTAAAATGACCGAGACTAGTCCTTTACTGATATGGTCATCCCAGGCTGCTGTGATCTCCATGGTGCTGGGGGCAGAGGTATCAGGACAGCATCAGTCTTCAGTCTCCAGTCTCAGAAAGTGAGGGGCTTTCCTGTGGAAAAGGAACATGGTGGGGGTGGAGGGGGGTGCTGATCTTACTTTGTCTAGGCAACGTAGGGCAATCAATTCTCCAGTGTCTTCCTTGTCCACAGTTTGAGCCAGCGGGTGCAGCATCGTAGCATCCTTTTCCAGTGGTTAGCATACCACAATCCAGGTGGAATTATCACGGTGCCCCATCATCTTTTTAGGAGACATTGGGGTCACTGCCAGGAGCTGAGATCTCGGTCATAGTAAGCTTTTTCCACTAAAAATTTAAAATATCATATTCAATAGAGTTTTGACAAATTTGAAGAACATTATCTATTAAGTGTATCTGAGTTAAACAAACTAGCCTGAAACTTGAAAACAAGTATAGGAGGCTAAATAAAGTCTTTTTCCTATAATTAACTACATTAGTGTTGCGGGATATTTGGTTACACTATGAGCCCCAAAATATTATTATGTACTGAAAAAATGTTTCTAGTAAGATGTGGCTCAACCCTAGCACACACCTTTAATCCAAGAACTTTCTGCTCATTGTAAACAGGATTAAATAAGGTCAACCATAGGTCAACAGGCAGAGCAAGCAACCAGTTGACAGGAAGTGAACGCAGGATTATTAAGAAAGAAAAACATAGAGAATAAGAGTAGGCGGCTGTCAAGGAGGGGGTTAGAAAGACGCACACTCCGTAGAAGGGACATTGGGTTTGAGAGGTTTGCTGTTCTTGACTGAGGGTGCAAGCCTTTGTCCTGGGGAGCATGGGACTTTGTGCACGCTTATCCATCTGCCTAAAATATCCATCTCTTTCATCATCCAGGTGGATGGTCTCTTCTTCATTTGAACTGAAGGAGCCACATCCAGGTGCATCCAAAATCACAGGGCAGGGATGGCAAGGTCAGGAGACCTGGGAGCCCATCCTGCCAGGCCCGCTTGTTTTGTATGAGCAGGGTACTCTAGTTTCCCTGCTCGCTCTCAGTAGCTTCTGGGTGTGTGGTCTTCTAGGATGTCCCATCTGAGCTCTTCTGTTTGGGAGCACAAGACCCAATCTGCTGCTGGGTGGAGAGAGGGGGAACTGGAGCCGTCTCCGTAGCACTGGTGCTCTGTCTCTCTTATAATTTAATATTCTGGGCATAAGGGGGCAGTTGGGAGGTGAGAGTTGGCATGACCTGGCCTGAGCATTCCGCCATAGCTGTGACTTGGGAAATAATGTTCCTGCAACTATGTTGCTAGCTAGTAACTAAGGCCAGAAGGCTCTTTGACAAGTGATGGGGGCCTGCCCCTGAAGCAGGCCAGGGAAGGGACCTGCAGAGAGGTGATCTACGTGGGGACACTTGAGAGTGGCCATTGCATCCTGCTTTCGGCTGCCTTAGGCAATGTGTTGACACAAAGGGCTGTGGCAGCATAGTATGCACTCATCCGAATGATTTCCTTGAATGTGATGGGAAGAGGAAAGGTCTCGGGTTTCCTGCCCCTCATTTTCACGAGCAGAGGCCAGGGAAGTCCACCTGGGAAGCTGGCAGTGGAGCCCAGCTATAAGCCTTGCCTTCGAGGGTGTATGGCTGTCTCTGACGGAGCCTCTTCCAAAGCCTGAGACTGAGCTTAGGATGGGCCAGCAACCAGGATCTGCTGTGTAGTCTCAGGGGGACCAAGGCTTGCCCATGAGGACAGGACGAGCATGCATTCACACATGTGCAGAAAGTGACACTGGGCAACGCTGTCACCCTTCCTCCTCCATGGAGTGCCCCAGGTTGCCGGTTGTCCTCGGGAGTCGGGAAAGAAAAGAGACTCCTCGATTGTCACATCTAGACATCTAGCAGAACGTTCCTGGCCCGCCTCAGCTAAATGCACTCTTATGCTCTTCTGACCAAAGCTCTGGACCCTGTGGGTTCCGTGTCAGTGATGTAGAGATCTCTTTACGAACTGAAATACAAAGAGGAGGCCTGGAGAGGTCCTGGTGTAGCGAGTGCCGTGCCTCTGGTCACCCTCATCCTCGGAGAGTTCCACCAGCATTCTGGACCTAAGAATAAGGCACAGAGGCTCTGAAGGGGGAAACTGCAAAACCGGGAGAGAGCCACATTCTCTGGGGGTGTTGAGGGAGGGCAACACTGCGGGAGAACACCACGAAAGTGACAGAGAAAGAAAGCCTCAGGGAAACATTGTTTTACGTTTACATAAAGAGACACAGATAGCTTGGGAGAAGCACAGTCAGCCCCGCCCCCTCTCTGTGTATCCTGTGCACACATCCTGAAACTCCCAGCTGTCCTGGTCCTTATCCCTGCTCAGCATAGCAGGGCTCAAGCCCATGTGCTTGGCATACTACCCCCCCCACACACACACTTTGGTCAAGCCAACAGGAACCTTAAATTTTTTGCAAATTTCCTTCAGGCGAGGTTCCAGAATTTAAGGGTGATAACGAACTCTGAGATCAGTGCCATCACCTGTTACCTGAGCAACAGGGAGCTGCAGGCAGGGGTGGAGGTGGCAATGTGGGTTTGCCATGGGAGAACTTTACTAATAGTGACACCATTCCTCCAGCCAGCACCTGGATATCCCCATCTGGGGCATCGTGTATCACAACAAACAGTCCACTGAAGGTGTGGAGGAGGTGCTGAGGGGAGTTCTGGAGCTACTGGTCACTCATTTAAAGTTGAGGGCTTTCTCTGGTTCACAAGCATATGGCCCTGGCTGGTCTCAGGATTCTCTGCACCCTGCTGTGGCTCTAAGTCTTCCAGGCCTCTCTTTTGAAAGGTGATTTAGTGGCAGCAATATAACTCAACTCACACCTGCCAGTCGTTATGATAGATGTGTCTTCCCCAAACCCAGGTCCCAAGACAGACCATATGGTTGGTACCAAAGGTCAGGGAGAAAACCACTGGCAACCATCATACTAAAGCAGGGTAGGAAAATGGTCTACATACTCCCAGGGGTGGTGACTTGCTCATGGTAATCTCCAAGTCTGTCCTCTCTTTCCATGTAGGATGACTACAGCAAACAGCACTGTCTCCTAGATACATAATTGCGTCCCATTATTGGAGTATATGAAGTTCCTTGTCGACTTGGATGATAATGTTACTTGGCATAACCATCCTGTCACCCTCACCAATTTGACCTACCTAACTACCTGGGAACCACAGGATGAAGGGCACATTAAATCCAAGTGAGCTGTCCAGGATCGTGTACTACAGGACTATCAGTAAGCATAACCTCCAAGCCAGGGACATGGTGTTCCAAATGGGTGGAGGTGGGCACTGATTCATCGGTAGAACTGAAAACTGTAGTACCACGGTATGTAGAACAACATGAGGCATATGGTGTGACAGACACTCCGGAGCTATGTGGTAATTTAACTGTAAAGATGACCCCAAGACAGTGGTGACCAGACTACCTGATACTAGGAAAGTCCCAACATACCGGGTCATACCAGTTAGTGGAATTTTGAGGTAAGACTGGCCACACTTGCCAGGTGACTCGATTGGCCATGGCACTTGGCAATGCCCATATCTTGTGGAGTTCAAGACCTGAATGGGGCAGTGCAGTGTCATGCATGACAGCATGAGGCTTTATGCATGTTTTCATTCTTAGTTGAGATCTTAATTCCAGGGGGCGGGGTGTGAGACCCCATCTGTGTTAGTCTAAACGAGAATGCCCCATAGGCTCACTGTTTGGGAAGGATTAGGAAGTGTGGCCTTCGTGAAGTAGGTGTGGCATTGTTGGAAGACATGTGTCACCAGGAGTGGGCTTTGAGGTTCCAAAACCCCATAACAGACTGAGAGTCCCTCTGCTTGCTGCTGGAGGTCAGTATGCAAAGTTCTGAGCTACTTCTTCAGCGTCATGTCTGCCTGCCTGCTGCCATGCTAGCTACCATGGTGATGACACGCTCACCCTCTGAAACGGTTCACAAGCACCCAATTACATGCTTTCTTTTGTAAGAGTATCTTGGTCATGGTGTCTTCCCACAACAATAAGACAGTAACTAAGACAGCATCTCCCACAGTTTTTGTTTTTGTTTTTGAAATAAACACCGAGTGCAACAAAAACAAAACCTATCACGTACTTCAGCTAGAGCAGTTCAATGGGCCTTATTTTTCTCCCTTGCCCTAGATCTCAGGATGGCAGTGAAGAGCCAGCAGAAGCAGAAGTGTGACCGGGGGTCATAGTTTGTCAGTGGTGGTGAAGTAGGGGCACCTCACAATCCAAAAGACTGCTCATGATAGGCAGCAGACCCTCCCACCTGGCCACTGAGACCAGATACCATGGAAACCCAGCCAGAGTCTTATCGTCAAGACAGATTTCTCAAATAATTTGCCAAAGCACAGGCCATAAGATGGGGTAGCTTTTATTCATGTGAGGTTCCCCATTTAGGAAAGCGGCTCACTGTTAGACAGGTGTGGGCATTTCCTAACATAACCAGACAGGAAGCCCAGGAAAAGTGCACCACACTCCCTGGAGGAGGAGTGTTGCAGAATATTTGATCTCACCATGACCCCCTGAGTCTGTGTTAATAAATCTTGAATCAGGGTGCAGAGTCAGTGACTAGTTGAGAAGAATCTGTCATAGAGAATATGGATGACCCAGGATATAGTGAGAGAGGCACGGGAAGGAGTGGGGAGGGACTTAGAGATTTGTGAGTTTCTGGTCCTTCCCTTTTTGGTCTTGGAAGTGCAGAGAAGGCTCCTCTGCCGCTTGTTTGATCTACCAGGTCTTCACGCCAGTGTCTGGCTTCCGAGTAATTATTGATAATAGAACAACTTAGAGAAACAGACAGAGGAGGAGGGATGAGAGGAGAAAGCAGATCTGTATTTAGGGTCAAACTCCCTTGCTTCCAAGAAGGGAAGAAGAAGGCCTGGGTAAGCAGGTGAGACAGGGGGGCTGCCCCGACCTATAGTTGCAGTGTTGGTGAGGACTGTCCCTCAGGTGCTGCGTGAGGCCCCCTTGTTGGAAGTGAAGGTGAATTTAGTGCTGAAGACACACCCCCTTTTCAAGGCCCCCTCTAACTGCCTCTCCAAGGAGCAGGCTCAAGAGATGCCCTGAATAGATAGAAGATACCTTCTAACCTGCAAAGGAAGGGATATAAGGCCTTAGTTCGGTGAACAAGGTTGGCACACCTCACTCCAGAAGACTGCCTAGGTCTCTGCACAGGGTCACAGACATGTGACCAGACTGAAGCTCGGAAATCCCAAAGCAGACAAGACCTGAGCTTTTTCATTCCTAACAAGGCCAGTTCAGCGACCTGTACTTAAGCCAACTGAACAAGCAATACTGTGAACCAGAAAAGAAAGATTATTCCATGTGGCCACATTTGTAAGATAGAAACTCTTCTCACTACAGTCCACCTTCAGGGTCCCATGTAAGGGTAAAGCTTAAATGAAACAAGAGATATGCATGATTAAGTGGCCTGGCCAAGGGTGAATCCCTGCCTATGCCATCAAGTGATCAATCTTCTGACAGACAAGCTCCCGTACTGTTCGGCCCCAGGGCTTCCACCCTTTCTCTTCCCACCCAGGGGAATTCTAGTTTTTATCTTAATAGCTTCATGACCAAAGTTAAAGACGCCAGTTTCTCTTTGGAATAACCCCATTTCTTTTCTAGGCAAGCTGGTTACAGTGAAGACCTTGGTCATTCTGTGTCCAACTCCAATTTATCAGCAGTCCAGGGCCGGAAGGAGAATTCCAAAGAAAGGTCTGGTTCCTATGAGCACGTGCTTTAAGTTAAAAAAAAAGTTATTTTAGATAAAATAGTTGTTGGGTGGTTTAACATACTTATGATAAAGGGAAACAGGGCCTCAGAGTAATAAATAAAATACTGCAAAAATCATCCTGATTCAGATGCCTCATAAACCCTGAGAAGAAAAACAATTTTTAGTTTAAAACAGCAGTTTCAAAGTGGCTTAAATCTTTAATAACTTAAGAAAATATGGAACTAACGAGTGTATTTTACCTGTATTGGTAACCATTTGATATTTAAGATGCAATGTATGCTTTCTGGGTTTTTTGTATAGCCTCTTGGGTTATAAGAAGTTATCTTTTTTAAATAAAATTTAGAAACAAATTTTAAAAGTAATAAGAAAACCACCACTTCAAGGGATCAAGGTTATAGGTGTGAGGTATATTTTGGTAAAGATTAAGAAAAGAAAAATATCTTATAGATAAGATTGTCCCACAACAACAATACAAACAGGGCATAAGGCTGTTGCACAGAGATTGTAACATTAAGCCTAAAGTGGGCATTGCCTTCTTCCCGCTTTGTTCCTGGATTAAGTACTTCAATAAAGTACAAAATTATTTTCTTTTGTGCCCACTAATGTACTCTCACTTTTACCAGAGCGTGTGGCTTGCTGAGCGTTCCCCAGGTGTCACACACTCGTGGGCGGGCTGCACAGACCCTTTCTTGTTCTGGGTTCTCCCCTTGGATGTACGGCCTCATGAACCCCTCATCTTTTCTGCAGGCGAGGTGTTGGCGGGATGGCTGCTTACCGTCCAGTTCACAGCATCCTGGATGGATGGCAAGCCTGGCTGTGCCAGGAACTCCTCAGTCTCACACCTCTCTCGGTCTGCCGATCACCGTTGTCAGGTGGCCTGCGGGATGAGCACCGTCTAGGTCAGTTACTCTGCAGCACAGAACCCATCCATCCCCAGACTGTGAGCAGTGAGGCTCACGAGCTGCTGGGTTTGCCTCTGAAGCCTGACCCTCGAGTTGAGCAATTTTGCTCATGCGCCTCATAGAGGCCTCTGAAGAAGAACGAATGTTAACACTTTCCATCTTGAATCTCCCTTAGCACCCCCCCTTAATTGTTGAGCAGACACTTGTGCTGGCATTGTGAACTATGAACTCTGTAAGGTATACGTAAGATTCATTTGGATCCTGGCCAACGATGACAGGGCCCATCCACGTCCATACTTTAGATATTTCTTTGTAATGGAAGGGTGAACAAATTGGGACTGTTGAACTCGTTTGGACAAAACCCGACGAGGCTTGTCCAGTGTGGCCATCATACAGAATGAAGTGTAATCTCATTTGCTGTATGAACAAATTGTAGCTTAACCTTATAACCCAGTCAATCGCAGCAATGGAATTTCGGCCAATCACAGAGACGGAGTTCTATCCAGTCACAGGCTGCCAGTGGGTCACATGGTACCTGGCATGCGCCTGCAGCCAATCAGGCTGTTTCTAAACGGTTTGCAGCTCTTTGGCGGTTTAACCGCAGGGTCTGCCTTGCTGCTGGAGGTAGAACAAACAGGTCGAGACGTGATTAATGTAACTGCTGTCAGCTTTTCTGTAAGGGTCCCCACCCAGACACCAGAAGAAAATCTGTCTATGTCCTCCATGGCATTTGCGGGAATTCAGAGGTGCGGGGGCTGCTGGGACTTGAACTCAAAGATTAACTACCTGGCAATATAGAAGCCACAGCATCTGGGGCCACTGACCTCCTGCCTAGGATCACGTTGCTAACTGTAGTCCTGCCTGAGAGCCTGGCAGCAACTGGTATGGAGGAGGAGAGGGGAGATTGCAATGGAGAGTGCTGGAGCAGAGCCAGGAAAGGGCAGGGAAAGCTGAAGGGGCCCTGGGAACTCAGGCTCTACAGCGCCCCCTGTGGGCTCCGGGAAAGGTGCAGGACGCCAATTTCTTTTGTGCTTTCATCCCAAGGTGGTGGGAGACCCAAGGTTGGGGAACCTGTCTGGAGGAAAAGCGAGCTACACCAACAGCAATGGAGTGGAGCAGAGTGCAGCTGCTGCCAGCCGGGCTGAGGCCTCAGGATTCACATCTCGACAGGGAAGACATTTTCCTTTCAGTGCCTCGGTGCCCTTCAGCCACTGTAGGAGCGGGCGTGGTGTTGTCACTGCAGCCAGATCCTGGACATGGCAGCAGGTAAGTCAGGGGAGCCCGACCCCACCCGAGGGGCATACGTGCACAGACTGGGTAGTGCAAGATGGTTTGGAAGGACTGAACCCCGTAAGGCCCATGTTTCCAAGGTCAAAGCTGCAAGGGCTTTGGGATTGTAGACGAGACCTTTACCATCATTGGAAGTTACAGAAGCCCTCTGCTTGCCATGTGCCAGGAAGTGACGTGAAAAAAGTGACCTGAAAGATTATCCAGATCCTTTTATTGTGTGTGTTGTGAGTTTCTAATAGATACAAATGCTAACTTTTGTGCTAAAAAGACATTGCTTGATTTTATTGGAAACAATTTATTGTCTATGGTTTAGCAAGTGAAAATCACATTAGTGACAATGCATAAAAAATAAAAGCCCTGATAGGAAAATGATCCAGATGGCTACCAGAGTGTTTCAGTCTTGCAACCCATTTCCCTGCATGCAATATTAACGCTCACCCTGCCCTATTTTGTAGCTGAAGCAAGGGAAGTTTCAGACCACTAAAGTTTGCCTCACTCCAGGGACCACAGTGCACCAAACCTGAGCATGCTTCTCTCTGAGCTTTCCTCAACAGTGAAAATGGTGTGTAAAGTGTTCAACATGTTACTACAGCAATATAAGGGTAGAGTGTGGGGTGCTTATTCCAAACCTTCAGAAGGATCCCCAAGTTGAGAGGCTTTCTGTGGTCATGTGACCATTGCTAAGAAATGGTAAAGATCATAAAGGCCTCAGTGAACAAGTAGTGGGGAGTCCAGGACCTGAACTAAGGGAGGGGTGCATATCACCACAGATGAGAGCAAATGGCTGGAGCCAAGTGAAGTCAGAATCAAGAGGATGCGTAGGCCACCTGTCCTAGAGGACATGTTAGCATATTCCAGTCCTCATGTAGTGTGGCTGGCATCTGTAAGGGCTTCTGTGACAACTCTGTGGGTTCTGGAGCTCATGTGCTGTTGCTGGGTGTTGTGGGTGTTATTTCATGATGTTTCTGTGTTAGTCAGAGGTCTCTATGGAGGGCTTTAGAAAAATCTGTTGAAGAGAGGGTCTGAGAGAGAACTTTGGGGTTCTCTGTGTGGATGTTGCTACATGTCCTTGGGGGAGTGTTTAGGGGTGACATCAGGGGTCTCTATGTTGGGAATGTGAAGGTCTGGGGGCGTGTCTAAGGGGAACCTGGGTGGGCTCTATCAGAGTCTCTAAAGATAGAGGTGGAGGAGCTGGGGAGATGGCTCATCAGTTAGGAGCACCGCTGAGGACCTGGTTTCTTCCAGGTACTAACGTCTAGTGGTGCACAGCTGTCTGTATCTCCAGTTGCAGGGATCGGAAGCCTCCACAACACTGCAGGTGTGCGGTGCGCATATAAACAAAGAGGCACACGCATGCGCATAAGTTAGGAAAACGGTGGCTGTGGCCTTCTCAGGGTGGGAGGCTCTGTGGCTGCTCTTCTGTTTTCACATCCACGTGTCCCATCCAGGCCCGGGGACCTGAAGCCTGCCTGGAAGTGGAGGGAGGCCCAGGCTGCACCCGAATTTTGGACAAGTCCCTTCCCTGTGTGAACCAGCCCTGTAGGATAGCCTGGTCTCCTGCTGGTGTCCTGGGAAGACAAGGGCTGGAAGCCCAGAATGACTTGCTGTGTGATCCCAGGTCATGTTCTTTATCATGTCAGGCCCCCTCCTCTGCCCCGAGGGTGGTGGCAGTGCCATGGGTGTGTATGAAGGCCGCCAAGGTATGAGTCCCATTCACAATTGCTAGGTCTGGCTCTCCCATCAATGAGTGACACATCGTTCTGAAATTAAAAGAGTAAGAACATGCAGAGTAGTCAGCCCTGCTCTTAGGAAATAGTATCCCTGCTTGAAGGCCCTGCTTACTCTCAGAAGTCTGTGATGGAAGTGAAGGGTCTCTCCAGGCTTGTGGTTGAGGCCAAGAGCAAGAGTCCCTGGGATGGAGTCAGAGAGAGGATGGCTCAGTGCCTGAGGTCTGGTCACTAGAGTTAGTGCTACCGCCTGTGAGGCCAGAGGCTTCCTTCCAAGGCAACCATGATTACACACGCCGAGCTGAGTACATGGAAGACAGGAGACCCCTGGGCAGGGTGACACACCCCTCAAATGCCATCTTGTGGCCCCCACCCTGCAGGCCTTTAGGTTCAGTTTGGCACGAGACAGGGGAGGGAGGCAAAGACTAGGAGGATGGCACTACCTTGTCACCCAGGCGGAGTTCAGGGACTGTGGGCCTTAGCTCTTACAGACTCAGCAGGGAGAGCGGGGGCTTCTCTCCTAGGGATTCATTTCCCCCAGGAAACAGAATGCAGGAGCTTTCTATCTTTCAGCTCAAGAGTGCCCACCCCAACAATCCCGAACCCTCCTTGTGACATGTGAGCTCCTGGGCCTTCTTGTGCCCTGCACACCCAGATCTTCACCGACACAAATGTAGGACAAAGCCAGAGGGGCAGGTTGAGCGAGACCCAGAGGTGGGGTCGCTGGCGGATTAGTGCATCTCCACATGTAGGATGCTTTCTCTGATGCTGGGATCGCAAGCCTTCAGTGCAGCTAGGGATGTGGGGTGAGTGTGAGTCTCAGTGCCCCTGTCATGTCTCTATGCTCTTCACTTCTAGAAGCTTCTTCAAGGACGACCAAATGCTGACCTTGCCTTGTGCCGAGCTTAGTACAGACAGAAGCCACAAGGCTGAAAGCTGAAAGAGAAACTCACGAAGCAGTCCCCATCCCAGGAAGAAGCAGCCATCAGCACACAAAGGGTGTGCTCGCACAGGAAGGAAAACTTTTCCTTTACCAGGATGAATTTTTACTGAAAACTTTTTCCTCTGCCAACATGCATGAGAAACATTGGGCTGATTGAGCGTGTCACTTTACTGAATGACTGTCTGATGGACACAGTAAAGGTAGACCAGAATCTGCCTCCTGTGGACTATGTGGGAAGTGTCTTATGGGGACACAGACTTGCTGGGCAGCAAGGTCTGATTGCTGTCCCTATCTGTGACCCACCTGTTCTTCATTGGATGACTGTGGTCCCTGGGACTTGGTATGATGGCCCCAACTTGTATGGCACATCACTCTACATCCTTCTAGACCATAGTGTGAAACCTGCTGGTGACGGGAGTAGCTGCTCTTGGAGGGCTGGGGTTCCTCATCTTGGCATCTTCAGTATGTTAGGCCTCTGTCAGAGCCCATGTTTTACAGCAGGTTGCCTCTAATGATGTCATGAGCATCCTGCTGTCCCATGTATAGGAAGAGATTCCTTTGGACTTAGGCCCAGCTCTGAAGACCATGTTGTTTGCATACTGCAGAACATTCCTTGTGCTTCATCTGCATTGGAATGTTCAGGTCTTGCTGTTGTAGAACCACTAGTCTTTGATGGTGCGTATTGTCCTTCATAATGTTGAGTGAATTCTTACACTGTTGTCTTCTCTTCTCTTCCTCTAATCGGTACAGGTGAAGCCTGTGCTTCAGGGGGTCCCTCTTCCTTCTGTTGTTGCAGTTGGGGTCTGTGACTCCATTGATTGCTCCTCCAGGTTCAGTCAGGGAAGAGCCTCCAGTGATGGCTCCTTCAGGTGCAGGCAGGGACACAGTTCTGGAGGTCACTCCTCTACATGCACGTGGGACTGAGGCTCTGGTGGTCCAAGATGTGGCTGGATACCTCATACAGAGAATGGCACTGGATACTGGCTGGGACACAGGTGCTCTTTCTCAGAGGCACTTCTTAAGATAGTTTCTGGAAGCCGCTGTTGTCGATGCTTCTGGCACCAGTAGACTGCTTGCTGCTCCCGGTGGGCCACTCTGATGCTCCCAGAGGGCTGCTCGGATGCTCTGATGCTCCTGGCAGGCTGCTTGCCCACTCTCACTGCACAACATTCCTAACCCTTCTCTTGAAATGCTGTTCTGGGGGAGACTGTCACTTCTTAGACAGGCATAGGGAGAACTTGCTCCCGACAGTGTGTGCTTATTTTCCTGACCTAAGCAAGGGCTCAGTTCACAGGCCTGGCAGGCCCTCACCCCTGCAAGCCTTTTTCTTGCTGTCCTGCTCTGGGCCTCCCATGGCCGCCTCTCTCTGAGGTTGTGGAAATATCCTGCTGGGACTCCTTCTGAAATCTTCTCTTTGGTGACCAGCCCCTGCTGCTCGTGGCTGTACCTACAGCTCATTCAGGGCACAGTAGTTCACCAAAGTGTCCATGTGGCTTCTATGTGCACTCTGGAAGATGCTCAGAGGGATGAGAGAGCAGGGTGGCTGTGGTGGGATCATGACGTGGCAGGAGGAGGCCAGGGGACTGTTTGTGAGATGATCTCGACAAGTGTGCACCTTTGTCACTGTCGTGCTGTCAGGCCCAGACACCTAGAGGGGAGGAAGGGCTTTTCCTTGTCTCTGTGGAACCTGACTTTATCAGATTCATTGATAGTTCTGGCAGTGACCCCATGCTGTTGTGCATGGTTAATTTGCTGTGACATTTACTGCATCTCCAGTGATTCCATTGTTATAGTTTAGTCGCTGATGATTGAAACCCTATTTCAGTCTCCATGGTGGTCATTCTACTTCAGTGTCTTCTGAGGCCACCTGCCCACTCATCTGCTGTGTGTCACCCATTATTTTTGCAAGGTATGGCCTTGACTGCAGGCTACCTCTCTGGGTTCCCAGGACAGCCTTGCTCTGTCGGGTTCCTGTCCAGGGGAAGGCAAGCTTAGTTCTCGAAAGGCAGGCAGTCCTTCTATGCAGTTGTATGGCCCATGGCAGCCAGAAGATAGGCTCCTCTGAGCCCCCCACCCTCGAATCCCTGCAGGTGGCCAGGCCAGGAAAAGAGGATTCTGCAGCATGGCAGCTGGTATTGATCTTATCACCTCTTCTTTTCCTTTTGATGTAGTTTTTCCAGGAACGTGGCAACCTTAGCAAGAGGTGGGAAAGGCAGACCAGGGATGAAGCTGGAGTGTCCCTCGACATCAGGGTCACTGGCTCCAGGTCCGTCCTGCAGGCGTGGGCCCCAGGTGAGCCTCACACAATATTTGTGTCTGTTTCCTGACTTAGGTGAGGCCTCAAGTCAAGGAATAACACTCCTGGGAGGTACTCTCATGGGTTGTCCAATCCTTTCAGGATGCTGGGTTCATGGGTTCTTTTGAGGATACCGGACTTGGGGTAAGCATGGTGGACAGCAGACCATGACTAGCACACACACAGAGGGACCACTCTGAGTGCCCTGCTCCAACATCTCACCGTGATTGACTTGCAAGATGTTCTATAGATGGTTCTTACTTGAGTCACTAGCTAAGGGACTTCTGGAGGGACACTCGCCAGGCCTCATCAGGCACTCCCTGAACTTTTCTTATCACCTCCAGCCCCTTTGCTAGGTAATGCTTCAATCCCAGGTAGATCTGTTTCTCACAATCTCCCTCTAGTCTCTGTTACACCTCTTAGTTTTACCCATTGGGCCTTCTTAGAGGATCTTCCAGAGCTCATGGACCCCATCACCTGCATACTTCTTGCTGTCCTCTCAAGCATCCGTGGACTTGTCTCTCCCTGTCATTGACACTTCCTTGTGTATTCCCCCTTCTCCCATCAGGCCTGCTGGGTCTGAAATGGGACTTGCTGCTGTTCACGTCTGGTGCCTGCTCGACTACCTTGCTCCTTCTTTGGGGCTCGTGGAATCTGCAAGAATGACAGAGACTGACGTGGAGGTCTAGGTGGCCTGGTTGCCCAGGGGAAGGATGAGAGTGGGGTCACTAAATGTATCTTGATAATTCTGGGGGGAAAGTCCTACTTTTGTCCATTTCAGTCACTCCAGCAAGGACAGTTCATTTAACTGGCACCTTCTATTGAGATAGAAGGCAGTTATTACACACTCTAGTCTAGGATGTAGAAGGTTCTGATTTCTGGCTAGAGTGTTGGCGTTTGACCTGGGTTTGAGCCTTAGCCACAGGTTGTAAGTTGGGGCTCCTCGTTGTGCATCAGCACAGAGCCTGGGAGAGCAATGGAGGCCATAGAGGTCATGGAGCCTGATGTTGAGGTGGGAAAGAATGAGAGACTGGAATGAAACGGCTTTAGGGTGTGCAGAGGAAGAGTGCTTGGAGAACAGGCAGTAGCCTGCAACGACTCACCCATATGCCACAGCAGCTCTGGCTGCAGTTCTGCTCCATGTGACCCTCTGAGCTCTTGGGGGCAACGGCTGCTGAGAATTAGAGAGTTGGTCTTCTATTTCATGCTGCAGAAGGGGACACAGTGGACTCATCTGTGGCCCAGTGATAAGCCCTTGTGGTGGCTGCAGGAGACACAGAGGCACAATGTGCAGGCAGGGGCAGGTGTGATCAAGAGGTCTGGTGGATAGACTAGGTTAGCACCTATTGCCCTTGAGCCCACGACTGCCCTGACCTCAGACCACCCTTCCTGTCTCATGCACCATAGTCCTTGACTTTTCCTTCAAGGTAAGGCCCAGGTCTTGGGGTTGCATCACAGATCCTGGTAAGAATTATGCAGATGCGTGGCAAACCCCTTGTATTTGCACAGTTAAATGCAGGTTCTGAGTCTCCTCTACTGCTGGTCATCTCTACAGGCTGAAATCAGAGACTGGACAGAGGATGGGCCCACAGACTGACAGGAGAGAGTCCATTAGAGGAGCCCAGGAAAGCATTGGCTATGGAGTTCCAGCTCCAGTGTCCCGGGATATAGACCAGTGACAGTGATTGCAAAGGTTTGGAGGCCCCATCATTTATAGGGTGCTTCCTCCACCCAACTCCATGGCTTTCAAAGCACCTGTATGGGTGAGAAAAAAAGGAATCATTTGAAAGAGGAATAGGTATAAGGAACTGAAACAGTTTGTCCACAGAAGGACCTGGAGGTCCCCCTCCAAATCCCTGCAGCATGGCTCTCCTCCCCCCTACATCCCTCTCTGAGCATCATCCATGGACACAACTTTATTCCAAGTGTAGAACCTGGATGGTTTCTCCGTGTTTGGTTCCCCATCAGGATTCTACAACTCCCATCCTCAAACACACAGCTCTGGGGAAGAAGTACAGAGCCTAACTTTCACAGCTACGTTTTTCTTCACACTTTTGTTCTGTCCCTGTCAGACATAAAAAGGGTTGGGGCCCACCTCCTCCCCTTTTCCCTAAACAAGCAGCTTGCATTAGGTGTTTGTGGACAATTTGACTTTCTATATTTACAGAATAATCTACGTGTCTTTCTTCTCCTTTTGCTCATTTGTTATGTGGATAAATAGTCCTATGTGTTTCAGAAATTCAGTCCTCATCCAGTGAGGCCCAGTTTCTCCCAAACACCTCCAGCTCTCCACACAGATACTCTGAGAGCTTTGGGTAGACCACGTGGGCCCTAGCTCCTCAGTTCCCAGGAGTGAGTCTTTTTCCTGAAATGTTCTCTACTGCCTCCTGATTTTGAAAGTGAAAATGTCAGTAGAAGACAAGAGAACCTCACTCAATCCTGAGTATTTCTCAAATTTTTCACTTTCCTAACTGGTAGTGGGGCTCAGCCTACTCCCCAGTCAAGGATGCTCTCCACTGCTCCAGCAGGTGGAGCTAAGGCTCAGGAACGTAGCATTTCCTCACCATCTCTGAAAGGTAGCTGAACCTATACCCACCCATGAGAACAGAGTCTGTCAGTGTGCAACTCCTGTCATAGGTGGGGCACTGCCCAAGCCTGGACACATCACGGGTGGTCCTACATTGAGTTGTGGGTATGGGCCATTGTGCCTTGATCTACTATAGCAGACCCTGCCCTGTGCTAGTGGCAGGTGGATTCATAGCACCAAGGCCTCACCAACAGTTTATTGAACCTCTTGTTGCGGATGCTGTTGGGCTCCCCAGTGTCTGTGGTCTTAGAGGTATAAGGGAGACGGCACACATCTGACAAAGCTCGTGCTCTGCTGCAGTGGAATTTGCCACTCGGTAAAGCTAGCTTGAGGCGGGAAATCAGAGCTTCAGCTGTTAAGACTTCCTGTATCTCATGAAACGAGGCTGCTGGATGGCTCTGCAAAATGGGGAGTGCACTGAGGCCTATATGAGCAACCACACATTGGTAATGGTCACTAGCCCTATGTTCGTGAGTCTCCTGCCGACTTGACAATTGGAAGTGATTTTACTGAGGCCCAGGCAGGAGACATGGTGCTGTGAATATGTAGAAAGTTCTTTCAACAGTGCTAAAATGGGGTAAAACATAGGCAGGATTGTCCCTAAAATATGGTGACCCTGTGGTGGTCACAACCGAGTGGCAAGTGTATTCCTGCCTCTTGCCCTGTCGTGTGACCCACATGAGCCACAGACATACTGAATTGTCTACTGAGTATGGGACTGTCAGTCCAACCACACTCTCCTTTATGAAGCAGGAAAGGACATAAAATGTGCTGTGACCTAAGTAGACACAGTCACTGGCTGCAGCAAGCTTTCCTTAGCAAGGGAGTTTCAGCTGCCTAAAGCTAAGAGTAATTCATGTGATGCACGGCTACCCAACCAGGTTATCAATGGTCCAGGTCCTTATTGTGCAGACCATGGTGTTAGTCCTGAGAATACCATGTGGCCTGACACTCATCTGCCACATAACCCTCAGGCAGCAGGACTGGTAACCACTTTGGCCAGTTGGACCAAAGTCCTTGGAGAGGCAGCTCCACATGACTGTCCCTTATGCAAACCTGAGGCAATTGCCTCAAAGACTGACCATGTCCAAGCTGCAGCCAGATAACCCACCGCCAGGGCGGATAGGTGAACAGAGCACAGCTGTAGCTTGCAGAATGCCTCAGGTCCCAGGGGATGGGCAACCTGGTGAGGACTCAAGTGGCTTGCTCACTAGGGGATGGGCCAGCTAGCTCATGTCACACTGCTAGTAGTCTCTGGCCTTCCTAACTTAGCACTCTTGATTCTGTGGGTCTCTTCTGTCGCCGATTACGTCCTGAGTGAGCTAAAGAAAATTCCCCAGTGTCACAGTGGTTTCCTGGTCCCGCACACCACTTTGCCATCAGTTCCAACAGTGATGTATGGGCTCATCCTGTTGGCCCATGTGTGGTGTGCTCCATGGTAACACCCCCAGTTGCATTCAACAAGGTTTCCTAGAGAAAGGTGCCAGTGGTGCTATTTTGTGAATGGTCCAGACTGATTGCGACAATTCCCTAGTAATCACTTATTTTCAAGTCCATTTCTGGAGGCCTCTGACTTTATATTGTCTATAGGAAGTGCTGTTATAGGACAAACTGCATACTCGTCTCTGATGTCACAAACCTCATGTCACACTGTAAGCCCAAATTAATGCCTTGACTGATTGTGTCTCTGCTTGGATGATGCCACATCATTGGTTTGGTTCCCAGGTCTCCAAGTGAGAAACACTTGGTTGCTGCTCTTGATGCATGGTTACTTTATGCCTTAGCAACACTTGCCTCGCTGTTGCTGAGGACTCTCTTTACAAGTCGCACAAATTACCTCCTGGCTTCTGTCTACCTGATACTACAACCTCCCACAAGCTCAGGGAACTCTGCAGAAGAGGGGGCAGGTGAGGCTGTAAGAGCCTATATATAATGAACGGTGGAATATGTAGATTTGGGTTAGCATGACTGCAGCCATCTTAATTCCAAATTATCATTGTGTATCACAGAATAATCTTAGCCAGAGTTTTCTGGAAACTACAAATAGTTCCGTTGGAGAGGTGTGTGGAGCTCTGCAATGAGACCCTTGCTCCAGGAGTGATTGTGACTCTGGTGTTAAGATAAACTAAATCCCAGTGATAGAGAACTTTTTGCCCCAATTCATGTATGCTTTCTATAACTGAAACTGTGGGCAACCAACTGCCCACACTTCTGTAAATCTCTCAATAAACTGTATCTTGTACAACCCTAGATCTGTCTGATTTTCATTCTTCCATCTCGTGGCCTCTTGCTGCTGCTTCTCATACATTGGGCCAGGTTGTCCTAAGACAAAAATCCTCAGAAAACAAAATACGTCTCATCATGAGAACTGAAAGTGCTTCATCTTTAGCTAGAATAAATAACTGTTTTCATCAACATTCACAGCCTGCACTTAACTTTTCAGTTCAAAATCTTCGTGAAATGCATGCTACGCGTGTCCTTCTCCACTTTGGCTCTTTGCTCTGCGTGTTGCAATTTAGTTTAGATTCATGTTGCAAGCTAAATTGGCACTACCTCTAGGCTCCCAGCTCCTGCCTTGCATAGCCAACATTTGATTTTCCCTCAGATTCCCCTACCAGATTCTTGTATTCACTCAAAAGGAACACAGAAAGTTGCCTTATATGGTCCCATGCAAGCATTGGGTTAGATCCATAACCATCAACACTTCTACTTCTTTCAATGCCATATTCAATAAATTCCAATGTTGAACACTTAATTAGGCTTTCGTGGCATGACTTTGCCTAAGTGCAGGTAATATAAGTGTTAGTTTGTTCAAGACCCTGGCCAAAGGGGAACCAACCCCTCTGGGGAAATAAAAACTGCACCTTTAAATGTCTCAGAAATCTGACCCAAACCCACAGCATCCTGTTATCTTAATAAGTGGGATCACCTTATTAAAAATAGCTGCTTACAGTAGTTCATCTGCAGCAGTTCCCCCTTCTTAACCCTCTCCTGACAACTTAAACATCACTATACAAAGCCAGACTCCCTTTGAGGTGCTCTCCCTGTCTCAGAGCCAGTCTGGCAGTGTGTACCTCAATAAGGCTTCATTCTCAGTGTGGCTCTAGTGGTCTTGCTCTCCTGTAAACTTCACAATGAGGGCTCTGAACACAAGATGGGCAGGGTGTGCTGTCAAGCTTGCTAGATTAGGAGTGTTTATTTTCAGCTTTAAGAAGGTTATAGCTTGAGGGTTCTTGGCATATACTCCATGAGCTGAGGAAAATACGTATATGAAGGGGGCTTGTAAAACTGGAGCTGCTTCCCCATATTCTCTCTCTCTCTCTCTCTCTCTCTCCCTGTTTCTCCTCTCTCTCCTCTCTCTCCTCTCTCTCTCTTCCTGTTTCTCCTCTCTCCTCTCTCTCCTCTCTCTCTCCCTGTTTCTCCTCTCTCCTCTCTCTCCTCTCTCTCTCTGTCTCTCCTCTCTCCTCTCTCTCTGTCTCTTTCTGTCTCTCTGTCTCTCCTCTCTCCTCTCTCTCTCTGTCTCTCTCTCCCTCCCCCCTCTGTCTGTCTGTCTGTCTCTCTCTCTCTCTGTCTCTCCCTCTCTCTCTGTCTCTCTCTCTTGTCACACATCTCAAAGAAGACCCTGCCATAGGCCTCGAATTCAATAACACATCTGCACACTTTATTGTTGACAGTCTGACAACCTAAAAGTTGTCTTTGTGACTTAATTTGGAAAATACTTAAAGCAAAACAGTAATGTATTTCTAATTTAATAATTAACCAGTGTGACTCCACTATAGCTCTAGATGTGGCAGAGCTATGGGCCAGTCTCAGCTTGACAAACACTTGCCCTTGCTTGAGTGCAGCTGTCTGGTAGATATCCCACTGCAGGACGGACAGCCAGACAAGTCTTCTGCATCGTGTGGACAGCCTGACAAGTCTTCTGCATCGTGTGGACAGCCTGACACATCTTCTGCATTGTGTGGACAGCCAGACAAGTCTTCTGCATTGTGTGGACAGCCTGACAAGTCTTCTGCATTGTGTGGACAGCCAGACAAGTCTTCTGCATTGTGCGGACAGCCAGACAAGTCTTCTGCATTGTGCGGACAGCCTGACAAGTCTTCTGCATTGTGTCCTAACAAAACCGGGAGACAATGTGTCAAGCCAAGAAGCAAGTGCACTGCATCCTGCTGGGACACAGAAAGGTGAAGTCAGCGTAGCCAAGTGTACTCACTGTGGAGTCAAGGAAAGCAAAGTGGCCCAGATTCTATACCATTCCTCCTCCTGTGTGAAGTACAGAACGCTACAGAATGAAATAGTGCATTACTTACAGATACATCTGTGTGGAGAAAACAAAGATAAAAGCAATGACAGACATTAGGGAGGAATCCATAGCACCATCAAAGCTAGGAATAATGCCCATCCCTTAGACATATTCAGTCTCATTTTATTATTACCTGATGCTTTTCCATAGTCTGTAGAAAATAAAATTGAACTCAGAAAGCATAAAGAAGGGGTAAACAAGTTAGAATGACTTATTTATATTCTGGAGTCCTATTTTTGTGCTCAGACCATTAAAGATCCCAACACAATTTTTGGTTTTCGGCTATTCACAAGTTGCATTCCACAAGGACCTGTGATGGTAAATTTGACCATTGAAGTTCACCAGTGGTCAGGTGATATTAGACTGGAGCAATGAACTATTTTGACCCTCTGCCCAACGTAGCACCACCTGGTCCTGGTATATGGCTAAAGAACAGGCCAGGTCCTTGGACAATAATGACTAGACAATCTGCATCAGGCCAAGCACCACAGTAGTAGAAGCTGATTGATTAATGCAAAAAACAGAGGAGATTGGAATGTGTATGTCATCTGATATGAGCAAGAGGAATGAAACCAGACTCAGGTTGGAGGGGCTACAGCACAAATGGGGTTGTGGCATTTTTTTCCCAGACAGGGTTTCTCTGTGTAACCACTCTGGCTGTTCTGGGAACCCACTTTATAGACCAGAGATCGGCCTGCCTCAGCCTTCTGAGTGCTGGGATTAAAGGAGTGTGCCACCACAGTCTGGTGAGGCTGTGACAATTTTATTGAGAGCAGTCAGACTTTTTAACCTTTATCAGAAACAGAATATAATGGAAATTTGCAAGGATCAATATAGTTGTAGTTGTCAGGATACAGTGAAGTTTGCAAGTCATACATGACACACAAGATTAATGTCCTAAATCAGGAACAAGATAAGGATGTTCACTCTCTCCGTATCTCTTCAACATTGTACTTGAAGTCCTTGCTAGAGCACTAAGACAACAAAAGGAGATCAAGAGGATACAAATTGGAAAGGAAGAGGTCAAACTTTCACTATTTGCAGATGATGTGATAGTTTACATAAGTGACCCAAAGAATTCTACCAGGGAACTCCTACAGCTGATAAACACCTTCAGCAAAGTGTCAGGATACAATATTAACTCAAAAAATCAGTAGCCCTACTATATATAGAAGATAAAGGTGCTGAGAAAGAAATCAGAGAAACATCACCCTTTACAATAGCCACAAACAACATAAAATATCTTGGGGTAACGCTAACCAAACAGGTGAAAGACCCATATGATAAGAACTTTGAGTCCTGAAAGAAAGAAATTAAAGAAGACGCCAGAAAATGGAAAGATCCCCCATGCTCTTAGATTGGTAGAATCAACACAGTAAAAATGGCAGTCTTACCAAAAGCAATCTACAGATTCAGTTCAATCCCCATCAAAATCCCAGAACAATTCTTCACAGACCTTGAAAGAACAATACTCAATTTTATATGGAAAAACAGAAAACCCAAGATAGTCAAAACAACTCTGTACAATAAAGGAACTTCTGGAGGCATCACCATCCCTGACTTCAAGGTCTACTTTAAAGCACTATGAAAAAAGGTTGGTATCGGCATAAAAACAGACAGGTAGATCACTGGAATCCAATTGAAGACCCTGATATTAACCCACACACCTATGAACACCTGATATTTGACAAAGAAGCTACAACTGTATAATGGGAAAAAAACATGTTCAATAAATGGTGCTGCATAACTGGATGCTGATATGTAGAAGATTGCAGATGTGTACCATGCACAAAACTTAAGTCCAAATGGATCAAAGACCTCAACATAAATTTAGCTACACTGAACCTCTTTAGAAGACAAAGTGGGAGGTACCCTTGAACAAACAGGCACAGGAGACCGCTTCCTGAACATAATGCCAGCAGCACAGACACTGAGGTTGACAATAAATGGGACCTCCTGAAACTGGGAAGTTTCTGTTAGGCAAAAGACACAGTCAACAAGACAAAACGGCAGCACACAGAATGGGAAAAGATATTCACCAGCCCCACATCTGACAAAGAACTCAAGAATCTAGTCACCAAAACACCAAATAATCCAATTTAAAAAGTGGGGTACAGAATTAACAGAATTCTCAATAGAGGAGTCTAAAAAGACTGAAAGACACCTAAGAAATGCTCAACATCCTTAGCCATCAGTTAAATGCAAATCAAAACAACTCTGAGATACCATCTTACACCCTTCAGAATGGCGAAATTGAAAACACCAATGACAGTTTGTACTGGAGAGAATGTGGAGACGGGGGGGGGGGGGGCACTCCTCCATTGCTGGTGGGAGTGTAAATTTGGAAATTAGTATGGCAATTCCTCAGGAAAATGGGAATCAGTCTACCTCAAGATCCAGCAGTTCCACTCTTAGGCATATACCCAAAGGATGCACATTCATACAACAAGGACATCTGTTCAACTATGTTCATAGCAGCATTATTTGTAATAGTCAGAACCTGGAAGCAATCTAGATGCCCCTCAACCAAAGAATAGATAAAGAAAATGTAGTACTTTTATACAATGGAGTATTACTCGGTGGGAAAAAAACAATGGAATCTTGAAATTCGCAGGCAAATTTATTGGAATGAGAAGAAACCATTCTAAGTGAGGTAACCCAGTCACAGAAAGACAAACATGGTATGTACTCACTCATATATGGATATTAGACATAGAGCAAAGGATTATCAGACTACAATCCATACCTCCAAAGAAGCTAGGACACAAGGAGGACCATAAGAAAGAAATATATGATACCATGGTGAAGGGGAAAGGGACAAGAGCTCCTGAACAAACTGGGAGTATGGGGAGAGGGAGGGAGGGAGGAGAAAGAGGAGGCTAGAAGAGGAAGGGGAGGAGAACATGAGGGATCAGGAAGATCTAGTCAGGAGATGAATAGGGGAGAGCAAGAAAAGAGACACATCAATAGAGGGAGCCACTATAGTTTTAAAGAGAAAGCTGGCACTAGGGAATTGTACAGAGATCCACAAGGATGATCCCAACTAGATTCTAAGCATCAGTGGAGAGGCTACCTTAAATGCCCTTGCCGTATAATGAGAATGATGACTACCTTATGTGCCATCCTAGAGCTTTCATCCAGTAGCTGATGGAAGCAGAAGCAAAGATCAGCAGAGATCCTGTTGTAGAGAGGGAGGAGTGATGAGCAAAAGGGGTCAAGACCATGCTGGGGAAACTCACAGAAACAGCTGATCTGAACAAGTGGGATCTCATGAAACTCAGTCTGACAACTGGGGAACCAGCATAGGACCAAACTAGGCCCCCCTGAACGTGGGTGTCAGCTAGGAGCACTGGACAGTCTATGGGGCCTTTGACAGTGGAACTAGGATGTATCTTAGCCTAGATAGAGAGGGGAGGGCCTAGGTCCTGACCCAAATGACTTGACAAATTTTGATGATCCCTCATGGAAGGCCTCACCCTCCCTGAGGAATGGATGGGGGGGGTCAGTGGGAGGCATGGGAGGCTGGGAGGGAGAGGAAACTGGGATTAATATGTAAAATAAGATTGTTTCTAATTTAAATAAAATGTATTATTAAAAAAACCAATTGTCTTAGCAAGCCTTCATGATTCCTTAACTACTAGGAGAACATACAGAGAAACATAAGGCAGACTGAATGCTTCATTGCCTAAGGGAGTGGATAGGTCTCTCTGCGACTAGAAGAAACATTGTGTCCCAGGAGCCATGGACAATAACCTGAAAAAACTCTGACACATGTCTGTCAAGTCAGCTAGACCAAGCCACCTCCATGGTTCCCCACAGCACCTAGTTTCATACAAAGCCTACTATTTGACCTCAGACAGACATTAACCCCAGATCAACAGTAGATTATTGCAATATCTCCAATAGGCAGGTCATCTGGACAAAAATAACCAAGGAATCATCAGAATTAAATGCCTCATACATCAAAGTGTGTGTGTGTGTGTGTGTGTGTGTGTGTGTGTGTGTGTGTGTGTGTCTGTGTGTGATGGCTTGTTTAGGGCATGGCTTGGCAAGATAGAGTGTAGAGTCAAATGACAATATGAGCAGAAAAGACCGGGGGCACTGAACTGTGTCCGGCGATGGATGCAGACAGGGTCTTTCGTCTCCTCAGAGCCCAGAAAAAAATATAGTAAAGTACCATATAGAAATCTTCCACCAGGAACCAATCTACAAGCTGACTTAGACAGTCTCTACACCACAGCAGCATTGTGCAACATCTTAGGAGCTGCACATCCAGATGGCAACATGGTAATGGCATGGGCAGGACGGATACAGGTCTCCAGGGAGGGGACTGAGTGAACTCAGTGAGATGTTTGTGGCTTCTCTGCAGGCACTTCCTGTGTTACTACTGGGTAAGCCCATGTGATACAACCCTCAGTAGCCACCTGGTGTCACACACTGCAAGTTCTAATCTGTCCCCTGCTCTAGTCAGAGAAGAAGGTAGACTGTGGACAGTGTGGCTGCCCTGTCACCCAGGCTGAGGTTAGAGGCTCTGGGAGCTCAGCCCCTCCTCAGCCTGCATCAAGGTGAGTAGGGGCTCCTGGGGTAGGTGTTCTCTATGCCTGTCCTGGAAATACAGGTCGAGATTGTTCCACCTCTAAACTGGGGGCTGAAACTGTGACATGTGAAAGTTCTTGGCTCCCTGGTGTCTTTGTAGACCACCTGCACAGTGACACAAACGTCAAGTGGAGCAAAGTAAGGAAAAGGCAACACCCACAGACCTGGCCTGGTACTCAAGGGCTGGGTCATCCTGGAAACCCCGAGACTTCTGTTGTCTCTGCAGTGATGGAATGATAACTGCAGAGTGATAACACCAGGTGAGGATGACACCTCATGGTGACCATGCCTTCCCCACCTGCCCCTACCTCCCACAGACTCACTGAGGCAGAAGGAATGCTGACTGTCCCCATCCATCACTGCAAGACAGACAGCACCGTGCTGAAAGGCGGGAGCATGAACTAGGAAGCGGCTCCTATCTGGGAAGGAGCCATTAGCAACAGAGGATGAGCTTCAGGAGGAAGAAGGTTTTCTTTGCAGGAAAACAAAACAACCTTTATTACCGTGAAGGCACAGGCAAACAAGGGCTGGGTGATGAGATGGCTTTCGGGCAGAGTCTGTCCCTTTCCTGCCATCTCAAGGAGAACTGACTCACTCATGGCTGCATGCTTGGGCTGGGAGAATGTGTGAGGGTGTCTGAAGATGCCATGGCTGGCAGAGTAATGATCCGCATGTGGCAAGACGGAAATCTGGTTCAACAGAATTCAGTAGCCGGTGTTGGTTCAAACTTTTATCTGACACTGGGTAGTTTAATTTTTAGGCATTTAAGTACAATGCAACTTTGGAAAGTTTTCTCACAATTATCTCAATCCGAGGTGCACAATAAAGTTTAAGGTGTGATTACATCAAAACTCTTGCAAAGTACATGTGACCTACATCCCAAAAATGGGTTCTATAGTTTAAGGGCCTACAGGAAAATCTGATGTGGTCTCAGTCACACAGACAGCCTAGAGGTTACCAACCTATAAAGGACATGTGACATCTCCCCGTAAGATGGGTTCTATTGACTAAAAACAAAGATAGATATAAGGTCTGGGCGGAAGAGTCTGGGAGATTCAGCTGTGGCCTGGGCCTACGGATAGCACTCCAAACCTTGTAGGTGGAAAACAGGTGCACATTTCCTCTGTTGAAGAGACAACCCTTACTATGAGCATGAGGACCTCATTGTCCTTCTATATCTCCCCATTTCTAAGTTTTAAGGAAAAAATAATGGCTGTAATAGAGGTTATGCTTGAATGCATTGCCTTACTGACTTATCTAATTATATAAGCAAGTACAAGAGAATTATAAGAACAACTAACAGAGGACCAAAGAAAGTGGAAAACTCTCTTAACCATGATGGCCACTCAAGGGTCACTTGGGAGATTTTGTCTATCTCTTTATGAAAATTACTAATTTGACCATCAATAGTATGGAGAAAATATGACTCATTAAAGCAACACATGCCAGGAAATTGTTAACAACCAAGATTACACTTGAGTAACAACTAAATATAGTAGCTCTATTTTGGAAAAGCGTGGTCCTCAATTCACCCATCTCTAGATTAATGGCTGCTAATATTTTAGCTGTGTTATTAATAGAATTATTGCTCATACAGGTTATCATTCAGACCTCTCTGCATTGCAGTAACCATTCCTGAGACACGCAGTAAATGTCCTTGTCTACAAGAGCTAGTTCCAGGACAGCCTCCCAAAAGCCATAGAGAAACCCTGTCTCGAAAAACCCAAAAATAAAGTAAATCTTTAAAAAAGTCCTTGTGGCTGAAACCATTATAGGATTCAATATATGCAAAGAATTATCACAGTTTCCAGAGAGAGCACCCTTAATTCTATTGATTGATTACAAAAGATTTACTGAGAAAAATGGGTGTAGTATAGCCTGTCCTGCATAATCCTCTATAACCCACAGGAAAGGCAGTCTAAGAAGCATTTTCACATGCAAATAAGGTCCTTCCCAAAACAATGCAATAGAAAAAAACACCACTGACAGGAATATCAGGGGAAGTCCTACGAATATGGGTGTAGGTGGATTCTATTTTGCACAGTGCAAATAAGTAACTCCTATGTCTTACAAAGGTCTTTTCAAGAGCCCAGGAATAGACGGGTCTCCTCTGATGCATAAAGATTGTTTATGTTTGTCATCATGTGCCAAATGAAACCAGAGGTTATTTTCCAAACCATTGGCAACAGATAGCACTATTCTGGCTACAATAATAGTAACTTTAGTAAGCAGTACATCAGGTATTCATATTCTCATTTTCATCTTCACATAACTATAATTTCCACTATCAGAGTTTCCTATAGAGTACTTAATTATGCTAAAATCCACACTATTGTATTTGGGCTGATCAGTTAGATTAAGCTAATCAAAATATCCCTTATTCATGTGACTGAATATTTATCCAGACAACTGGACCTAAAGGACAAAAGCTATCCTTAGCATGTCACAATAACGTCATACTGTCCCTATTATAGGCATGTTTTTTACCCTCCCTGGCAAAAGTCATTTGAATTCTACACTGACAAGCTTAGAATTAACATGTAATACAGTCAGCAAACATTACAGCATGTGCAGGGAAAGCACCTGTATTCTCAGTAGTAGACATCTCACTGCATCAATGCTTTGGAGCAGCTTTTACCAGCAGCAGCCACAGCTGTTCCTTGCGTTTTCTGCTTGTGTTTGCTAGAGACAGAGGTGCCAAAAGTTCAGTATCACTGTCAAGTTTCTGTGGATGGGACTTATTTTTCTGTTTGCTTTTTATTTTCAAAGCAAGTATCTGTTGAAGAAGGAGAAAACCTTCCTTTTATTTTCTGTCTCCAAGATACTCATGTCCCATCCATTTTAATTTTCTGTTCACCTGGCTCCACCCTCAAGGATCTTATTCCAAATGTTTCCTTCCATTAAACCGTTTCTACACTCACAGTCCTTCTACCACATTCTTTTTCTCTAGTTAGGCCGGTTCCCATTCTCAGCGCATCTCTATCCTTCATGCACTAGTTTATATATGACATCAGTTAAAATATTCAATGACTGGGAAACATCTAATAAAAGCTGACTGATTACATCAAGTTAAGATTTGTGGCCTGGCGGTGGTGGCGCACACCTTTAATCCCAGCACTCGGGAGGCAGAGGCAGGCGGATCTCTGTGAGTTCGAGGCCGGGCTGGACCGACAGCCTCCAAAACAATACAGAGAAACCCTGTCTCGTAAAACCAAAAAAAAAAAAAAAAAAAAAAAAAAAAAAAAAAAAGACTTGTGCTGTATAACCAGAGGTAGGTTCAATCTTTTTGGTGGAGCGTGTAGAATTTGTATATAAAATATATGCTTCTTGTCCTATTGAAGAGTCATTTATAAAAGCATTAAAAACAAACTCTATGGGATTTTTAAATGCGATTTTAAGCAACACCAATGGGATATCTTCAAAAAGATGAAAGGGGGATCTTTGGGATAATGATTCTCTATAGATCCCAAGTGACATGCTATTGCCAGCTGCCAGTTATTATCACTGTGTCACAAATAGTCTGCATTCTATTTAGAGGCACCATTATTCCTGTAGACTTTTTACCAGTAAGTTCTTTAAGACATGTACTTCCCAAAATTATTGTCTATAATTCCTTGTAAATGAGTTATAGATCATTGTGGAGAACAGTGACATGTATACATTTCTATGATATCATTACCTTGTTGATATGTAATTTCCATAGGTGATAAGGAGGAAGGAAGAGTAAGAAACTGATTAGTATGTGACAGATTCTCTGAGCTACCATTTAGAGCAGCAATATTTAATGTGCTACAAAAAGACAAGCATAGTATATACTCTCTCATATATGGATATAGAGCAAAGGATTACCAGCCTACAATCCACACTGCCAGAGAAGGTAGGAAACAAGGAGGGCCCTAAGAGAGACATACAGGGTCCCCCGAAGAAGGGGAAAGGGACAAGATCTCCTGAGCTAATTGGGAGTATGGGGGAGGGGAGAGGGAACTAGGAGAAAGAAAAGGGGAAAAGAGGAAGGGAAAGGAGAACATGAGGGAGCAGGAAGATTGATTTTGGGGGAAGAATAGAGGAGAGTAAGAAAAGAGATACCATAATAGAGGGAGCCATTATAGGTTTAAAGAGAAATCTAGCACTAGGGAAATGTCCAGAGATCTACAAGGATGGCCCCAATTAACAATCTAAGCAATAGTGGAGAGGCTACTTTAAATACCCTTCCCCTATAATGAGATTGATGACTACCTTATATGCCATCCTAGAGCCTTCATCCAGTAGCTGATGGAAGCAGAAGCAGAGACCCACAGATAAACACTGAACTGAACTCTGGAATCCAGTTGCAGAGAGGGAAGAGTGATGAACAAAGGGGTCAAGACCAGGCTGGAGAAACCCACAGAAACAACTGACCTAAGCAAATGGAAGCTCATGGGCCCCAGATGGAGAGCTTAGAAACCAGCATAGGACAGACCCAGACCCCCTGAACGTGGGTGTCAGTTAGGAGGCCTGGGCAATGTTTAAGGCCTCTGGTAGTAGATCAGTATTTATCCCTAGCATACAAATGGACTTTTGGAGCCCATTCCACATAGAGGGATACTCTCTCAGCCTAGACACACAGGGGAGGGACTAGGCCCTGTTCCAAATGATAAAACAGACTTCGAAGATCCCCAATGGAAGGCCTCACCCTCCCTGGGGAGCCGAAAGGGGATGGGATAGAGGGCCAGTGGGGGGCATGGGAGGGAACTGGGATTGATATGTAAAATGAGGTTGTTTCTAATTTAAATTTTAAAAAATGTAATGTGCTAGCAACCTGTTCTGTTTCAGGTTATATTTCTTATATAATGAATATAATAACCAAGTCTCCAGAAAGCTACTTAACACCACAGCCAAATCTTCAGTATTGACAGGCAGATAGCATAACCATTTGGCACAGCCCAAAATTTTACATGATGCTCTTTTGATTTGTCATTGTGACGGCTAAACATTCATTTAAATATTGATGAGACAAGAGACTAGAATGCCCTCCATTTGCTGAATGAACAGTTCCTAAGAAACCAACCAGCACCAGTCCAAGTGCCTTATGTCCTAGTTGCAATTGTTTCTGTACTAGAAGTTAGGCTTGTTTTAATGTTTACCTATGAGGAGGCCATTGACTAATTTCTACTGGGTGATGACATCAAAAAATTCTTTTGCAAAGGACATGAGACTTCTTCCATAAAGATGGGTTCTATAGCTTAAGGGCCTACAGGAAGATCCCAGTCACACAGACAGCCTAGAGGTTACCAACCTATAAAGGACATGTGACATCTCCCCGTAAGATGGGTTCTATTGACTGAAAACAAAGCTGAAGATAAGGTGTGGGGAGAAGAGTCTGGGATAAACATAATAGTCTAGGAGATTCAGCTGTGGCCTGGGCCTACGAATAGTACAACTCACCAGGCTGTTAACTGCATCCCCTCCCAGGCTTCTGGCTGGAAAACAGGTGTGCATTTCCTCCATTGAGACAACCCTGTGTGTTTAACATTCCTGGTTTTCCTAGTGCTTATCTGTGATCACAAGGATCTCATGCCCTCTAGAGGTGGGGGTATTGAGGCCCCAGGCTTGAGAGGACCTCAGTCTCCCTAAACTTCCTCCCTAGCATGTGGTTCTTCATCTCATGAACCCCTTCAATAAAATATCTTGTGATTCCTTGTTGGAATCTTATTCTTGGGCACTCTTAGCTCCTGAGTCTGAGTCTATAGGCTCTGATCTCGCCTTATGAAGACATCACCTAGGCCCTGGGAAGTTTTGAGGGTTTTTTATATCTATTCTGGAAGCTGGGCAGTAAGCACAGTGAAGGCAAATGGACTGTGTCAAGGAGCATGGAACTGGGGATGTCTGGACAATGGTCCACACAACAGGCCTGTGGCTGCTTGCTTGATCTGAAATCAGCCTCACTACACACTTGTGTTTTTAGAGCCGAGTCTCCTGAGTGCTGTGGAGTAGGTGTTTGGAACTGACCTGGGCTTCTATGGGCCTCTGTAGACGCAAAGTCCCTGAGGTGGATATTGATGGCTTGGCCATTGGGAATCTCTGTGGATCCCAGGCTCACTTTCCAGGCAGGGTGTGCCTCTTCTTTCTCCTCTGATCTATAGGTTTGTTTGACCACTGAAGGTGGGACCCTTTCTTGAGGACCCAGCATTGTTCCACTCCAGCAGGGACGTCCTGAGACCACATTCTTAAACCTCTTCCATGGTGCATGCTTGTGCATTCTTGGGCTGGTACTTGGGTGTAGGCTGCCTCTTCCAGTCCCTCTGACAATCCTGCTCAGCTGGGTTCTTGCCTGGAAGCAGAAAGCCTGGGTCTGAGCACTCAGGTAGCTCCGCCATGTAACTGGATGGGCCTTGGAGGGCCCATGGCTGGCAGCTGGTGGAGTGACTCTTTGCATTTCCTGAACCTCTGATGGTGAGTGTGCAAACAGAGGAGTCTGCAGCCTGGCAACTGACACAGTTTCTACCCTTGTCTCTCCTGGGGATCTCGGTGATGCAGCTCTCAAGTCACTGAATCCTGGGAACACAGCCTGAGGCTGTCAGGAGAACTGAGGCCTCCATCACAAAGGGCTGCTGGCAGGAGGGAGGCAGCCACAGCCCCACCCCAGCCTCCAGCCCTGCAGGTCCTGCTGTCTCCTGGGTTTCCCTGCTCCCTCCTTCCAAGTCCTCCTGCTGAAGCAGCCAGGGACACAGCTTCCTCCCTGCTTTGTTCTTCCCCCTGAGCCCCAGAATTTCTCTGTCTCCTAGAAGGTGTCTGCTTCAGCTCATCAGGTTCTTAGTTTCTGACACACTGGGCTTCTCTGTGGAACTCAAGTGTGACTCAGGGATTGTTGCTCTCAGTGTGTCTTCTCTCTGCAGATCCCAGTAGGTTCAGACTGGAACTTCCTCAGGTCAGACATGGAACTTCCTTTTTTCTCACACTTATTTAGCTGGGTCAGTTTGCAATAGAATCTTAAATGTTATTTTACTGTCTTTAGCTATAGAATGCTAAGGAAAAATTAAATTCTATACTTTGCCATGAGAATGCAGGTGGCTAATTGTGAATTAAACCTTCAATATAATTTAAGTCTTAGTAATATTTTGCTTCCTTAACTTACATGTTCATTTTTTCAATCAGCAAACTAATAGAATTCATTTAGGCATATATTTTTGTACCTAATTGTCTTGCTCTTGTGAGCCATGTGGATGTGTGGGTATCTGCTTGGCTGGATGTGGACAGCATCCTTTGAGTGCAAGCTCAGGAATGGTAGATCTGGGCATCTGGTAGTTCTGTTTTTAGGAACCTCTGTACCGATTCCCACCATGTTGCTTCGGTTTACATGCCCAATAGCAATTGCTGAGGGGCCCTCCCACATCCTTCCCAGAATTTTCATTTGTTGTCTGATCTCAGCCATTGTGGTTTAGGTGAGATGGAATCTCAAAGGGGCCTTAACTTGAATTTACCTGAAGGAGAAAGATGAAGACCTTGTAAAATATGTATTGACCTCTGTGTGTTTCCTTTTGAAAACCTTCAGTTCATTAGTCCATTTATTGACCAGTTGTTTTCTGCTGTTTAAGTTCCGCGATGCTTTGTACATTCTAGATGTCAATGCCCCACAAGAAGTGTCACCAGCAATGATCTTGTCCCATGCTCTAGGCTGTCTGTTCCCTCTAATGACAGCATCTCTTGCTGTGCAGAAGCTTTTAATTTCATGCTGTCTCATTTGTCAACTTACAGGGCTCCTTCCTGTGCTCTCGGTGTGGGCTCCTTCCTGTGCTCTCGGTGTGGGCTCCTTCCTGTGCTCTCGGTGTGGGCTCCTTCCTGTGCTCTCGGTGTGGGCTCCTTCCTGTGCTCTCGGTGTGGGCTCCTTCCTGTGCTCTCGGTGTGGGCTCCTTCCTGTGCTCTCGGTGTGGGCTCCTTCCTGTGCTATCGGTGCTCTTGTCTTTGCCTGTGCACGCAGTGTTTTCCTTCCTGCTCACAGCTGCAGCACTTCAGGGTTTACATTCAGGCCTTTGTCTATTTTGCACAGACTTTTGTACACAGTGAGGGATGCAGATCTATTTCAATTCTTCTATTGCTAGGCTCTTTTTACACTATGTATGTGCACCCCAGTGTGCACCCAGCTGAAAGACGAAGAAGACAAGACGCCGGGGCTCGTTTCCTGCTCCCCTCCTAAGCCTAGGTACAAAGTGTTTTGTCTTCCACCAGATTTGAGGCTTCAATTGATTGTGCCACCCAGCCGCAGCCCCAGGCATGTCCACATTTGTCCGCGCCCTGCCCCTGCCAAACTAACCATGCCCCCACCGCCCCCACACACAGGACCCTACAGGATCACAGCCCTGAAGCTCTCAGATTGATCCTATTGAGCAGGCCCCACACCCTTCCCATTAGAGCCTCCCAGTAACAAGTACCAGCCCCAGTGGCTCAAATAAGGACTGTTCACTGGGCCCCTGAAATGTTCTTGTTGTTTGGTTTTCTGTTTTGGTTTTTGTTTTCAAATCTCACACAGCTCATGACAGGAGCAGCATGTCTTTAATCAAATCTCAAATAGCAAGGCAACAAACTAATCGTCCCACACATCCCAGCCATCATCCTTGGGCTTACATGTCAGGAGGGTGCACCTCCTCATCCCCGCCCCCGGCACACACTTATGCACACTTCACACTTTCCTCTTGCACTTTCTTGCCTCCAAAGACACCATGAGACATGAACACAGTCCCCACAGCAGGAGCTGAGCCCAGCCCTGCTCCAAATTGAGGTGACTTGTCAGGTCATCCAGGAACTCCTCCAGGAACACAGAAGCTCCCTCCTCCAAATGGGCTCCCTTGCTCTTGCCTTCAAACTCACAGACTTTACCCACACATACTTTCTTATCTCTCCCCGGGTGCACATGTATGTGCAAGCATGTGTGTATATGTGTGTTCACAGGCGCTGAGACTGACCTGGGCCTCATGCATGCTTAGCCAGGCAGTAGCCTCACTCTTTTATGCTCCCGTCCACTAGAGCTCTGCCTGTTGACAGGACAGTGTCTTTGTTACTGCAGTGAGCCTAGGATCCCACCGTGCCTAACACATACCTGTCCACACACAGGTCTGCCGAACAAATTGGTACCTCTTGTTTGCATTGTAAAAAGTCGCTACACAGGTTAATACGCTCTATGGCCCAAGTGCCGCCATTCCTCATGAGGGTGTGGGAAGCAGAGAGGGGCACTGTAGGATGGGTAACTGTGAGAGAAAGTGTCACCTACTGTGAGGAGAGAGAGGGGACACCATGCCTCACAGAATGACTGGGAGAAGACCTCAGTTCTCCACATTTGCACTAAGGTAAATGGCGCCTTCACCCTGCAAGCCTCATTTGCCAGGAACCCAGGGTCCGTTCCTTTAGTTCACAGACATCCAGGGACCAGACAAAAGCAGGAAGCCTGCCACACAGTGAGCAAGAACGGGGCGCTGCAATAGTAGGACACTGGAGAAAAGGGGAGAGTTGGTGCCACCAGTCACCTCTGCATGGAAACCAACAGGAATGAGCATACACCATCACTTTTCAGAAGTGCAGCTGGTCCATCACTGAGGACGAGGGCTCCACAGGGAACCTAGGGCCTCAGGCAGGGTATTACTCCTTGGCATTAGTCAGTGCTTCTTCTTGCATGGTTTCTGGGGCCACGCCCATATCCCTGCAACACCTGTTCAGAGAGAAAAAGGAGACCAGTTAGGAAGGCTTGGAGGGGGAAGCGAGACATTTTATATTCTTTTTCATTAAGTGCTTGTTGACATGTCTTAGCTACATTTGCTAATGTAGGCACAGATCGCCAGTAGTGTGGGGATGGGAAATCTGGCAGAAGTGGCTGCTTGTGCCTCAGACAGCTGTGAGCCTGGTGCTCCAGAGGTGGCAACGCCAGCCTTCACCACAACATTCCATCCAACAGAACTGCTAACAGAAAGCACAGCCACGAGGTGCTCTGCAGTTGACAGCTGAATTCCAGAACCCATCCCGAAGCCATGAGCTCCCAGTCTGACATGCACCAAGTTGGGCAGACTCCTGGGTCAATGAGCCCCTAAGGTGTTCCTTCCAATACTTTAGGTTTCAGTATTCTAGTGCAAGCTGGCATGCCCACAGACGTTTCTGTCCATCATTCGAATAATTCACACATGAGCTCCAATGCCTTAAACAGATCATGCTCAGGGATGTCATGTCCTTCACTGAGGATCCTCAGAGTGTAGGGTGTACACACCTCTGCTGAAGATGTTAAGATATGGTCACCCACTCTGCACATGTACAAGCTAAAATCCCCATGCTTTCTTTGGAGGATGACACTGCCTTCCAAATGATGCCCATGCTCTCCTTTCCCTTGGATAGATCACAGATCTCTTTTTTTTTTTTTTGTATCCTCTGTTTATTTTGGCTTTGTACTCACCAACATGAGAGTGCTTGGTGTTCAACTACAGTGTCTTCTAAACTATCACAGTAGCCAGATGCAGCAGGTATCAGCAATTCTGTGCAGTGCATTTCATGTGGGGGAAATGTGGCCATGGATCCTTCAGGACATAGAAAACCCTGCAGGTTGAATGACAAGACACTCTGCATGGATGAGGAAATAAAAACATTCTAGCAAATGGACAAATGAACACAATATTTAGTATTTATCCAAGACCCAGGTCTGTTTCCTGGGCAGAGGACAGCAAGTGCATTTCGGCTTGTTTCCAGGGACTAGAGAGAGATAGGATAAAATCTGTCCCCTTCATTTTTGATACCCTGGGCAATATCAGCAGGGGCCACTATTGGCAGTGATGAATTTACCTGGGTAGCTCTGCTGCTGTCCTAGGCATCAGGCTCTGGGAATAGATGGTCAGAACCAGCTCCCACCAACATGTCTGGACCTGAGCCTTCTACCCACCACACCTCAGCTCATTTGCACTTGTCCATTTGGGACAAGGAAAGACACTGAGAAAAGGAGCTCTTCCATACAACATGTGATCCAACTGAGCCAACAGAATCGATGACAGAAAGGATGGCCTGTCGGGAGCTCTGCAGTTGACATCTGAACTCCAAAACCCAGTACGAGGCTACACAGAAATGTGGCTAGGGCCAAAAGGGCTGGATCATAAGTTCCGTGGTGCCACCATGGAAAGTCTGTCCTTTCCCCAGAAGCAAACTACTCACCACCCCTTAGATGGTCCAGAGTGTGCTCCTGTGAGAGGTAGACATTTGTGGGCTACATGAGGAGGATATGTGCAAAGAGCCTGATATAGGAGCTCTAGTGACAGTCTCTACTTCCATAGTCAGGGTAAGGATGTACAGGTAGCCATGGGAGAATGTGCTGGGTTTGTGGGCTTGATGTTTCTGTCTCTTCTCTTAGGTAGGAGTTCAAAGTCACCAACCCAGTCTCAGAAGTGATTGTGGTACCACAAAAGTACTCAAGCCTAATGAAGAGCATGTCTATGCATACCAGAGACCAGCCCTCTCTCAGAGACCACCATCACATGCTGAAGCTCTAGGCCTTCTGGTCTGATCCCCGTGGGGCAATAGCAACCCTCATTTCTTTTTCTCAGGTTCTGGTTTCACCAAAGTGAACGGGGTCAAAGACCTGCCTTAGTAGTCACCCACTGACTCAAGCCCACTCTGGCACGTCTCTACCTCTGTGGTCCCGTGACCCCCGCCCCACGCAATGCACCTGGTAGTTATGGTTTTTACAGCATGATGTAAATGGTCCAAGACAGCATACTGAGGGAAGAGTACATAACTATTCATTTTAATATTGCCTGGTCCTCCGCGATGGTCTGAGGACAGAGGGTCTGAGTGTGGACCTGCTGCCTAGCTCAGTAGGTCCCCTTTCACTCTTCAGCAAGGCTGGCCATTATGCTTTCCCCTGGGGATTGTGGGAGGCTGGCCTCAGCTACCTTCTTTACACTTGGGCCTGTGTTAAGTCAAGACCAGGCTTCAGAAACTCATCTACCACAGGCCAGTACTTAGTGGACTCAATGTCATCTTCTTAGAGAGAGTCCCACAGAGCAGACCCCTGCATTTAGCACCATGGGTGGCCTGCTAACTCAAGGAGCCACTCCCTACCTGAGGGTGCTCAGCCCACACTGCAGGCACCTCAGTCAGCAGGGCTTCTCACAGCACTGCTGGCTTATAGTCGCAGACCCACGGCAATCAGTTTCCTTGGAGGGTTGATTACAAAAGTGGCATTGGGCACAAAGTAGACCAGTGACTGCTGGCCTTGTGAGGGCTGCTGTGTCCAAGGCCTGGCAGGACCTACTTATCTTTCCAAAGTGGAATAGCACCTTCTCAGAGGTCCAGTCAAAGTGAAAGTCCAGGAATCCCCTGGATTGTAGGGAAAAATCAGAAGAGCTTGTGGAATCATGGTAAGGGAACAACAGACAACGCCACAGGCAACTGGACAAAGATGAGAAGGCAAAGAGAGACGTGGCCCGGAACTGTCCAGGACTGTCCTGCACAGAGGAAGAGCAACGGTCTCCACTCGAGCACGGGGCTTCCCTTCTGTCCGGCTACACCTGCCGCGCATGCGCGCGCCCGCCCTCTCCTACCCTTACAGCAGCGGATTGCCAAGGCTACCTCCCATTTGTGTACCTTGAAGCCAGGCGTTCCTTTCCTCATGGCTGCCCATGCCCTGCCCCCTGCAACTCTACTCCTCAGGGGACCTTTGCCCTGCTCTTGCCTGTCCCTGGCCTCTGAGCCAGACAACTCTCCCCTCCCTTTCCCCTCACCTCGGTAACTAGAATTTCCTCAGGACAGACTAACCCCCCCTTCATTCTCTATCGTTCCTCTCCCATCTCCCCCCCCACTTCCCTTTCCCTTCCCTCTCCTACCCTCTTCTTCTTACGTCCTGCCTGTCTGGACTTGGGCAATGTTTGCATCTCTATCGGATGCTGCTCAGGGAGGAGCCTGGAGGGATCTAACTGGTGAAATGGGGTATCCCAGGATGTCGTGCCAGCGTTAATCTCGCCCACACTGTTGTTTGTGTCGCTGGTACCACAGCGCTATTCCACAGGCCTGGGTAGCAGAGTTCTCTTCTCCAGGCAGCACTGTATACCAGGCAGCATCTGCAGCTCTCCACCCTTCCGCTTTCATCCTCCTCCTACAACGCGCTCTTTCCAGATGAGAGGAAAGTAAGAAAAGCAGGTCCCTGTCCCCTTCCCCCAGGGAAAGAGGTGGAGAGGGCCTGCTGGAACCACTTCAAAACAGGGTGGCCCAGGCGTCACTGTCGGCTGACGTGTGTGTCAATGGTTCAGACAATGCTGCAGTACAATGTACGCTGCTTCACCTCGCTAAATTTGCTGTTGCTTGCAGATGTCACGACTCCCTGGAGGTTTTATCCCGTGGTGCACAAGGCTTCCACAATGCTAGTGACTGGGATTCCGGGGACTGTTTTTATGGAACTCAGTGGTAAACATTCTTCTTCCCAACAGAATAGACACGGACGGCCCTTGGACTGGCATATAATCATCCTGTACTTGAGCAGGTATGCAAAGAGATGTTGCATGCTTTTAGACAGATTTGGTTGGAATCTGGTAGTGCATGGCTGTGATCAGCCAGTGCAGATCTGAAGGGCTTGATGCTTTATGTGGTATGCAACCAATGACCATATTATAAATCACTATGCCAAGGCACCACATGTCAGTGCAAGTCCCTGAGAGCCTCTGCCCTCCAGTCAGTATCACTTGGGTGAAAAAGGAAAGGTGGCATGGACCCTCTCCAGCTTTTGCTAAGTGGCGACTTCTGTAGCCAATCTAAATCACTGGCATTTCCTGTCACATCCACTAGGATAGTCTCCAGTTTTATTTCTGGGTGGGCAATGTGTCTTTCATGAACATAATTAACACTGACACCACTGGGTGAAAAATGAAGTGTGCCTCCTCTTCCTTGATACAGCCAGTGCCTCTGTGACACTCTCCACATGCCCCTGACACAAATTCCATGATCAAAGAAGGCTTCGCTGGCCTGTCAGCTAAGAAGAGTTTACTGATATCCGGATGCTATAGAGATTCCATGATGTCCACCTCAGTGGAGATGTTGGAGGCCTTGATGCACCTGTCCAATATCTTCCCAGCTAGCCAAGTGTCTGCGTGGGTGCAACAGACATGCTTCATCTCTGCAAATGTGTAACAGGCAAAGGTCATCGAGATCTTGAGGGCTTCCTTATCAGAGGGGCTGGACCTGAGCTCCTCCTCCATTACCACCATGATAACTTGTGGAGAATGAGATCACTGTCCAATGCTAGATAGAACAAAGAACAAAGAAAGAAAGAAAGGAAGGAAGGAAGAAAAAAGGAAGGAGAGAGAGAGACAGAGACAGAGACAGAGAGGAGAATAAAACAGGTCCAGGAGAGGAGTTCATGACTATAAATTTCTATATCATAAAACCAAGGTTATCTTGAACAACTGAATGATACACTTCAAGGTTATGGAAAAGTAAAAACAAAACAAACCCCAGTGCAAGGTCAACAAAAAATAATAAAGATCAAAGATGATCAAAGTTCATTCCATTCATGTATGGAAATGTCACAATAAAGTTTCTTATCTCATACAGTTAACATATACTATAAGTTTTAGAATAAAAAAGAAACCCAAGTAAAAAAGTGGCAAACAAATAGTTTATGTGGTGATCTGAATGAGAATGATGCCCATAGGCTCATACACTTAATATTTAATCTCTGGTTGGTGGAACTGTTTGGGAAGGACTAAGAGGCGTCTCACTCAGGCTTTGAAGTTTCAAAACCCAATCTGTCTCTCCACTTTGCGGTTGTGTCTCAAGATGTAAGCTCTCAGCTACCACTCCAGTGCCATGCCTGGCTCCCTGACACGATGGTCATGGACTCTGACCCTCTGAAACTGTAAATTCCAAACAAACTCTTCTATAAGTGCAATAATTAATAATGAAAAGTGTATACACATAAATCAAACCCAAAAGCAAAACCAGTAAGAAGATAAAAAGAACTTAAAAACAGAACATGCTAGGCAAGGTGGCGTGTGTCTTTAACCCCAGTACTCTAGAAGCAGGGCAAATGGATTGCTGTGAGTTCTAGGCCAGCCTGGTCTACATAGTGAGTTTCAGACTAGTCAGGAACTAGAGTCCCAAAAACAACAAGAATTCCCAGCTAGGCCCCACACTCAAAGTTTCCCCAGCTTTCCAAAACAGTGCCACCTACTGGGAACCAATGGTACAAACACATGAGACAGTAAAGGACATTTATCATCACACCACAAAAAGGGCCCTTTTTACTTTATTAATGAGAGCAGTAGTGACCCTACTACAGATAGACTCAGGAAGCTCTGTGCTTCCCTGGATTAAACATGCTGGCATTTACTAGTTAGGGAGTGAATGTAGGGTGCTTCACTGGACTTATGACTTGGGCCCTAAAATTTCTATAATAATTTGACTTTTAAAGATCTCATCATCTCTTTACTCTAAGCATGCAGTCCCTTTTCATGTAACTCGGGTCGATGGTTTTAAAGACTGGTAGCCCCTCAGTGACGCTGCAATGCACAAGGATCATGTGTACACATCTGGAGGCCCCAGATCCCTCTAGGGCAGGTCTGGGGGGGGCACATCTCGGTCATCCCAGGTTTAGGAGCTCTACAGCGAAGGTGAGAGTGACATGTGTTGGGAAGGGGACCAGGTGCCCAGAGGCTCCGTAGGCATAGTCTAGGGCAGCCATCAGCTTACCTCTCTGCTCCATACTCTTCTTGGCCACCCCTTCTGTCCAGCCTTAGCATAAACTCAAAGCAATCATTTCTGTCCCTGGAGGAAATCAGATTTTTTTTCCGTGTTCAAGCATCCTGGTTGCGGTGCACTGAAATGATCCACAGGAGATGGTTACTGACAACCATTCTGATTAAGCCAATTAAAGGTTTTAAGTCCTTTTATTTTGATGGCCAGACAACAGTGGGCTTGTGCCTCTGAAAAGTCTCTTGGTGTCCAAGCTCAGGGTTACAGAGTTTTTAAAGACAAACCCCACAAAGACCATGATTTACATCCAAGTTAGTGAGGGTCAGGGTAACCTTCAAACACTCATTACTGGCACAGCATAGCAATTATTTTAGACATAGCATGCCATTTTTTACTTATGTATTTTTAATTATTTTAGTTTACTTATTATTTTAGTTAATTCATCTGGACCATGGTCAAGGCCATGGAAATCTCAAATAAGCTGCCAAGGCAGAGGTGCTGGTTGAGGGCAGGATGTAGAGGATTGCAAGCTATCTAAGCAAAGACAACCCAGAGTCAAAACAAGATGATGTTACTGAGGTCATTTCGGTACCACACAGGTCTCATCTTGTTTGGGGAAGGTGTGGCCCTCTTATTAATCCCACAGATTGGGAATAAGAACACTACCACAGTTTAAAGCCAAATTTAAAGAAAGCTTTAATTAAATACTGGCCTGGTAGATGGGCTTGGGCCATGTTCATACCTAGGTTCCCAGGAAATGGCCCAGAATCACAGCTTGCAGCAGCTTAAGAAAGAAAACCCACAATTCATTGCATTTCCCATCAGGTCCAAGCAGGGGCAAGCATATATCCTGACGTATGCCTACGTACCTCCTGCCCACGTGATCAAGCACATGTGGTGTAGATGGGTCAAACAAACTTGTTCAGGGGAGTGAAAACAGGTGGCTTGCTATCTCCCATAAACAATAGCTTCCAGAACTATCTGTCCTTGGGCAAGGGGCTTGCAGATCGGAGGCCTTATTGTTTCATTACTCTCCTAGGCACATTAATTGAAACTTAAAATGTAACTTTGGCTCTCACACTCCTTGGGGAAATGTCTCCACCTGCACATTAGTGGCAGAAATGGTTGTCGCTCGCCGAGGACGGGAATTTGGACTTGTTGCTGCTCTGGCAGTGGTTTGGCAGCTCTAGCTTGTCTCCCCATCCCTCAAGGGGTAGAGAAGAGTTCATTACAGACACACAGTACTCAACACTTTCGCCCCTTCCTTTAAGGATAAATTTATTTGTTCCTGGTGTGTGTGTGTGTGTGTGTGTGTGTGTGTGTGTTTGAGACAGGGTTTCTCTGTGTAGCCTGTCCTGGAACTAGCTCCGTAGATCAGGCTGGCCTCAAACTCAGAGATCTGCCTGCCTCTGCCTCCCAAGTGCTGGGATTAAAGGTGTGCACCATCCCAACAGGGTTTGTGGGTGGTTTTAACAGCAGCTATAAACTGTGGTAAATAGCAGAGGAAGCAATTTATTACAATAGAAGATGCATGCTTCCTACTCTTTGTCCTACTGAACAGTTTCTGGAAAAGACCAAATGTACATGTGCTGGCACGGTTGGTAGTAAAAGCATTATAGAATCGCATACACAGAGGAGGCTGAAGTCAGGACCCGGCAAGGACGAAAGCTTATTTTAGGGGAAGAGGCAGAGAAACCCAAACTCAAGTATTGCCTGGACCAGAACAGGCTCAGGGAAAGGCAAGCCCCAGAGCGGAAGTAACAAGCACAAATTCCGCTGGTGGGCGGGTTTATCTAACGGTGGCGGAAGAGAGGCGGCGGCTGGGCTGGGGCTTGGCGAGCAGGATGGCCGCGCAGCTTGGCCCGCACGAGCTGCTGCACGTCTTCTCCTTCCTGGAGGCTCGCGACCTGCTGCTCGCGGCGCAGGTGAACAAGGTGAGGTTCGGCGGAGTCGCCCTGCTCCCGGAGTCCCCTCCAGGGATTGGCTTTGCCTGCCGCCGGCTCCCTTCCTTACCCGGAGGCCGTGGGTGGCGCCTCCTTACCACTTACCCTTTGCCTGCCTTTTTGACCGCGCCTCTGCCCTGCTTGTCGTCTGCACTATCCGTGCCCTGCTGTGCGCTTCCTCTCAAGGACTCGGTACAGAGCGACACAATCACTATTAATGTAAGGTGTCTGTTTATCCCTGCCAGAGTCATTACTGAACTGTGACGGGAAAGATGCTAAACTCTCTTCAATGCCTATCCCAACTACCTGGTGCATGCCTTGAATTTTAGTCTCTTCGTTAAGTGAATCAGTGTTCATAAGGCTGGACAAATCCTTGCTTGAGCAAAGCACCTAAGATAGGCAGTTTCAAGCCAGTTCAGTTTTAAAACTTGTACCCACAGAAAGATACCAACACTGTTCATTCGAATTTTGTCGACTGCCAAAACCTTCAAACTGCAAGTGTGTCATGCTTTAGACTTCATCAAAGGACCCAGAGGTGACGTCTGGCAGTGAGGCTGAAGGTCCTAGACCTCAAGTGTGTAGATAAGCATCATCTAATGTTTTCCTTTGTAGTTCTGGGGAATGTACCCAGAGCCTTGTGCTAGCCATGCACTGGACCAGTCGAGGGACCTCCCTGTCTGCCACTGTTGGTTTTTAAACCTGAGGAAGTTTGACAGTGCCCCTAAGCCACTTCTTTCACTTCCTATCTATTGCCAAAATTTTGTGAGCCTGTGACCTTACCCTACATGGCCACAGTTCGTAAATGTGTTGTCTTCTACACTTTGGCCTACCACACCCTGGAGAGAAAAATAGAGGGCATGACTGTCTCTCTGCAGAATTGTTTTTAAAATCTTGGTTTATCCATTGAGATGGCTAAAGTTATGTTTTAAGTTTAAATTATCCTGCTTAGATCTCTGTAGACAAAATTGCCTCTAGCCTGTAAGCCCTACTTGCCCAAGGACAGGTAACTTCCTGCAATGCTGGGGGGTGTTGTCTATGTGAGATAACAAGCCAAGTGTTTTCACTTCTGTAAACAAGGTTGGTTGACCCATCTGTACAGGGTGTGCTTGATCACTGACAGGCAGGAAGTACATCAGGATGTATGCTTACTCCTTACTGGACAAAGGTGGGTGGTGCCTTTAGAAGCTCCTGTCAATTGTAATCTGGTGCCGTTCTCTGGGAATTCCAAGTATGGGCCTGGCCAGTGCCCATCATCCTGGCCAGTATTTGATAAAGCTTGCTTCAGATTTGTCTCAAAAATTGTGGAAGTGATCTTATTCCTACCATGTGGAAATTAACACAATCACATAATGAATGAGTACATGATCTCTTCCTCTGAAAATAGGTTAGTTAATTTAACACATTACACACAGGCCACTTTTACCTTTTTTTTTTTTTAATAAAAAGGCATTTTAAAAAGTCTTCCATTTCTATCCGGTGCCTCGGGTTCCACTGAAAATGATTGAAACAGGGTGTACTCGAGTTGGCACGGCCTGCTAAGTACCTGGCAGAGTCTGGGGAACACTTGGGTAAATTTGGTTTCCTATATGGAACCAGTGTGGCCCAGTGCTAAATTTAAAAGCAGAACCCAAGCAGAGGTGCCCAGTTGCCAGCACAATGCCTCTGGCAAGGAGGGAAGATAGGGATGCTCACTTATCCCAGGGGCTTCTCAGCCCGGAGAGTATCCTCACAACTGCCAGGATAGTTCTAAGCATATCTAGGAAACTACTGAGTTTCACTCCCATGTTTACGCGTCAAGAAACTGAGTCTATCGCACAGTGACTTCTCTGAGGTGATGATGAGTCATGCGCAGGGCTCGAGTTGACTTCCCTACTGTTTCTGCATCGTAGACTGGCACGGTTTAGGGACAGATTTTGAAAGAGAATTCCTTCTGCCCTTTGGTATCGCCAACTTTTTATGGTCATGATCAACCCAATTAGTTAAACGAGGTCAGTAATCTTGAAGATGGCTAGCATTTGTTCTTTAGAGTCCACCACATGCTACATTTTCTATCTGAGAACTGACATCCAAGTTGGCTTTCAGTGGGAAGATGCTTAGATCTTTGCTTGATTTAATTTCACAAAATGACAACATCGTTACTGGATGAAAAAAAACTTCTTTTTTTCTTTTTCTTTCTTTTTTTTTTTGGGGTAGAGTCTCATAGTTCAGGCTGGTCTTGAACTAGCTATCCAGCCAAGGATGACTTTAAACCTATCATCCTGCCTCCATCTCCCAAGTGCTCTGGTTACAGGCATGCAACAGCACACTCAGGCATCCTAAGCATCTTGCAGATAGCTCTGCAGAGGGAAGTGAGGGCAGGGATTGCATAGCACCTGCCCTGGAAGACTGTTCCCATTGGACCGCAGATAGCTCTGCAGAGGGAAGTGAGAGCAGGGATTGCATAGCACCTGCCCTGGAAGACTGTTCCCATTGGACCGCAGATAGCTCTGCAGAGGGAAGTGAGAGCAGGGATTGCATAGCACCTGCCCTGGAAGACTGTTCCCATTGGACCGCAGATAGCTCTGCAGAGGGAAGTGAGGGCAGGGATTGCATAGCACCTGCCCTGGAAGACTGTTCCCGTTGGACCGCAGATAGCTCTGCAGAGGGAAGTGAGGGCAGGGATTGCATAGCGCCTGCCCTGGAAGACTGTTCCCATTGGACCGTTGTGGCAGCTCTAAGACATCCCCGTTGCTGCAACCCCACATAAAATATCTGAAGTCATTTCCAGTCCTCACAGCAAGCAGAGAGACCTTACTTAAACACAGCTTCGCCTCGGTATTCCCCCTTTCAAAATGCTCCAGTAGCTTATCAGTATTTTTCCGTGGAGACATTTAGGAGAGGCAGAAGCCACCCAGCCAGCTCCTTTTCCCAGTTCTTCAACCAAAACCTTATGCTCTAAACTGAGGCAAATTACTAAACTAGCCTTTTCATAATTATGAATCATTTGTGCATCCAGTGTGTTTCCCTACACTGCTTTAGAACAGATGCCCACTATTTCATTCGTTATTGTTTCTCTGAGTCCTTAGGCCCTGACTCATCAACCCCATTGAGTCTCTTCTTTTTCATCATTTGATGATTTTTAATTATCTGTTGTTCTTAATGCTCCAGGTTGAGCCATGTTGAATGCAGAAACTGGGCTGGTTTCGTTCTTTGTCCCCTCTGTGGAGTTTTGTAACTCAGGTGCTTAATACTTACTGACTGACCAGATACTGTCTTTCCCTGTCCTTATTCTAGGTCTGGAATGAGGTATTAATACTGACTGACTGACCAGATACTGTCTTTCCCTGTCCTTATTCTGGGTCTGGAATGAGGTATTAATACTGACTGACTGACCAGATACTGTCTTTCCCTGTCCTTATTCTAGGTCTGGAATGAGGTATTAATACTTACTGACTGACCAGATACTGTCTTTCCCTGTCCTTATTCTAGGTCTGGAATGAGGTATTAATACTTACTGACTGACCAGATACTGTCTTTCCCTGTCCTTATTCTAGGTCTGGAATGAGGTATTAATACTTACTGACTGACCAGATACTGTCTTTCCCTGTCCTTATTCTAGGTCTGGAATGAGGTATTAATACTTACTGACTGACCAGATACTGTCTTTCCCTGTCCTTATTCTAGGTCTGGAATGAGGTATTAATACTTACTGACTGACCAGATACTGTCTTTCCCTGTCCTTATTCTAGGTCTGGAATGAGGTATTAATACTTACTGACTGACCAGATACTGTCTTTCCCTGTCCTTATTCTAGGTCTGGAATGAGGCATTAATACTTACTGACTGACCAGATACTGTCTTTCCCTGTCCTTATTCTAGGTCTGGAATGAGGCATTAATACTTACTGACTGACCAGATACTGTCTTTCCCTGTCCTTATTCTAGGTCTGGAATGAGGTATTAATACTTACTGACTGACCAGATACTGTCTTTCCCTGTCCTTATTCTAGGTCTGGAATGAGGTATTAATACTTACTGACTGACCAGATACTGTCTTTCCCTGTCCTTATTCTAGGTCTGGAATGAGGTATCAATGACCAAGGAGCTGTGGAGGTGAGTGAAGGAAGAGCCAAGGGTGGTGGTGAAGGAGAGACGTCCACTGGAAGTGGTTCCTGAGTGCTGTCATCACTTTCACCTCTATTGAGGACAGAGACAGGATTACTCCTGGTCCTTACCCAGGAGGAAAATCCTCTGTGGTTAATAGTGTAAGAGTGCACATTGACGGGTTGCCAAACTCAACTCAACCAGCTGGATTCATTTCCTGCAGTTTCTGTCAGTATAGTTAAATTACTTAAAATAAATGAAAAGTAAAAGAAAAATTAACGGATACATTTTTCTAGCCAGGATGGCCTTATACTTACTTTGTAGCCTAGGCTAGCCTTGAGAGCTTGTGATCTTCCTGCCTAACCCTCCTGAGTCCTGGAACTGGACGCATGTGCCATTGTGCCCAATACTTCTTATGTTACAATGGCATAGGAATGTAAGACTGTATAACATGAAAAGAATCACTGTTGAAAATAGAAATACTTAAAACATTAAATTTTCTAAGGCCTTCTAATTTATTCCTTCTTTGGAACATGATATCTTTTATACCAAGATAAAACTAACAGCAGGGGGGGTGGGGACCAGCCTCTCCTACCTCTGAATGTAGGGCCCTTGAGGGTTAGGTAGGAGTTACATTTTCACCCTGATGGAGAACAACTGTTCAAATGTGAAACTTCCTCACATCTGGAAGGGAGTCTGCTCTTATTTAGGATAACGGTGACACCCTGGAATTCTTGGTTATTTCAAGGTTATCTTAGCATATTCCATCCTCAGCATCATAGAACACTGTTCTTTTGTTGCTTTTTATTAGCTTTGTAGCTAATATTGATTAGAAAGACAATCCCGGTTAGTTTTGAAGCGGACTTCCGTTGGGATCCATTCTTCTATCTACTCTTTGAAGAACCGACTTTTAAGTAGTCCCAGGTAATTTGGGTAAAGGTAGGTCTTGCCAAGTATGTGACTCAGAGAAACTGTCTGAATGGATGGAGTGACTGGTGCAGCCGTTGCTGCATCAAATTCTAAGCTATAACCTTTAAGTCAGCCACTAAAGCAACTGAAAAACATGGTGGAGGTGGAGGAAATGACAAAGAAATTGAAACAGATCATTTAACCATTCTTAATACAAATATGATGGTAGTTAAATGGGGGGGGCTTAAGACAAGAACACACTAAAATAACAAAGATGATTATACAACCTAAGGCAAAGACAGACAGAATTGACAAAGAAAAATAGTCCAACTTAGTGCTGTATACATGAGATACACTTAGTTTTCTGTTTTTGTTACAAGATTTGGAGATCAAATCCACTGAGTCCCAGTGCGCACGCTTGGCGAGCACTCTAGCGCTGTGCTGTGTCCCCATCTCTGAGACACACTTTGGATTCAAAGTCACAGATACGCTGACAGTAAGGATGTGGAGGAAGACATCCGTGCAAACAGCTCTGAAGAAAGCTGGGTGACTAAAGTCACCAGGCAGAGCAGACTGAGATCAGACATGTAAAGAAGTATGTTACCTAATGATAAATAGATGAACCTCAGGAGAAGATACGGCCCTGCGTATGCCCCGGGCAACAAGGCCTGACAGAAGTACAGGGCAAATGGAGTTTGACACAAACAGTTGGAGACTTAAAAAAGCAGACTCCTGACTCCCAGTCGTTTAGCCTCTGTGTCCCCAAGTGTAAGATGATAGTGAGTGCCTTCTCCAGAGGGCTACCGTGAAGGCAGTTTGGCGCATAAAAAGTACAGCGTGACTGACATGTCAGCATCCATTTACTCTTAGCCCTGCCCCCATTTGATAGAGGAGAAAGTTGAGGACTGGTTAGGGACAGTGAGTTATCTGGGGTTTCAAAGCCAGAAAGAGGTAAGGCTGGAATCCAAAGCTACATCTCCTGGCTCCAGAAACCAGGCTGCTGTACTCTGCCTAAGCTTGCATCTGTGTTTCAGGCAGCTGTGTCTGAGCCGCTGGGCCTCCTGCAGAGCCTTCCCAGTGGTCCTGGGCACACAAACATGGAAGCAGTACTATTTCTGCCGGTCTGAGCTGGAGTTCCGTGTGGAATCTGGGCGGCCACAGGACTTCATCAGCAAAGCTATTTCTGGGCATGAAGGTATGAGTATAGTGGCCATGTCCACTCCCAATGCCCACCTTCTTCTGGTCAAATCTTAGGGAATCTTGGCGTCTCAGCTAATGCCTTGACAAGTGCCACTTGATGAATGTGGGTCTTGCTGGATGCTGTGTCATGGGAGGAAGGAATGGGTGTCACCTCCTTTTCAGAGTTGCCTGGAAAACTCAAAGAGGAAAGGCCAGGCCTCTGGTTATAACTGGGTTTGGCTCTCAGGAATGCTCACCCACCAGCTGCCTGGGTATGAATTACTCCATCTCTTCCGTGTACCCTAAGCAAGCACTCATTGTGTTCCTGAAACCAGAGAAGAGGAACAGTTGTGCATCAGATCTGAGTCTATCTGTGCGTGTGTTGTCTTCCAGGAAAGATAGATCAGCTGGCCTACGTCTCGCCCCATGAGTACCGCTTTGATGAAATGGCAAGGTCCGTGGTTTGCACTGTGTCTTCAGACTGTACCGTGCGTGCCTGGGATCTTCATCAGGTGAGCTGTCCCCTGAGGAGGGAAGGGTCCCTACTGTGTCCTTGGTTTGGTCATCTTAATAAAGAGTAGGAGCCCTAATTTGAAGATGAGAAATCTGAGCTCTGCCATCAGCTGTCACCAGTAGGACATTCTGATAACATGGAGGACTTTTGAAATTTGAGTGTAACACATCTCACGTGACACATGCTCGGCTTCCTCTTGCTGGGGGTTGTTGTGCCCTGTGCCTGTGATGACAGCTGTTTTGACATTCCTCACTTTACTGCAAGCCACTTAGTCATGAGCCTCCATGCTGGAACTCATGCTGCCCAAGTTTTGCAAGATGACAGCTTTTGGTCCTCCCCATGTGCACATCAAACTGGACAGCTGCCCTAGAATTTTAAACTTTTGTTAGTGCTGGTGCGATGTAAAAACTGAAGACTTTAGAGTGGTTTTTGTTCATTTGTTTGCTTCTTTGTTTTGAGACAGGATCTCACTCTGTAGCCCATATTAGCCCAGAACTTGCAGACTACTCTTTCTGCCTCATGCATGTGCACACACAGACACACATACACACACATGCGCACACACACACACACACACACACTAATGACTAAGTAGATAATTTAAAAAGAAGTTGAGGGTAGGGCTTTCCTTAGTTTGAGCTTTCCAAGAGAAAATAGAGTGTCTTGCCATACGGGTTCACAGTGTTTTCTTTAAACAACTAGACTAAAAATATTTAACTCCTCTTAGGCCAGAATCTCCTGTCATAACTTAACTCTGCTGCTGTGATACTAAAGGAGCCAAGACAGTGTATGAACAGGCGAGAGTAGCATACTCCAATAATACATGATTTCATTGAATATCCTGTTTTTAAACCAAATACAAAAATACTCAACAGCCCGTGTGGCTGCAGGCAGACCATGGTGCTCCAGACATTGAATTAGCACTTCATTATTTCCAGTGTGGGACACCTCAGCCTTCCTGAAGCCCTTCCTGCCATTTGGCCTGGCTTCCCAACCTTAGTCCTGTTCATGAGCAGATCTTCCTTAAAGATTCAGTTGTTAACACTGGTGCTGTGTCACCCTGAAACTTGCTTCCCGGTAGCACAGTATTTGCGTGGACTCTTTGGAGGCGATTGAGGGTGTGTGAACCACAGCTGGCTTCTTTGTGTGGTTGTGTGCCTTGAAAGCTCCTAAAACAAAAACAGCAAGCTAGGACTTTAGCTGTGGGGCAGCATTTGCCTGGCATATATGATGCTTGGGGTTCAATTCCTAGTTTGTCGTGGGGGCTAAAGTCACTTTAAATAAACAATAAAAAATCTAGTTAACTCAAATTAACAGTCTCTATCCCTTTCCCTAATCCTTCAAATTAACAGTTAACGGTTTGGCTTTTCTTTGGCTTCTTGATACCAGGTTGGAGTTTTTCCCTTAGCTCTTGCTGACCTGGAACTTACAGCAATCCTCCTGCCCCATCCTTACCACTGGGATTGCAGGGTTGAGATACCATACCTGGCTTATTTTGCTTGTTTTCATAATTTCCCTTCTTCTACATCCAGATACAGGATTCCTTAAGCATTTTGTGAAGGTCTGCTGTGTGTTTGTGCTGACTCATGAAAATACTTTGTATCTATGAAATAAATGGGCCCCTGTGCCAGTCAGTTATGTTAATTTTGTTGTTGCCAGGGCACAGAGATCTGGTCCAGCCCTGTGCAGCCTGCTCCCCTGGTGAGTTTGGTGGCCTATCCTCTGCTGCAGCTGGTTGTCACAGTGGACACACAGGGCTTGATCATCGGGTGGAAAGCGGATACGGGATCTGAGTGGGCCTCGTTCTGCCTGCCGACCTCCTGCTCATCCATGGAGGCCTGTAGCCACCCAGAGGGCTCCTTCTTGATGGTGAGTGATCCCATTCTCAGGAGCCCCACAGGGCCCAACTGCCTCTTTGTCTAAGCCGCTGGGATGGGAGGAGTCTGGATCCCTCTTCACAGCAGACCCCCTTCCTGGCATTCCACCAGGCTCCTGCGTCCTTCCGACTCCCCTGTGGCATCAGCCTTGCTCTGTAGTGGGGACCCTGCTGTCTGGAGTCCTTGTGGTTTTAGAGCCACGTGGTCTTGCTTTCTTGTGTTCTTCACTCATTCATTCTTACCAGATTTTTAGGGGGAACCTGGCTCCTGGCCATCAAGGGTGGGGCTGTCAGTCTACACCGGGCACTTCCTGACACTCTTATTTTTCAACTTGATGGTGTCTGCCCTTCCTGTTGCCTCTACCGCTGCCTTCAAGGGCTCTCACCCCGGGGTTGCAGCGGGTTAAGGCTCCCTGACTTGGGTTTCTTCTCTGCACTCAGGGCCCCAGGGAGGCACCGTTTTAAATAGGTTCCCTCAAACCATAGTTCCTGGATAATGCCCCCTGCATCATACAGTGACACAATGCGTCTTCTCCAGCACTGACTTATCCACTGGAAAAAGCATGCTGTCACCCAAACCTGCAGCTGCGTGTGAGGGGTGTGGACTTGCCTTGAGAATAAGATAGGAAGTCCTTGTCACCAATGAGGCCTGGCTTACTTTTCAATGAGGCTTTGGCTTACACACACACACACACACACACACACACACACACACAGAGCCATGGTTGGAGCTGGCTGTCTTTCCGGTGCCAGCTGTTCCTCTTCCTCCACACTCTCAGCTGTTGTCACTACCTTTGTGCATTTGAAATCGTGTCTTCCTGTTCTGATTCTCATCCTTCACCAGGTCGCATGCAGGCGGCCCAGTCTGGATGGGCACCTTACCAAGAAGCCTTGAAATGTTTATTTTTCTATATGTTAGGTGGGAATGTGCTTGGAATTAGTTTCCAGAGTTTTCTGGTTGTTTTAATTTTGTGAAACATTTTATATATGCTTATTACCCTTTGACCTATTAATTCTATATGCTTACCCTTTGACCTAATAATTCTAATTTTAGGCATCCCCTGAATGTATGCCTGCATGTGTGGATAGTGTCTAGATAGGGGCGCTCAATGGAGCAGTAATTGTAGTGACATTTGTACCCCTGACAGATCTTCCCAGACCAGGACACATTTTCTTTTGACTTTTTAAGTTGCCATCAGTGTGAGAGGAAACATTTTAAATGTCTAACACATAGGCAGGCTGCCTCTGCCATTGACTGGAAGGACACTAGAGGGTCACATGCCAAACCCCTACAGGGGCCTGAGGCTCTACTCTGAAGACTTACATTGCTGTGAGCTGTGCCCACCCATTGGCGGGGCAAGAGCAGGGCACAGCTCCTTCAGAAGAGGGTGGTAATCCCCATTGTTACCTGCTCTCTGTCCCAGGTGGCCTGTGCTGCAGGGAACCTCTATACGCTGACAGTGCCTCAGCTGCGAGTGGTCTCCAAAGTGGCCACATTTCCTCACACCTCTGTGAGCCTCACATGCTCACCTGACCAACAGTGGGTGTCTGTGTTGCCACAAGGGTCAGGTGTAGGCCCAAAGGTCAGTGCCTGGGGAGCCCTGTCCCTGGTAAGCCTAATGGAATGGGAGGCCGTTGTTGAGCATTAGTTTAAGATGTGTTACCCTTGTTTATTCTGTGGAACATTGGTTTAATGATGCAAAGATGTCTCATTCTTTTACACTGCATTTGTTTAACTCTGTGCAGCTATGTTACTCTGCCTGTCTAGAACACCTGACTGGTCTAATAAGGAGCTGAACGGCCAATAGCAAGGCAGGAGAGAGGATAGGCGGGGCTGGCAGACAGAGAATAAAAAGGAGGAGACATGTGGGAAGAGAGGAGATCGAGGAGCCAGCAAAGAAGGGGCCAGCCACCAGCCAGACATAGAATAAGAAGGAAAGAAAAGATACACATAAATAGAGAAAGATAGAAGTCCAGAGGCAAAAGGTAGATGGAATAATTTAAGAAAAACTGGCAAGAAACAAGCCAAGCTAAGGCTGGGCATTCATAAGTAAGAATAAGCCTCTGTGTGATTTATTTGGGGAGCCGGGTGGTGGGCACCCAAAAGAGTAAAAGAATAAAAAATAAAAAGCCCAGCATCCACAGGATGGGGCTCAAGATCCTGGGCCCCGAGACTGCAAGCTGGGTTCTCAAGCCATCGTTACAGGACCAAGCCCCATAGCCAGCCAGGGGTGTGCCTCTCCTCCTGGAAGCTCAGTCCCTGTCACCTCTTTGCTGTGCTATGATCTGGAAGGGCCAGCTCTCTGCTGGTGAGGGAAGAAGTCAGTTCTGAACAAGTCTGGGCTTGGGCATCTGCACCAGGATACTCCTGAAGAGCAGCCTGGTGTGCTGAGGATGCTGTGAAGACAGTGGAACAGTGAGGCCCAGTTCAGGAGAGGAGAGCATACGGGGGGGGAGGGAGGGAGGGCAGTTTTGCTCTCCTTCCAGCACTGTGGTCAAGAGGAATGTCCTGCACGTCACAAAGTCCTGACTATGACCTGGTTCACAGGCACATAGATGTCTGGTCGTTTGCCAGAGGTGCAACCCTTATTGAATGCCAGGACCTCAACTGAAAGTTAGACCACAGAAATAAGAGCTAGTGGGGCACAGCAAAAGACCCCCCCCAAGGAAGCAAGTCACTAGAGAATAGCAGCTGGGTATGGAGGTCATGGGATGCTGTAACCCACAGCCTAGAAGGGGACATTAGCATGACTTGGACTACCCTGTAAGGCCCAGCATAGAGGGTGTGAGTATGTGGGGAGCCAGCTGCCAAAGACAGTCCTGCCAGAGGCTGAAGTCAGCTTGGGGCTGGCTGGAGGGCTTTGGGAGCGCTGGGGTCCCTTGCCACTCTGTGACTATACGGAGTGTTTCCCCAGGTGTTTTTCACTCAGCCCTTGCTCCACCCATTAGAAGACGAGCTTCCTGTCTCCACCACCCTCCCTGTCAGGCTGAGTTCCAGAGCCTGCTGGGCTCCTGATGAGGCAGCCAGGCTGATGGTGATGCATCGAGATGACAGTGGCATGCACTTGGCCATCACTACCTTCGGTTTAAAGGCCAGCAAGTCCAGGGACAGAGTGAGCATCCTGGGTAAGGTCCCTGTGCTGGCCACAGTCTGCAGTTTGGTGCTTCAGGACAGGCTCCTCACTGTTCCTCTAGGACATTTTCTCTTCCCTTTCAGGGAAATAGGAGCCCAGTGTCCTAGAAACTTTACTGTGTGCTTCCATGTCCCGAGTGGTGGGGTACTTACGACATGTTTGCTCCCTGTGTGGTCCTGGGCGTCAGATGTAAACAAGCCCATGGTCCCCTCCTGTGTGGGTGGCAGCACCCCAGAATTTTGCTGCTTCTGGACTGGGATTTAGGGTCTGAATAATTGGCCCAGGAGCAGAGCTCACCGCACTACATCATTGGGTGCAGCTCCTATCCATGCCTGAAAAACAACCTGTGTGTTTTTATTCTCCCAAGCACAACAGCTGGCCAGCTTCCCCCTGCCGGGCACTATGACTCCTCACCTCATGCAGGGCCACGGCTCCCAAGTGATCCTGCTGGCCTCCAGGTCAGAGCTGGTGCTATTCACCATACACGGCCTGCAGCTGGTGGCCTTCCGGGATCACCAGAGGCCCATCACGTCCATGTGGGTGGTGAGTGCCGCACTTCCTGCCCGAGACATGCTTTTCAGTCTTGGGGATCCACAGTCATACCTCATTTGACTTCATTTCAAGGATCCGAACCGTGTCGTCACCTCTTCCTTGGACCTGTCCTTGCGTGTCTATGTATGGGATAAGAAGAATACATGTCCCATCCTCAAGAGCTGTTATCAACTGCTCGGGGGGTCTCACAGATGGGCCAGGTAATTGTCTGTTCTCCTGCCCTGTGTCTGTAAAGTGGTAAGACAGTTGGTTTTCTTTCTTTTGGAACGAGTCTTGACGTGTTGCCCAGGCTGGCCTTGAACTTCCAGCATCAAGTGGTCCTCCCACCTCGTTCTCCTGAATAGCTGGGACCAGATGTGCACATCACATCTGCTCAAAGGACCGATTCTAAAGGAGTACGAGTAAGTCCAGCCTCATTAACTGGGACTCAGGATGAGCCACTGTGAACATCGTGTTTCTTTCTCTGCTACTGAAAGGCCATGATCCAGATTTCCAGTCTCACTGTGCGCTGTATGTTGTCTCCCATGTTGCACAAAGTCAGCCCGTGTTGCATTACACACACTTTGCAAATGAAATAGCTGACAGATTTCGATGTTTTGTGCATAATCCACAGAGAACATGTGGCCAAACCAGGGTTAGACCTTGAAAAGGCCTTGTGAAAAAGTCAGTCCTGGGAACTCATGTGGGCACACCACCTTTGACTGGTAGAGATGCACTTAATATAACGAAGGCACATCTGGGCCATTTCCCCTGATGTTTCTCACCACACTAGAATCGTTGTGATGCAGGCAGCACTTCCTGGAGGGACCTGACACAGTCTTCTCCCTGAAGAATGGGGTAGCGTGTCCCATCGAAGCCCAGAGGAGACGGGGGTGGCATGGGCTGGATAGGGTTGGGAAGATGAGGTCGGATTCCGTCCTCATGTAAAAGCTTTTCTATGTAAACATTTGCCTTTATCCCAAGTTAATGCTTGGCATGTCCTTCTGCTTCGTAGTGGATTTACCCACGTGAAAAGTGACAGCATGAGCATTGCTGGGGTTGAAGCCAGAAGCAATGGAACAAGTATTCTGAGGTCATATTGCTTCAAAGTTCAGCTGAGCTAGACTCTGCCAGTTGAAGATGCTCTTGCTTTGTGTGCATGCAAACTCCTCACCAAAGATGTTGTCAGCTGTGGGAAGTAAGCTGGTAAGATGACTACTGTATGATCACAATGAGCCGGGGAAGTAGTTTCTATTGTCTTGTGTTTCGTTGTCTTACTCAGAAAAACAAAGCCTAAGTAGCCATCTTCAACTGGTCTTCCAGGTGCTAAGCAACGGGCCTAAGGCTTCTCAGATTGCTGGTCACAGGCGGAGTGGACTGCGGCAGTGCTAGAGAGCCTGCTTGCTTACAGAGTCAGAACTGCACCAGAGCTGCTCTTGCTATCCCGGCTGTCATTAAAACATTCTTATCTGCCTGCGCTGTGTTATGTACTGGAGACACACATTCACACATCGACTTTGCTGTAGTTGAGATGAATTCTGTGAGACCCTCTCAGAAACTCAAGGGTACCAACAAAATAGAATGAAAATCAGAGCTTTTAGAGTTGGTCAGCATGGGAGCCCAGGCCGGGTTAGTTAGTGAATTAAAAGCAGTATGTGTTCACAGTCCCCCCTCAAAGCCAAAACTGAAACTTGGTGGAGGTCAAGAGAGCATTTCACTTTCAAAGGGAAGGCTGGAGAACTAAGATGGCGCGAGGCAGCCAGGCCTGCTCGGTTCTGGCTCTCTGTGCTCTTAGCATTTCCTCAGGTCTGTTTTCTGTGCCTCCATGGAAAGCACTTCTCAGCTGCTCCTGAGGGGGATTCAGAGTTTTGTGTGCGTGTGCATACATATGTCCGTGCTTTTGTGATACGCTGTCCTGGGGTCACAGGTCCACATAGAAAGGAGAAGCCTGATTCCTTCAGCTGCAGGAGGTATCTTCAACTAAGACTCACATAATGGGGATTTTTTTCCCCTATGTTTGAGGAGTGAAGACAGGAGTTGTAGACTGCTTTGCCTCATATCTGAATGCAGCCTTAAGCAACAATGTCTAGATACTGTAGATGGCCATGGGACACAGGTGATAATGCCATAAGAGTGCCTGCCCTTCCATGCTGAGCCGGCCCTGCCCTTTGCTGGCTCTAACATAGCTGGCTCCGCCCCTCACTGGATGCTGTAGCAAGAGAGCTGGCTTCCCTGCACGTGGGAGAGATGGCCCCACCCCTCACCATGGGCAGGAGAGAGCTGATCCTGATGGCATGGGTATAGGGGAACCTCTTGCCTGAGGGGTCAGCCCCAGTAGCCTGGACTGGCCAGCTCAACTTCTACCCAGGCCCACAGCCATTCCTAGGTTGGCCCACCCTAACATCTACCCTGTCTAGGACCTGCTGGAGCTTGTGAAGGGGCTGGTCCTGTGGAATAACTACAGGATCTCCATGACTCAGGGTGGCTGCAAGAGATCCAAGAGGAGCTTTGGTGATGGTGTACCAGAAACCAAAGGCCTTGAACCAGACCAGTGACTCACTGCAATGAACATTTGCAAGCAAAGCAATGATTGAACAAAAGGGTACACTGTGTGACACACCTTAGCTCCCAGTGCCGCCAGGAAGAATGAAAAGGTGTTGGAGAGGGGGAGAAAGATGGATGGAGGTTGCTGTAGTTGTTTTCATTTCTTTTCTCTTTGTTTTTTATGATTTTTTTTTAAATTTTCATTTAGGGGAACCACTGCAGGGTGGGGGAAGGATATGAAAGGACTGGGAGGTGAGTGGTATTGGAGTGCCTGATGTGAAATTCCCAAATATTAAATAATGTTAAAGGAAAAAAGGAAGTGTCTGTCCTTGAAGCTGTCAGTGGATGAGTCCTCACCCAGCTCCACTACAGGACCTTGTGATGCTCCAGGCTCATGGCCTGATGGTGGGGATCAGCAGGACTGAGCTGTCCCTAGGAGGGGAGACAAAAAAAGAAACAAACCAGCAGATATACACACCACAGCCCAGCAAGAAAGAAGGTCATCGTGTTCCGGAGATGATGGGAAGGCTCAGGTCAACCAAGAAGCCAGCGTTCTCTGCTGGAGACCTCGTGGGCATGTTCCATTTACAGGTCCTCTTCAAGGAAGCATCCTCAGGGTGCAGAAATTCTGCTTCATTCCTTCCTTGGGAAGTGTCAGCTCTGACATTAAGGTGATGCAAGGGTGAGCCTGGTAGCCCTCCCCAAGAACGCACACGGCAGTCGGAATTCTGCTCTGAAGCTGAGCCAGTTTGGTAAGGGAATCTCAGGTGCCAAGGTTAACAGAGTTAATCTTGCAGAAAGTATGTGAACACTAGTCTTGGGTGTGGTGCTCTGGGCCCCAGGAGGAGCCCTGTAAAATATGCTGCACTCTTCCAGTTCCAAGTTCTAACGCTTCCTTCTATGGCCATCAGTGGGCATAAGTGCAACTGGGCAAGAGGCCCCTAGACAAACACGCAAAGCTGTGTGAGCCTTCCTTCTGCAAACCAAGTTAGAAACAAACCAAGGAATCAAGCCTGGTAGGACAGGCTTATGACCTCTGCCACTCTGCAAGTTCAGCCTAGCTCACCAAGTCAGTTTAAGGTCTGCCTGAGCAATTTAGACTGTCTCAACCCAAAAGGTAGAATGAGTACTGGAGGCTGGAGACGAGTGTCACTGGGTGCTACAGGGCTCTTGCCTAATGTGTGAGGCCCTGGCTTCAGGCCCTGGTACTATAAAAATAAAGAACTATATAAACCTGAGTATTACCTGAAGGTGATAATATACACAGGATTTTTCAAAAATATATACACGTTATAAAGATGTTGAACTCTTCTGTGTTTTAAAAACCTAAGCAAATCATTAGAATTACTAAGCCAAACTGCACCCCTGGCAAAAGCAACCCACATATGGAAGCCGGTGTGCCAGTGACTATACAAGATGAAAGGTCTTCTATTCACAGGAACAGTAGAGGCTGCAGGAGAAAAACAAAGACTTTCTATAAGAACACGCCATTATTCCGTGTTCCTAGGTAGGATGCTGAGCGAAGACTAGTCAAGACACTCTTGTAGAAGCAAGGGTTAGAGAATGGAATAGAGCTGCTCTGTGAGTTATGAAGGAGAAGTCAACTTGTATAATAAAGATCATTATCAATGCATGCAGCAGAAGGTCAAGAGAAAGCATGGGGGTCTTAGACGCACTCCAGGTGAGGTCAAGTGGTGTATGCCGAACAAAGCTGAGGGGACGTTTTTCCCAGTGAGTGAAGACACGCCTCCCATATGCCGTCACATTATCATTCCTCAAATGGAAAAAGATGAAAGGAAAATGACAGACAAATTACAACAGGGGCTTCAAAGCGGGACTACGGATAACCCATGATAGAATCCCTAATTGGTGCCCCCCATCTTTTTATCTTATAAAGGAAGCACACTTTTATTTACTGGGTATCATGACATCAGAATACTTATTTATACATAGTGTGTTTTATATAAGAATGCAGGCTTTTAGAGGTATTATGGAATGAACAAGAAACTTGTAGGGACAAGGATTTCTGATTGCTCACATGAACAACAAACTGGAAAACAGCCAAGTTAGATTGCTGATTTTCAATAAAAAGTGACACAGTGAAGTGGTATGGAGCAAAGTGTGACATCACCTCGCCCAGAGCTACTGTGTCCCCACCACATGTGCTGCTAGCCGGAAATGCCCACCCTCTAAAGCTCTGAAGACCAGTCAACACAAACAACTGGGTAAGAAAAACTTGAATTCCCAAGTGTTTGGATTCCGTCTTTGCTAGATGCCATGCATCGCATAAAATTTCTTCCTAAGTCCTAATTTTTTAAATCTGAGATGGGAGGCTCATTACCCAGGTTTGCCTAGAACTCTCCATCCTCCTGCACCTTCTCACTTCCACCGCCTGGGTGTGGGGTTACAGATGTGGGCAGCGTACACAGCCTGACCAAAATGTAAACCTTTTATATACCAAAAGGCACCATAAAGTTAAAAGGCGTGCTGTCAACTCAGTCCCCAAAGAAGCTAACAGACATGAGTCAGGGATACAATGAGGAGGCCCCTTTACTCCAAATATTAGTGAGGACAGTTAAAATCTAGCCATCTGGGAAGGTTGCTTGGTGGGGTGACCCAGACCTTCCTCAGTCTGAGCCCTCCAGTTGAGGTTATGTTCATTGTTGTTCCTTAAAAGCCACTTTTGGGTATAAAGTTTTAGAGACACCTTATGAAGTTCCCAAGTAACCTCCATCCTATTCCCAACATGAACAAGCAATCTTTACCCTTGCTGTTCACAGTTATAACCCCCCACCTTTCCTGCTGTCTCTCTCTGTCTCCCCCTCTCCCTCTCCCCTCTCTCCTCTCCTCTCTCTCCCTCTCCTCTCCCCTCTTCTCCCTCTCTCCACCCTCTCCTCTCTCCTCTCCTCCCTCCTCCCTCCTTCCCCTCCCCCCCCGCCCCCCCCACACTCAGTAATTACAGGTTCTGTTCAAATGAGGACATTTTCTATGGGCTTTGAAAGAATCGTCACCACTCCCACTTCTAGCAGTGGAAAGGGTCACTCCTGTATTGCTGGATCTTAGCCTCATGAGCTCGTGAGACATGGCAGTGTGAGTTAGCATACAGCACATTCTAGACTGGAAGATTGAATCCACCATCTCACCATGCCATCGCCACTGTTTGTTCTAAACATCAGTGGATTCCACTGTCCTGTGCTCTAGAGGACTGTGTGTAATGTCAAGCTGATGGGTAAGGCATTCAGTGAGGCTTTGGGTGGTGGAACTAGAAAATTCATGGGCAGGGAGAGTGGACTCATCCCCTCAACTGCAGAAGATTAAGAAGGCAAGCTGAGTACAGCAAGCATGCATGCATTAATACATTACTCTCTGCTCCCGACTGGGGACATGATACATCCAGCTGCTTCTCTGATGCTGACCCCATACATGATACATCCAGCTGCTTCACTGATGCTGACCCCATACATGATACATCCAGCTGCTCCACTGATGCTCACTCCATACATGATACATCCAGCTGCTTCTCTGCTCCTGACCCCATACATGATACATCCAGCTGCTTCACTGATGCTCACTCCATACATGATACATCCAGCTGCTTCACTGATGCTCACTCCATACATGATACATCCAGCTGCTTCACTGATGCTCACTCCATACATGATACACCCAGTGCCTGACACCCTGACTGCCCTGCAGTGAAAAGCTGAATTCTGACATTGTGAGTCAAAAAAAAAAGCTTTTCTCCCTTAAGTTGCTTTTGCCAGAGTGTTTTGTCACAGCAACAGGATAAGAAAACAAGCAAAAACAAATAGTTTACATGGTTTAATGACTCTGGTAGCAAGAAGTGAACTTGTGAGGAATGACAGATGTGTTAGGGGGAAGAAATAAGAGTAAACAAGAAATCTAAATTCATTTTATAAATGCCTGCCCTCTTGGGATATAATCCAGTCTCCTGAGATCTGCCCCACTCCCTCGAGACCACTCAGGAGCATCAGGCCTCTAACTACAGCCCCATCTCTTCTTCTAGACCCACCAAGTCATCACCACCTCAACACTGCTACACAGAGACTATGACCCTAGCACATGTGCCTTTGGGGGATATCCTCATACCACATCAAAACCATGGCATAGCCCTTGCAACCTTCAGAGTCAGATCACGGCTCATGGTTAACCACAAAGCAGATACAGCAGGTACTACCAGACACTACTACAAAATAGTGGAAGACTATCAAAGGCAAACGGAATGGGACTTTTAAAAGCATTGATCTGGATACTGTCTGGCCACGGTCTGGATAATGTGCAAGTACATGGTGCAATCACAGTTTGGCTGCACCACATTTCAATTCAGGATGAAGTAGGGGACCTCCAACATCAGTGTTGTGATTTCTAGCAACCATTCTGGAAACAACAAACAGTTTTCATGGACAAAGAACCCTGATGTTGCCTTCCACAGGCAAGGAGCTACTTGCATCCCCACCTTTCCCTCCTTCCTCACAGAAAAGTCCCTGATACTTCTGAGGCCCCCTGCATCTACTCATGCAGGACCAGCAGCTCTCTATGTGGAGTGGCATCCTCAGCTGCTCCACTACAGATGTGCAGAAACCATCTCCAGCTGGACAGTGCCCCCACCCTATCAGAGAACAGTCAGCTCCCCTCTGCTGGCCACACATGACCTGCAACATTAGTCTCTACTGTGCTACTCTGCCCTTTCCTACCTGTGGGAAATTGTCCCTCTTATAGGATCTTTTTAAAAAGCCACACATCTCACAGAAGATAGACAGTAATCAAGGGCCAGCAGCAAAGCTGACCTAGAGAGAAATGTATTGGTATAGTGATGACAGCATCCCCTGAGGGGCTAGTCCTGGAGCACCACCGTGGCTATACTTGTGTCTGTGAGAACAGATGGTGGTTGACGTGACTGTGAGAACAGATGAGCTCACAAGGCAGCAGCTGTGTTACACTATAACAGCCGGCCATTATTATAATACAAAGTTGGCAATTCCCATTTTTTAAAAATAACTTGTCCTGCCTTTGGGGAGCTCATGTGTGAATGCCTTATAGTCAAGGATCCAATTTGGTATACAACTAATTAACTTTTTTTTCTGCAAATGCAAAGGATTATCTCCAAAATCCTATTCCATACCCATAAAAACACACCAATACTTGTAGCCACTGGCGGGCAACAGAGACTCAATCACCAACACATCCCGATATAAACAAGGACCATACAAATGCTCAGCACACGACAAGCCGATCTTCGCTGACCACCCATAGCTCTCCACTGACCCTCCTTCCCTCACCCAGAGAAGGCTAGACATTCAACAGTGATACTGACCCATCAAATGTAACACACACCTCACACAAATATGTGGGCAATAGGAGGCTGAGCCTATAGCTAACTGAGTTGCCCCAGATGCCGATGACGACAGTCACTGTAATATCACATGCTCTGATTCAGGTGGCAAGGGCAGCCCCAGGGTCCTGAGAGAGAATCAAACAGCCTCACTTAGCTCAAGGTTTCACCCATCTAACCCTGGACAGCATTTTCTGTATTCAGTTTTTGTTTGAAATTCCAGTGGTATTATATCATGCATAAGAACATTCTAACAATTCACGCTCATGGACTCCATGAGAGCCAACCCAACACAGTACACACAGTTTCTCCAACAACACCTTGCTTTCATGCCCCAGGGGTCACTCGTTTGTAGGACAGCAAGCACAGTGTGTATATGGCTCACCATACAATGGCAAACAGCAACACAGACACCCAAGTCCACGTTTCCATAGACCCACATACAAGGCATGTTACCTACATACAAAGGCTGGGACTTTGCATGGAACCTTTGTGTACTTCAGTTTCAAATGATGAGTTCTGGCATTTGCTAATTAGCCATATATGTGTTGACATATTTTACTATATTTTGTCCTAAGATTTTAGAAAAGATTTACTGTTGATATTTTAATTGTGTGTGTGTACACATATGGATATATATATATATATATATATATATATATATATAAAGTGTAGGTGCTTGTGTAGGTCAGAGACATCAGATCCCCCAGAGCTAGAGTTACAGATGGTTGTGAGCTGCCTGACATGACTGGAAACTTGAGTTCTCTGGTCAAACAACAGGTGCTGTTAACCACGGAAACTTCCCTTCAGTCCTGGCCCTGAGTTTCACCAATAGCTAGGAATGTGTTTTGAAGGGCCTCAGATTCAAATAAGAGTATTTCATCATATTCTCCTGGCTTTCCCCTATTAAGTAGACCAAATATTTATAAACAGGCTTTGAAATTCTGTCTTGTATTGAGGATGGTGGCTTACATCTGTAAAACCAGGAGATGGAGTCAGAAGGAATGTCATAAATGAGGGGCCATCCTGAGCTATTATATGAGTTGCAAGCCAGCCTGGTTACAAGGCAAGCTATCTCAACTCCAACCCCAACAAAAAACCCATACTACCACCACTGAAAACAAATCCTAGCTATTGACCTATAAAATTATAAGTCTTTAAAATGTTTATAGCACTGGCTTTAAACATGGGCATCAGAAAATAGCCTACAGTGTATATTACAAGTTAGCATGAGAGTGGGTTATTACATAAATAAGTCTACAATGGCCCCTCAATATCGATTGGCCCTGATGTTATGTACGTCTTAAAACGCTTAGGCTCTTAGCTTAAAATCAGTTGATACAAACCAAAATGTTCACATAGCCTATTAAATTAACTACAGCCCAAACAAACATATTTTCTGTTTACTTAGTGTATGCTAATCTGCTAGCAACAGATAAATCTTGGGCTATAACATGTCAAACTGCTGCAGCTCTTCTGATCTCTGATCTAGGAACTCATGTGCCTGTCTGCTATGGCTCCCTATGTGAGTGTCCCAATTCTGAGGATCTCAGAACATGTGTGTGTAAAGAGCCAATAAAGAAGAAATCCAGCTGAAATGAGGTTTTAAGTGTGGGCTTTAATGCACACCCACACCTTGACCTTGAACCCCCATTCCCCATCACAGTGAGGGATACAGCTACTTAGCACCTTGGCCTGTGACTTTTTATACCATCCTGAGTGGATGTGTGTGTTCTCCAGCCTTGCTATTGAGAAGCATTATATATAAACACAGCCCTCCTGCTGCCCCTTTCCTCCAGTTCCTGGCCTACTTCTCACCTGGGGTGTAGACCCCCACTTTGAGGGAATTCCTCTCCCTGGCAACCTAGCAAAGTGTCACTTATATGTTGTATCCTATCACATCTGGTTCTTTTCCTTGATCTACCTCAAAATCCTCACACTCACATTGTATTTATGTTTATATTTACATACATCTATATCACATTGCACCATGTTTTGGATGACTGACACATTGTCATTCTGGAGACTGAGATATAAAGCAGCAGGCATCACAGCTGAGAACCAAAAGGAATAAGGCCTGTATGCTGAGATGCTCCACAGAGACATGCATCCCTAAGACCAGACAAGTAGGGCATCTACGTTTGTGACAAGCATGTCATTACACATGAGAGCCCACAGCATTATAGGCTGCACTGACAGATTTACATATGACATCACAGAAGACATTACAACAATCTTCTGAACTAACAAACTACTATTTCAAGACTCTGGGAAGGAGCTTGGCCAGTAAAGTGCTTGCTGTGAAAGCATGTGGAATTGAGTTGCATCCCCAACACATCTTTGGCTGTGTGGGAACACACACCTGTAATCCAAAGCCAGGGAGGTGGAGGTGGAGGTGGGGTATCACTGGGGCATGTGATTTTGTGTGTGTGTTTGTGTGTGAGTGTATACAAGTGTGTGTGTGAGCATGTGTGTGTGTAAGTGTATGAATGTGTATGTTGCTGTATATTACTGTTTGTGTGTGACTATATGTATATATGAGTGTATGTGTGTTTGGGTGTGTACTTAAGTGTGTGTGTGTGTGTGTGTGTGTGCGTGTGTGATTTAAATGAGGTTACTCCAATTGGGATGGCAATGTTTTCTAAGAGCTATAGACTAAAACCAGGCATGAGAAACCTCCTTTGGGGTTATTTGTCAGGAGAGTCCAACAGACTCCCAAAACAATATAAGCTATTTCCATTGCCCTTGGTTACCCCCAGAAATGAAAGGTAAGTCCATATTGCTAAAGACACCATATATTTTAGACAGGGACTTGGAGGAATCAATCGGAACCAACCTAAAAGCCTCTTCTTCACGAGGACCAGCTCTTAAAATACTGAAGGCGCTATGCAAACTGTCAAACGGAGAAAAAGCAATGTTAGTCTTACTATCTGTAACACCTATTAACAAAACAGTGACCAGAATGGTAAGATATCACAAAAGGTGAAATAGTTATACTACATCCTGAGATAACCAACAGCTATCTAACTGGACTGAAGGCCCACTCAATGGAATGGATTAATGCCCACTGCCCATGCTAGTGAGGCCACAGGTCCTAAAGAGAACCAACAACTGATTACTTTTTTTATTATTATAAAGCTGTTGGCCATTTGCTTGGTTTCTTACTGGCTATCTCTGACTTAAGTATTTAACCCATAATTGTTAATCTAAGTATTTCTCTTACTGGAGAAAGGGTCTGGACCTCTTACTCCTCTGGCAGCTACATAATGTCTCCCTTTCCCAGAATCCTCCTCGATCTAGTCCCACCTATCTTGCTTCCCTATTGGCCAACAGTGCTTTATTCAAACCAATCACACATTTTTACAGAATGACATTTCCCAACATCTCCTCTTTTCTGTCTAAAATAAAGGTTTTAACTTCAACATAGTCAAATTATATATAACAGAACAGCTATCAAGCAAGAACTATAATTACAATATTTAGCCCATTAACATTTAGTAAGATTTAAAGAAAGTATTTTATTATCTATCCTATCTGTGTGAGTCTAAAGTCTTATATGTAGCTTATCTTTTATCAAAACTAAGGAAAACTATAATTATAACTATCTGTCTTCAACTGCATCAAAGACCATGGAGGGATAATATATAAACCCTAGAATTGACAGAGACAGCCAGGTGGTGGTGGTGCACGCCTTTAATCCCAGCACTTGGGAGGCAGAGGCAGGCGGATCTCTGTGAGTTCGAGGCTGGACTGGACCAATAGCCTCCGAAAGAATATAGAGAAACCCTGTCTCATAAAAACCAAAAAAAAATTGACAGAGACATCTCGCTGCCTGGACAGTCACCAAAAGTTCTTCTGTAACGTTGGGGAATCCATCTTCAGCCCATAGGCCACAGTGTGTCTGGCAGACTTCTCAGCAAAGCAGGAAATTTCAAGCTGTCCATCTGGAATGGCAGTCTGTCAGTCATTTTCTGTGTCCTGTGGAAAGTCTGGCAGACTCTTATATAAAGCAGGAATCCTGAAGGACTGTTTGAGTTCAGCAGCCACTTTCCTGTGGGTCCTGCATGTCCAGTTTATACAGCAACAGTCAAGCTGTCCAGGAAAGAGCAGTTTCTTGCCCAAATGGCTAATCTTGCCATGTTGAAAGCAAACTCCATAACGAGTTTCTTTGATGCCCATCTTCCTCTCAGACATAATTGGTGCTTCCAGGGGCAGACATTTCTCATTGTCAAGAAAAACCCTAAACCATTTTAAATGCCATTTTCTGAAGGTCTTTGAAAGGTTTGAAGACTGTCTATCTATCTCAAATACATCTCTGTATATCTAGAAAACCTAACTAACCTAATTATAAGTTCTGAGTATTATAAGAAACTATCTATAATCTGTATTTTATTATGTATTACATTTTAAAAGATCAGTATAAGCACAATACTTAATCAAGAGGAGAAATATACATATCACAAAATTGACATTGAATTTGTATCAATAAATGAAAAACTTTACCCCTACCAAATATTCATTTCCATACCATAATTCCCCTTTTACCATTGAAAAGAGATTGGTTATGATCATTAACCAATTATAAGCAACCCCATTCAAATGAAAACAAAGATTTATAAACAATATGCGAATTTGGACGTTGCTCATTCCAAACTGCTTCCTTCTGGAAGGAGACGCTGTCCATACTTGGGGATCATGACAAAACTCAGAAACCTGTATAAGTCCTTAGTTTCAGGGTCTGTAAGGCTGCATCATCTTAGCTGTCTTATTGTTGGAACACCTGACCCACTGCTTCCAGGGGTCTTGTTTCATCAAATCACAGAAGCTTGGAAGGAATCCATAGCTTTCCATTTTCTGTGGAAACATAAATAAAAACTCTTTTTCCCAAGTAACCTGTCCTTATATTTAAAGTTAGAGGTCAAAGCATTTTTGAAATATATAAGTTGGATTAATTCAGCAGCATTTATAATCAAGTATATTTCAGCAGTTATACCTTCCTTAGCCACTGAAGAACTGAAAAACACAATAGCATAAAGTATCCAGACTTTCTGTGTATTTTCCATCTTTACGTGGGTATATTACTCTATTTCTTTTAATTTTATTTATTTTCCTCTGAGACAGGGTATCTCTTTGGAAATCTACCTGCCTCTGCCTCAGGAGTGCTAGAATTAAAGGTGTGTGCCACCACACCCAGCTACTTTATTTTTTCAACATCTTGTTTCTTTTACTCTCCTAAGACTACCTATATTTTTCTTCATCTGAATCTGACTTTACTGTAAAACTTTATGTTTTTCTGGCCACATATCTTATATAGGCTAAAGAACATTGCTAAAATTAAAGCTGAAACAGCTGCTGGCTGGCTTTCCAACATGGCGGGCATAAGCATGACTCCATCTTACCGCCTCAGTCTATGCTGACATCAAGCAGCATGGTGCCAGCTTGGAGATGTGGTCACTGCCATTGCTAGATGCACATCATTCAACTGTTAGCAGAGCCTTTTAAAAGAACCTTGCCTTTTTTTTTTGCTTATGCTGAGTCAGGAAGACTCCCTTAAGTGAGCCACGTGAGTCTCTGCTTGTCTCTAGCAAAACAGAGCCCACCTGAGAAAAATGCTGCTATCAAGAAGCCGTGCTTCTCTCTTTTGTTTCTAAAAACCTTTTTAAGCTTTTGTCATTCTATGTGGAAATTCATGATCTCACTCCTGGCAACCATATGTAGAGTGTAGTCTTCCTTGCTGGTCACATAGGTCACCTGTTGGGCTGTCTGAACCCCCAAATAACACACAGGACACTTTATTAATTATAAAGCTCTTGGTCGTTTGCTTGGTTTCTTACTGGCTATCTCTGGCTTAAGTATTTAACCCATAATTGTTAATCTAAATATTTCTCTTACCCGAGAAAGGGTTCAGACCTCTTACTCCTCTGGCGGCTACATGATTTCTCCCCAACAACTGATTTCTAACTGCAGTCTAAATATTTACCCCTAAGCCCACACTAAGTGTAGCACTCACTCCTCACCAAAGAACTATCTTTTTGCAGCAGATGGAGACCATTACAGAGAGCTACAAATGGCCAAAATGAAGAGATCAACTGAATGTGTTGCCCACTTGATACATCTACAACACAACTGCTACACTTAAGCCTCGGGGTACATGCAAATGGGGGTGAGTGGAGGGATTTTAAGAACCAGAGAACCAGGATGGGGTGTCTGTTGCTGTACAATGTTTTCCACACATGACAAGGGAGCTGCACCCAAGAAGTCTCAATAAAATGGTTGTCTAAACAAGACCTTAAATGACAATACCAAGATGCATGCCAACATGCATGGCATGGGTGAATTCTCATGGCTCTTCACCCCTAAAGAACAGCTACAGGAAACTGATGATCGCTTTGAGAGGGAGAATCAGGCTTCTCCATGGGCTAGCCCACTGAGAGGTTAGCCAATCCCAAGAGGATAGCCATAAACACATATTAGCCCTAAACACATGGGAGTAGCACAAAATGATCTCGACACATTGTCTTTATAAGCTTTATACACACATATGTAAAATAATACATAAATGCATATGTATAATTAAAGAAAAAGAAGCCATACTGCTGAGTGTGGTGGCACAAACCTTAAGTCTCAGCATTCAGGGGAATTCAGAGGATGCTGGATTTTTGTGAGCTCAAGGCCAGCCTGGTCTACTTGGTGAGGTCCAGGATAGAGGCAGCATTACATAGAGAGATCCTGTCTCTAACCATGTTCCCTGAGGCTTCAGAGTAGAGACTGTGTTGCAGATTTATTAAGTGGGACAATGAGGAGTGGGTGGGACCTGGAAGGTATTGGAAGAAGGAGCAAGAAGGGAAAATGATGAAAATATAGTACTCATATATGAAATTATAAAAACAAAAGTGAAGAGCAATCAAAGAAGGCACTCAAGATGAACCTGTGCCTCTACTCAGGCACAGGCTCTTCCACACATACCTTCATAAACATGCCCACACGTGCATTCTCTCCTCCCTCTCTCTCCCTCTCCCTCTCCCTCTCCCTCTCCCTCTCCCTCTCCCTCTCCCTCTCCCTCTCCCTCTCCCTCTCCCTCTCCCTCTCTCTCCTCTCTCTCTCTCTCTCTCTCTCTGTCTCTCTCCCTCTCTCCCTCTCTCCCTCTCTCCCTCTCTCCCTCTCTCTCCCTCTCATGTAAGACCTCGGCATCAAAGCGCCGGGCACTGAACCGAACCCTCTGCCCAAGAACCGGGGCCAGACCACTGGCTGCAAATGCAAGAGGTGATTTATTGAGTACACAGGCGCCTGCGGATGCTACTGCAACTTGGGTGCAGAGCATACCGGGCTTGCAGGGAGTACAATATTTATAGAGTTTTAATGGTTACTGTAAAAGGAAGCTTTTGCTTTGAGAGAAGCCTTCCCTCCAGCCTGGTTATAGAGCCGCATGAGTCCCAAGTAAACACACAGGAAGCTATATTCATTATGAAGCTGTTGGCCTTGTTTGTCTCTTACTGGCTAGCTCTGCTTTAAGTAATTACCCCATAATTGTTAATCTAAGTATTTCTCTTACCGGAGAATAGTTCCGGGCTCCTACCCCATGGCGGTTACATAAGTAACAGGCATTTCATTGGCTCATCTTGGGGGCAGAGGTAGTTCCCACAGACTAAGTTTCCTGGTATTACTTCATGAAAGACCCTGGCATGCTTCAGCAATTATTATCCGGGTCCCATGACTGCTCTGGTGACCACAGATCCTGTTTGACATCCTGCCAGCTGGGCGAGGCACCTGGTCTGGGTTTCTTTCATTAGGCAACAGCCTGGCCTTGCTTTTCTTTTCCTAGGGGGTCCTGGGTAGGGGTCTTTCATTCCCCCTTGTTCTTGTGCATAGGTAGAATCTTTTACCTATTGTCCAGCCCTCTCTACTTAAGGTTTACTTATGGTTCTATCTGTTTAAGGGCATGGTATTGTTGAGTTAGGACTAAGGCTTGAATTATTGTTTGAGAATGTAGGGCCCAAAGGTTAGGAGGCCCATAAGAGTAGAGACTAGTGCAGCGAACCAGGGGAATTTGTTAAACCAACCCTCATACCAGTATTGTTGGGATTTAAATTTTTTTCTGACGAACAGTCAGTCTTTCTTTGAGTTTATCCAGAGTTTCGGGTAATACCCCAGTCTTGTCTGCATAAAAAAAAATTCCTCTTTGAGAGTGGCACATATGCCTCCCTCTCTTATTATACTGTTTCCTATGTAAGGGAATTTTTTTTCTTTTGACTTAGCAGCTCAACCAGGGAAAAGAGGACGATGTATTTCTTTCCATGCTACTTCTTGCTGACTTTGGGACAAAGTTAGGGGACCCAAGAAGGCTGAAATTCAAGTCAAAAGCAAAAAGGGAATTTAGGCAATGGGGTATCTATCCAGGAGCAGCTGATTGGCAGACTGTGTTGAAGAGACAGGGGGTGTCCACATCAGCTGAACTGGTTCACATTCACAGCATGTCTAGGGCTCGCAGTCTTTAGGAGCAGGCTGTGGTCAGCAACTGATGTTCAGATGTGTTTGCCAGAAGTGGAAACCTGTTTAAGACATGTTTAAAACTGGGAACAGAAGTTAAAACTTATGTATTTAATTGGAACTCTTTAGACCCATAGTATTAGTGATCAGGAAGGTCAGGAATCCCATGACCAGGAGAGAAAATCTCATTCTCAGGAACAGACAGGTGGGATAACTGGCTGTACTTATCTGGAGTCCTCTTTGACCTGTGAGAAGTGGATCCAAGCTGTATGACTTTTGATCCTCTGAAGCCTATATAAATTTTGTTATACAAAAGGACATAAAGGTTATAGGTACATTAGCATTATCAACTGGTAATGAAATCTACATTGTAGAAAAGGCAGATATCTGGATATCTGTATTTTGTCCTAGCAGAAACTACAGATTTGGGATAGTAGTGTACATTTGTCTTCTGTCCAGGTATGAATTGGACAGAGGTATCTTTGGCCTGATGAGAAGCCCTTTAAGTTTATACTTTGATGATAACCAAAATAAGCCTAAAAACCTTGAGCTTGTGATTGAACAAGTATTGGTTCTTATTGAGACATATTAAGGCTTGATTTTTACATAAATAAAATGAACTACCAAGCTGACTATAGTCTTGTGGACAACCATTAATACTTTTAGAGATCTGAGAAGGATAAATTTTATACAATCTCTGAATCTATTAAAAAGTGCCAGGTACCAGTCCATATACAGCCATACCCAAGTCTCCTCTATTAGCACTGGAGGCACAAGTATCAGGAACAGCATCAATCTTTACCAGGCCTGTAAGGTGAGTTTTCTTTCTCTCTGTGGAAGAGGGACATGGAAAAGACTGACCTTGTTTTTCTCGGCAAAAGGGGTGCAATCAATTTTCCAGTGTCCAGCAGCTTTGTCCACATTCTGGGCCAGGTCCTGGCAGCAGTAGGTGTCACCTTTGAGCATCTTGCTCACTGGTCAGAGTCAACACAATCCAGGTGTAGGGACCAGGGTGCCTCGTAATCTTCTTTGGAGACTTTGGGTCACTGTTAGGATCTGGCAGTCTGTCTGATATTATAAACTTTTAAATTAACATTTTAAATGCCATGTTCTGCAGGTCTCTGAAGTATTAGCGGTTTGTCTGCCTTAAGTTTAACTGTTGAAAGTATAAACTTTATTAACCTTTATAAAACTAGAACTTTATATTGTCAGGTCTAGCTTTAAACATTTTAACAGTATAAATATTTTATAACCTTATAAATTGAAAACATTTTAAAAACTGTTTTTAAATCCCTTAATGTTTTTTTAATGTTGAAAATTAAAATACTTTTTAGGCCTTTAAAACCATTATTATCTGGGTGACTATTAAATTATAAAACTTAGCATTCCTGTGTATAAAAGCATTAACATTTTAAATCTGAATAAAAACTTGTTGATAGGATGGTACCTCATAACTTCCATGTGGTCACCTTTAAGATGGTGGATCAGGTATCTCTTTTAACTTTAGTAAAATGGCTACCAGCCAGCCATGTGGCCAGCTTGGCATGTAAAACGGTGGCGATCTGCTTGTAATAAAACTTACATTATGACAGAAAATATAGATAGAACTTTTTAACAAAACAAGTATACATAATTTTTGAGAGATCAATTTTTAAAATTTAGCATTTGTAGAAATGAAACATCATAGTAAACAGTTTACATTTTTTTTCTCTTGTAGTTATAACTTTAAAGCCATTTAGTTTCTGGCCAAATGGCTTACCTGCTCCAGCCCTGTGTGTTTGAGCAGGGAGCTCTGGTGGAGGGAAAAGCTGGCAGATGGCTCCTTTGCCAGCACGCCATGTGCGTGAGGCAGAGAGAGAGAGAGAGAGAGAGCGAGAGAGAGAGAGAGAGAGACCCCCATCCTCACATCCTGCACACCTCAAAGGCAGGCAGGTGAGGACGGAGCAGGCTCAGCTGTGAGGGCTGCAGCAGCAGCTGGAGAACAGAGCAGCTGCCTCACTGCATGCCCAGGGATAGGAGACCCTGCCGCAGCACGCTCTATACCATGGCACATGGCAGGAGAGACTTTTGCCCAGCATGCCATGTGTTCAGGGCAGCAAGAGAAGACCCCTGACCTGCACCACGTGTATAGGCAGGCAAGAATAGAGACAGAGGGATAAGATGGGCCAGTGACTAGCTAGGCTTGGCCAAAGTCCTCAGCCATAGGACCAACTTATAAAAAGAATTGTTTATAAAAAAAAATTGGCATGCAACAGCTGTCTTAATGTGAAAGTCATCTTATCAACAGACTGTTGTAAGGATAGTTATCCAGGGTTGAAAAAATATTTATCCTGAACATGAAAACCTATTAACAAATTTAAATTAACTTTGTAAAACTTGTTACTTGTAGTTTTCCCTTTGTAAGATTTCTATGAGAACCGCATCATCTGGGGGTAGATGATGATCTGGAGCCAGGACAGGGACCAAGGGTGAAGAAGGGGGGAGGGGAGGAGCCGACAGCTTTCTCCAAGACTGCCTTCAGAGGAGGTCAGAGAGTCACAAACCTGGCTGCCCATGTCGGGGGTCTTTAGCCAAATTTTCCCAAATAACAATGTATGCTATCTGGTCCAGGTGTCCATGGGGTCCCTTGTCAAAGACCCGATCCTAAACCTGTAAGATAATTTCTAGGTTAAAGGTCCTATCCCATGGCCAGCCCACATCGAAGGTTCGCCACTCAGATGTGCAGTTTATACTGGTTAGAGGCATGAATCTGCACTTCATTCCAGTGATCTAAAGTAAGGCTCAAAGGGGTGGTTATGGTTTGTCCCATGTTTGAATCAGAAAACTCAAAATACAAAGACAAGTAGACAAACAAGACAAATAACACAATTAAGCAACTCAGGACCAGACACGCTGCGCGCTTTCGGCGGAGAACCGAAAGTAAATACTCAAACGAGTCAACAGGAGTAGTGGTCCCGTTTTTCCCTTTTCAGGCCCAGGAGCGCCAAACAATTGAGCTCTCCAGATCCCTGGCACGTCTGCCAGGGTGGCGGGGGAGAAGTCTGGGTCCGTCAGCCCCTTCTCAAGCTGCCCTAGTTACTGAATGACTACGTAGCCAACCTGTGCGGAGACAAATCAACATACATACATATAACAAAGAACAAAGCAGATAGGGTGCCGGCTAGCTTACCTCCCGGTGGCACTGGTGGTTCTGGGGCAGAAATCTGGGGGGAACCTCCAATGTAAGACCTCGGCATCAAAGCGCCGGGCACTGAACCGAACCCTCTGCCCAAGAACCGGGGCCAGACCACTGGCTGCAAATGCAAGAGGTGATTTATTGAGTACACAGGCGCCTGTGGATGCTACTGCAACTCAGGTGCAGAGCATACCAGGCTTGCAGGGAGTACAATATTTATAGAGTTTTAATGGTTACATAAGTAACAGGCATTTCATTGGCTCATCTTGGGGGCAGGGGTAGTTCCCATGGACTAAGTTTCCTGGTATTACTTCATGAAAGACCCTGGCACGCTTCAGCAATTATTATCCTGGTCCCATGACTACTATGGTGATCATAGACACAACTGGGGGCATGGGTAGTTGCCAAGGACTAGGTGTCCTGGTATTGCCACATAAAAGACCCTGGAACGCTTCAGCAATTATTATCCGGGTCCCATGACTGCTCTGGTGACCACAGATCCTGTTTGACATCCTGCCAGCTGGGCGAGGCACCTGGTCTGGGTTTCTTTCATTAGGCAACGGCCTGGCCTTGCTTTTCTTTTTCTAGGGGGTCCTGGGTAGGGGTCTTTCACTCATACATACATACACACACACACACATACACACACACACAATTATTCCCAGTTCACAGTTAGAAAGTCTAAGTTAATATATATAATGTATATATATGTTTGATAAATATCTATTAGGCAACTTGCCTCTCTTATCAAATGGAAATTTTTTGCACAATTTGATCAGGACTCCAGATCTATTTGACAGAAGAAGCTAAACAAGTAAGACCTGCAGCTAGCTCAGTCTGGGTTTTTGAAGGCTGGTTTATGCTCGCTTGGCAAACCACATGAAGAGAGGCTGCCGAGGCTGTACCACAAGAAGGTGGGAGACAGCCATGCTCCATGCAAATGTATGTCCAAGCCCTGAATATTTACCTTGTATGGATTCTGACTGTCCTGTATTCTGCAAAACCATTTGAAAAATAAAGCCATGGATCCTTAGTTCCAAAGAACTTAAAGCTTGGAAGTTATTTGCTCCGGACTCACGTTACAGCCTTGGAGAAACAAACTGGATGAGGACTTGCTAAGATAGTGAGAGCAAAAGAGGGAGGAACGGACCCTGGCTCAGCTACAGTGACAGGAATAATAGTGAAAAAGGCAGTGACTGCAGGAAGAGCTGTAACCAAAGGAAAGGAATGTCTGCAGCAGGAAAGTCATCAAGTCTTTGCCATCTTCATCTTGAATAAAGCAGTTTCTGAGTACAGCGTCACATGGGCAACACACGCCAATCTAGATTTGAACTGATTCGCCTTACACACAGTCACATCTTTTCCCACTACTGTGTTATTTTCATCTTAATTTTGGCATCAGCTGTTACTTAGTCCCATTACTGAACCTATAGGAACATCATTAAAATGATGTCAAATGCGAAAAGAACAGGAACCAGGCAAATATAACATGTATGTTATAATAAGCACCAGAAAGAACTAAAAATAGCTCAGCTTTATTTTTGCCTCAAGGAAAGCTTGTAAAAAAAATAATGCGCAAATTGCGTGTTACCACTTTGAGCTGTAAAGAAACGGCATCACCGGGAAAAGTCAATGCTTATTCTCTTTTGTGGGAGAGATCAGTTGATTCTTTTGAAGACACCCCATTCATGTCCTCAGTTAAAGTCTTATTTTTGGCTTCTTGTTGCTTTTTTACTGCTTTCTGTGGTTATATGGAGACAGCCAAGACTCGATGGTTTTGGATTTAGATGAATCCTGCCCCTGCAGTGGCAACTGTCACCATAATTCCCTTTGAGGAAAATAGCCAGTTGTCTTGTGAAGCTTCACCAAAAACTTCTTCAGTGCTGTTTTCTCTTTTTCAATCTCCCTAAAGCGGAGGTTCAGCACCTTCTGTAGCTTCTGAATGTGAAGCTTGGTTCTCTTCTCCTCTCCGGCGTTGTTCACCAGGGCCTTCCGCAGGAATGAGGGGTCTCCGCCAGTTCTCAGGTTCATCTTCCTCATTAAGCCGCCCATTCCGCCCAGCCTGTAACTGTGGCCAAGGAGGCTCTAGGAGGCTCAAGGCAGGGCAGGGCAGCTGCCTGTAAATGTCTCTGTAAATGACTTTTCTGTGGTTTGGAACACAGAATCACAGCGGCATGGAAACAGAGGCTCACGGAACCCTGGGGCTGAGTGACATCAGAGACGGACCCGGCCACGATATCAAGATTCGGTGCCCAGAAGAGGGTGTCAAGCTAGATTAACCACTCTTACTCTAGGAACATAGGTGAGTATATTCAAATGCCAGGCTAGCTGTCAGATACCTACCACTGCCTTGTGTTACACTTAAGTCATATGGTAAGTGCCTTAGGCGCTGCTGATCAGGGCCAGAATGTTTATGTTGATGGTGAGAAAAATTAGAAGGCTGATTCAATAACTGGGTTTAGTTTCAAAATGATCCATCCCATATGTGTGTGCATTTATATTATATATTCTATATAATTATATATAATATATTATATATAATATCAATAGCTATACTATATATTTTTCTTTTATATATTATTTATATATTATACATTGTGATATGTATAATATATTTATGTGTATGTGTCTGTACATGCTTATGAAGACACACATATGTGAAAGTCAGAGGAACCTTCAGTTTTATAGCAGGGTCCCTCGCTGGCCTGGAATTTTCCAGTAGACTAGTTAGCAAGTCTCAGGGATCACTTGTCTCTGCCTTCCAAGTGCTAGAATTACAAGCCTGTTCCACCATATTCAACTTTTCCTCGTGGGTTCTGAGGATCATACTCACGTCCTCACCCTTTCAAGGACAGCCCTTTGCCAAGGAATCCACATCCTCCCAGCCTTCCTGTCCTTCTATCCATCTTTAATTTCCCCTCTAAGATTCTGATCTAGAATTTATAAGGAACTTCAAAACTAAATACTAAAAGTAATCAAATCATCCAAACAATATATCAGCAAATTAATTGAACAAGCAGTTCAATTCAAAAGGAAAGTTGTATCCAAAAATCCTGCAAGCCACAACACTGACCTGTCTGCAAAATATGCTCATTGGTCTAATAGTGGCATGGATATTAGGAGAGTAACCAACCACTTTTCTATTAGACTAAAGCCTGTTCCATGAGATGGCCCTTGACACTGTTAATGAGACCAAGAACCTGAGACTAGACAGGTCATAGACCTAGGGTAAAACCTGCTTATATTATTTTGTTAAATGTAGCAATAAAATGGCCCCTAATGACATAGTACTACACCCATAGATTAGAGCATAGCTTAACCCTCACCCGAGAAGCTTCTTTTTGCAGCAGATGGCTATGAACACAGAAACCTGCAACTAGACGATGTGCAGAGGGTGAGGGATCATGGTGCATCAGTCCCAAAAGGGATGTCTTCATCACTCCCTCCCCTCAGGCCTCAGGGATTATGTGGAAGAGGGGGCGGAGAGACTGTAAGAGCCAGGGGTAGCGGATGACTTCAAGGAAGCTGTTTCCCACACACAACAGGGCAGGTGCACATACGAATCCCCAGAGACTGGCAGAGTGCAAAGACCTACACAGGCTCAAGCCAGCCCAGAGGCCGGAAGCAGTGTGCAAAGTCCCACCTCTAACCAAAACGCTTTTCTCAACTGACAGCTGCCGGGAGCATAGAAAGTTACCTGATGGAGTGACACTGGGCACATCAACCACACTCCAGGACAGGTCCCATCATCAGGAGGAGTTAGCCAACACAAAATGGAGTCCACATTTTTTGTGGGCTTTGTTCTTATTTTTCAAGAGAAAGAACATGAAGGTGAATGGGTAGGAGGTGGAGGAGGGTCTAGGAGGAGTTGAAGGAGGAGAAAGAATATGCCCAAAATGTATTGCATGAAATTCTCAAAGAATCAAAACAATAACAAGAGAATACATACAGTCAAAAGCTTATTAAAACAACAGCAACATCTTAGCAATCAAGAAAATGTACATTAAATATGCTTTGAGATTCCGTTTCATTCCAGTCAGACTATCTATCATCAAGAAAACCAGACTCATGATTACAGCAGCTGTGTTACCTGCACAGATGTGAACAAGATGGGCCCATTAACATTCCAACACGGATGGGAGATGGGCTTGTGAGGTACTGGCATTTAGTGGGTGCTGGGGGGAGTGGAAGTAATTTTCTTCAGTGATATAACCAGTGGCAACTTACCCACATTCCAGTAAATAAACACATCTATGTTTATGCATGCAGTCCTAGTTAAACTTAGAGAGCCACACACACACACACACAAAAGCAAAGCCATGATAAAAAGTCATGAAAAGTAGGAGGGGACCTGCCTTGGAAAAGGGATTCAGGGAGAGTAGAAGGAGGGAGAGAGAGAATAATAAGGCTGAAAATGACAAAGTACATTATACATCCGTATGAAAATATCAAATAAGTAAATGAAGAAGAAAGCAAGTGGCAATGGGTGATGCAGAGGATGTGTGTAATGATGAGATCTCATCCCATGCTGGGAGCTACCTTGCACACACTCATGCACATACACGCACACATGTGCACACACACACACATACACACACACCAAAAAGTCTATGCATATTCAATACAGATGATAAATAACATACAAGGAATCCTGCACATTACTTAACAAAAGTCTTATAATCTAGAAGGTAGTGCGATGACAGATTTCAAGTGCCTTAAAAATCTGTATCTAACAAAACTGTCACCCGGAAGTGACATTCCAGATAAATAAAATCCAAAGCATTCATTACCACTAGACTAGGCCTGTAAGAAATATTAAAACTGGTCTTGGTGGGATGGCCTAGTCAGTAAGCACTTGTCTTGCAAGTTTGAGGGCCTGCATTCCATCCCTACATGGGAATCCATCCATTCCATCCATCTCATATGGGTATGAGAATTCTAGGCATGGTGTTGAACGCTTGTGATCCCAACACTGGGGAGGTAGAATTAAGAGATGGGGACACCAGAGCTTGCAGCTCAGACAGTCTACCCTAATGGTAGAGACTGTGTTGCAAAGGGGACAGAAAGCCTTCCCAAGGGCAACACTCAAAGTTGTCTTCTGGTCTCCACTTGTGTACACATACATGAGTCTGCACACATACGCACAATCCCTGCACACACATGAATATACAACATGCCTGAACATGAATGTGCACACACATGCAAAGATCAAGTACAGCAGTGTCCAGTTAGAACTCCTCTTGTGCCTCTTCTCTGTGTTTTGCTTGGCTCTCTTCTTTCCATGATTATTTTAGTGACGAGAAACAGTCCCTCGGGTTTCAATTAACTAGTTGCAGGAATCAAATTCCGCTGTGATAATCCTGCCTGAACCTGCACATACCCCATCTTGTTAAGATTTTCCATTCCTACACCCCCGGGGTCAGCATAGGCCGGTGATCCACAACATAAGAATTGGAGTGAAGGATTGACAGTGGGGATGCAGCTGCATAGGCGGAAACCATGTCCATCCTGTAAATGTGAAGGCCAGAACGACGTCTAGAACAGAAACCAGTGCTGGCTATTTCATGGACTGTGAGAGGAAGAGCTGGGGGCTTCAGGGGAAAGACTGGGAGGCAAAACTAGTTGTTTGCTTTGCTTCCCCCCAGTTCATTACCTAGGAGTGATCATCATCACGGTTCTCTGTATGAATTAATTTTTAAATAAGTGGGGACACCTGGGACCTTGCTTTCAACAAGAAGAGAAGACAGCGCTGTGAAGATACGGTCTCTACTAAGCCTGGGAATTCACAGCCATCATTTCACTGTAACCCCCAGTGTCCTGTAAAGACCCCCATGCCCTGGAGCCCTCTAAAGATGGAGATCTGACACAGAAAAGTGGTCTCCATCTTTTCAGAGCCAGCATGAGGCAGGAGGATCACGAGCTGGGGACTTCCCTGGTCTACATAGTGCACTAGACCCCTAAGGAAGTAAAAACTGGCACAGAGGTTAACTTGGCCTATACAGGCAATGTCACTAGGCAGAGTTAGAGAGAGGGGCTAGGGACGTGGTTCAATGAGTAAGGCGGCTCCTGTGCAAATGTGAGGACCTACGTTTGGTCCCGGTACCCATGAGAAAAGCATGGTGCAGCAGGATGTACCTATAACCCCAGTACCCAGGAGACCTCTATAACCCCAGTACCCAGGAGACCTCTATAACCCCAGTACCCAGGAGACCTCTGAAAGCAGGAGGATCCTGCAGAGTTGCTGGGCAGCAAATCTAGCAAACTGGCAAGCCCCAGGCACAGTGAGACCACCTATATCAGAAAAGAGGAAGGCATCTAATAGCAACCTCTGGCCTTTATATGCAGGTACAACATACATGCACATACAGGTACACACAAATTTGCACACACACAAATCCTGTTTAAATCCATTTAAAATGCTAATGATGTGACCAATAACTGACAATTTAACTTTTCTATTTAAGTTAGAAACAAGCCTGTTTTACATGTCAACCCCAGCACCCTCTCCCTCCCCTCCACCCCTGCCCCTCACCAACCCCCTATCCCATCCCCTTTCTGCTCCCCAGGGAGGGTGAGGCCTTCCATGGGGATCTTCAAAGTCTGTCATATCATTTGGAGCAGGGCCTATGCCCTCCCCCCGTGTGTCCAGGCTGAGAGAGTATCCCTCTATGTGGAAGGGACTCCCAAAGTCCATTTGTATGCTAGCGATAAATAGTGATCCACTACCAGAGGCCTCATAGATTGCCAAGGACTCCTCACTGACATCCATGTTCAGGGGGATCTGGATCAGTCCTATGCTGGTTTCCCAGCTATCAGTCTGGGGTCCATGAGCTCCCCCTTGTTCAGATCAGCTGTTACTGTGGGTTTCTCCAGCCTGGTCTTGACCCCTTTGTTCATCACTCCTCCCTCTCTGCAACTGGGTTCCAGAAGTTCTGTTCAGTGTTTAGCTGTGGGTGTCTGCTTCTGCTTCCATCAGCTACTGGATGAAGGCTCTAGGATGGCATATAAGGTAGTCATCAATCTCATTATCAGGGAAGGGCTTTTAAGGTAGTTTCTCCACTATTGCTTAGATTGTTAGTTGGTGTCATCCTTGTAGATTTTTGGATGTTTCCCTAGTGCCAGATTTCTCTTTAAACCTATCATTGCTCCCTCTATTATGGCATCTCTTTTCTTGCTCCCCTCTATTCTTCCCCTGACTCGACTCAATCTTCCTGCTCCTTCATGTCCTCCTCTCCCCTCTTTTTCTCCCCTTCTCTTTCTTCCAACTCCCTCTACCCTCCCCCCATACTCCCAGTTTGCTCAAGAGATCTTGTTTCTTTCCCCTTCTCACAGGAACCATGTATGTCTCCTTAGGGTCCTCCTTGTTTCCTAGCTTTTCTGGAAATGTGGATTATAGGCTGGTAATCCTTTGCTCTATGTCTAAAAATCCATATATGCGAGAGTACATACCATGTTTGTCTTTTTGTGACTGGGTTACCTCGCTCAGGATAGTTTCTTCTGGTTCCATCCATTCGGCTGTGAATTTCAAGATTCCATTTGTTTTTTTCTACTGAGTAATACTCCATTGTGTAAATATACCACATTTTCTCTATCCATTCTTCAGTTGAGGGGCATCTAGGTTGCTTCCTGGCTCTGGCTATTACACATAATGCTGCTATGAACATAGTGGATCAGGCGTCCTTGTTGTATGAATGTGTATCTTTTGGGTTTATGCCTAAGAGTGGAATTGCTGGATCTTGTGATAGACTGATTCCCATTTTCCCGAGGAATCTCCATACTGATTTGCAAAGAGTTTGCACTCCCACCAGCAGTGAAGGAGTGTTCCCCTTTCTCTACATCCTCTCCAGCATAAACTGTCATTGGAGTTTTTGATTTTAGCCATTCTGACAGGAGTAAGATGGTATCTCAGAGTTGTTTTGATTTGCATTTCCCTGGTGGCTAAGAGTGTTGAGCACTTTCTTAAGTGTCTTTCAGCCACTTTAGATTCCTCTGTTGAGAATTCTCTATTTAGTTCTGTACCCCATTTTTTAATTGTATTATTTGGTGTTTTGGTGACTAGCTTCTTGAGTTCTTTGTATATTTTGGAAATCTGTCAGATGTGGGATTGGTGAATATCTTTTCCCATTCTGTGGGCTGCAGTTTTGTCTTATTGACTGTGTCCTTTGCCTTACAGAAGCTTCTCAGTTTCAAGAAGTCCCATTTATTAATTGTCAATTCTCAGTGTCAGTGCTACTGGTGTTATGTTCAGGAAGTAGTCTCCTGTAGCTATTCGTTCAAGGGTACCTCCCTCTTTCTCTTCTCCCATCCAAGTACTAAGTACTAACCAGGCCCGACCCTGCTTAGCTTCCGAGATCAGACGAGATCGGGCGCGTTCAGGGTGGTATGGCCGTAGACAGGGTGGTATGGCCGTAGACCCCTCTTTCTCTTCTAAGAGGTTCAGTGTGACTGGATTTATGTTGAAGTCTTTAATCCATTTGGACTTAAGTTTTGTGCATGGTGTTAGATATGGATCTATCTGCAGTCTTCTACATGCCAGCATCCAGTTATGCCAGCAGCATTTGTTGACGGTGCTTTCTTTATTCCATTGTACAATTTTAGTTTCTTTGTAAAAAATCAGGTGTTCATAGGTGTGTGGGTTAATATCAGGGTTTTCAATTCAATTCCATTGATCTGTCTATTTTTGTGCCAATACCAAGCTGTTTTCAGGACTACAGCTCTATAATAGAGCTTGAAGTCAGGGATGGTGATGTCTTTGGACAGTCCTTTATTGTACAGGATTGTTTTGGCTATCTTGGGTCTTTTATTTTTCCATGTAAAGTTGAGTATTATTCTTTCAAGATCTGTGAAGAATCGTGCCAGTATTTTGATAGGGATTGTACTGAATCTGTAGATTGCTTTTGCTAAGATTGCCATTTTCCCAAAACAATACAGAGAAACCCTGTCTCATAAACCCCCCCCAAAAGATTGCCATTTTCACTGTGTTGATCCTACCTATCCAAGAGCATGGGAAGATCATTTGATTTTCTTGTATCTTCTTTAATTTTTCTTTTTCTTTTTTTTCCCTTCAAGTTAGAAACAAGCTTGTTTCTCCCTCCTCTCCTCCCCCAACTTTCCCACTAGGACCCCCAGTTCCCCACCCAATCTACACTCTGATCCCCAGGGAGGGTGAGGCCCTCCATGGTGGATCTCCAGAGTCTGTCATTTCATCCAGGGCAGGGCCTAGGCCTCCCACAAGAGTCCAGGCTAAGACAGAATTTCTCATTGTGGGATGGGCACTCAAAGTCTATTTGTACACCAGGGATAAATACTACCCAAGGCCCCATAGATTACCTAGGGACTCAAAGTTCTTGCTATACAGGTTTTTCACTTGTTTGGTTAGCATTACCCCAAGGTATTTTATGTTGTTTGTGGCAATTGTAAAGGGTGATGTTTCTCTGATTTCTTTCTTAGCTCATTCATCATCTGTATATAGTAGGGCTACTGGTTTTTTTTCAGTTCATCTTATATCCTGCCACTTTGCTGAAGGTGTTTATTAGCTGTAGGAGTTCCCTGGTAGAGTTTTTCAGGTCACGTATATAAACTATCATATCATTTACAAATAGTGAAAATTTGATGTCTTCCTTTCCAATTTGTATTCCCTTGATCTCCTTTTGTTGTCTTATTGCTCTAGCTAAAACTTCAAGTACAATATTGAAGAGATATGGAGGGAGTGGAAGTCTTTTCTTGTTCCTAATTTTAGAGGAATCGTATTGAGTTTCTCTCCATTTAATTTGATGTTGGCTGTTGGTTTACTGTATATTGCTTTTATTATGCTCAGGTATGTTCCTGTTATCCCTGTTCTCTCCAGGACCTTTATCATGAAGGGGTGTTGGATTTTGTCAAAGACTTTTTCAGCATCTAGTGAGATGATCATGTGGTTTTTCTTTTGCAGTCTGTTTATATGGTGAATTACACAGATATTCATATGTTAAACCATCCCTGCATCCCTGGGATGAAGCCTACTTGATCGTGGTGGATTATTTCTCTGATGTGTTCTTGGATTCAATTTGCCAGTATTATATTGAGTATTTTTGCATCAGTGTTCATGAGAAATATTGGTCTGTAGTTCTCTTTTTTAGTTGTGTCTTCATGTGGCTTGGATTCTAAGGAAAGAGTTTGGCAATAAACCTTCTGCTTAAATTGTGTGGAACAATTTGAGGAATATTGGAATTAGCTCTTCTTTGAATTTCTGGTAGAATTCTGCACTGAAGCCATCTGGCCCTGGGCTTCTTTTGGATGGGAGACCTTTGATAACTTCTTCTATTTCATTAGGGGTTATAGGTCTGTTTAAATTGTTTATCTGTTCTTTATTTCTTTTTGGTAAGTGATATCTATCCAGAAAATTGTCCATTTCCTTTACATTTTCAAATTTTGTGGAGTACAGGTTTTCAAAGTATGACCTGAAGATTCTGTGGATTTCCTCAGTGTACGTTGTTATGCCCCCCTTTTCATTTCTGATTTTGCTAATTTGCATGTTCTCTCTCTGCCTTTTGGTTAGTTTGGATAAAAGTTTGTCTATCTTGTTGATTTTCTCGAAGAGCCAACTCTTTGTTACACTGATTCTTTGTATTGTTTTTTTGTTGTTGTTGTTTCTACTTTATTGATTTCAGCCCTCAAGTTTGATTATTTTCTGGCACTTACTCCTCCATGGTGAGTTTGCTTCTTTTTGTTCTAGAGCTTTCAGTTGTGCTGTTAATTCTCTAGTGTGGCTATTGTCTAGTTTCTTCATGTGGGCATTTAGTGCTATGAACTTTCCTCTTAGCACTGCTTTCAAAGTGTCCCGTAAGTTTGAGTATGCTGTGTCTTCATTTTCACTGGATTCCAGGAAGTCTTTAATTAATTTATTTCTTCAGTTGCGTGTTGTGTTGTTTAATTTCCATGAGTTTGTAGGGTTTCTGCAATTCGTTGTTGTTGTTGAATCCTAACTTTAAAGCATGGTGGTCTGATAAGATACAGGGGATTATTCCAATTTTTTTGTACCTGTTGAGATTTGCTATGCTGCTGAGTATGTGGTAGATTTTAGAGAAGGCTGCATGTGGCGCTGAGAAGAAGGTATATTCTTTTGTGTTTGGATGGAATGTTCAGCTACATCTATATTGTAATAGACAAAAGATGACTAGAAGTGTCCCATGTCCTGGCTTCTATGTCTTTACAGAAGTACAAACTATATCATGAAGTTTTTAAAGTGGGCAAAGAGGAGCCAGAAGCTGAGACAGAGCTAAAAAGTGACGTCATAGACATTTCTGTTAAAATGCCTTTTTTAAATAAAACAGGACTTTATAAGATAGTTCCTTTCAGCCAGGAGGTAGTGGCACACGCCTTTAATACCAGTACTCAGGAAGAAGAGGCAGATGGATCTCTGTGAGTTCAAGGCCAGCCTGGTCTACAAGAGTGAGTTCCAGGACAGGCTCCAAAGCTACAAAGAGAAACCCTGTCTCAAAAAACAAAACACCAAACAAACAAAAAAAGATAGTTCCTTTCAGTTTCTATGAGCTGTCCAGCTTTGAGATACTTAAAGAGACTGAGTCATAACAAACTCTGTTAGTTTTATCTAAATGTACATATAACAATTAAATGTTGTCACTGTTCATTCACTGATTGTCCTTAAGCATAAACAGCCACGCTTAAGGTAAAACCAATAGGATACAGGGTGAAGAGTAGTCAATGTTTCAGCCCTTGTCCCTTTAAGTCAGCTAGGTCCCAGGGAAACAGGATACGATAGAACACCTCCAAAAGGGTTCTAAAGTTGTAGTCTCGCATCTTCCTGACCAGAAACTTCAGAGATTGGACTCTAACCAGAGTACATTCTACAAAGTGGAGACCCATTACAAAGTGGCCTTACTGCTTCCAGGTGGAGCTATATGGTCAGCAATAGCTTGATCCATTTCAGCATATGATGCAATTGCTAGAGTCCAGGGGCTTCTCCAAAGTCCATAAAAACAATGCTTAAGGCTCCTCAGCCAACCCTTACAAAACAAAGTTAATTTCTGTGTGTGCGCAGGTGTGTGTGCACAGGTGTGTGTGTGTGTGCAGGTGTGTGTGTGTGTGCAGGTGTGTGTGTATGTGCAGGTGTGTGTGTGTGTGTGTGTGTGTGTGTGTGTGTGTGTGTGTATGTGTGTTGGCCAGAAATCAACCTTGGGTGCCATTCTTCAGGAGCTATCCTCCTGAATTTTCAGGATTTCTCACTGGGGCATGCTGATTAGGCTGAGATGCCTGGCCATCAAGTCAGTGGTGCCCCTGCCTCCACCTCCCTACAGTGGGGATTACAGATATGCACCCCTACACCTACGCCTGGCTTTTGATACGTATGGGTGCCATGAGTGGACTCAGATCTCTATTCTTGTGCAGCAAGCTCTTAGTGATAGAGCTATCACCCTCATCCCTGCATCTCAAACTTTAAATCTCATCTCCTTACGTACGACCAGATCCCAACTCAGAGGGCTCCCACAGCACACCCTCACAAGCAGGTGGTCTTCCCTGCAGTGCTACAGCACATCTCTAGGTTCCCTACTTTCCCAGCCTGGAGGCGCCTAGCTCATGGGCAGAAGCAGCTCTGTGGGCCAGGACACAGACATTCAGGGTATGTAGAGCTGAGCCTCTGTGGTCACAGAATCTGAGCTCACTAATTTCACATCGACTCAAAAAGCAAAACCAAACTTCCCTAACTAGACAAAGCAACTTCTCCTAACTGTTCTGCTCTCTCACAGATGAGGTTTGCCCACTGTGCTTCTGTCCATGGCATAGATTCCTCATTAAAATTTTTATATCAGTTCTAGTCTAGTAAATACTTTACCGGTGTCTTTGGCTTGTCATCCCTGGCAAGATATATGAGACACTCCAGCCTCCTCAAACACGTGCATAAAATCCACACAAGTTATGAAGTCACACACACCTATCTGACTAGAGTTCAACATATACATCACATAACCTCTCTTCCTCCAGAAACACACATACAACTCCCCAAAACACTGGATATTCACATAAACTACCAAAGAACATCATATATATAAACCATGCCCCACCACAATCACATAGGATAGCTTTTAAGCTCCTCCATGCAGTTCTTCACATACATATCAATTCTAATGTTTTACACAAAGACAAACCACCACAACCCCACATGCAAGCATGTGTCTTTCTTCTACCTTCAGAATGCACGTGAAGAAATGGAATCCAGGTGACAGGAGCAGCATGAGGGGATCGGCCACATAGATTTCATCTCAAAGGAAGTGTGTGCTTTAATGGTCCCTAAGATCGCTACAAGAAGGCAGTCTCATCACCAGCCATTTTAGCACTCAGTGTCAGCTACAGACAGCATCTGCATATGAAGGACAGAGGACAGAGCATGAGAGCAGTGACAAAGCAGGCGGCAAACAATCTAAGTCAAAACAGCCTTAATGACACATCATTTCAACTCCAGGTAACACACAGCATTGGGAGAGAGAGTGTCTGGAGACCTAGTCTTTTTTTATGTTTTCTTTATTTACTTGAATTTAATTTGACATTCCAACCACAGTTCTCCCTCCCACCCCTAGCCTAGTCTTTTTATGTGTGTAGGGGAGGGTTGTGGGGACATTGGTTGTGTGTGTGTATGTGTGTGTGTGTGTGTGTGTGTGTGTGTGTGTGTGTGTAGGCCACTATCATGTATCTTCCTGCATCGCTCTTATTTTTGAGGCAGGGTCTCAATGACCCCAGAGCTCACTGAGTGGCTAGGCCTACCTAGGCCAATCTGTCTCCACAGGGTTCTCAGTGCTGTGATTACAAGTGCACGTTGCCATGCACAACATTTTACGTAAGTACTAAGCATCCAAACTCAGGTCCCATGTGTCTTAGTCACTATTCTATTTCTGTGAAGAGATACCATGACCAAGGCAATGCTTATAAAATAAAACATTTAGTTGGGGCTTGCTTATAGTTTCAGAGGTTTAGTCCATTATCATCATGTCAGAGAGGATGGCAGAGAGCATGGTAGCTCTGGGAAAGGAGTCAACTAGGGTGGGAGAGATAGATGACCCCATTTCTTCCCGTTATGCCCTACCTCCAGAAGAGTTTGATCAGTTTCTAGTAGTTCCTCTGAGTATGAATAAACCCTTAAACATGGGCTGTAGAGATGGCCCCATGGGTTTAGCTCTTGCTATACAACCTAATTAATTAACCACATAACCCTGTGTGCAGTAGGGTACATGCCTTTAATCCCAGCTCTCCTATGTGGAGATGGGAGGCAGAGATGGAAAAATGTGAAGAAGCTTGTGTTCCAGTCAGCAGAAAAATATCAGAAAGATCTTGTAACTCAATGTGGAAGGTGAAGGCCAACTCCTGAAGTTATATTCTGACCTTCATTCCTGTCTACACACACACACACACACACACACACACACACACACACACACAAAAATGTACCTGTGTGCACAAACACATACATATATCACAAATTGTCTAACTTAAAAAATGACCACAACACAAGAGTATTTAGAAGACATTTAACACAAGAGTCATAGCTCATGATCTGATCCCTTTACTTCAAGGGCTAAGACTGCTTCAGGCCATGTTTCTATCCTAGTCAGAAGGAAACTCACCACTGCCTATACAATAGAAATCCAGTAGACACACTCTTCAAAATTACAATGTAAACAATCATTTTCTTATGTTCTACCCCAAAACAGACCATATCTACCAGAAAACACCCGCATAGACCCCCAAGAACTCAAATACATACATAACCACAAACAACATATATTTCTCTAACACAAAAATCAAACACAAACATCAGGGCCATACAGTCAAGTAAACTCTTCAAGAATTCAGTACTGAATAAGCACAAAGAGGATCTCTGAGCTATCAATACACTCAGACACTCTAAATATACACACTCTCCAAAACCATGAATTGATAGCCAAACACTCAGAGAAATATAGAATGCAATATATAATCACCCATGCATGGAAACTTACACCAAGCACCAAAGCAAACATAAACACACACACACACACACACACACACTATATTGACTAATTTCTATACAATAACTTATATACATGCAACTCTCATACACATAGACAAAACATTTTCAGTACCTGGATGAATACTATAGTAACATAGTTTTCAATATTCTTTACCTATAAAACACAAACCTCTGAGCCCATCCTCCAAACATACCCATGAGCACTAGAAACACCATCATTAACCAAGTTGATGTATAAACCAATGTATATTTATACACTGTGATCTGAATGAGAATGTTCCCTACAGGCTCAAATGTTTGAACACTTGGTCCATAGTTGGTGGCGCTGTCTGGTGAGATTTAGGAGGTACAGCCTTGTTGCAGGAAGCATGTCACTGGAGGTGGACTTTGAGAGTTTAGACACTATATGTCATTTCCAGTTCAGTCTCTATGAATTGTGCTTGTGGTTCAAGATGTGATGGCTCAGATTCTTCCTGTTCCTGCTCCATGCCGCCATGCTTCCCTCCCCCCATGATGGACTCTTACCCCCTGCAACTGTAAGTCCAAATAAACTGTTTATTGTATAAGTTGCCTTGGTCATGATGCTTTATAAGTAATTATAAGTGACACAAAAGTAATTAATGCATATAACAAATGACCTCTTTTTCAATGAACAAATATACTGGTCTCATGTACTCACAGATAGATACATACAACCAGTGTAAATGCCCAAGACAGAGATATATCACCCATATAACATTTAACTCACAAATACAAACCATCTGCTGATCCAGAATTATCTCTGTCTGCTAGAAACCACTTCCTACATCATCAACACTAACTCATAACCATATTATAAAACCCAATGCAGCAAACAGTTGCCACACATTTGCCTATGAAATGTACACTCTCACCTATCCATCAGATATACACATCCTTGGTTATCTGCTGTATATACTAATTCTTCCCTACTTACCATGTGTAGAGCATCAGAAAACCTTCATCCAAACTGTCTTGACGTTCTAGTAAACATTCTGTTGTCTAAATATTATCTATACAAAAATCTGGACATAGAAAACAAACATTCACAAGCCATATAAGAAAATATAAACTCCATACTCATGGATTTCTCCACCAACATCAAGCATTAATCATATAACACTACAAATGTGCAAATACATCTGCTCACAAATGTGCAATCTCACCACTTGCATAAATGAGATGATGCACTTTGAATACCCACAAATAAATAAATTCTCCATCTGCCAAATACAGAACCACATGAACCTGACAATACAGGTGTACATATCCATTCTACAAATCCCCTCTCCCCCAAAAAACTGGTCACACACCTGCCTTTGCATGCTAAAAATACAGTAAACAAATCCCATAACCATCCACGGCATTCCAAATATACAAATAACCCTACATTTTCCAAATAATAGTCTCCCTTTTGTATTGCCGCATAAACATGCACAATTTCTTAGCATTGTCCACATGCACTTATTTCTTGCCCAGTGTGAATACATTTCTTCCAGACTCCACCACAAACAAAAATACCTCAACTTTCAAGGGAAAGAAGAAAGAAAATATTCTGAAACTCAAATTACAGATACCTAATCCCAAATCCAAGGTTATCTAACATTGTCTAAATACAATAAGCTCCACACACTATCAAAATCCCCTAATTACAAATATCTAAACAAACACTGCCACCCACATGAGAATACACACATTAGATTCTCACTACTCATAATGCAAAACTACAAATTCATACATTATTCCCAATCTTATGTCCTAAAAATTATACAACAAATTATAATACTCTTGAGTTTCTCCCCCATGAGGTCAGCAAGCACACCACCACATCACACACAAGAATAATCACCACCACAATTCTCATTCCAGAAATTAAAACACTTTTCCACCTTCTCAGTCTGATATCACACACACGTGTGCACGCATGCACACACACACACGATTACACAACAGTCACATACAATTTAAAAATGAAATGGTCTTTGTTGTAAATTTCTTTTACTCATCTGATTTTCACACAATGTTTCTTTTGATTATTGCAACTCTTAAGGTCCAAAAGGAGATACAAGGCTGAATTTTAAAGACCAGTTATTCAATTGTGAAAAGTCACTAACATCAATAGCAATTAATGGAGCTACAAGACTACAACATGAAGGTTGTATTTCTGGCTGATATTTACGCTTATATGTCAAAAGTTTGCCCATTTTTTCAACAACTTGAGAAATTTGTTTGCTCAACTGAATAATGCTTTCCAAAACGTAGGAAGCTTCCTGAGAATGTAGGAGACACAACTGAGTACACTGTTAAAGTTCACACCTCATTTATTAACTCTGCCCATCCACTCCCAACACACACATCATAAGCCAGACAGCCTACAGAATGATGAGAAGAAGCACTGGTCTGGGCACTTGCCAATGCTAGTGATGTAAAAACTCCCAGGCTTCAGGCCAGCCTCGGGAGGGCACTCAGTCATTCAGGGTCACACTGCCTGCAAGATACGAGGAACTAACAGTCAAGGGTCAGCGACAGTGATGACTAAATGCCCAGGAAGTTAGACGCGACTTTCCGTTACCTATTTCTCTGTAACGGACTCTGGACGCCGCCATATTCACCAAACGTTAAGAGGCATGCTCGCTCCAGTATCCTCCATGCTCGCGCCAGCGCGCTCGTGCCCCCTTCCACACTTGTGTCTGAGCGGGCGCACAACGGACGGATGGATGCAGGGAGCAGAGGGAGGCTGGAGGAGCTCGCGCTGGAACTCCAACTGCATGCGCAAACAGGAGCGCTCAGGTGAAGCCTAGAGCTTTGCAGGAGAAGAAAAGAATGCAAGAATGCATGTGGAGCGCGGCCCTCCTCCCGCCCCGCCTCCTCACAGAACCTGGGCAGCCATCCCTCCTTAAAAGCAGGGATTACAGACCTTCCACCTATACATTTAGCATCCTCTCCCTAAGCTGCTGAAGAGGTCTGGCTCCTTCTGCACCCAACGCTTTGGATGGAACTGGACTCCTTTGCACCGTTCAAAGAACAGTATGTCCTCTCCCATACTTTATGAAAGCTCCCACTAGGAACACTTGCAGCCAGAATCAGACCCAGGAGACACTCTTGAGACATGATTTACCTAGACTCAGCCTCTAGGTCCTTTCTAGAACATCCACTGTGTTAGATGTCCTATTTCACAAGGAGAGCTCTGCTAATAAATGTCAATTCAGAAATGTTTCCTGTGAAATTGGTGTCACCCTCCCTTTAATTGAGACTTGATAGTCTGGGTCCCTCTGAACCTCTCCTCCTGTCCCAAACCTCTGCCACCACAGGAGTACTGCTGACTCCTACTGGGAAGGCAGTGCTTGTACCCAGCAGCTTCTGTGGCAGGACTCTGGGTTCCCACTCCATGTCCCTCCCCAACCATTTCCTAACAACCCTTCTTGTCACAAGATGAGGTGCAATATTAACTTAGGAACCAGACAAGCTTTCTCTAAAGGGGTGCTACAGCCATGCCCCCACACAGAAAGGCACCTGTCCCTTCAGTTATGATGCTGTATCATCATCAGAAAATATCACAAGTCAAATGCATGTTTAATTATCAAACCTTGAAGCATTGGACTTAGCATGACCCACCTTATTCATGCTCAGAACAGACACTATCCTATAATGGAGCAAAATCATCTAATGCAAAGTTCTTTGTATGAGAGAGTATAGAATATTTCATGCTTCTGAAAGCCTGCACTTGTTGTCTTCCCAGTTGGTGTCAAAAACTTCCAATATGCAAGATGCAAACAACTTACCACAGTGTAGAACATTTGGGTCTTTTACCCAACATGCAATGTGATGCCATCTCGAGTTTGTGCAATGGTCATACAAATGCAAATATTATTTGTTGTGAATGCCTATGGCTTTAGCATCCTAACATTAACAAACTCCTAAGGTAAATTCTATTAAGTCAGAGATGCAACCAGGAAACATGATTCCAAGGACACCGGCATATAAAAAACCAAGATGGAAACCTACAGCTAGTGAATCCAGGATCATATTGGAGCTAGGAATGAGGTGGATGCATGCACACACAGAAATCAGCATTGGGCAATGGTAAATGGAATCCTGGTTTTGTCAAAATGGACACAGGTTATGGGTTTCTACGCCTGGAAAATCGGGGCCCTGAGCCTCTGCGTCTTGGAGTAGAAGAATGTTTTCTCTCTTCTTGTCCCTCACATTTAACCCTGTTTCTATTGAGGAGCTCAGAAGGGCCAATTTGTTGCATAAGCCTACACATTATTTTTTGTGGTAGAGAACAGATTTTTAATTGTCAAATATCTGTTGCAATAAAAGGACTCAATACTAATGATCCAAAGAGAAGTGATTTCACTTTTGAGTCCTGTGGGCTACTTAAACTGAGTGGCACCTTGACAGGCTGGGAGTCTAGCAAAAGGGGATAGTGACTGGGACTATCGTGCTGCAGGGCGCAGACATCCTAGCCCTCACTGTCTGAACACACGGCATGCACACGGGAGGGAGACCCATGGATCTCCCAAGATCATAATTTCAAATACGTCCCGCTCTGTTGCTTAGACCCTCTATGTTTGTCTGAATATATGCTCTAACTTGTTGAGTAAGTGTAAACATTGTCAGCACGCTCAGGAGCCTACCCTCTGTAGGAGCAATGCGTGACTCGGGATGGAGGAATAAAACAAGGACTACTAGGGATGAAATGAAGGAAAAGGGCCCCAGTGGCCCCAGTGTGCTGTGTGTAGAGGAAGCCATTACACTTTCCCTAGAGGCCAACACCAGGCATGTGCGCTCACCTACAACAAGGGTGCATCATTTGAACTGACCCCAGGTTCTCATGCACCTGCCACAACCCCTCACGGAATGTCCCCAGCCCTGTTCCACTCTCTGCCCCTCCCCCGCTGTAGAATGTTCAATGCCACATTCTGGAGCTGTTTGCTTTCAAACTTTTCAAAGCTGTGGCTGGCTCTCTTGAGCATCTGTCACATAGTGGCGACTCTCGGCGTGATTCGTCTGAGTTTTCTCACCATGGATCCTAGCAGACAGGCATGGTTACTGTCCAAGACTGTGGGGATAACTTCAGAAGGTAAGCCTGGAGTATCAGAGCATGGGATCTGAGTCCCTGCCACTGGCAATTTAAATCTGGTACTAGCAACGACTGACTGGACCCAGGGAGGGGGTAGGAGACAGCTCTGGACTTCTGCAAGGATATCTCACCTTGGACGATGACAAAGCCTCTGGCAGCATCAACAGAGTCCATGGTGGAGCTAAGTTGACACAAGGAAGCACACTTGACCCGGAGATAGAATGACAGGCCTCTTCCCGTGTGGCAGGCCGGTCTCCTAAGCGCAGGTTATAGCTGTGGTGGGATGGTTCACTGTAGTGGCCCAGGGAAGGTTCATGGGGAACAACTGAGCTCTGGGTCATTTCTTCAGGCTGCAGGAACTTGCGCTGTGAAATTATGGATCTCAGGAATTTAAACGGGCCACCCCAGACCTTAGGAGGACAGTGCAGACAGATGGCCAGGCAGGAAACAGCTCATGGGGTCCTCTCTGTAGGGATGGAGGTTACTCTATCAACTGGCAGCCCAGAGTCCCTCACGCCTTCCCACTGAGGGAAGGCTTCTCCATCACCAGGTAGTCTTCAGAAGCAGAGCAGTCAGGAAACGTCAACTAACAAACAAATGGGCGATTGCTCTCCAGTCTGAGACCTACTTGTTATGATAAAGCTTGAGGTGGTCCTTGGCGGATTCCATGGCAGTCGAGGGTGACCGAGGCAGAGGGACAAACATGCCAGGCAGACGGGGCTTTGTGAAAGTTTTATTAGGAAGGAGGGTGGGAGAAAAGAGGTAAAGAGACACAGACACACAGAGACAGAGAGATAGAGAGAAGACAGAAGAGAAGAGGGAGACAGGAAAAGTCCTGTCTGCCCCAGGGGAACAGTGGGAAAGAGAGAGAAAGAGATTGGGAATGAGAGAGCCGAAAGACAGCGGGAAAGAGAGGAGCCGGAAAGAGATTGTAAGCGGGCGGAGGTCTTTCTTTTAAAGGGGTCCTTTGTGCCTGGGCTGACCAGGGCACTGCCTGAGTGCGTTCTGCCAGGTGACAGGGGCAGGCCAGCATAATGCCTTAATCCTTCACACTACTTTTAAAAATATCAGTTTAGAGGTGTTGTCTTGGGACTATGTGTGCAGTTCCCTTAGCCTCTCTTCCCTGACCCAGCTTTCTCTGGGGGAAGGGACCTGGAGCGCTGTTGGTTTGGTCGGGTTCTGAGGTGGTTGGATCCTTTTCCTGAGGCTTTTGACAGAAGCGCTTGTCTTGGAACATGTTCTGTGTTACTGTTAAGCAGAGCTAGGACATGTGTCCTGGCCATCATGTACAGGCCTTTTGGACTTGGCTTTCTTTGAGGGGTGCTACTTAACGATAATAACTTCAAACAACTGCATCCCACCTGGCACCTGGCTCATGACTATACCACCCCTAAAAGCATTCTTTTGTATTGGTGGGAGCTCACAAGTAAAGGACCACATGTGGTTTCCACTTCATGGCCAACTGTGACAATGCCAGTGACTGTGGCAATCCCCAGAAACCCCCTGACAGGCCCTCCACTCACCACTGCTGGGCTCCCAAGGGCAGGGTGCCAGGGAACTGCATGGTTGTCTTACAAGCCAGTGCCGTGCGAACAACTCCCAACCATGGTGGGGTCAGTGACAGTCAGGGCAGTGTGGGGCTGCCAGCATCTTTCCCAGTGCTGCTTCCTGGGGGAGGCATTAGGAGAGGAGCAGCAGCATGGGTAGGACATGATACAGGGTCACCTCCAGGATTCCAGGTTGCTGGCTTGGAGGAGAGCACAGAGATGCTTTTGGTTTGCAGTGCTGGGCTAGAAAGAGAGGGGGTCTGAGAGTGTGGAAGGAACACTCGGAAGGAGATGAGGTCAAAATATTTGAAACCTGCCACCTTTACAGAGGCCCTTTGGGAAACTGACCCTCATTGATGGTGCCTTGCCTCCTGCGAGCGTCATTACTGGGATGGTGGTCCAGACAGTCAAACTGACCCATCTCTAGGGAGAGAGCTAGAACACTGATGCGTTTTCTGCCAAGGATTACCCAAGAGAGTCTCTCAGTGGTGGAAAAGCTGAGGCCTCCTCTCTACAGTAGCAATCAGGGAATGTTGGTGAATGAAGAGGAAGACCCCTGCTGGAACAGTGCTCAGCCAGATGAACCCAGCAGGGAATTCCCTACAGGACATCCGCAACCAGTACAATCTCCTCTTCCCCATGACCCTCCCCCAATTTCTGCTGCCTACCAGGACCAGGGAGTTGCCCTCCTATCCCCCTTTATCTTTCCCCTTTATCTTTCCAGCATCTTCACTGGGACAGAACGTGACCGTCAGCCCCGGTGCCTCCATGTCTACATTTGCTAGTCTGCCTGTTCTCCCACCTGCCCCCCAACCAGCACCCCAGTTATTCTGGGAGCCCCCAGCACCCCTCATGACTGCAGGCATCTCTCCCCGGAACCCTCTAGTGTTATCTGCCTTGCCTGGGATGGCTTTGGTGGCGGAAGATGGAAGTACTACCCTGGGTACAGCTGTACCTCTGAACATTGTGCAAGTTGGGACACCAGGCAGGCCTGTACAGCCCATGCACAATGCCAACATTGTCCTCACTCAGGTGCCCCTCAATTGTAATGTCCCTGTGACCCAAGGTGGGGGTGTGGGGCGCCCTGCTTCACTCTTCATGACAACACCTGCTGCAAACACCTTCATAAACGCTCAGATTGCTTCGGCTGTCCAGCCCCAAGAAGGATTGTGGGTCCTGGGCTCTCACCCTCCCACCACACAGCCAGTTGTCCAGCTGGTTCCTGTCAGGTCCCCAGTGAATTCAGCACCATCTCAAAAAGGAGCAATTGGAGAGAGTGGTCCAGCCAACATCCAAACCAACTCCCCAGAAAACTACTTGTCCAAACCAGACAGTGTCTATGGGAACTTCCGGCGCTGGCAGCATATCAAGACTCTGGTGCAGCGGCACCTGTCCCAGACTCCTGACGTGTCAGCTTTCTCCTGCTTCCTCATGTGAGTGTCACCTGTGCCTCGACGGTCCTACTGGGGCTCCCACATGAGTGTGAGATGAACAAGGAGGGTGCTGAAGGTGACGGAAGCCCTCCAGAGAGTCCCTCTGAGCAACAACAGCGTCACACTGGGGATCCTGGAGTCCCAGAAAGCTAGGGTTTGGATTTAGGCCTTGCACTCCATTTGGTAAATCTTCTCCTTAACGGTTTATCATCTAGCATTGACCTTAGTGTTTAGGGCCCACGGCATGTCACAACTGGGCATGGGGAAGAGTGCTGGACTCCAGAAAGACCTATACATTTGCCCCCACCCCATTGTCTAGGAAATTCCCCTTAGGCTAAAAAGGCTCTAAACCGACACTGGGGAAATTGTTGGTCTCTTTGCTCCATTTTTTGTCCTCAGCTGTGATTTGCACCATTGCCCCAGTCATTAGCCCTAGGTTCCAGATCATTCTGTGCATTTTATCAATCAGCTCAGTCACATGACTAGATAGACTAGAAGACTGAAGCCACAGGCACTGTATTCTCATAGTTCTGGACACTGGAGACCCAGACAAGACCTTGAAGAGACAGTTCTGATGAAGTCTCCATGGCTGTGACACAAGACTAAAAGAAAACTTGGGGGGTCTCTTCTCCCTTCCAAGAGGAGCATTATCCCATCCTGAGAGCCCCACATCATGACCTAAGGCTGGTTACCACCCAAGGCCCATTTCTAATGACTTTCACTTTGATTTTGTCACCCCTGCTTCCATGTTGGGAACCTAAACCCCATGCATCTCCCACACACAGTGATAGAAGGACACTCACATGACAGGCGGGGAAGCACATAGAGGCTCTTTGTGTTGATGTCTGCTGCGCGGTTAGGAGGTCCTAGAAGCTGACTTTATACTGGCTCAAGGCTACAGATGCATCTCGGGATGGGTCTGCTGGGTCCAGAGTGCAAGCCGATTATTGGGTTGAGTGGTTCTAATGAATTACAGTCCAGTGCTTCGGTCCCTGGCCCGGAGGAAGCCCACCATGAATGTGGAGGAGGGCCTGTGGAGGGGTCTGCAGGAATGGCAGTGCACAAGCAACTATGACCGGATGATCTTCTTTGAGATGGCAGAAAAGTGAGTCAGGGGAGTTTTGAAGCAGGGTGTGTGGGGAGCTGTTAAACATGGGTGGGCATGTTGAGTCAGAATTCTGGAGGAGAGTATTTGTTGGGGGTACTACTCAGTTGGAACTTGGTCTAGTGAGTTTGTCACCCACACACTGCCAGGAGGATTGCCTGCACTTGGGCCCCTTGTGGTAATCCATGAGGTCCAGGATGCTGTTCTCACTTCCTGGAGTGCTGGGCTATCTGCCCCATGGTCCCAGCAGTTCTGACCTCATTGGCCATGAGTCTATCCCTGACTTTCTTTTGAAGGTCAAAGTGGGAAAAGTGGCCCATTCCAGCCCTGTAGGGTCGTGCAAAGCAAACATGCTCCACAAGGCTTAAGCCAGCTACCTGGCATTGAGCCACTGCTTTCTTACAGCAGAGACCACTGCATCCCAAGAGGGTGGCCTTGGTTGTACCCTTAAGTACCTGGAGTGGGTGAACAGAAGCACACAGAGAGGAAGGGAGCCTCTTGCACATCTGAGGACATGTCTCTGGTCTTTCTGCCTTTGCTCCATGTGATGCTGTCAGGCACACAAGCCCACAAACAGCTCCCAGAGGGAAGCAGCCACACCTCTCCGCTTCCCTTCTACGTTCTCCTGACATCTTCTGGGCCCCTGTCTCTCAGGTCATTCCAGCTCTCCCAGCCTCAGCTTCAGCATCTCTGGATCTGGTCCAAGATCCCAGATGTCCTCCATCAGTCATACCCGTGGCCATCTTACCAGTCAGAGCTTCTGTGTGGCTCTAGGCCTTAAGGAAGAGTCACATGAAAGCCCTTCTTGGACCACCTCAACTGGTTTGATTCCCACAGATACCAAGGGATATAGTGTACCCCAGAGCTGTGGTTATGTTCCAAGATCAGCACCTTCACGGGACTGTACCAGACCATCCCAAGACCCTGTATACATGGCCGTCTTTAGTAATCTCTTTGCTGGGCTCTGGCCTCCCTCATCCTTAGGTTTACAGAATTTGAGAGTGCAGAAGAGATGGAGAATTCAAGGCTGGAAATGGAGAATTCAAGGCTGGAGATGATGAGAAGTATCCAGTGCCAAGTTCTTACAAGCACAAGGCAAGATCCTCCAAGGCCCCCACCTCCTGAGGTGTTTGAGGAGCCAGGTAGGGCTCACATACTTTTAGGTCTCTATGCAGAGGTCAAATCAGACAAAATGGTTTTTTTGCCCTGCACATGGGCTTCTTCCTTCATGTTAGGGCATTTGCTATGTAGCTTGGGGTCCCTTGAAGTCCTTAGTCTTGAACTGGGTAATCAGTGAGCTGGCCATCATCATTGCTCCTCTCTGCCATTACTCTCTAAGGACCCAAACACCATATGATCAGGACCTGGTCACTGAGTTTGGAGAGTACCAGAAATATTGGTGGCACCAAATGCTCTCCCACATGACTGTCCTTGATAAAGAAACAGTGCACTGGAAAAAAGGGGGCCTAGGATACTTTATTAAACATAGAAATTACGTACAGGGGAAGCTGGGAAGCACTCTGCCCTCTGAAGCACAGCCAGCATCCAAAAGAGAGTCTCTTACTTTCACTTCCTCCTATATATCTCTTGCCCTTCCCATGTCCCTCTGTCCATGCCCCAAACGGGCATGGCCAGCATCTTGGGTACATGAGCTCTCCCCTACAACCCCCCTTTTAGTCTAAATAAAAGATTTAGACTTGATACAAAACTCAAACATATACAACATATATACATAGAAGATGATGAGCCAATTATAATCTATTCATATCCTATCCTAAGTATATCTATCCCATCTAAACCCTAAACTTATCTGAAAGAATTGCCCAAGTCTGAATATCTCCTTCCAATTCCATCCCTAAATAATTGAAGACTAACCCTACCAGATGTAGACATATCAACCCTTTGCAATGTCCCCTCTCACAGATCTTTAGGTCTGGCTTACCCTAGGCCATTGCGGTTCCTCTGTACTACGCTCTGCATGGCATGGCTAGGGTGAAAATGAACCCTATCTATGCATCATCATGCTCTCTATCTCCTAGCATGCAACTCCATGAAGACTGTCCTCAAGACTGACCCTGCCCGCCTCCCAGTACTCAGACACAGGCAAATACGAAAGACCGAGGCACCTGTGGAAATTCCACCCGAAGCTGTGCAGGAGTACATGGATATTATGGACTGGCTGGAGAGGCTTCCACAGTCATTCACAGGGGAGCCCACAGAAAAGGAGGAAGAGGAGAGCAGTGGGCCAGAGCAGGAAGGAGATGACTTGTACTCAGACGCAGGACTCCTGAGCTACATTGATGAGCTGTGCTCCCAGAAACATTTCGTTGAGCAAGTGAGCTGTGCCTGGAACCCTGGTGTGGGCCAGATTCTGAGTTTGGCATCCCAGTCCTTGTAACTGAGCCTGCTCCCTGACCTTCAGGGCTCTCTCTCTCTCTCTCTCTATATATATATATATGTATATATGTCATATATATATATATGTATGTATGTCATATATATGATATATGTCTCTGTCTCCCCCCTCTCGTGTGTGTGTGTGTGTGTGTGTGTGTGTGTGTGTGTGTGTGTGTGTGTGTGTGTTGGTTGTCATCATGACTTGGCAGCAACATAGAACTCTCTGACCCCGGTACTCAAGTCCTTTTCCTTCTGTTTATAGGTGGAGGCCATAATAAATCCCCAGTTTGTGGCAGAGATCCTGTCCTCCAAACCAGAGATGGACATACTGTCTCTAATGAAGGAGCTGGAGCGTGAGGAAGAACTCAGTGTTGAGCAGGTAGATAGGGAAGGGTGAACACCAGGGACAATGAGAAAGAAGCAATGGTAAGCAAGAGGCAGACAGGATATACAGACGGACACTAGACAAGCTGGATGGGGCCGGGAGGATCCCACGTAGAGTAGGGTGCTCAGGGACACCTGCTGGACAGGGGAAAGAGAAGATGCTGCTCATAAGAAACATGTGACCCACAGGAAGTCAAGGCATCCTGCCTGGGGCTTCACCCAAAAGGGGATGCAGGCATGGGCTTGGGGGGAGGTGACATGCACAGCTGCAAGGAACCGGGCATGTCACAGCAGACCCTCAGTCTCCGACACTCAGAGACAGTTGACTATCCCCTTAGCTACCCCCAGATGTTTCACCCCCAGAGCCTTCCAACCCGGGCTGAGTCTTATTATGCCCCTTTCCTCCTGCAGCTGCTGGAGGAGCACTGCCTGGCTTTGAAGAAGAAAGGCTGTAAGAGGGCACCTCTGAACCCCGGCGCCCCCCTTTCCAATTCTTCTGTACCAACTGTCTGCCAAGGTGCAAAGAGAGATGACCATGGTCCCCAAAGAGGGGCCAGTGCGCAGAAGGGTTCCTCACGGGTGCCTTCTTTAGACCATCAGTGTCCTGGAGCAACCAATGCAGAAATATGGGGTCCTAGGCCTACTGTCTTCTCAGGTAGTCAATGTTTACCCTCACTGGGAGACATTGGGTCCACTGTTATTCCCTATGGCAGAGGAACCCATACCCAAAGCCCAGGGTCCAGATGTGCAATGAGCCTCAGAGGACTTTCTGCTATGGAGGAGTTCCAGGAGTCACTGGGCAGAACCATCGAGGACAAAGAGGAGCTCCCCAGCCTCTCCTTCCTCCTGTGGTCTCAGTACAGGCTGGTGCCGTGGAAACTGTCTGGCTACTTGTGCCCCAGTACGGGTCTCTCTGACTCTGCTACTATGCCCAAACCCTTATCTCCAAAGATAAGAGACCTTAGTCCTGATCCATCTTCAATTGACAAGTCAAAGAAGCGAGCTCTCATTGGAGGCTTGACTCCCATGGCCAAGAGGTCCAACTCCGGGCTTGGTCACGGGGTGTTTGAAGGGCCACTCTCAGCCCTGGGGCTCGCTCACCCCTTGCAGGCTCAGAAGAGGAAGTTTGAGTCACTAGGCATCCGGAAGAGGAAGAGGAAGAAGCGGCACTGAGGCACCTGTGTGATGTCCCCTCAATGCAGGCGGAGTTTCGCTCTGCCTCCACCCGGCACCCCCATATCAGAAACGACAAAGAAAAAGCATCGAGCTCCTGCTCACTCAGGGCTGATCCAGCTGGTGCTAAGGATGGTACTAGAAGGCTAGAGGCACTGGGCAATGAAGCCAGGGACGAGGGGTGGCCCAAGGAGTGGGAGGGTATTATCACTTCAGATGTTTGTAAGCTACAGTGAATAAAGGTAGTTTTGTTGAAAATGGTGTCAGGGCTGTGTCTTAGGGCTTCTATTGCTGTGAAGAGACACCATCACCATAGCAACTCTTACAAAGGAAAGCAATTAATTGGCTTGCCTACAATTTGGAGGTTCAGACCGTTATTGTCATGGCAGGACAATGGCAGCATGCAGGCAGACATGGTGTTGGAGAAGGAACTGAGTTTTACATCTTGATCTACAGGCAACAGGAAGGGAACTGTCTCACTGGGTGTGGCAAGAGCGTATAGGAGACCTCAAAGCCCACCTCTACAGTGCCACACTTGCGCCAACAAGGCCACACGTCCTGATAGTGCCCCTCCCTTTGGGGGCCATTTTCTTTCAAACCACCACAGGCTGCTACTTACAGTCTGAGATCTGTACTGCTACATGGAGTGAGGAGATAATGAGGTAAAACCTGGAGATGCTGCGCTCTAGGGTGCATAGGTGGAGGCCCAGGTCTTTCTCTAGATTTACCCTTTGATCCTGGGAGCATGCAGACTGACAGCCCCTGGAATCCTAGTCCTTGCCCTCTCAAGAAGCCTCACTGCTCACAGGGACGACTTGGAACATGTTATTTCTGTGTTCTCAAAAACCTTCACAGCCTGCAGCCCTGTAGGCCTTTACCCAGTTTCTAGAATTAACCTAGCAATTGCATTTTTCTGCATTAACTCAGGGGGCATTTTCTGCTCCCCCAAAGACATGGGTGGCAGATTAGGAGCATGGGGGGAGGGGAGAGGGGGCAGGGAGAAAGAGGAGGGGAGAGGAGGACATGGGGGAGCAGGAAGGTTGAGTTAAGGGAAGAATAGAGGAGAGCAGAATGAGAGATAACATAATAGAGGGAGCCATTATAGGCTTGAGGAGAAATCTTCCACTAGTGACATTTTCAGAGATCTACAAGGATGACACGAACTAACAATCTAAGCAATAGTGGAGAGGCTACCTTAAAAGCCCTTCCACAGAGGCCGGGCTGGACCGATAGCCTCCAAAACAATACAGAGAAACCTTGTCTCGTAAAAAAAAAAAAAAAAAAAAAAAGCCCTTCCACAATAATGAGATTCATGACTATCTTATATGCCATCCTAGAGCCTTCATTCAGTGGCTGATGGAAGCAGAGGCAGACACCCACAGGTAAACACTGAAGTGAACTCCTGGAAACCAGTTGGAGAGTGGGAGGAGTGATGAGCAAACGGTTCCAGATCAGACTCTTGGAACCCACAGAAACAGTTGACCTGAACAAGGGGGAGCTCATGGACCCCAGACAGATGGCTGAGAGGTCAGCATGGGACTTAGCCAGAACCCCCAAATTTGGGTGTCAGTGAGGAGGCCTTGGTAATGTATGGGGCCTCAGGTAGTAAATCCATATTTATCCCTGGCATACAAATGGACTTTGGGAGCTCATTCCACATGGAGGGATGCTCTCTCATCCTGGACACATGAGAGAAGGCCTGGGACAGGAAACTGAGGGCTGGAGTTGAAGCATGGGCTGCTTACTGGCTAGTCCCTCACTGCTAGCTCTGCCTTCCTTTCCTACAACCCACTTTCCCAGAGATGGCACCGCCCACAGTGGTCTGGGCCCTCCCACATCTATCATTAATCAAGACAATGTCCCCAGACTTGCCTATAGGCCAGTCTAATGGAGGCATCTTCCCGGCTCCTCCTCCCAGACCCTGGCTTGCATCAATTAGATACAGCACTAACCAGCACAAGAATGCGCTGGACCACCCCCTACTTTCCATTCTGCAGTTTTGGCTGAGTGCTGATGCTAGTCTTCCTGGGTCCCCGAGTGCTGTCTCAGAATTCACTGTGCATTAGGCATCCATAAACTTCCTACTTCAGTCTCTCTGGGTGCCTCCAGAAAACAGGCCTCTGACATCTGGTGTCATAGATTTAAGACATTCTCTACTGGTTACTCTAAAAGTGCAAAGCAGAGCGACCCATTACCTGTCGCTCCTGTGGTATTCAGAGAACATACAGGGCATCAGTAAGCATTCACAGTCTGCTGCATAGTGCAACGTGTAATCCATAATATGTATAGTCACAAATGGGAAGAACATTCCAAGACTGTTTATAATTTGCAAGCATGAGGGAATTAAAGTGCATGCTTCTAAATAGTACATGAGCTAAAAGATAAACTCGGGAAAATTAGAGCTGATTGAATATAAAAGTCAGATAAATCATTGGGCAAAGGGAAATAAGTGGTGGTTAATGTCTGCCATAGAAAGAAAAACAAATTAAGCTGTTCATGTCGTGAAACCATAAAAATACAAGAAGATAAGCCAGAAAACATAACAAAGAATATAGGAGTAAAAGCAACAAATTTAAAGTTAAAAGATTAAATCAATGGGATAAAAAGTTGGTTTTGAGATAATCAGTAGAATGTATAATCTGTTCATAACAGCTGAATGGTAATGAAGGATGTCATTTAAAAATGCTGCCAGTCATGCAAAGCCATAACTACAGATCCCATATTCATTAAGAATATAATAGAAAATCCCACATCCATATATGTCATATTCATGTGCACATGCCATCTGCACATTCATATTAAGAACTTCCATGCAGGATTGAGGGATGGGTGAGCTTATAAAGTGCTTGTCTACACCCAGTGAACGGGATGCCCAGAAGCTACATGAAAATACCAGTCACGGTGGTACACACTTGTAACTCCACATCTAAAGCAGCAGAGACAGGTGGGACCCTGTACTTGATGACTGGCTCTGGTTCTGACCTGCCATAGGGTGACAGGTCAGACATACTCTTTCACACACACTCTCCTGTCATGCTCTGCCTCCACACAGGCCCCAAGAGTGGATCCCACCATGGGTGGAAACTTCCTCTATACCCCACGATACAAAGCATTCGAAATGGCACTTTGGAGCCTCAGATGGCAAATTTAATAGGTATTAAGTATCTTAAACTATGTTTATTCCCATTTTTGGTGTGGATATATATAATGTATATAATATATATGTATGCAGGAGAGTTTGTGAGCGTACTGATTCCTCTGTGTGTGTGTGTATGAATGTATGTGTATGTTTTGTGTGTGTCTGTGTGTATGTGTGTGTGTGTGTGTGTGTGTGTGTGTGTGTGTGTGTAAACCAGAGATTAGTATCATGCCTCCCTCAATCTTCATCTACCTGGTCTTTTTTTTTTTTTTTTTTTTTTTTTGGTTTTTTTCAAGACAGGGTTTCTCTGTATTGTTTTGGAGGCTATCCTGGAACTCGCTCGGTAGACCAGGCTGGCCTCGAACTCACAGAGATCCACCTGCCTCTGCCTCCCGAGTGCTGGGATTAAAGGTGTGTGCCACCAACGCCCAGCCTACCTGGTCTTTTAACCAGCAGTTTTCACTGGCCCTGGTGTTCACCAATCAGTTTGATTGGCTGACCAGGATGCTCTGGGGATCTGCCTGTCTCCACTCTGTCGTGATCACAAGTTTATAAGGCATATGTGACCATGATTAGCTTCTATGTGAGTAATGGGGGTGAAACCCACGTCCTCACATTTGCTTAACGGGCTTTTTACCTATGGAGGTACCTCCCTGGCTCCCACACTGTATTTTTCATGGAATTGTGTGCAGTCTGAAGTCCCCCTCTTTGATGATTGCCTAGCAGAACTGTGTCCACTGTAACATCTTTTGCCTTGCTGGATTTTCTAATGTCCTGGAAAAACTGAAGATCTGAATACATGGGTGTATGATACAAAACTATGAATTTGTGGGACTTACATGAATGACCACGGGCATTTGAAGATAGTGGAACATTACATCCTCTTGGAGGGGAGCAGGAAAATGGCACATGGCTTTAAAACAGGACGGTACTGGGGTGACTGCAAAAGAAGTATCCCACACAGGGCTTCGTAGGTTTTCAGTGGGTGTAAAGATAGAAATGCCTAATCTTTGAAACAAACAATAAGATCTTAACTACAGAAGGACAAAGAATATTCACCATAACCTCAACGGCAAACAATACAAATGCCCATCACTTGGTGAGTAAGGTAATCACAGTATGGCAGTCACAAAGCAACAGAAAGCAACAGAGCTTCTTCCATGGAGAAGATCACATTCATGCTCCCAAGTGTGTCTGTCTGTCTCCTCCCATTCACCCCTTTCCTTCTCTCGACCTTCCGGCCTAACTCTGTGCTAAAATATCTTTGTAACACAAACTGCTTCATTAAAAAAAACAAGCAAACAAAACGATAGGTGCCAGAGAAAGGAAGAACTTTAAAAAATATGATAGGTGAAAGAAAATGCAAATTTAAAAAGCTATGAAGGAGATCACTGGCTCTCTGTGGTATAGCCTCTTACACTGTGTGAGAATCGATGAGAATGAAAGGTTTCTGAACATGCAACGATCAAAAATTAATTTAACGATCAAAAATTAATTTAAAGTCAAACCCACATAACAAATCTGAAACATACAGGGCACCCCACCTCTGAGTTACAGCACACAACTTCAAATTGGCTCTGATCACACAGCTGTGCACTGTGCCCACACAGTCACACCTAGTAACTCCAGGGAATATTTCCTGAGACCTCCTGGCTCACGCTGGAGACTCTGGAGTGTTAAAAGCTATGGTACTTTAACTATTTTCTGCTCTTACAGGAGATGATGATGTTTTAACCATAAAAAGCAAAGACTTTTAACTTCTTCCTGCCTTCATGCCACGGCATGTGAATACCAGATCTCTGGATTAAGAATTGTATTAGACTGTCTGATTTTAGCAACTGCTGTTTTGAATTGCTCACTTCAGTTTCAAAATTTTTTAAAAGTTATGTGCACTTGGTGTGATATTCTGATAGAAAATAATGTGGGCACATCCTGAGAGGCATACAGCCCCTGGATCTGGAATCCTGATGAGAGAGTGATATTGTTCTAGATTTTGTTCCACTCCCTAACTGAAAAATTTGCAAACAGATGAATTTTGAAGTACACAGCATCTATCAGTTAAATAAAGCTGAAGCAAATAACTGGAACAGATATAACAATCAATGAGATAGAAATAGTAATTAACAATTCCCATCAAAATAAAAGTCCAGGACCATGTCTGAAATAACTTGTGCTTTCTACACAGTATTGTGAGTTGTGGCATTCCTTCAAAATTGGCATCTGTTGTACCACAGTTCAAACACTTCCGATCGAGAGAGAGAGAGAGAGAGAGAGAGAGAGAGAGAGAGAGAGAGAGAGAGAGAGAGAGAGAGAGAGGCCATGTGACAGAGTTCAAGAGGAGGAGTTTTTATTAGGGGAAAGGGATCATAAAAAAGGGGGAGGGGAGGAGGAAAACAGGCCTTGGGAGACAGGAGAAACAGAAGAGGGAAAGAGAGGCAGAGAGAGAGAAGAGTAGACAGAGAGAGGAAGAGAAAGAAAGAGAAATGGAAGGTAGGTGGGGCCCATTTAAAAGGGAACATCATGAATAGACACAGGTGGTGCTCTTAGTGTCTGCAGCTGAGGGCGTATCCTGTTAGAACTCCAAAGGCAGGCCAGTACAAACGCCTAAATACTGACAGAGGAGAAGGAGGGGGGGAGGAGTAGGAGAAGCAAGGATATTGATCTCAGGAAATGAAAATTTACATTCAGTATTACTTTAGCAAATCCCAATAAAATCATTGCCACTGGGTGCAGGGGAAGTGGTCCTAACGTTGGTAAAGGCATAGGACATCAGTCTTTACAAGTTGGCTAGAATCTGTGAACTGGGAAGCAGAGCATACAGTCCTATCAGTGTATTAATGGCCAGGCTCAAAATGCCACCTGCTAACTCATTGCAGAGATCAAGAGGACTGTTTACTCTCACATGTGTGTAAATAAACAATCAATAGGCTGTTATAAATCATACAAAATACAGGACACTGGGCTGCAAACAGATACTACACATGCATATACTTTACAGACAGCACTGGAGGATTCTTAACTCTGAAACCACACACTCAATTAGGCAGCTCTTATTAGTAATCTGTTTGGGTAGAAGCCCCCATAGGTTCCTGAACCACATTTGCACAGGAACTGATTCCCAGCAGCAGATGAAAGCCAACAGGTGCCCAGCCATCACTCCTGCTCCACGCATTCGACTTACCCAGCACAGAAGAAGCTCAGAGTCTTCAAACAGCTTTCAGAAGGAGTCTCTGGGGCTCAGCTGTCCCACCCAGCTCTCATGTGCGGCTGCCCCCAAAGCTGTGCTCTCCCTAGATTCAAATTCTGCTTTCTGGCCATTAGAATGCAGACACATGTGACTGCGGTGGTGACTGAACATAAAAGCAGATACACCATGGGTGCTTCATATGTAATGCAGTGGTAGGAAGCTGAAATAGTAGAGTTGTACATTTCTGAGCCGTCTGGACTCCCTACTGAGACCCTGTTTCAAGTAATGAAAACAAACTGGAAGTCCTGCTGTGTCCATGCATCTTTATGACACCCATTGCGCGGGGTTCAGCAGCTTCTTTGTCAATATCTCGCATTGTATGTTTAGATATTACCAGTTAGAAATGTTTCTCCTACAGGGCAAGTGTTCTCGCTCTCACCTTTACATAAATTATTTTAAGGAAACTACCACAGCATAAACACATTTCTAGATAGGGAATTTCTTCCTCGGCTCTTCCTGGGAAGTTGCTAATAAAAAGAGTCACGCATTTTTCTCCTTAAATTACCTAAAACCATAGGACCTTTGTTGCACATGATTTTATTACACATTAGCTAATAATCTCAACTGAGCCTGTGTTGAGCTGGTCTGACTCCCTCTTACCATTAGAGGCCATCTTGTCACAGATAAAAATAAGTTCACTCCTCTTTTCTAGAAAACTAGAGTTTGCCCATATCTTGACCCGTTTTCTGGAATTTGACATGTTCCATGAAGTATACCCTGACCTCCACCCTGATAAGGTGTTCTGTCAAATAATTTTGAGATGTTCTGCTGAGTTCCTATGTAACCAAAACTCTCTGGAAATCCCCTAACCCTTGAAAACCCCCTAGTCTTGCGATTTTTGAGCTGTATAAGCCCCACTTTCTCCTATGTTCAATGCTGATCTTTCAAATCCTGCATTTAGGGAGAGGCAGTCTCCTGGCCTGCTATACTGTGTTATATAATAAAGCTTACTATAAGTTTGGCTAATCTGGGTGATGGTCTTTTCTCTTGTCAGAGGGATTTGCACCTGATCGGGGAGCCTCTCTGGTCAGCGCCTCCTCACACCGCTTTTCTCCGTTCCAAGTATCTTCAGACACGTCTTTCCTCAGAACAGTGCAATGGCCTCAAAACTCTAATGACTTTTCCCTGCCCATTCAAATCCTTGTTGATCACACATCCACAGGCATTTATGAAAATGCAAATCTCACTTTGCACCCCATTGAAGAATTCAAAATATAACCTGTGAAGTCCAGTCATCCCTCATGGCATTTTTCTGATTTCATCAAAAGGTCAAGTCTAGGGCTGAGGATGCTTTCAACTCAGTGTTATACAGTTCAACACACAGGAATGCATTCACATTGGCATACAAATCAAACTATAACTACATTCTAATTGCAAACTGGCACTCTGTGGTTAGAAATGGTTGCTACAGGATTCAGTCTTTTCTACATGGTTACTAAGCAACATAAAAAATGCATATTTTACTATGCCTTGTTAATACGTTTTGTTTTTCTTTTTTCTTTTCTTTTTGAGGGTGAGGGGAGGAGACAGGATCTCACTATGTAGCCCTGACTGGCCTGGAACTCAAAAGGTCCACCAGCCTGGGCTTCCCTAGTGCTGGGTTCAAAGGTGTGTGCAGCCATGCCCAGCCCTGTTTACTATAGTTTGCCTCAATCACCCCTATCCAGAGACTAAATCACTCTAAGATAAACAAACCTTTATCTGAAAGGTTGCTTGTCTATCTGCTTGCTTGCTTGCTTGGTTAAACCAAATGTGGAACTCCCCCCAAGTATCTTAGTCCTCCATCAGCCTGCCCTACCCAGCCCCTCACAGACTTGCTGCCTAGGCCCAAATTCCTCAGAGGGTAGCTCCAGCCACAGGGCACTGCACATGACCTCCTGACCTGAGGCCTGCAGCACACAAGGTCAGTGGAGATCAGATGTCTAGAGTCCCTCTATTTTACCAGTTGCTCCAGCTGTGCCCAGCCCCAATACAAGTCCCGCCCCCTCACAAGCCCTGCCTCGGGCTCACTATACCTTGTCGGCCAAGGAAGCCCCCAACCCCGGTACCTGCTTTCCCTGGGATTATGAATCTGTTGCGAGTTTCTAGGCTGAGAGGAGCGTGTAAGATATGTGTAAAATAATCAGTGAGAGGATCAATTGACAAAAGCAAGGTTAGGTTTTAAACTACCAAAATGTCCCCACAGCCCAGGCAATGCTTCTCAGTCCCACAAGCAGCCCATGAGAGCTCCTATTGCTTCGTATCTTTCAATGTCTTGTCACTGCTGTGTATTCTGGACGTTGCACACAGGGGGCTACTGTTTCTTACTGTTAACTTCAACTCGTGCTTTCCTGACACACTGTCATCTAAAATATCGTTCCAGCTGTGTGTTTGGTTGGTGTTGAGATCATTGGACCTTTCAAAACTGGTCTGTTTTCCGACTTACATACAGCAACCTGACCAAGTCTGACCTTCATGGCTTATCTTATTTTTTCGGCATCACTCACAGAGCGGAAGTATTTACTTATTTGCAGTGGTGGAGATTGAACCCAAGACCTCTTGAATCCATTCCAACAAGCCGTTGTCACTGAGCTGCACCTGGAGCACAGAAGGTTCCTGCTTCAGTGATGTCTGTCTTGTCGATAATTTGTTCCTGAGTTTTGATTTGGTCTTGTATGTTAATTTGGCTGGAGACTTGGCTCAGCAGTTAAGAGCACTTACTGTTCTGGAAGAGGACTCAGGTTCTATTCCAGCACCCACATGTCGGCTCACAAAGGTCTACAACTCCAGTTCTAGGCAACATGCCACCCTCTCCGGCCTTCATGGACACCAGGCATGTAGTACACAGACATTCGGGAGGAAAGAGTACACATGCATACAAGAAACACACGTTTTTAAAAAATTACCTTACTGTAAATCATGTAGGTCTTTCCCAATATTATGCTCTGCACATTCTTAGTTTGTCATCTTACATTTTAGTTTGTGATCCATTTTGAGTTTATATTTTGTCATGGCATATGACTATAGCTATATTCACTTTTGGTTTGGCTGTGTTCTAAAGGGTTTTGTTTTGTTTACTTATTGAATTCTAACTCTTCCATGAAAATATGTTGAAAAAAGCAAGTTTTCTGTATTTACAGCTTTGTCCAATACTATTTGATTATATGAGTGTTTTTCTAGGCCCCGTGTGCTGTTCCACTCCATTGAAACTATAGATCCATTTGGGAAAAAATGAAATACTGATAATATTGACAAGATTTACCCTTTAATACATGAACATGGGATATTACTTTTCGCTTAGTTGCTCCAAGATTTCCCTTGTATATATTCTTAGATTTGTATGTATTTCTCCCTCCTCCCTTTATTCCACCTCCTCCTCCTCCCCTTGTCTTCTCCTTGGTCCCATATGCCACCTGTAGTTCTACGGGCATCACTGGGGGCTTGGCTGCTGTGGGTTCTGTGGCAGGCAGAGATTGGAACACACCCTTGCCAAGGACATGGAAGCCAGGCCACCAGGACTGGAGTTGAGTGTCTGGACATGCAGGGAGTCTGCATCTTGTTGTGTAGCCCAGGCTAGCTCAAAATTTACAATGTAGCTCATACTGGCCTTGAACCCTCCTGCTCCTGTCCCCAGGTCCTGCCATGCAGGCTTGCCCCAACTACATATGAACAGGGTACTAAGATTTTGTTGAGTTTTGCATTTCTGTTCATAGAGGACACTGTTCTGTTATTTCCTATTCTTGCAGTGTGTGGTCTTGGTATTTGGGTAATGCGGATTTCACAGAATGAGTTAAGATGGATATCTGCTTCTGTACTCTGGAGAGTTTTAGGGAACCGGAAGGGTGGAGGTAATGTATCTCAGTGGTAGAGCCCTTCTCCCCCACCCCCACCCCAGATTCAGACAAGAGTACTGTTGGGCAAAAGGGAATGGTTGCTGGCATTTACCAGTGAGAGGACTTGTGTTTATTTAGTGTCATGCTTGTGTGTACTTGTGCACCGTGCACATGTGGGTCAGCGACAACTTGTGGGAGTCTACTGTCTCCTTCCATAATGTAGACTGTGGTACTAGAACTCAGGTCATCATTTGGTGGCGAGTGCCTTCATCAGCTGAACCATCTTGCCAGCCCTGGTGCTCTTTTATCCACTCAGTGCCTCTGATGTTTATTTACTCAGATTGTGCAAGCTTTATGTGAGCTTCGGTGAGCTGTATCTGCTGCGGAACTGGTCCGTTTCTTCATAGGGTATGTCTGGCATTGTTCATACTTTTCCTTCGTTAGCCTTTTGATGTCTACAAGAAGTGTAGTGATTTTCTCCCTTTCTTTTCTGGAGTAGTTCCCTCATTTTTCCCCCTTAACCTAGCTACAGGCAGTATTAAGCTTCATTTCTCTGTTTTCTAATTTCTGTTCTACTTATCTTGTGTTTTACACTTCTTTTTCCTTGTTAAGATAGGAGATTAGGTGATTGGTTTAGATCGGTTTTTTAGTATATCCCTCTAATGCTGTTTATTTTCCTCTAAGCATTTCATTTGGTGTAGCCCGCAGATTTTTTTTTAGATTTTATTTTCTTTCAGTTTGTATATTTAATATTTCTCAGGCTTCCTCATTAATGCATGTAATACTTGAGTGTTTGGGCTGTGTTTGTTCACTTTTGCGACAGAGTCTCCCATGAAGCCCAGGCCGGCCTAGATCTTGATACATAGCCCAAAGTGTCTTTGCACTTGTGATTCTTGTACATTTGTGCTGGGATTAGAGGCTTGAGACACCCCAGCTGGCTTTGATCTCTGCTGTCCTTCAGTTTGGGGACTTTATGTTCCTGATTCTAGTTTGATTCTGCAGTGACCAGAGAGTACACATCCTACAAATGCCAAACATTTTACAAGCGATTTAGAGTCAAACACCTTAGAGCCCCTCATTTGTGAAGAATGGGCTTCAAACACACACACACACACACACACACACACACACACACACACACACACACACGTCCGGCTCTTTGAAAGAGTTACAGCTCTCATAAGACTTTGAGCCTAACTCATTACTATCTCAAGCCTTGGGTCATTGGGTGTGACAAGTGGTAATTACTTGTTAATCCCACTGGTTGAGAATGAGACCACTATCACAGTTGATTGCCAAATTTGAAGCAAACTTTAATTAAATGCTAGCCAGGTTGATGAGGTTTCTGGCCAGGTTCATCTCTGGGTTTCCAGAAAATGGCCCCGGGTCATGTTTTGCAAGGACTTGAATTCACCATATTTCCCATGAGGTCCAATCAGGGGCAAGCATACATCCTGACATATTTCCTGCCCACATGTGATCAAGCATATCCAGTGCAGATGGCTCAAACAAACAAAGGACAAACAGGGATTTATTCTTAACTACAAACAGAACTCTTAATCTAAAGGTATATTTTTCCTGTTTTGGTATCACACTCGTTGCCAACAAGACTGCACATCTATAAAGTGGATTCTTCCAGGTCATATGTTGTTGGGTCTTATGCTTGGATCTGCTTAGTTGATGCATTACATCATTTGGGAGGTGACTATTGACACAATAGAATAAAATCTAACATCTTTGTTATTCTCTATTCATTGCTCTTGGTATTAGCTCTAACTCTTGGTCTCCACTCTTTCTGCCTTTTGTAGTCTTGATTTGGAATTTTATTTGTCTCCATTTGCTTCCTCATTGTATAGTCTTATCTTTATAGTAATGTTTTTACTTTTTTAGCTAGTGTTTGTAATATACAATGAGATGTCATCCACGTCTACCTTTAAACAAGACTGTTCCACTCCATGAGTACCGTGGCCACCTCACAGTGACAAAATAGTCCTGTTGTGTGGGAATCAAGACTCACTAGACTCAGTACAGGTTAAGTGAAGTTTATTCGGGAAGACTGCACTTACTCAAGAGGTGGGTGACCTCCACAGGTTCCAGCTCCAAGGATCCACCCAGACTGTTCTCTGTGACAAGACTGGAAGCAAGAGAGTATGCCAAATGGGCATGGTCAGTGCTACGGGTGTGGGCAGGGTGGATCTCTCACTACATAACCCTAGTTTCTCCCTCCCACCTTTGTTTTTGTTGTCATCTATCTCACTTATTCAGAGGGCTATGAACCATTGTGTACTCTTACATGCACACTTGTACACAGTTATTACTGTGCCCAAACTGTTAGATTTCCTTCCTTCCTTACTTTTTTTGTGTACATGCTCACATATATGTGTATACATGTACAAACAAGAGGACAACCTTGGGTGCCAACCAGTTGTCCTTCTCCTTATTTTTTGATGTACAGTTGGTCTCTCACTTGGACCCTAGATTTGCTCATTAGGCTAGGCTGGCTGGCTGGCTGGCTATCAAGTCCTAGGATCTACCTGTCTCTGTCTCCCCACCTCTGGGATTACATCCTATGCCAGACTTCTACATGGGTGCTAAGGACCAACCTCAGATGCTCAGGCTTGCATAACAAACACTTCACGGACTGAGAAATCTCCCCAGCTCTGTTAGATAATTTTTTTAATTTAAGTTAGAAATAAGCTTGTTTCACATGTCAATCCCAGCTCCCTCACCCTCCCCTCCTCCCCCACCCTCCCCACCAGACCCCCCAGCTCCCCCACCCAATCTCCACTCCCATCCCCAGGGAGGCTGAAGCCCTCCATGGTGGATCTCCAGAATCTGTCATTTCATCGAGGGCAGGGCCTAGGCCCTCCCCCCAGAGTTAGATGAATTATTAGTCAAAAAATGATTATTTCTTTGCTTTCTTCTTTAATGATCTCCCTTCCTTTATGTAGATTCGGGTTTCTGACCTGCATTCTTTTTCTTTTCCAAGAATTTCATCTAACGTTTCTTTTAAGGTGAGTCACCCAGTAATAAATTTCCACAAGTTTTGCCCATCTGAAAAGTCTCCTTTTTCATGTGTGTATCTGTGTGGGCATGTGCATGAGCGTGGGCTCCCCCTTGGAGGCCAGGAGTCCAGATGCTCTGGGGCGGGGGTTAAGGGAGGAGGCTGTGAGCTGTCTGATACAGGGTCTAGGAACAGACCTCGGGCCCTCTGGGAGAGCAGTAAGTTCTCTTAACCACTGAGACATCTCTCCAGCCCTGGTCCTTCACCTTTGAAGGATAATCTCACAGATTATATCACTCTATCAGTGGTGGGGTTTTCTCTGAATATTTTTTAAGTAGACTTTTTCCTTAATTTTATGGAGTACAGGAGTCAGGGTCTCAAAATGTAACCCTAGCTGACCTAGAACTCACTATGTAGATCAAGCTGACCTTAAACTAGGAGAGGGCAATTGCTGGGGCACCTGGGGAGGGAGGTGGGGGGGGGGGGGGAAACAATCCTCCTCCCTCCGCCTGCCAGGGAAGAGTGGTTTTACGAGTGTTTGACATCATGCCCAGCTTTTTAAATGGATTTTGAGTGTCTTTTATCTTAAAATATTTAATTTTATTAGTTCTAATTATGTGCATGTACAGTGAAGTGGGCGCTTGCCCATTACTGCACAGGCCTCCAAGGCTTTTGCTCAATGTCAATCTCGAACATGTCTGCCAGGAAATCACTTATTACAGCCCAATCAAACAATAGCAACACTGACAGATCCTTAAAGAAGAAAGCAAAGAAATAATCATTTTTTAACTAATAATTCATCTCTTATACGCCATCCTAGAACCTCCATCCAGTGACTGATGGAAGCAGAGGCAGACACCCACAACTAAACACTGAACTGAATTCCTGAAATCCAGTTGCAGACAGGGAGGAGTGATGAGCAAAGGGGTCAAGACTGGGCTGGTGAAACCCACAGAAACAGCTGACTTGAACAAGGGGGAGGTCTTGGACCCCAGATTGATGGCTGAGAGGCCAGCATGGGACTGATCCAGACCCCCTGAATATGGGTGTCACACTGAAGGCGAAAGGACCTTACGATTAGTAAACCAAGCCACCACTCAGGCATAGCTGACCCATATTGACAAGGAGCTTCCCCATCTCTTTTGTTATTACTTATTGGTACAAATCCTTCTGTTGTGCTCCATAGGGGCTGTCAGAGTGGATTTTTCTGCCCACTAATGTGGGCCATGCTTTGACCCTTTACTGTGAACTTATAGCTTGGCTTCCTCTGTGGGGGTTGTTTCCTCAGCAGGGTCAGTTTACTGCATGAGAACTGATGTCATAGGACATCCCCTCCCCACTTTTCATTCTCTGACTCTTAGCAAATGGCCCTTGTTGACTTTGTGAGACAGCTGTTTACTTCCTATCCCGCAGATTCTTCAATTCAGTGTTCTCAACACCAACCTCTAATTATCCGAATTCTTTGAATGAGATCCCCTACACTGAAGGCAGCTACTATGTTTCTTGGTGGAAGTTCTTCCGGGGTGTCAGCTGTTATGCTTCATGTAGATGCTCTTTGTAGTTGCTAATGTTTGGGGAATGATTTGCATTATTCCAAGCCTTGGGGCTGTACCCTTAGCCTCTAACAGTTTACACGTTGTACAGGTTGACCAGATGCTCGTATAAAATGGACCGAGGGTGAAGAATTGTTTCACTTGTTTCGGCAGGTTCAGCAACAGCTTCAAAATTCGGGGGCTCCTTATTTTCTTCAATACATTTAGACCAAATTCTGGTTTCCCTGGTCCTTTGAGACATGAAAACCAAATTGCAAATTTAGCGTCCTCACATTTTATTCAGATGCTTACTGAGTCTGCTCAGTTTAAGCAAGCTATAGCCACAGACCCTCATGCACTCAATCATCAACCTGCTGTTATGCTGCATCATCAATTGCAACTATCAAGAGGACAGACACTGTCCTGTTTGAGGAATTTCTCTCCCTGCTTCTTTTGTTTTTTTATTTAGATTAGAAACAATCTTATTTTACATATCAATCCCAGTTCCCTCTCCCTCCCATTCTCCCATGCCTCCCACCAACCCCCTCAAATCCCCCACTCCCACTCCCTATTCACTCCCCAGGGAGAATGAGGCCTTCCATGAGGGATCATCAAAGTCTATCACATCATTTGGGGTGGGACCTAGGCCATCCCCCATGTATTTAGGCTGAGAGAGTATCCCTCCATGAAGAAATGGGCTCCCAAAATCCATTTGTACACTAGGGATAAATACTGGTTCTGCTGCAAGAGGCCCCATAGACTGCCCAGGCCTCCTGTCACCCAAGTTCAGGAGGCCTAGTTTGGTCCTATGCTGGTTCCCTCGCTGTCTGGCTGGGGTCCATGAGCTCCCACTTGCTCAGGTCAGCGGTTTCTGTGGGTTTCCCCAGCATGGTCTTGACCCCTTTGCTCAACATTCCTCCCTCTCTACAATTGGACTCCAGGCTCTGCCGGCTTCTTGTTACAGTGTTAATACTTGGGGTTCATTACCTAATTGCACCGTGGAAGATGTACACTGCACATGTTCCATCTTTTGGTCGACTCACATATGTTCATGCTAACATTGACACATGTTCTGAGGTCCTCATGGATAGTTCCTTAAGCTGTTAAACACTGTATTGTCCATTCTCTTGCCATATTTTTCTATAGCTGGCCTTCCAAAAATGTTAAAAAACAGTGCTCCTGCATACCCTTCTGATGCCTTTAAGAAATTGGATACCACCTTGGGTATTGCACATTGGGTCCCTAAGTGCCTTATCTGCATGTCCTCTTTGTCTGGCACTCCCAGAACATAAAGAATGTGGCAGCAATGGGGGGTGAAGTTGACAATGCAAATGAAAAATCTGGATCTGGGGGTGACTTGGGGTAAGAAGTGATCCCAGTCTATACAGAAAAGTCAATGTCTGATCAGACAGCAAGTTGATTACCTTACTACTGAAGGGATTCATTTGGCCAAGGAGACAGGGCAGTCTGTTACTTATTTTGGATACTCTGGCATTACATTCTGTTCTACAAGAGAGTAGTGTGGTGGTTCCATAGGCACAGTTACAGATGCTGTGCCTCTGCAGCTGATCACCCCCAACCCTGGCTCACCCAGTCATTTATTTATTTACTAATGATGCACTTTTTGGCAATTCTGATATTTCTTATGTGATACTTTGAACTGCTCTCTTTAACTATACTGGAATATCATCAAGACTTCCTGTTGTTTGTTTGTTGGTGAAGAGTCAATATGGATGTCCCTGTGGTGATATCTTGCTTGTACAAACAAAGCCTGTTTGAAGATCAAAGGATGAAGCGTGCCACTAGCTGATCATAGAGGTCTGGAGGTCTGTACAGACAGACAGGAAGTGAGATGGCTGGGCACAGACAGGAAGTGAGTGGGAAAAAACACTTGTTCGCTGGGATGCCAAGAAGGTAAAGGTGGTTTTGGCCACATCCCTGAGAAAAGGAATGTCATTGGGGACAGAAAGTGAGGGAAAACTACTTTGGTTATACCAGCTGTGACTGGACTGTTGTTGGCTATGATCTTGCAAAGATCCATGGTGAGGAGTTACTGGCGCCTGTCTATGGAGGCACCGCCTGGGGCTGCATTTCTGTGCTGTTGGATGGTTGGAAAGTGGTTGGAGTTCAGCACTGGGACTGATAGGACTTGGAAGTCATTGATCTCCAGAAATGGGCATCGGTGACCTCTTTGACCTCAACTGCGCCTAAGCGATCCATTAAACAAACACACCTAACCTGTAAGCCACTGGCCCCAGGACAGATCCTTCCTGAGATGCTGGAGGCTGCTGTTCATAAGAAACCACATTTTCACTTCCCTAATTGGTTGTCCAGTTGCACCAGATGTGCTTGACCACACACAGGTGAGAAGTACAAGTACCCAGGATGTGTTCTTACCCCCACCTGGACCAAGGGAGAAGCATGTAGCCTTGTGTGTTTGTCTTTATAAGCACCTGGCCAACAATGGGACCCCTGGAATGGACCTGGCCAGTGACCATCATCCTGGCCAGTATTTAATTAAATCTTGCTTCAAATATGGCTCAAAATTATGGCAGTGATCTTATACTCACACCCAGTGGAGTTAATTGTTTTAAATTTTTATTTACTAATTTTTGTTTTGGGTCTGATTTATGCTTATGTTTTCATTTTTACTCATAATATTTTCCATTTATCTTTTTAAAAATATTTGTTATTTCTTATTTTGGTTTCCTTTTCCTTATTCAAAAATGTAGTTTATACTTACTGTGCAGAGTAAGGAAATTCATTGTAACATTTCCATAAATTTAGGCATGCTTATTTTTGAATCATATTCATCTGCTTTTACATTAAGTCCCATCAACTTCTCCGTATTTTGGGGAACTGGTTTGTTACACATAACATGAAGGCCAGTTCCATCTACTTTTCTGAGAATGACAAAGTTTCATTGTTTTGTGGCTAACTATGGGACTCTGGCTTTGACTAAGATGCTATGCTGTTCAGCAATTGTCTATGTGCAATTACCCTAGGACTCCTTCGTGAGCTCACCTTAGCCATGAATATTCCAAAGTAACACTCAGGACTTCAGTTATATCTTTAGAAATGTCACCTCCTTCTCTCCTTAAATCAGTTGTATCTTACTGTCCTAGCCATTCTGGGCAGGGTTTCTGTGATGCTTTGTCATGTATCTTTAGAAATGTTACCTCCTTCTCTAATTTTACTCAGTTGTGTCTTACTGTCCTGGCCATTCTGGGTAGGGTTTCTGTGATGCTTTTTCATGCTGTCATTTCCACTTCTTACTCCAGCTCTGATCTTTGTCATCACTTGTTGGGGGAGGGGGACATGTTCTCTCCAAGTATCATTAAGGTTTTTGTGATTTTTTTTGATATTGGAAATTATAGCTATAAACTTCTCTCTTAGTCTTGTTAGTTTTAAGAAATAATTTATGTGGGGGGAATTTAACACATGCAAACATTGTTTTCCTGTCATATTTACTCCCCCCTCCCCTCCAATTCCTCTTGGATTCACGACCCAAGTCAGTTTCACAACTTCCTGTCCAGCTAGTGCTGCTCATATGTGAGAGTGTGAGGCCACCTACCAAGGGCCACACCCCTAAAGAAAACTGACTCTGCCTCCTCTACCAGTCATCAGCTGTCAGGAGTACCTCAGCGAGGGTTGAGGGTCCCTGTGTACCCTACCCCACCCATGCCGAAATCTTGACTGGCTTCGTCTTGTTCGGGCTTTGCAGGCAACCAGAGCAGCTGTGAGTACAGGGATTCTTGTCATGTTCAGGAGACACAATTTCACTCCAGTTCTCCCTGACCTCTGGCTCTTACAATCTTCCCGCCTCCTCTTCCGCAATGTTCCCTGAGCCTTGAAGGGAGTGGGTGTGATACAGATGTCCCATTTGTAGCCAAACACCCCATCAACCTTGTTCTCTGCACTTGATTAATTCTGAGTCTGGATATTAGCTGCCAACCAGAACACAAAGATGCTTTTTTGGTGAGACCTGAGAGCTGAACTGGGTAGAGAGAGGTATTTAGAAGGCAGTCTGATATTCTATCCACTGAGTAAAGTAACAGTGGGGGTGGCAACTAGTTGGGAGAGGTTTAAGCAGGAAGGAGGAAAGGAAAGACAAGAAAAGGAAGGGTTGGAAGGAAGGATAATACTAAGGATACTTGAACGAGCTATATAGAAAAACTACTATTTTACTCTACAAGGAGGATGATGCTTCTTCCGGAAGCCACAGCTGCCAAATTAAAAGGCCACCCAGTGCCTGGTTTGGTTTGCCTCCTCTCAATTGTTGATCAAGGGGTCCCAGAGGTGCCCCCAAGCAATGCAGGCTTTTACTACAGTTCTTAGTTGCCCAACAAGTTGGTAGTAAGACCCCCATTGCTGAAGACACCCCATACGTTAGCCACAGAACTTGAAGAAACCAAGCTGGAATTGAACTGGAAGCTCACTTCCTGCTGGCTAACTTTCAATGGTGCTGAAGGTGTAATGAGGTTGCCGAAGACGTGTCATAGTCAGCTTCTGCTGTCAACGTGATACAAACCTAGTGTCACCTGGGAAGGGGGGATTTACGCTCAGGAGTGGCCTCAAACAGATTGGGCTCTGGCCATTTCTCAGTTGTTTACTGGTGTAGATGGTACCTACTCCACTATGGATACATGATCCAAGGTCAGGTAGGCCTGGGCTATATAAGAAAGGCAGCTCATTGCAGAGGATATTTGTGTCTAGAGAAGCATGCCCCACCCCCAATTTTTCCTTGGAGATTGCACACAGGCATCAGCCTTCTTTGAGGGAGGTGGAGCTGTGCTTGCCAGATTATACCAAGCTCGGGAAAACACTCAGGAAAACCAGAGACATTAGGACTGGTTCATCCCAAAATACAAAGTAAACCCAAGGCTGAACTTATATATCCCTGAGTTCTAATGTACAGTCCACAAGCCTGTGTGGCTGCCATTTGTTTCTATCAGAATTGAGTTCTTGAGTTTCTTCCTTTTGCTGCAGGCCTTTGAAGGGTTTGGAACTACCAGGAAAGTTCTTATTGCTACTTGTCCCTAAATCCTGCCATGTCTATTACAAACAGCTCTCAAGGTGAAGACAGCAGCTCTGCAGCCCCCAGATCATTCCAGTACCAGTTTCCAGGGCTACCACAGGGATATGTATGTGGTAATGGCAGGAGGGATAACTGTGCCCTGACTTGTGCTGTGTCTTTAGCCATATGGTCTGAAGGAGACAAGCTTTTCAGGGGTAAGAGGCTGGTGTACTGGCCTGTGCTTTTGCCTGTCCTGAAGCTTGTGGTCACCTGTGAGACCTGTGACAGACTCCAAATCAATTTTTCTTATAAACAGGAATCTAGAGCAACAAATGAGAATCAAAGCCCTAGTGTACTTTAGAACAGGCCATGCATGACTGTGTGCGTGTCCTAGTGTACTTTAGAACAGGCCATGCATGACTGTGTGCGTGTCCTAGTGTACTTTAGAACAGGCCATGCATGACTGTGTGCGTGTCCTAGTGTACTTTCGAACAGGCCATGCATGCCTGTGTGCGTGTCCTAGTGTACTTTAGAACAGGCCATGCATGACTGTGTGCGTGTTCTTCCAACTCAGGAGGTTTTTGAACTGGAATTTTGTCTGTCTTGTTTTTAATGATTTCTAAATCCACAAGAGTATTGAGCATGGAGGAACCAGGACTCCCTAACATTTCTCTTGTACCAGCCTGGGATTAGATGCCATTCAGGCAATAGTACTGTGTTTTCAGAACACTTGGACACACTGCAACCTCAGTATCAGGTTTGAAGTTAGTCTGAAAAGGTTTTCAAGGCAATGTTCATATTGTTAGAAGCACATGACTTTCTGATGTTTATAAAATCCAGAGGCCCCAAGAGACAAAAAGCACTGATGATGTGACTTGAGAGCGAACACAAAGCCAGCTTGCTCTCCAAATGTGAAAAGCACGAAGGAACTGGTTCTCAGCAGCTATGGAAGAAAAGCAGTTCATTTTGTTCCTAGGAGCAAGTCAGTAAGCAGTATCTCTCCGTGGTCTCTGCTTCAGTTTCTGCTCTAAGCCTTAGCCTCCCTTGATAATAGACTATGATCCATGAGATGAAATAAACCCTTCCCTCCTGTAAGGAATGGAAGTTGCTTTTGGTCTGTTTTATCACAGCAAGAGAAGCAAACCAGAACAGGAAGAAAGTCATAAAAAGTGTTAGCCAGCTATGAACCCTATAAGCTACAATAGTGACCAAGCTGACAATACAGGACGATGGATATAGTAGTGGTATACATATTAGGGGGATAACCAGCCCCTTTCTTTCTTATTAGATTCCAGGCCTGTTACACAGGAATAAATTCACTGCATATTGGGTTAAGAACCTGAGGCTAGGGAGCTTATAAATCCTAGAGGGGAACCTACCACTACTGATTTTTCAGAAATGTAGCATTGTGTAGTGGTGTCACTCCCCAGAAGTTAAGGTGGTAGCAATGGAATATGACCTAATGTCTAGCACCTCTAACGAAGACATTATCACAAAGCATTGCAGTATTTTAATGACCCTTGACTGTGGCACCTTTGCAGAGATGCAGCTGGCCATGCCCCACCTGCATAGATATTCAAGTAACTGTGAAAATCTGCGCTCAGTAAGAGCCAAAACAATGTCCCCAACATTACTGAGGAAGACCATATAAAACTGTTAGATCACCCAAACATCATCAAACTTTTCCACAGAACTGATACATCATCAAACATGTCTGTCATCATGGAACATGTGGCAGGAAGAGCTCTAGATGCCTCATCGAGGCATTGGGCTGTGCACATGAGGGGGAGACAGTTTCCATTTTCTGGAAAATGGTGCTGGCAGCTCACTACCTCCACCAAAGCAAAAAAAGCACACAAAAACATTTAACTGAAGAGCATCCTTAGAGATGAGTAGAGACATGCCAAACTCTGTGATTTCAGGCTGGCTACAAAAGTAATCCCAGGACAGGAGCTGAGGTGGCCTGTGGTACCCTTTACTATATAACCTTAGAGGTATTAGTGGGCAGATACTATGACAGACTTGCCAGTGACATGTAGAGCCGTGGCAGAGTGCTTTATGCAATGATAACAGGATGCACAGGATGCTTTCTGTGCTAAACACCAATCTTTTGAGGGTGCTCCAGATGATCATGACCACAGAGTGATACCCCTTAACCTCTTAAAAAAAGGAAATCACTATGTGCATACTCAGTGTCAACCCTGGATACCAGATGACTATAGACCAGCTCACAGCGCACCCATGGCTGTTTCACAGTGAAGAATGTTCATCACCCTACTCTAGAGAAATAGCCCCATAAATCTCAATCTCCAGGATTGCAGAGGCCATGTTCACCATGGGATACCACTTCCATGAACTTGTGTAGTCTTTCAAAACAGGGAGTGTTTAATGAGGCCACAGCAACATACATCATATTAAGTTACTAAGTTCTGGGGAGAGCTGTCAGCAGACAGTGAAGCCTATACAGTACTGTTTTGACGAAAGCCTTGTGGGTCTTCTCACTGTACCTCTCCCTCAAAATGAGGAGCAGAAATGAACTTGACTTTTCCACCTCTACATGGATTGGGAAGTGACAGCTGCTGGATGAAGGCTGCCACAGCATGCCTTCTGTGTGCTGCTGCCTGTAGATGACCTGCCCTAGCACACCATTCTCACAGTATGGCGCTACGGGTGCCAACTTAGGCAGCCGCATTTTGGCAACATTGTGATCAGCATGATATCTATGATGCTTCACCTGAAACCCCATCCTCCCTGGAGTCACCCCCACCATGTGACAACCACATAGTCAAATGAAAATAATATGGGCGTATCCTACTAGGACATCACCAGGAGTCAAACCCATGGTGCACCCACAACTTCGAAGACCAACAAATGCAAGAAGCAGGTGAGGAGTGAGAGGTTCAGGCGTTACTCTGGCCTGCCCTGTTACCTGGCAAGATGCACTCAGGCAACACTCTGGCCAGCCCAGAGTTCCATGAGAACCACACAGGTGCAAAGGACCCCTTTAAAGGACTGACCCCTGCCCACTTACACTCTTTTACTCTCGTCTTCCTCTCTATCTCATCCCCCCCCCCCAGCTCTGTGTGGGTTGGTTACCTCTCATTTCCCTCCCTGTCCACCAATAAACTCCACGTGGGATCATTGAGTCACGGTTTGTGTCTCGTTACTGCGTTAGACATTTTAACAACATTGGTTCCCTAACCGGGAACCTAGACATTTTAACAAGGAGTAAAACTGTTAATACCCTGAGAACACTATGTTGCTGCCTGTCAGCTCCAAGAAGGAGCCAGAAATCCCAAAGTTAAACAGCTACAATGAAGGGAGAGGATAGTGGAGTACCACAGGAAACTTTGTAGGCATAGCTGTCAGGATGGCTGCATTTCTGCACTTTGTCTTTGCTTCTTGGATGCCCCTTTCAAATGAAAAATCCTAATTTGTTATAGGTAATGCAACTTGATATCTGTCACCTTCGAAGAACCAACCCTGCAGCACCACCCTTATGTGGGAACAAGGGAAAGCTGAGCTAGAAGCAGACAGCAGGAGATGCAACCAGAGGCTGGAGAGGGAGGGGGCGATGCTGGCAAAGGACCACAAGGGTCTGAAGGGAGGAGTCAGGAGGAGAGCTATGATTCAGTTGACCTAGCTCAGTGATAGGTCCTGAATGTGTCAAAGATCACTAACAGAGACCCTGTTAGGTCTCTGTTTTGAAGTGGGGAAGGGGAAAAGACCCAGTGGATGTCCACTTCATAGAGGGGGACACTAGACAGACTCGCATATGCTGAGAGGGACAGAACAAGTTTGGTCAGGGCGCCGTGTAACTTCTGAGTCAGGTCTTTTAGCCGCATTTCCTTGTGTGGTTGCAGGATGGGTCTGTGTGGAAGCCCACTTTCAGTGTCTACACCACATCTCTGCTGCACAAGTGCAAGAGAGGCTGAGTGTTGGAGGGCAGAGAGCACGAGCACAAGGACTCTGGTGTACAACCACTTCTGGCCAGATGCTGCCAGAACGACACCAGGGCCAACTGCGCCAAGCACACCCTTTAATAAGACGGAGGCCCCTGAGCAGGTCCTTCTGGTGTCTACTCAGGGGAGGTCACAAAGGAAGGAGATAAGAGCTGTACCTACTCCGTTTAGATTCTGAAAACCAGCAAAAATGAACTTTCTGTTCTCTGCAGGGACTATAGGCCTTAGCCTGAGGAATGTGGGGGTTTGAGCGAGATTGTCAGTTTGCCTGGAATGTCCTTACTCTTTGTAGCTGCCTATCTACATCTTGTACCATGTAGTCAAGGGTTCCTTGACCTGGAGACCTAGAGAGCCATCTTGACCTTCTCACTGAAGAAGCTAATGTGTAACTTTCTGGGGCTCTAGAACTTACTCCAGGGGCCTAGCAGGGACCTATGGTTTCCCACTAGGCCTTCTGTGATCTGGGGGCTCAAAGAAGACATCCCTTAAGGAGTTACCACTTTTGGCGAGGCTGGATGCTGATTGAACACTACTCCTCTTGGCCCTGTTTGTTTTTCCGCAGTGTAAAAAAAAGGTCACCCAGGCCTCTTCTCCCTCAGAAATGTTCCAGAAAACCTTTCTGAGCAGATGAAGACAATGTCCCAGAAGAGCCAGGAGAAGGGGATGTATGGGATGTATGATGCTCACTATGTGAAGAGGTTCAAGTATCCCTGCAACCTGTCCCAGGTTACTGTGAAGGTGAAAATGAGGAACTTGAGATCCTCCAAGTGGGCCAGCCCTTTCTTGTTTGCTCTGAAGGAGCCACAGCCAGGTTAGGTTGCAGCTGGGATCTGATTCTGAACATATGTAAAGATCGAGGTTGCTGCTGCTGCTGCCGCTGCTGCTGTAGCTACTCTGGTAGCTTACAAGAGCCCTGGATTAAACACCAAGGGCTCTCATATTGGTGACTGCAAAGCCAAAATAAGCATAGTTGAGACATAAAGAGAGGAGAAAGAATGACTAGCTGCAGTGTGCAAGAAGAACACGGTGACATCTCAAAAGTAATGACCCTCTCAAAGAAAGCAAGGGGACTCTATTCAGGGAGCTTGAGACATATTCTAGACATATTCTAGATGAGTAGGTCCCCTCCTGATTGTGATCTGTAAAGGAGGACATGATATTGCTAAGCATGCTCAGTAAAGATGTCCACAACACTTCTGAGCATGCTCAGTAAAGGAGTTCACTACCTGCCTAAGCATGTTCAGTGAAGGAATACATTATAGTCCTGAGCTTGCTCAGTTTTAGGTCACAAAGTTCATGTTAAGTGATGGACATAAATGCCTGTGGGCATGGACAATTTGCACTGTAATACTGAAACTGAAAGTAACAGAAGGGACACTTTGAAGGTGCCTTGATACAGGAGTTTGCCCTGGAAGGGACCTGTCTCACTTCATGCCTGACAGTATCCCAGTGGACAATGGGGTCATGTTGCCTTCTCTAGGGCACAAGGCTCCCAGGAACCTGTTTGGGCATGAGCAGTCACTTCTACTAGATTTCATATTCAAAAACTACTAGTGAGCTATAGCTACATCACTCACCAGATGGGCAGTCCACATGAATTTACCTCATGCCAGAAAGCACCGTATTAATATACAATGACATAGTTTATGTCCCTTATGGCTTCCACATCTCCATTCCTTGAAATGTGTCTTCAAGGGATTTAAGCATGGACCCCACCCCCAGCTTTTTTGCAATGGCTTCCCCATGCCTTTGTTCTTACCCTGTGAGAGGAGGATCTGATGATAATAGACTTGCCCGGACACAGCCATGAGGCTCAAGACAGAGTTCTCATCTTCAGTGATAGGCCATTGTGCTGCTAAATCGTGAGAGCACACCCTTCCTTCAGTGTGAGGCTTCTTTCTCTGCAAGGACCAACTTCCACACCTGGAGAGGACAGAGGTGTCCAAGTGCTACTAACTGTCCTCTGTGTTCTCCAGGCTCCTTCCTGCTGTGGCAGGATACTGTGTCCTTGTTGGCTCTGCCTGACAGGCTTCCAGCTTCTCCCTGGCAGCTGCATGCTTCTGAACTAAAATAAAAACAAATAACAGTAATCAATAGAAATGCTATATGCTAGGTTCATGGCAAATTTAGGGCGTAAGACACCCAGCAAGCTTCTCTTATAATAACAGCTCCCAAATGCTGAGCAAACCTTTTACTGGCTTGCAAAAAGAAAATGAATAAAAACTATTAGAGTAGAAATGTGTCTTTGAGTTACCTTTTCTGTTCCATGTGCCTTTCCAGAATTCCTATGAAATGGCTAGAGGTTGGGCATGTTGACTCATTCCACAGACCTGTGTGCTAGGTGTGGTACCATGTGGATCCTAGACAGACTACTGCAGTAGTCAAGATGCTGTCCTGTTCTCAGAGCTGAAGTACAGTGGATGAGAGACCAGAAAAGGGTGGGGGAGCTACTCAGAGACAGGGCACACACTGAGCATGCTCAGTCCCAAGGCCCCAGCAGAGTCTAGAGGAGTGTCCTGCGGTGGCGAATGAGGAGCTGCAGAGTCCAGAGACTCTTCAGAAGATTGTTCTGTTGCCTCTGCTTTGGTGTTGGTGATTGAATGCAAAGCCTGAGTGCACATTTTGCCCTTGAACAGACCCCTGGTCCATAGTCTTTTGTTTGAGGTTTGTTTGGAGATAGTCTGTCCAAACTGGTCTTGAATTCCAAGATTCAAGCAATCATCCTACCATGAAGCTGGGACCACACACAAACGACAACTCCCAGTGAGAACTCCTCTTTTTAACAGAAAATTCACCAGCCTCAATGAATTCTTGAAATAGTTTGTCTATTTAATTTCTGTTTTTTCCTTTTTTTTTCAACACTGGGAATCAAAGCTGGGCCTCACACAGTTGAGAAATGTGCTCTCTCATGAACCTACACACCCAGCTGACCCTATGCCAATGTGAGACTTAGTAACAGATCAAAGCAGAGAAGCATGCTGGGTAGGGAGTGTTCTATCTCTGAACTGCTTGGGTTGGGAAAGACTTTTAAGCCCCCAAAACTTCTCACAGCCTAGCCCCCAAGGCTGGACATGGGATGGAAGGAAGCAGTCTGAATACCATGGAAACAGAGAACTGAGTCATATTACAGTCCATCCTTCCCTAGAACAAAGGCACACTGCCTGAAGCAATGTGAGATGATTCAGTCCCTGCCAGACCAGCTCATGAGAGCATTATCACAGGCTGAGGTCCCTGTAACTATTGGGAACTAGATGACAAGGAAGGGACAGGCATTGCTGATGGAATGAGGAATGAGAAAGGCAGTGTCTGATGCCCAGTCACCAGGCCAAATAAGACTGGGCTTGCTGGAGAGTAAAGAGAGGCTGATGCACTACTGGGCTCTCAGAACCAGGCTGGAGCTTTGGTGGCTCTGCTGAGCCCCATGGTGGGAAGTGACATTTGCATGGTAGGAGAAGTCCTGAGAAGATCAATGACTCCACTAGGTATGGAAATGGGGTTTGAGAAGTGCAAAAAGCAGCAAAGAAGGGAGGCAAGGAGGACAGACGGGTCTGTCCAGGTCACTCAGAGCCAAATGTGGCAAGAGCTATGTCAAGTGGTTCCTAAGGAACCTTCCACGGTGTGGAGTGCTGTGCCAGTGAGCATCTGGCTTTGAAGACTGAGCAGCAGTTCACTACACTGAGGCAATGAACTTGAACCTTGGCAGAGAGGCAGCAGTGTTGGACTCTGCTGGCCCCTGATACCTTATAAAGGTAGCTCTTAAAGTTTATTCTAAAAGCAGCCACAGATTGTTGGTACTTGTGAATGGAGCTTCCTATGTCACCAGGGAAGAGAGGAATGGGAAAGAATAAGAAAGGAAAAGCCTGGTTGTCAAAATGAAGGCTTTTAAGGCCAAGTTTGGGTGGAGGTTCCTGGTAATTAGAAGATCAATTTAGAATGGGAAAAGTCCCATCATTTATTTTCCCTCATGTAGCCTTGAACTCACTATGTAACCAAGGACAGCCTTGAACTCCTGATCCTCCTACCTCCATCACCCAAGTGCCAGAATGTGGTACCTGTCACTATACCAGTCTCCAAGAATTGGAGACTTCCTTAAGCTACTAATCACCACTGTATCCCCAGACCCATTATGATCAATCCCACAACTACAATGACAGAAACATGCTCTTCTTTATAAGACCTCTGCTGGCCTCAAAACTGTGTCAAGTAGTTCCTAAGGAAGCAGTCAGCAGAATGTCAGTGCTGTGCTAGTGATATTCTGGAGGCTTTGAGTGAGAGGGCAAGCAAGGCTGGTCTCAGATTGTACATATTGAACACATCTTCAAAAACTCATGATGAGGGGCCTATTGTCTCTCAGTATGGGGTCCGGGTGGGTGTGCCACCAACCCAGGAAGCCACAAGAACTCTCACACACTCCTGCAATTCCCAAATGCACTTCAATTCATCCAGACTACCCAGGATCCAGGTCTCAACAGGGTCCCAATAGTTAAGGGTGATAAAAGTTGAAATTTGGGGTCACTCATACCTTCTTGGATTTCAAGTATCAAAACCCTAATACAGCGCAGTCAAAAGTCTGAAAAAGGAGGTTGTGACACACACTATGGTGGACCTCGAGAACACTGTAGTAAGTGAAACCAGCCAGGCACAAAAGGACAAATATAGTATGATTACACTTATATGAAGTCCCTGGAGTTGCCAGAGTCACACAGACAGGGACAAACAGGGAATGATGAGGTTTGTTCTCTAGCAGCCACATGCATGTGACCACATGTGAATATTCACACACACACACACACACACACACACACACACACACACACACACACGCACAATATTTTATCAAAAAGAAAGATGTTGGAAATACCAGGAAGTGTCTTCCTCCAGTATGTCTTCCCCCAGTAGTGTGGAACAGTCAGGCTCTGTCATTTTCCCAGAGAGGACTCTGGCCCTGTCCTTAGCCTGCGTGCATGTTGTGAGGACAGTGGTGGCCCCAGGTTACAGCATGAGAGACTCTGGAAAGCCAGGGAAGGACAATGACTTCCTCATAGCCCAGTGGCTGACAAGGCCATCTAGCCATGTCATATGAACAGAAAACAGAAACAAACCTTCACACTAAGCAACCACAAAAGCCATCCAGTTGCTAAGTTCACACTTTGGAAGAAATCCACAAACTTGAAGGAAAAGTCAAACTGCCATTCCCTGGGTTTACAGACTTCCTCTGCCAATCAAACTATGATGTGACCACATTGTGCTCCTGACTTCTCACAATAAGAAAACATCCAGCTTCTCTCTTGCAAGGGTCAAGATGATGCAAAGACGATGAGACTCCATAGCACTGAGTCCAAAGCTAACACAGTCAGGTCTGTGTGTTCTGGGATTCAACCAGCTCAGCTTCAAAATGGAGGAGGTAACACTGGGTCCTATGAGCGCAGTACAACTCGACCCATAACAGTCGAATCTGTACTAAACACACACGGACCACTGTCCTTATTGTTATCCCCTAATGAATACAGTTGTGGTGGTTAACAGGACCTAGGTTCACCTAAGAGACACACCTCAGGTCCTATATGCAGTGGATGCTCTCGATTAGGTTAACTGATGTGAAAAGACTGCCCTGCCTGTGGGAGTCCCAGACTATACAAAAATGCAAGTGAGCTGAGCACCAGGTCCATCTCTCTGCTTCCTGACTGCCACTGCAATGTGACTAGCCACCTCCTGCTCTTACTGCCGTGCCTGCCCTGCCATGGTGGACTGTAACCTCAACTAAACAAATACTTCTGTCTTATGGTTCCTACTGCTGTGACACCATGATCATAGCAACTCTTATAAAGGAAAACATTTAACTGGGGCTGACTTACAATTTCAGAGGTTTAGTCCATTATCGACACGGTGGGACATGGCAGCAGGCAGGCAGATACGATGCTAAAGAAGGAGCTGAGAGTTCTACATCTGGATCTGAAGGCAGCAGGAAGTGAATTGAGACACTGTGCATATTTTGGACACAGGAGACCTCAAAGCCCACTCCCACAGTGGCACACTTCCTCCAGCAAGGCCACACCTACTCCAACAAAGTCATACCTCCGAATAGTTCCACTCCCCCTCTGAGTTTTCCAGGACCAGTTACATTCAAACCACCGCACCTTCCTTCCTTGAGTTGATTTTGTCAGTATTTGGTCACAGCAACCAGAAAAGTAACTGATCAAACAGAGCAACTATGTATTAACATTCACATTGTGTTAGATACTGTGAGTGTTAAGCTGAACTGTTTGATCTAGAGATGACCTAAGGGATTGGATTTTCCTACATAGTGAACTACAATCTGATGAAAAAAAACAAAACAAAACCCTAATGTAGCAAAAAGTAGTGGAGTCTCAACCATTCCCAAACAGCCAACTAGTCCATATTCAAATGAGAAATACAGGAACTATAAGGAATGACACTGTCTCTTTACCTTACTTTCTGTGCCATAAATACAGCCCACCCATGTGGTGGGCAATACAAGTGGATCCATTTTTGGTCTATGATGCTATAGAATTCTGCACAAAGTGACAACACTGAAGAGGGGCCTCAGTGGCTAAGAGTGCTGGCTATTCTTCCAAAGAACCTGGGTTTGATTCCCAGCACCTACATGGAGGCTCACAACCATCTACAACTGCAGTTCCAGAGGATCTGATGCTCTCTTCTGGTCCTCACTGGTACCAGGCATTCCGTTGGTTCATGAACATACATGCAGATAAAACACTCATACATAAAATATAACTAAATTTTGAAAAGTGTGCAAAGTAAAGCTGGGTGTTGGCTCCATGGTAGAACACTTGCCTAGGATACAAAAGGCCCTGGGTTCAATCTTAGCTATGAAAAAAATCTACAGAAATGTATGTTTTAATGTTGACTTTTAGAATGAAAAACTGGAGAAGGAGTTAAAGCATACAATACAGGTGCATATGTATAGTTGAGCACGAACATACAGCATTTTGTACAGGGAGTTAGACCTGTGTCTAAAGCACTTTGGCATGCATAGGGAGAGGTGGCTAACATGCAGAACTAAATCTCTTTGAGCACTGAAAGGAGACAGCACACACCCAGAGTATGGCTGTAAAATGAGCAACTATAGAAATTAAAATGGAAAACAGAATGTGGTCAAAGTCCAGAGTATGGCTGTAAAATGAGCAACTATAGAAATTAAAATGGAAAACAGAATGTGGTCAAAGTCCAGAGTATGGCTGTAAAATGAGCAACTATAGAAATTAAAATGGAAAACAGAATGTGGTCAAAGTCCAGAGTATGGCTGTAAAATGAGCAACTATAGAAATTAAAATGGAAAACAGAATGTGGTCAAAGTCCAGAGTATGGCTGTAAAATGAGCAACTATAGAAATTAAAATGGAAAACAGAATGTGGTCAAAGTCCAGAGTATGGCTGTAAAATGAGCAACTATAGAAATTAAAATGGAAAACAGAATGTGGTCAAAGTCCAGAGTATAGCTGTAAAATGAGCAACTATAGAAATTAAAATGGAAAACAGAATGTGGTCAAAGTCCAGAGTATGGCTGTAAAATGAGCAACTATAGAAATTAAAATGGAAAACAGAATGTGGTCAAAGTCCAGAGTATGGCTGTAAAATGAGCAACTATAGAAATTAAAATGGAAAACAGAGTGTGGTCAAAGTCCAGAGTATGGCTGTAAAATGAGCAACTATAGAAATTAAAATGGAAAACAGAATGTGGTCAAAGTCCAGAGTATGGCTGTAAAATGAGCAACTATAGAAATTAAAATGGAAAACAGAATGTGGTCAAAGTCCAGAGTATGGCTGTAAAATGAGCAACTATAGAAATTAAAATGGAAAACAGAATGTGGTCAAAGTCCAGAGTATGGCTGTAAAATGAGCAACTATAGAGATTAAAATGGGAAACAGAATGTGGTCAAAGTCCAGAGTATGGCTGTAAAATGAGCAACTATAGAAATTAAAATGGAAAACAGAATGTGGTCAAAGTCCAGAGTATGGCTGTAAAATGAGCAACTATAGAAATTAAAATGGAAAACAGAATGTGGTCAAAGTCCAGAGTATGGCTGTAAAATGAGCAACTATAGAGATTAAAATGGGAAACAGAGTGTGGTCAAAGTCCAGAGTATGGCTGTAAAATGAGCAACTATAGAAATTAAAATGGAAAACAGAGTGTGGTCAAAGTCCAGGCTTTCTGTGTGTCACTGGCTTTATTAAACTATCCAGTGGAGCCCTTTCTGCAGAACACCCCTGCTCTCTCTCTCCCTCTCAGAAGACGAGGCACAGAAAATCAGGAACTGTATCAAAGGCAGGATTGGCAGGTGCAGGCAGCTTGGTTCTGGAGAACTGTGAGGGTCTGCTTACACTAAGGGTTTAAGAGAAAGTTCAAGAACAAACAACAGCATGGACCACCCTCTCCATGATAAATGATCTGCAGTTCATGGCCTCTGACCAAGAGTGTATGAGGCCACTTTCCTCTGATGAGAAATCATTATAGAGCTCTACAGCGTCTCTCATAGCAAAGAAACTGCAGGCATTTCCATTTGGCACATGGTTTTAAAAGCAAACTTTTAGGGCAATTTCAGACATCATCTGCTAGTTAGCAAGGGGTCTTCTTGCTGAGGAATGGAAAGCACCTAGATCTATGAGCCTTCAAGAGGCAGACAGTCTTCCAGGAAGATTCCCCACAAGCAAAAACCATAATAGGATGTGAAGAAGTCCAGGCCTGTGCACTGCCCGGCAGCCCCCAGGCCGCTCTTCTCTGCTTATTCCAGGGCATCCCACCTGGAGCAGGCAGATGTCTGGAGACAAAGATGCTTCCAAACCCAGGGATATCTGCTTCAGAAGAGGCTTCTCTAGCGATGGCTGAGTAAGGCATCAAGCACGTCTTTGTGGGCCAGGGTTATCTCACTCATGAAGATTTTTTTCTAGTTCCCCACAGCCAGACATTATGCAGACAGTGAACAACCGTGGAACCCAAGGCCTTCTAAATGCAGCACAAATGACACATGTATAAACTCACAAAGACTGAGGCAACATGCACAGGGTCTGCACCAGATGGAGAGAATGATCAAAGGGGAACTGGACACACATCCCCGTCCCTAACCCTGAAGCTAGCTCCAATTAATAACCACTTGCAAGTGAAAATTCAGCTTTCTCCAAAGGAGTCTCACTGGAGAAACAAACCACTTTTAAGGGTAGGCCCCATGCCCAGCAGTAGTTGCCAACACAAACAATTCAACAGCATCTTTGTAGATTCTTTGCTTCATAATGTTGAGTCAGGGCATTCTTTTTGTTTTGTTTTATCTTACAGGTTTTTAGCATATGTATCATTGTGGCTTTGGGGTTTATGTTTTTATGGGACTCCATGTGCATGAACATGTGTGTCTCTGTGTCTATATGTATTTCTTGTGCCTTCCTCCTTGGCTCTTTTTCTTCCATTTGCTTTGTCTTATTCTGTTTGCTATTTTTTCTATCTTATCCTATTTTACTATTATTCCTTAGAGGCCTGTTTGTTTAAAAAGGAGAGACATAAAGGGCGTGGATCAGAGGGCTGGTGGGGAAGTACTGGGAGGGGCAGGGAGGGAAACAGTGATCAGGATGCATTGTATGAGGCAAATCTATTTTAAATAAAATAAAATAAAAAACAAATCTTGGAAGTACACAGAAACAACCAATGCCACACAGACAGCATGCTTATGCAGAAGTGGCACCCACATGACACATGGAAGGGCACCCATGCTAAAGGGGGCACCCCATGCAGAGGGACTATTCTGGGATATGCAGCCCTGACCCTGGATCATTGTAAGTATTCCGATGGGCACTGTTCCCAGACTGAGACTCTGCTAGCTCTAGCTCTTCAGGCCTACTGAAGCAAGTTCTTCAGGTAAGTGTTGGGTAGCACAACTTCCCGTCAGGACATACACCTAGGATCACTCCCTTTCCCAGTCTTTCATGCCCCATGCATCAGTCCTCGGTTCTCTTCCCAGGCAAGCCTTATCTCCCTTCCCTCTGATCAGCCCCCACTGTCCTGAATGTAGTTTACTTCTGTCCCCCTCCAGGTCCACACCTATACTTAAAACCCCTGACAAACACATGCTTTCACGAGACAATTGGACTGTCTTGTTTCCTTTCTTGGGATCCTGCAGATGACCTCCTAGCCAGCCTAAAAGTACACATCCTTCTGAGAACTCAAAGGGACTGCCTCTGCTCTGGGGAATCTCAGCTCCACCAGGTAGCTGCCCTGGTCTTTCTGCTGGGTTTGGTCAATCCAAGTATTTCCTTGCTCTGAGATGAAGATACATACTGTATTGTGTGGCCTTTCCACAAGTTCAGCTCAAAGTCCATCTCCCTGCAAAACTCACCCTCTCAGCGAGGAATTTGGTGTCACCTACAAGAGGTCCCCTGCACCACCTACATGCTTTACCAATCTCTTCCTAACACTGTATCTCTGGCAACTGTAATGCCCTATCTGTTACTTTATTACCCTCACTCCACAAATGAGATGACTCCATGATTTTCAAGAAATGGTTTGGTGGTCTTTTATGGCTTGCATGTGGGTCCCACCTACAAATGGATACTGAGGTTTGGTCCCCAATGTAACCCAATGAAAGGCAGAGGGTCTTTAAGAGGGATGAGGGCTCAGGCAAGATGGCTTATCAGGTAAAGTGTTGGGGGCAAGTGAATCCATGTAAATGTGGGAGGAATGTGCCTTCTCTACAAAATTGTTCTCACTTCTGAATATATGCTGTGGTATGTACACATCCCAACATCCCTACACACATCATATTCAATATGAGGGGCCCTTGAAGGTCTTACCTAACCACTGAAGTCTCCAGCTTCAATAGAGACATATTGGTCCACAACCAGTAAGACAGATAACCCACCTAATACCTAGTAGTACTTACCCAGCATGAAAGGGATACACAGCAGTGGGAACACACTTTCTGTAGGCTTTCGATGGCTACACTCTGATAAGGGTATTCTAGTCCAGCAGCTATCCCACAGAGGATTCTCAGGGAGTTTGACATCAATGAAGACTCAACACATCTCATTGCCTGTCAGAGAAATATCACAGACAACACACCATGGAAGATACAGTCTTGACAGTTATCTTTCCACCACACCCAGCCACTTTGACATGTACATGCCTGAAACACATAGAGGTTGAAGGAGCATCTATGTGACTAACATACAGAAAACTCTGAGTCCATCTGCATACAGAATAACCCAAAGTCAACACTGAAGAGAACTCGTTGGTCCTAAAGCATTAACTAACGATCCAGAGTAATGCCATAGCTTATGGTCAATAACCTGATGAACCAGTAACAATTCACACAGGCTCCAACACATGCAATTCATTGTTACCTGAACACTTTTCACAAAACCATCTGAGCATATGTATTATATACATAAGTGCATGCATACATACATGGGGGCATTCCAGTACATAATAAGATATCCTGTGGGGGAGGGGACAAGCCTTAGCTTTTATATCATGTAACATCAGCAGGAAAAATTTAAACCTACCAACCTAATGCCACTGAACACAGAACTGGAAAGAGATGAGCATCATCTGCAACCAAAGCCAGCTCCTGCACACCCATGTCCTTCTCCACGAATATGGCATACAGTCCACCTGCTCCCCATGTCTCCAAATCACAGCACACATTTCCAGAACACACATACTTCCTAGGTTGTGAACGCATGTATACACCTACTACCTATATCCTGAACACACAGATATACCGGGTGTTACTGCCTAAGTTCTAGAGAAAAAACAAGCAAAACATCTAATTACTCTAGATTATATATATAGGCCCTTGCTACAACTTTGAACACACAAGCAACAAGTGCGTCTTACAAATATGTACAACAAAGATGACCAATAGGAACCCAATAGACATAGACTCTACAAACCACTGAGCACAATTTTCTCATGTATCACCCCAAAACACATCCACAGAAAATTTACAGTACCCAATAAATATACTCCACAATTCCTAAATGTACACACAATCTCCACAGCACCTCTGATTCCAATCACTGACAAGGAAGTATCCATATCTACCATAAAACACCTGCATGAGCCCCAAGAACTCATATACATCTAAAGCCAAAAGCAGCACATACTTATCTAACATACAGGACCAAACACAAATACTAGGAACACAAATACAAGCAAAAATGCTACCCTGAATAAACATAAAGAGAACCATAAACCCACCTATATACTTACAGACTCCAAATATGCACATTCACAAAACCCATGAATGGCTAGCCAAACACTCAGATACATACTCATGGAATAGAAAATTTAATACCTCATAAACAGAGCCCTGCCTGGGTTCCATGCCTAGCACCAAGATGTGAAATAAAGAGAGAGACACCCCATAGACAACTACATAAATGACTGTACACCGATTTCTGTACCGTGTCTATATACATACAACTACCACACATACATACACACACACACACACACAAACATTTCAATTACTTGAATATATATTTCTGTAAAACACTATACCATATTTCACACCTAAAGAATATAGCCTCCTAAACTTGTCCCTTAAACATCAGTATATACTAGGTGTATATACCTAGAAACACTCTATCGTTAACCAAGCTTAATATATTACTAATATGCCTTAATCTAATTTTCCATGTTACATATTTCATGTACTTACCTGGATCTATACAAACTCTTTTAATCTCCAACACACACAGAAGTGTTAGGATACCATTTAAAAATCACCTTTTCCCATATCCCAACCCACAAATCCAGCAGAAGCCCCTGCTTTACCAGAGACCACACTGGTACCCAGAAGCCCAGGTAAAGACCCTGCCTACAAACCACCAAACTCAGAGCCTGCCAAGCTTTCCCCAAAAGCACCCCATCACCATATCCCAGCCAACAACTCTGGCAGAATACCCCTGCTCTACCAGAGGTCACACTAGTACCCAGAAACCCCCAAGCTCCATTAAAGGCAACCAATGGACAGGCCACTCAGGCCAGACAAACAGGGAGGAAACAGAAACCAAGGGATAAAACACACAACCAACAAAGACAAGCCCAGAAACCAGCACCTAAACCAATAACTCTTCTAAACCCAGAAGCAAAGAAGCCAGTGAAAAACACAACAAAAGTCATGACAATGTCACCATCTTACTACAGAAAGTTCTGAATAATTCAATACAGATGAAGCATACGAAAATGACCTTAGGGCTGGAGGGATAGCTCAGCCGTTAAAGGCTAGGCTCATAACCAAAAATATAAGAAAATGACCTTAAAACCAGCTTTATGAAGATTATAGAAGTCTTTAAAGAAGAAAGAAAGAAATTCTTTAAAGAGATCCAGGAGAATACAAACAATGGGAGGAAATGAATAAATCCCTTTTTAAAAGCTAAGAAACAAAAACAAACAAGTGAAAGAAATGAATAAAACTGTTCAAGACATGAAAAATGAAAATAGAAGCAATAAGGAAAACACAAGCTGAAGATGAAAAATGTAGGTAAACAAACAGGAACCACAGACACAAGCATCACCAACAGAATACAAGAGATGGGAGAGAGAATCTCAGGCATTGAAGATACAATAGAAGAAATTGATACATCAGTCAAAGAAACTGTTAAACCTAAAAAAATTCCTGATACAAAACATCAAGGAACTCTGGGACACTATGAAAAGATCAAAGCCAACTAAAAGGCCTAGTACTCAGTTGTACAAAGTTGCTAACATCTCTGTCTATCAATGGAGCTACAGCAAGGAGCTGTAGCATGGCAGATCTTTCTGTTTACAGGGACAAGTTTCATAAGTACAATAAGGATGACTCACCATTTTCAGTGATAGGGGCTATTTTGTTTAAAGGTAATGATTACAAACACGTAGAAGCTTCCTGTGAGTGTAAGGGGCACAAGTAACACACTTTCAATTTTTATTTATTAAATTCTCCTATACAGGTCAAAAGTCAGGCTATCTACAAAACAATGGGAGAAGCCCTGGTCCAGGCACTTACCTATGCCAATGGTATAAAAACTCCCAGGCTTCTGGCTGGCCTCAGGAGGGCACTCAAGTCACAGAGGGCCACACTGCCTGCAAGATACAAGAAACTAACACCCAAGGACAGCAACAGTGGTGACTGCATGCCCAGAAGTTAGGCCCAAGTTTCCTTTACCTTACTCTCTCTGTAATGGACACTGCCATAATCAGCCGACTGACCACAAGGACGCTGCTCCTCTCCGTGCTTGCAGCCCTCCACATTGGCGCTACCATCTGCACGCTTGCACCAGCATCCTCCGTGCTTGTACCAACTCTCTCAGCACTGGTGCTTGCGCCCCAGTCTTCTGTGCTCGCTCCCTCCATGCACGTGCTTGCGTGCATGTCTCTTCCTGAGTGGGTGAGCAATGGATGGACTCTGAGAGCCACTGGAAGACGAGAAGTACCCGCAGAAAAGGAAAGACAAACAGTGCACTGTGGGTGACACCTCCCAGCCTAGTCACAGAATATCTGTGGCCATCCCTCTTAAAAACCAGGGATTATAAACTTTCCAGTCATGCATTTAGCATCTTCACCTGGCAATGTTGAAGAGGTCTGGCCTAAAGCCATCTCCTGCTGACCACAACATTTTGGATGATTATTTGTTTTCTTTCTGCTTTTCAAAGAGCAGCTTGTCCCCTCCCCAGACCATCTCAAAGTTCCACTAAGGAACACTTCCAGAAAAAAAACTTCAGAACCAGGAGATGAAGATACTCCTAGACATGATCTGCTCAGACTCTGATTCTAGAGTCCTTCCTATGACACCGCTATGTTAAATTCACCTACTTCATCTGAGAGCTCTGCAAATAAAAGTCAGTCTGCAGAAAAATGTCGCTCTGCCAACAAATGTCTGTTACAAACACTTCCTATGAAATTTGTAATTATACCTTTGAGACTCGATAGTCTGGATCGCTATAAACCACTCATTGTATCCCAAACCTCTGTCACAGTGAGAACACTACTGACTCCTCATGCCCCGCAGCTCTCTGGATTCTCAGTCCACATCACCCCTCAACCATTTCCTAGCAACCATTCTTGTCACAGCACAAAGTGAGACTACTACTGTCTCCCAGCCTTATGACACTGATAAAGCGAGACACACAATATCAAAACAGAAACCAGATAAGCTTTCTTTAAAGGGTTGCTACAATGATAACCACCCAGGAAGGCACCTGCTCTTCCAGTTATGATCTGTATGTGCCTAATAAGCACACTATCAGTGGAAACATCCCAAGCCACATACGTGTTTAATATCCCAACTATCAAGCATTATAGCCTTGAATATCTTACTTTAATCATGCTCAGAACACACATTAGGGTATAACTAGGCAAAATTGTCTAACAGTTTATGATTGACCCTGCCTAGCACTGGTACCATGAGAACATCTCTAGGCTGTAATAATTCAATTTTGCAACTCACTTCCAGTCAGAGCTAATTGGCAATATAACCCATAGTCTATATCTCAACACAGCTACTTTAGGCAGTGATCTTTAACAACATAACTCTCACAAAGAGCATCTCACTCAACCTTTTTTGGTTGGATTCTATAGCATCTGCCATGGTGACAATAAGTGGATTTCTTCCCACATGTTTTACTCATCAATATCATCCAGAGTTATTCAGTATTTTAAAAGAATCCACCACTAATTTGAATATAAAATAGCTATTTCAGTAAAGAAACGCTAACTGCTGAAAGGGTAAAGGAGGAAACTGAGACAGAACAGAAGTAGCAACTTCAGAAATCCATTTCATTCCTAGGGATGAGGGGAAAGTGGCGACAGCAGAAATGTTCAGGCTTAGATCCAAACCCAAGCAGAAGTAGCAAACTACAGAGCACTGTGACCTGTGACAGGTAGCTGCAGCCTACAGAGAAGCTGGGCCCATTTTCCAGAAGAGCTGAAGAACGCTTAGACCAATAAACCACTGTCAACACTTTCTGGTTGTCTCGCAGAAGTCAGGTTTTCTAGAAACTTTCTCCTTTGCCCTGTGTAGAGAGGTCAGAGGTGGGATTTAGAATTAGAAGCAGGGGAGGGGAAGGCTGAAATTTAATAAGAAGGGAAGGGGTGGTGGGTATGAGCACAAGCAGAGAGTCAAGAGCCTCCTCCACTTCCGGTTTCCAGTACACTCATCCAGACATCTCACCAGGTAATCCCAGCACTCAGAGGCAGATAGACCTCTGTGAGTTTCAGGTTAATCTCTACACAGAGAATTCCAGACTAGTCGTGTCTACACAGTGAGACCTTGTTTCAAAAAAAAAAAGTATTTTGGCAGACTGAGGAGATGGTTTAGTGGATAAGAGAACCCAATGTGTATGTTTAAAAGACCTGAGTTTGGATCCCCACCACCCATGTAAAACTCTTGACATAGCCACACATGTCTGTAACCTAGCACTGGGGCAGAGGGGAAGGTTACCTGGTGTCAGCAAGAACAGCCATTTTGGTGAAGAATATCTAACTGTAGAAAAATTGCTACATAACAACAGTAATGATAATAGTAAAATCGAGGCCAGAAAAATAAAAGAAACTCTAAGAACCAATTAGAAATTCTGCCGCTGAAAACTAGGTAATTGTGTTCATTAAAATTTACTAAACAGTCTCAACACTCAACATAGCAGAAGAATTCTGTAAACAGTCAAATTACCCTTCAATCAAGAAGTGAGCATAAAAGCACTAGCAAATAAAGAATTTATGGTTAGCAAGACCGTCTCATAATAAGAACTAAAGAAATTCTTTCAGTATGGAAGTGAATCATACCAGGTGGTAAATCAAATTCCAACATATAAGTGGTAAATACAGAGGTAATAAAGTCTGCATAGAAATGAACACACTCAGGAGGGCTTGTTGTCATATAAAGTATTAAAACAATGTATCGATGGGTTTCCATTATAGCTATGTAATAAAAATGGCAAAAATGGCCATTACAACGCAGAGGAGGTAAAGCTAACAGCTGTGTTGGAACACTTTCTCTGTTTTATCAATGCTAGGTTACTATTAATGCGAAATTAGTTTGTGTACATCAATAGAGCATCTAGTAACTAGCAAATAATATGACTTAATAAAATAGTTATATAGTACTAAAGGAAGCAGGAAGAGGGGGGATGAAACAGAAAATGTCAGAAAGAACTGCAAGGCTAACCACATCAGTAAGCACTCTAAACATGAACAACCTAGACATTGTTGTTGAGGGGGAAGGCTGACAACCTTAACAAAAGAACAAGTATTTGACAAGGGTTCTTTTATTAGTGTAACCCAGGTGGGCCTTGAATGTGAGCGTTCCTGAACGTCAGCTTCCCCAGTGTTGGGAGTGAGTGTGGGCACTTAGCTCACTGACATAAAGGGAGAGCGTGAAAACTATGCTCTCCAGTCCAGGAGAGGGAGGGAGGAGAAGCAAACAAGAGAAAAGAAAGAGGAGGGGAGGGTAAGTGCAGAGGAGGAAGAGAGGGAGGGAGGGAAGGAAGGAAGGAGGGAAGGAAGGAAGGAAGGAAGGCTGGTTGCTCATCCCACTGGGACTGCAAATAGAAGCTACATTCATGGAGGGCATGAGTCTGTATGTTGAAAACCCCAGAAACCTCATTAAACAAACCAAAAGTAAATAAAGTGACCAGAACTAATAAGCAGTCTTACAGGTTATAGGAAATAATGCTACTGTTAAAATTATGTTCCCAGCATGCACCAGACACACACTCTTGCTTGTCTAAGTCTCTGGGCCTTCGCCAATTACTAGCCAACAACCTGGTCAGTGGAATGTCATTTGCCAGGTCACAGCTGTGGCCGAACACTCATGCCACGGCAGCTCTCGCCTCCCAGGCTCCCCTTTGCCCATGTCTAGAGTCACAGCAAATGAAGAGAGAAAAGGAGATGCCTGCCGCCTCCCTCCTCCCTCTCAAGAGCCACAAGCTAGAAGTTTGAAGCCTGATAGAGCACAAGTGTTACAGAGACAGTTCCAGTTGTCCCTGCTCTCCACCCAGCAGCAGATTGGGTTCTTGCGCTCCTGAAAGAGAGGAATTAAGATGAGACATAGTATAAGATCAAGCATCCAGATTTTAACCAGTAAGCAAAAGTTGACCTAGCAGAATGGACTCATTCCTCCTGTTCCTGTTACCTTTTCCTGTACCTCCCTCGGAGTGGGCACATAAGGGACAGAGGTGTGGTTCTCTTAAAAGTCTCTGTGTGTGTGTGTGTGTGTGTGTGTGTGTGTGTGTGTGTGTGTGTGTGTGTGTTACGTATATAAAATGCAAGAATATGTGTATTCTAAATACACCTATAGCTGAAAAGTTTATTAGAGGGAAGGGTAGCAGTATTCTGAATACACTCCCCTGGCTAGGAATTACCCAAGGGAAACTGAAGCCGTCCCAGCCAGCCAACCAATGCCACCTACCACCACCCTATGGTGCTGCTTCACAGTCCACACCAGCATTGCACCCTGCCTGGACATGAGCTGACCCATCTGGGATCTAACACCACACTGTCTTTCCATCTTGAACAAAAATAAATCGATACCATTACGGGACATGAGCAGGTCCAACTATTACTCTTTAGGTCCTATTTGGGGTCCTTATTTGTTACTCCCTCAAGGTACTAGCCTCCTGCCTAACACAAGAACAATGTGTCTTACAATAACAAAACACCTGGAGTGCACAGGCTGGTTAATGCCATCTAGACACCATCTGCCCACCACAATCACAGAGGCTCCACTCAGGCAAAGGGAGAATAAGCCTGCACCAGCATACTTCAGCAGTGTTAACTGGCGCCATCTTGAGCCTTGTGGCTATGAGCTGTATGCCTCCGTGGACACCAGACAAAGCACAAAGCAGGATCTGACACGTAGCAGTGCATGGGGGGCTAGGAGCATCAACAGAACCAGTACCTGCAAGCAGCAGAGACAGGGGCTGGCCAGCAGGAACGGATACATAGCAATGAGGGTTGCAGCACTGTGGTGGGGCAGGTGAGTGGCACTTCAGACACCTAGAACTTCCTGTGTCCAGGGGGACCAGATGCAGAACACTGTATGTGCAGCTCCAGTAGTTGAAGCCAGAGTGGGTGGGGGAGCCGTGTAGCAGGGTTGATGCTGCTCTGCTTTGTGAGATGCTTGAGGAGGAAAGTTCAACTGACTGTGATACATAGCAGTGTACAGGGAGGACAGGGACATGTCCCACAGGGCCAGGCGCCTGGCACCTGGCAGTATGTGATGGGTGGGGGTTGATTCAACAGTCTTATACCTAGCAGGGTAGGGGGTGACTTTGGCTCTAGGGGCGGAGATACCTAACAGGACCTGTGCACACTGTGACAGGTGTGACAGGGGGCAGGGGTTGGGAAATACAGTGGTACACAGCAGGACACACACGACACCTAGTATGTGTGGTATTGTGGGGAGGGGATGCATCCAGCAGCTTTGCTGGGGTGAAGGTCGGCTCACATAAATTTCTAGATACCAGGCCCTCCTGGCCCACACTCCCAAAGAGCACTGCTATTTATGCGAACTTGCAACATTCCCCTCCCCTGCTTTCAAGACCCAGATGCCTTGAGTGGTCTCAGGCCCTGGTGAACACCCTATCAATCACAACACATTCTCTGCTGCAATCCAAAATATACTGCAACCCAAATACACACCCTCACCCTAGGCTCACATTCGCACCCACTGCTCTACCACACACACACACACACACACACACACACACAGGCACACACACACACAGGCACACACGCGCACACACGCACACCAGGTCCTGCCTGACAATACCACACCACCACAGCCACTGCTTTATGTATACTGTTAATATAGGAGTCCCTGCTGGTACCACCCTGGCACCCTACATTCACTGTTATGTATCAAGCCCTCCTGGACACTCCCTGGCATCCCACATAATACTACTATGTGTCAGGGCCTGCTGGACTAGACAGCTCCCAACTGCTGCCAGTCAACATACACTGGACATCTCCTTGCTGTCCCTGCAAAGAAACAATTTCACATCTGGTACTTACCCTACCACAGGCCTTAATAAATACCAACTCATCCTGCTTCCAAAGCCATCCATGCACTACTAGGTACTGGGTCCTACTGGATACCCCTTCCACAGCCACTAAGGCCTGGACATACTGTGCGACATCAGGCCTTGCTGGACACCTACCCAAAAGTCCCACAGCCCCATATATATCAAATCCTTCTGAATCCTCCATTCCAGATACATATATTACATTGGGCCCTGCTCAATAAGCCCCTTTTCCTACACCTATATTGCCACCCCAAAGCGTTTTTAATTTTCAGTTATACTGAACACTCCCTGCCACTGCCTGCTAGAGTATGTGGGCAGCAGAAGCATGAGATGTTGGATCAAGTCTGAGCCTAGCACTGTATGTATGGCTGTAGCGGGAACAGGCACAGCATCAAGGGTCTGACACACAGCATTTGTGGGCAAAGATGCCTAGCAGGGCATGAAAAAGTAGCAGTGTATGCTGGCCAGCAGTGCACAGAGGAGGGAGGGCTGTGTCTATCCTGGTCTGAATCTAGCCTGCCCTGTGGGATGGAACCTGATACCCAGCTCTTCATGTGGCTGGAATATCCATCACGGCCTGATAGCCGGCTTACACAACTGTAGTTTGGGCTATACCCAGCAGGAGTATTGTGAGGTGCAGCAGATGCTTCCAACACATTCTGATACCTAAGTTTATACTGGGTAGGAAGTTAAATGGACCCTGATACCTAGAAGGGGAAGTGGGGTCCCAGAGGCAGTGGGGCATCCAGCAGGCCCGATAACACTGTGTATTACTGGGGAGCAGTGGAAGAAGTTCAGTGGTGGAGATGAAAGGGTGTCCACCAGGGCCTCATACATAGCAAGGTCAGGGTGTGTGCTATAGGAACTTCATCTTGTTTTGGATGTTGAGCGGTAGACCGAGTGAGGGGATGTCTAGCAAGTGTGATGTCCTAAAAATTTATTCAGATTGTTGTCATGGGGTGTCCAGAAGGGCCTATCACTGGGTGACCGGAAAAGGAATGTCCAGCAGGGCCTGATAACTAACATCGTAGTAGATCATTGAAGGAGGATGATACCCAAGACAGTCGTGACAGCTGGCCGTAAACCTGGGCTTCATCCCTGTGAGTCTGTCAAGCAGAGCCCAGTAAGTAGCAGTATGTTATGAGTACAGTGCATGGGAGTCATAGCAGTGCTGGATACCTAGCAGTTAACGTGGGGCTTGGTCAGGGGTCATTTAGGACCCAATACCTAGAAATACATGTGATATATATATTGAGGGCTTATCCAGCATGGCCCAATACCTAGCAGTTAATGTGGGTCTAGTGGGAAATCACGAGTGGCCCAATTGTTAGGAATGGATTTGAGGCAGTGAGAGTTCGTTCAGCAAGGCCTGGCACCTAGCAGTTCAAGTGAGGTGACATGGCAGTGGTGCCCAGCAATGCATATACCAGGTGGTATATGTCAAGGCAGGTGCCCAGCAGTAAGCTAGCAGGTTATATGGGTCATTGACAGGAGTGTCCAGCAGGGCCTGATGCCTATCACTGTATCTCAGGTGGCACTGGGGTTAGAGGTTGTCTAGCAGGATCTGGTACCTACAGTGTTGTGTGTGGTACAGCAGGAGATGCTGTCTACCCAGACCCAAGAAACCTATATAGTGCACTACATGTCCTTAAGGGGCGTCCTACATGTCCTTAAGATAACATTGTATGTAGGCTATGAATGGGGTGGGGATGAGCATGCACAGCACATGCAAATTTCTAGGTATCAGGCCCCAGTGCTCACCCCATTCCACTGTATCTGTCAATACAGATACAGATACAATCAGATCCAGTTGGACAGTTCCTCACCTGTCACACATAATGCATAGGATATCAGGTCTCACTATACCACCACCTGTGAACTCCTGCCCAAGGCTGACTCTTTGCCATCCATCAGAATGTTGTCTGGTTTGATGTCCCCATGTACAAGACTGTTCTCTTGGCAGTAGTTTGATGTCACTCTGTGCAATACTATTCTCATGGCAGTAGTTAACTTCACACACCATCTGTGTGAAGATGCGGTGGGTCTCTTCTTCCTGCAGACAGCCCACCTCCTCAATATGGCTCACCAGATCTCCCTCGGCAGCATGTTTCATCACCATATAGGCATGTTCTCTGGTTTCGATGATGTGGGACAGCTTGATGATGTTTGGGTGGTCCAGCACCTTAGTGCTGTGAATTTCAGTCCTGCTGTGAGAGTCATTTCTCTCACCCTCTCCAGCCTGCCCCTCTGTGTGAAGGTGGAATACCTCTGTAGAGCTGCCAAGGGTACTGAGGCTGATGCGATGGTCCCTAAGGGTCACCTCTTCAGAAGAGCTGGCCTCCAGGTCCAGTTACATCGTCTCCCTCCTCTTCTTTTGCCTGCAAGTTGCTTGAGACTTTCTATCCTAACACCAACCGACAAAACGAGAATAAAAACATGAGAAGCAGAGCCAGGAGGAAGGTTTACAGGTTTCAGTTCCTACATGGAATGGAAAGTGAGAGAGATGCGTGATGGTCTCACGTGCACTTCAGGGTAAGAACAAACTAAGCCCCCAAAGCAGTAACTGATAAAACAAACTGAAGATGAGGCTGACCTTGGAAAAGCAGGTGATAAAGAACACCCCAAAAGTACAGAAGGCCAGGTTGTCAGAAAAGATGAACTAAACTGACAAAACATCACCAAAACTAACCAAATGAGAAGATGCCAGGGGAAACTACAGACAAATGAATGAAGGTGACATTACAGCAGATACAGCAAGGCTCTAGGAATCATTAGGACCGATTTTAAAAACCTACACTGCAATACATTGTAAAAGGAAGAAACAGACAAATCTCTAAATCATATAAAATACTTGAGTAGATCAATAGCAAGCAATGAACTTGAAAGATTAATGTTAATTAATATCAACAACAACAAAAAAAGGCTAAGGCCAGACATATTCATGGATGAAGTTTATCAGATTTTTGTTTGTTTTCTTTCAAGACAGGGTTTCTCTATGTGGCTTTGGAGCCTATCCTGATACTCACTCTGTAGCCCAGGCTGGCCTCAGACTCACAGAGATCTGCCTGCCTCTGCCTAAGGCATATGCCACCAACACCCAGCTACTTTATCAGATCTTTAAAGAGGAATTAACACTAATGTTCCTCAAACAAGTCCATAAAATATAAAGAAGGAACACTTCCCAACATGTTCTACAAAGCCAGTGTTATCCTGTACCCAAAAATAGGGAAAGCAGGCTGTCTCTCTGAGTATGGCTGTTTACTGTCAGGTCTGAAGACCTGAGTTTCATTCCCAGAACCCACATGGTGGAGAGAACTGACCCTACAATATGTCCTCTGACCTTCACATGTATACACCAACACTCACTAAACAGAACTTTCAAAAATCTAAAAATACATCGAACTAAATATTATACACCAATCTTTATGTAGCAGATGTGACAAACCTTCATGAAAGTACTTGATTCTGCACACTAGTTCAACAACACTTTTAAAAGGTCATGTTCATGATCAAGATGAGTTCACTCAAAAATATAAAGCCAGTTAGAAATACAGAAATTCACAAATAAAGCATATGAAGAGGATACAAGATAAAAATGCACTTAGCCTGAAGAATGACATTTTGCCATTTTCCAGAAAATAAAAACTAAAGATGACAGTTTTATATGTGACAAGCCAAGACAAAACACGGCTTGCTTTCTCTCTTATGCAGAATCTGGAGGATTTGGGGGAGCCTGAACATAAAGGGGGACCACTGGGGACATGAAGGAGGGCAGGCGTCTGTTTCCCTGGGATGCTCCACAGTGTGCTGGGCAGGGAGCAGGTGTCTTAGTCAACCACACAGTCCAGACACTGCTGCACAGGGTCCTGGATGGTTCAGAATCCAGACACTGCTGCACAGGGTCCTGGATGGTTCAGAATCCAGGCTCTCGCAACCCAGAGCTCTTCACTACCCAGTGAGGAAAGGGCCAATGCATAAAACCCAAACCAAAGCAGTTCGGGCAAACAGAAGACAGCAAGGCGAATGACCCACAAAAGCAAGACTACTAACGGAAGAGAGCAGCAGACCAGGCTGTACTTGGGTGTTGGATGAGTAGACCAGGAGCACCACTCTGGAAACCATGGTGTCACAGCCGCCTCGGCGCACTATTTCTGCCACTGCGATCCTTAACTACCACAAACCGCTCACCAACGGTCTCAACCACCTCGCACCAACTGTTAAGTGCTGATCTAGGACCTGATTGGTCACAGGTCCACAAGTCAACCAATCAGACTAGCTAGCCAACCAGGACCCTCCTGACTGGTCATGTTAAAGTCATGTGACATTCTTTGTAGCCAGGAGGCTCTTATCTACACCCCAGATTAACCCCAGCAGGGTTAAGGAGTGAGGAAGGTTCCTTTGCTTGCTCTGTGCTGTTTCCCGAGGTGTATCTGCTATTGTGCACCTCCCCTACCCACTGCCTATGTCCTCAGAACTCATAGTTGACTTCCGATTTCAGAAAACAAACTTATTTCTGAACGTCAGATTTGGGGTTTTTGCTCTCAGAGTGTAGTCCTCCCTGAGCAAAAACTACCATCAGTTATTCAGTCAATAAATGTTTACTGCTCACTAGGGATCACCTGCTAGGTCCAAGGGGATAACAAGACTGATGGCCTAAAAGGAACAGTGAATCTTTGTTAAGAAGCCTGCATTTATGTCTCAAGTGATTACTGACTTTTCCCTGAGAGCCCCTCTCTTCCTTAACAAGTGTGCTTCCATGTATTTTAACATCTTTAATTAGGAAATTCCAAAGTTGCATCATAGAGTAGTCATGACTTAACGTCTTTGGTTTGGGTCCCAAATATCTTTAAATTAAAAATTATTCTCCTCGGTGCCTTTTCCCATTCTGTGCTCTGCTTTTGTGATGGGTCATTTTAATCCCATTTTTTTTCTCAGCTGTAGCAACTTCCCCAAATTATTTATAATTCCTCCTGTACTTTTAGAAAATACTTTCAATTGCTTGTTGAACTAAGTCTTCATATTTCTTGTGTGCTCTCTATATTTCCTCAGTATCACTCAGCAACTTTCAATTTTGGTTTCTTCTAATTTAATGATTTTATGTATTTTTGAGAATTTCATGCACAAGAAAGCATCTACATCACTCATGCCCCGCCCCTCTTGCACATCAGCTTCTCCCATAGAACCCCTCCCAAACCCATGAACTCTTTACTGTTACATGTGTGTGTATATATAGGTACAGTGTCTTACCTTCAAGTTCTGGGAGGCAGCAAAGGGCAATGGCAATAGCCCATCTTGTCTGGGGGTCTCTTGGACTCCTCTAGCCAACACCACAAAGGGAGGTTTCCTTGGCGCAAAGGATTGCCCCTCAGCACCTCCTCTGCACCTTCAGTGGGCTGTGTGTAATGTGTGATGCTCAAGGTGGAGACACCCATACAAGGACACCCAGACGGCTGGAGGAATGATGTCACAGCAGCAGAGCTCACCCCTACACATCTGAGCTACTGCCTCTGCCTGTAGCTCCCTGTTGCTCAGGTAACAGGTGATGGCATTGATCTCAGAGTTCATTATCACCCTTAAGTGCTGGAACCTGGCCTGAAGGAAATTTGTGAAAAATTTAAGGCTCCTGTTGGCTTGACCAAAGTGGAGCCTTACGTATATGTGGGGTGGAAGCCGTGTGTTTTCCGGAGGGCCTGCTACCCAGCAGTGCATTCAGGATGGCGCCTCTCTGGACCACCATTCCTCATATACTGTTACACACCAGCAATTGCTACATACATCACCCCCCTGCCATCAAATCCCCAAATATACTGCTAGGTACCAGGTCCTGCTGGACTTCCCCTCCCCCATTGCTGCAGCCAAAAGTACACTGATTGGTATTCCTCCCTGATGGATGCCCATAGGCACATTGCTTCCAAAAGTGCACCACTATTTTGCAGATGTTGAGGGCCATCCCCAGTCACCTCCATATTTAACTCGTAGGAATCAGGTCTAGCTGAGAATCCCTTGCAGGACGGTGAGCCGCATACACTACTGGTTACCATGCTCTGCTAGACACTCCATCCCCACAAACACTGACATTACACTCTTGACCCACGTACACTGCTAGGCATCGTCCCTCTTGGATGGCATCCCGATGCCTCTGTTCCACTAAACTAAGAACGAGGCCTTGCTGGCCACCTTATCTCCCTTATAACCCACACCGTGCAAGGTACCATATTCTTCTGGATACATACCCCCTTGCAGCTTCATATAAAGGGCTATGTATAAATTCCAGCTTGGTACCTACCTCCATGCCACCAAAAGTGTTGTGTAAGGCCTTGCTCTCAACACCATGTCCCACCACCAAAGTCGACATACATAAATTTCCAGCTGTGCTGTTCACCACCTTCAACACAGGCTGCTCTCAATGGTCTGAAGACAGGATCAGAGTGGAGTCATGCTACCTGCCTGCCTGGCCCCCAGGGTGCTACAAAGGCATACCTCTGCCTTCTCCCAGTCTGCCTTTGCTCCTATGGACAAGTGACAACTATCCCATGACAGTGAGTAAGGCTGGCCTCAGCAGCTTCATGCTTCCCTTCTCTGCACTCAGGTCAGTGTGAAGGCTAGACCATGTCCCAGAATCTTGTCTTCTGCAACAAATTGGCCCCTAAATGTGCTCAAAGACACCCTCAGCTGTGGGAATCCCACACATTCTTCCTGTATTCAGCTTCAACCCAGATCCACTGCGCCTGGGACTCAGAGAGGGATCTAGGATCAGTGTTTTAGAAAGTGGACCCCTCTGGGGAATGATGTGAGGGGAGTGCATGAAAATGCAGAACGCACAGCAAATATGAAATTCAGATTAAAATAATTTCATGGCCTTTCCCAAATATTGCATGAGACACATTCTATATTTGAGGGTTGGGAGTGGAGTCAAATGTGGCTAACTTGTCCAAATCCTGGAGTTACAACACCAACAATCCCAACACTAAGGGAACAAATACATTGTTTAACTAAAATTCACATTTAATGGAGGTTCTATATTTTATCTGGCAGCCTTGCCTCTGTTTCTCTAGCACAGGGGCTCTGTCAGGCAAGAGATATTTCCACACCTGACTCCAAATATCTAATTTCCTTAGATTCCACCTACCAGATTCTTGTTCCTGGAGGCAGAGGGACTGCCTGGCAAAAATTTAAAAAAATACAGACTTTAAATATTTCCCATGAAACCACATGCAAAACACTCAACAAATATTAGCAGATAGCATTCTATACCAAAAGAAAATTATATGGCACAAGCCAGTGGGATTTATCTCTGGTACAAAAGCCTGGTTTGTCACATAAAAATCATTAGCATGATCTATTATATCAATAGACTAAAGAGGAAAAACCACATGATCATAACAACAAATGTAGGAAAATGTGTCTGAAAAGTCATATATGCTGGCAATGAACATTGGTGGCATGTTAGATATGGAGCTAAACTTCCTCACTTGATAGAGTGTCTACAAGAAACTGACAGCCAACATCATCACAACTGGTGAAAGCCTCAAAATGCCCCTGTGAAGACCATAAGCAAGGAAGTCTTCTCTTACATTTTCAACATCATATAGAAATCGTATCTAATGTACTAAGACAAGAAAATAAAATAAAGAGTATTGATTTACCAGTCAGAAGAAAAGGTGAGTGGCCCACTTACCAGCTGAACTGCCCCACTCCCTAGATTCCATTCCCAAAGATCCACTCCACTGCTCACCTCATTGTCCATCCCATGCTGGACTCTGTGGACTTCCACTACTCAGGTGCAGGTCACACCAGGCAGAACAGGTTCAGGCCATGCAAGTTAGAAGAACAGAGAACCCTTGCTGCACCAAAGGCCAACCTAACCACCAGAAGGCCATCTCCCAACTTGGACAGAGACTCCCTAGTAAAGAAGAGGTCACACAAGAAAGCCAGACCACAAAGTTTAGAAGACCCAAGAGGAAACAGAAAGTAAGAAACAAAACAGCCATCCAACAAAGACAAACTCAGAAATCAGGACCTAGATCTATAATCATCCCAAACACAGATGCTCAAATGCCAGTATAAGAATGGGCAACATGACGCCACCAGAGCCTAGCTACCCCACAACAGCAAGACCTGAATATTCCAATGCAGATGAAGAACAAAAAAAAAACAACTTTATGACAACAGATGAAGAAATCTATTCAAAACCTGAAAATTGAAATAGAAGCAATAAAACACAAACTGAGGGAATTCTGGAAATGGAAAATCTGAGAAAATGAACAGAAATTACAGACACAAGCTTCACCAACAGAATACAAGAGATGGAAGACAGAATCTCGGGCATAGAAAATACTATAGAAGAAATAGATTCATCAGTCAAAAATGTCAAATCTAAAATCTCTTAACACAAAACATCCAGGAATAATAGGAGGAGAACAATCTTATAACCCAGAAAATATATTTAACAAAATCATAGAAGAAAAATTTCCCAACCTAAAGAAGGGCATGTCTATAAAGATACAAGAAGCTTACAGAACACCAAACATATTGGATCAGAAAAGAAAGTCTCCACACCACATGATAATCAGCACTAACCATACAGAACAAAGAAAGAATATTAAAACCCGCAAGGGGAAAAGTCAACTAATATGTAATTAAAATTACACCCAACCTCTCACTGGAGACTCTAAAATCCAGAAGGACCTGGACATATGTCCTGTAGACTCTAAGAGAACACAGATTGCGAACCCCGGAGGGGACCCCCGACCCACGGGGATGAGGTGATGAGGGTCGCTACTAATTTGGTGGGCCTTCACGAGCAGATCCGATCTTAAAAGTAAACTTCAAGAGGTTAAGGGAAGCAGGCTCAAGACAACTTTTGCTGATCAAGAGCGTTTATTTTTGGGGCGAGCTGGTACTTATAGAGAAAGAATCTCAGGGGGTGGTACAAGCATGTCAATCAAGTCTCAACTCAAATATACACCAATATGGTAAAGACAAAGCTATAATTTTTTATCAGTCATCAGTCGCATTCCACAAATGCTTGTCAGCGTAAGTCAGGTGCAGGAATTAGGGAGGGGTAGGAAGTATTCAAAGGAACACTTTAACCTTTTGTTAACAAAGACAATTGCTCTGTAAGGGTTACTTCCCCCTGGCTAGGCGGGTGGGCTGCCCTGTGTAAATTTAACTTTTATGGTTAGCCTTTTCTTTTGTCTCAAGGGCATGTGTGCTCGCAGTCACGTAGGCAGAAGGCCAAGAAATGGTTGACAAACTCCATTTTGTTCAAGGTTCTAGCAGTCCCCAACAACAGATGCCAGACTATTATACCCAGCAAAATTTTCAACTACCATAGATTGAGAAAACAAGATATGACATGACAAAGTCAAATTTAAACAATATCTACCCACAAATCCAACCCTACAGAAAGTACTAGAAGGAAAACTTCAACCCAAGGAAGCTAACTATACCCACAGGAACACAGGAAAAAATAATCTCACACGAGCAATTTCGCTTCCTGAACATAACATCAGTAGCACAGACACTGAGATCGACAATTAATACATGGGACTTCCTCAAACTAAGAAGCTTCTGTAAGGCAAAGGACACAGTTAACAAGACAAAATGTCAGCCCACACAATGGGAAAAGATATTCACCAACCACAAATCTGACAGAGGGCTGATTTCCAAAATATACAAAGAACTCAAGAAGCTAGTCACCAAAACACCAAATAATCCAATTAAAAAGTGGGGTACACTAGTGTACGAATGCACATTGGGAGCCCATCCCCCATAGAGGAATTCACTCTCAGCCTAGACACATGGGGAAGGGCCTAGGCCCTGCCCACAAATGATGTGACAGACTTTGACGATCCCCCAAATGATGTGACGGTCTTTGATGATCCCCTATAGAAGGCCTTACCCTTTCTATGGAGCAGAAGGATGGGATGGGGTCCGGTGGGGGGCATGGGAAGATGAGAGGGAACTGGGATTGATATATAAAATGAGATTGTTTCTAATTCAAATTTTTAAAAGAATAAGTGGCTTTTATAGTCATCTCAAAGAGCAAAGTCACAGATGGTAGAAAACACAGAAAAAGCAGGGTACAGAACTAAATAAAGAATTCTCAATAGAGGAATTTAAAATGGCTGAAAGACACTTAAGAAAGTGCTCAACACAAAAATAGACAGGCAGACCAATGGAATCGAATTGAAAATCCGGGTATTAACCCACACACGTACGAACATCTGATCTTTGACAAAGAAGCTAAAAATATACAATGGAATAAAGAAAGCATCTTCAACAAATGGTGCTGGCATAATTGGAGACTGGCATGTAGAAGAATGCGGATCGATCCATGTTTATCGCCATGCACAAAACTTAAGTCCAAATGGATCAAAGACCTCAACATAAATCCAGCCACACTGAACCTCTTAGAAGAGAAAGTGGGTGGTACCCTTGAACGAATTGGTACAGGAGACAGCTTCCTGAACATAACACCAGTAGCACAGACAGTGAGATCGACAATTAATAAATGGGACCTACTGAAACTGAGAAGCTTCTGTAAGGCAAAGGACACAGTCAGCAAGACAAAAAGGCAGCCCACAGAATGGGAAAAAATATTCACTAATCCCACATCTGACAGAGGGTTGATCTCCAAAATTTACAAAGAACTCAAGAAGCAAGTCTCCAAAACAGCAAAGGACCCAATTAAAAAGTGGGCTGCAGAACTAAATAGAGAGTTTTCAATAGAGGAGTCTAAAATGGCTGAGAGGCACTTGAGAAAGTGCTCAACATCCTTAGCCATCCGGGAAATGCAAATCAAAGCAACTCTGAGATACCATCTCACTCCTGTCAGAATGGCTAAAATCAAAAACACCAATGACAATTTATGCTGGAGAGGATGTGGTGAAAGGGGGACACTCCTCCATTGCTGGTGGGAGTGCCAACTGGTTCAGCCACTTTGGAAATCAGTATGGAGATTCCTCAGAAAAATGGGAATAAACCTACCACAAGACCCAGCAACTCCACTCTTAGGCATATATCCAAAAGATGCCCATTCATATAACAAAGATGTCTGTTCCACTATGTTCATAGCAGCTTTATTTGTAATAGCCAGAACTTGGAAGGAACCTAGATGTCCCTCACCCGAAGAGTGGATAGAGAAAATGTGGTACATCTACACAATGGAGTACTATTCAGCAGAAAAAAATAATGGAATCATGAGATTCGCAGGCAAATGGATGACACTAGAAGAAACCATCCTGAGTGAGGTAACCCAGCCACAAAAAGAGAAACATGGCATGTACTCTCTCATATATGGATTTTAGACATAGATCTGGGGAGTGCCAGCCTACAATCCTATGGCCAGAGAGTCTGGGAAACAGAAACTTCATTTAGTGGCTGGTTAAGTACTGAGCTGAACTCAAGAAAGCCAGTATCAGAGAGGGAGGACTGATGATCAAAGGGATTAAGACTGGGCTGGTTTAACCCCAGAAACAGCTGACCAGACAAAGGTTAACTCTTGAATCCCAGGCATCAGCCTGGGAATCCAGCATGGGACTGATCAAGACACCCTGAATCTGGGTGTCAGTGAGGAGGCCTAGGTAATCTATTGAGCCTTGGACAGCAGATCAGTACCCATCCCAAGTATACACACGGACTCTGGACTCCCATAGAACAATGTGAGGTGCACTCTCACCCTGAACTCTTGGGGAAGGGTCTAGGCCCTGCCCTATATGAAATGACAGACTATGGACACCCCCATGGAGGGCCTCACCCTCCCTGGAGGAATGAGGGGATAACGGGGGGGGGGATGGGGGAGGACACGGGAGGAGGGGAGGGAAAGGGAGAGGGACCTCGAACTGACTTGTGAAGCAACCTTGTTTCTTATCTAAATTTAAAATGGAAAATAAAAAAAATAATAATAAATTAAAAAAAAGAAAGTGCTCAACATCCTTAGCCAACAAGGAAATGCAAATAAAAACAACTCTGAGATACTATCTTGCTCCTGTCAGATCGGCTAAAATCAATAACACCAATGACAGTTTATGCTGGTAGGAGTCCAAACTTGTACTATGACTTTGGAAATCAGTATGGCAGTGTCTCGAGAAGATGGGAATCAGTCTACCACAAGATCCAGCAATTCCACTCTTAGGCATATACCCAAAGGATGCACATTCATACAACAAGGACGTCTGTTCCATTATGTTTATAGCAGCATTATTTGTAATAACCAGAACCTGGAAGCAACCTAGATGCCCCTCAACTGAAAAATGGATAAGAAAAATGAGGTACATTTACACAATGGAGTACTACTAAGCAGTAAAAAGCAATGAAATCTTGAAATTCGCAGGTAAATGGATGGAACTACAAGAAACCTTCCTGAGTGAGGTAACCCAGTCACAAAAAGACAAACATGGTATGTACTCATTCATATATGAATTTTAGACATAGAGCAAAGGAGTACCAGCCTACAATCCACACCGCCAGAGAAGCTAGGAAACAAGAAGGACCCTAAGACAGATGTATATGGTCCCCCAGAGAAGGCGAAAAGGACAAGATCTCCTGAGCAAATTGAGAGCATGGGAGGAGGAGAGAGGGAGATAGGAGAAAGAGAAGGGGAGAAGAAGAGGTGGGGGAGGAGGACAGAAGGGATAAGGAAGATTGAGTCAGGGGAAGAATAGAGGAGAGCAAGAAAAGAGATACCATAATAGAGGGAGCCATTATAGGCACTAGGGAAATGTCCAGAGATCTACAAGGATGACCCAAACTAAGAATCTAAGCAATAGTGGAGAGGCTACCTTAAATGCCCTTCCCTGAAAATGAGATTGATGACTACCTTCCTAGAGCATTCATCCAGTAGCTGGTGGAAGCAGAAGCAGACACCCACAGCTAAACAATGAGCTGAACTCCTGGAATCCAGTTGCAGAGGAGGAGGAGTAATGAGCAAAGGGGTCAAGACCATGCTGGAGAAACACACAGAAACAGCTGACCTGAACAAGGGGGAGCTCATGGACCCCAGACTGATAGCTGAGAAACTAGCATAGGACTGATGCAGATCCCCTAAATGTGGGTCTCAGTTAGGAGGCCTGGGCAATCTATGGGGCCTCTGGCAGTGGATCAGTATTTATCCCTAGTGTGTGAATGGACTTTGGGAGCCCATTCCACATAGAGGAATACTCTCTTAGCCTAGACACATGGGGGAGGGCCTAGGCCCTGCTCCAAATGATATATGAGAGACTTTGACGATCTCCATGGAAGGCCTCACCCTCTTTGGGGAGCAGAAAGGGGATGGAATAGGGCATTGGTGGGGGCCAGGGGAGGAGGGGATGGAGAGGGAATTGGGATTGACATGTAAAACAAGCTTGTTTCTAATTTAAATAAAAAAGGAAAAAAAATGAAACATGACCTTCAAATGTAGCTTCTGTATTACTTGAAAGATTTTGTTGGGCATATATAGCTGTGAAAAACAAAGGAAGAGAACATTAGAGAATAAAGATGGGTATCCATCAATAGAGTGTGTCAGTGTCTTTTCCCTCCAAACCCTCGGACAGAAAAGTCTTAGTGCATTGAAACTGTGGGCGGTCTAGGAACTGGCTCTCCCTAGACTGCAATAGCTCCCCTATATATCTATAATAAACTTTCTACTACACCATACCTAGGAGTAGTCATGTTCTTTCCTTTCCTTTTATTTACTTTTTTCAATATCATTGTAAGAACTCTCTGACAAGAACTCCAACAGCACAGGAAAGAGCCCCATAAAATGACAAATGAGATTACATGAAATTAAAAAGCTTCTGTGCAGCAAAAGATAGCATGAGGAGCCTGGGGAATGACAGCTCATCACCAGTGCGGGGCCTTAACATGTAGGATGTGCAAAGAGTTATAATTACTAAACATCAACAAAAAAAAATCAATAAATGGACTGGTGAACTAAACAGTTTTCAAGAAGAAAGACACAGAGGTCAATAAATATTTTACAAAGTTTCCAACATCCTTAATTTTAGGCAAGTTCAAGTTAAGCCACTTTGAGCTTCTATCTCACCTAAACCACAGTGGCTGAGATCAGACAACAAATGAGAAGTTCTGGGAAGGGATTTGGGGAGGGCCCCTCAGCAACTGCTATTGGGCGTGTAAACTGGAGCAACATTGTGGGAATCGGTATAGAGGATCCTAAAAACCCAGGACTACCATTCCTGAGCATGAAAAACCCAGGACTACCATTCCTGAGCATGAAAAACCCAGGACTACCATTCCTGAGCATGCTCAAAGGATGCTGTCTACATCCCGTCAAGGAGATACCACACATCTACACTGACTGTGGCACTGCTCAAAGAAGCAAGACAATTAGGTACAAGAATATATAGCCAAATGAATTCTGTTAGTTTACTGCTTTAAAATGTTAACATGTAAAGCAAGAAGCAAGTCTGACAGTGCTGGTGCACACCTTTTATCCCGGCACGGGGAACACAAAAGCAGGTAAATCTCTGAGTTTAAGGCCAATCTGGTCTACAGGGCAAGTTCCAGGACAGCCAGGGCTACACAGAGAAACCCTGTCTTGAAAACAAACAAACAAAAAAAAGGAACAAAAGCTACTAAGCACTCAAATTATCATAGAAGGCTTAATTCATTATTAACCACTTGCATTCTTATGACAAAGTTTTGAATTTCATTTTTCCTTAGCACTCTAGAAGTTAATTATTACTTTAGATTTTATTGAAAATTGACACACCTAAATAAGTGTGAAACAAATGGTATTTTACTTTCTGAGTTAAGGCAAGGCATGACCTCATAATGAACAGACTGGGATCTGCAGAGAGAAGACACACTGAGAGCAACAATCCCTGAGTCACACTCGAGTTCCACAGAGAAGCCCAGTCTGTCAGAAACTAAGAACCTGATGAGCTGAAGCAGACACCTTCTAGGAGACAGAGAAATTCTGGGGCTCAGGGGAAGGACAAGGCATGGAGGAAGCTGTGTCCCTGGCTGCTTCAGCAGGAGGACTTGGAAGGAGGGAGCAGGGAAACCCAGGAGGCAGCAGCCTCTCCAGGGCTGGAGGCTGAGGAGGGGCTGTGGCTGCCTCCCTCCTGCCAGGAGCCCTTTGTGATGAGGAGGCCTCAGCTGTGTGATGTGGGCCTCAGCCCTCCTGACAGCCTCAGGCTGTGCTCCCAGGGCTCAGTGGCTTGAGAGGTGTGGGCAAATCAGAAGATGGAGACTGCTCTCTTCCAGCTGACAGGCGATAGTGAGTCATGGATGAGCCCCAGCTCCAATTTCATATCCATGGACATGATCTTCAGTGTCATCTGTGGAGTGTGGCTCTTCCTCCTACTAATCCCCTTCCTGAAGACATACCCCACATCACCACCACCTGGGAGTGGAGAGGACACCCCGAAGGTGAGGAAAGCCTTGGCTGGAACACAATGGGGTGTGTTCAGTCTGCTGTTCCCTGCTGTTACTTCCCATTTGCTAGGCAAGCAGAGAGACAGGTGAGAGGAAACCTCCAGAAAGAACAGCATCTCATCAGCAGGGGCTGGAAAGCAGGGCAGACAGGAGAGTGGCCTTGAGGTGTGTGCATGAAGCTCTCAGACCCCCTGTGTGGTGTGGCAGAGCGCCACTAAGGAAGATGGTGGTTCTGTGGACAACAGCATTCCTGAGATGGTGGGGACCTCTGGGACAGGACAGGCTCTGAGAAAGAAGTCATCTGTCCTCTGCTCGGCCACACGCTTTTGTTTCTGCTGAGCTGGTGTGTGTGTGTGTGGGGGGGTTGATGAAACCAAAGGCCTCAGATCAGGACTCGAGTCACCTCCGGTCTGAGGAAGCAGATCTTACCTGACAGCCAGAGGCGGCAGCAGCAGAGCTCAGCCTTGGGTGGGATCCCGTCTGAGGAACACTGACTGAGGACATCCGTGTGAGTGTGGCATAGACAGCCCTGCTTGTGTTTTCCAAGAGGAAATGCATCTATGCATAGAACAACTGAGTCAAGGATGGAAGAGGGAAAGTCTGGGAAATGTGGATTCCGTGTTAACCTCGAGCACAGAGGGCAGGCAGCTTGTCCACTAGAGAGAGGAAGAAGGGGCCCCGCTCACGTTTGTCCTTCCTCAATCTCAGGTGACGAGGAGGGGACGGAGCAGGACCAGGAAGAAAATTGCTTCTGCAAAAGGTAGGCCTCTGCTTTCCTCTGGAGAGCAGATCCATCTGCCCCACCCCTCAGTGATGGGAGCCATGACAGCCACACCTGTGGGGATACAGGATGCAGAGCACCAACAAGGAAGAGGAGGCTGCTGGGGGAAATGAGAATCAGGGAAATCCCGGGTTCTGGGACAGACTGAAGCTGTGCTTGGCCTGGGGTAGGGGCTGCCCATGGGGTGTGGCTCAAGGCATGTGACCATGCATGGGGGTCCACCTGAACAGGCAGCTGCAATTCCCTCAGGCCCACTCCTCTCTCAGAAGACTGATCCTGTGTCCTCACAGTGTTGGATGAGGATGACAGGGGTTGAGAGAGGAGCAAGGAAAGCGTAAATGAAGAGATATGGTGCCTCCACGCCACGTGCTCATCTTCAGGGTTCCGTATGCTTGAGCTCTGGTGTTTGGGTATTAGAGCTCTAGGACGGGTGGACTTTAAGACAGGTGCCTCACTCTCCTGTGAGATCTCGGTCCTCGTGCTCACCATGCATAACTGTTTCCAGGCTGTAGAGATGGCAGAGAGAATGCGGAAGATACCCAGAATGCATCACAACCTGTGAAAATGTAAGAAATCTCTGTCTTGTAGAATTATTCATACCAGGGTGTGAGGTCAGGCTCAGGGGATCTTTGTGCTGGAGATTCTGCACAGGGTGGGATTGGGGTACAGAATATGGAGGTGGAGGCCGTGGAGGGACCATGGGACACGTACCATATTTACACAGATTGATGGGCCTCTTGATCCTCTGCTTGGGGCTGATGGTTTTGCCTCCTGTCTTCTGCAGCCCCAGCAAGCATACTTTACTGGACTCTACACCACATGCCTTTTGGAACCCTAATGAGAAACCAGATCAGCTTCCCCTCTCTCAGCTGCTGTCTTCTCTCAAGTTCTTGGAGGATCTTATGCAGCAGAAATTTAGCCGGATTTTCGGGGGCATGTCCTCCTCCATGCTCTCTGAGTCAGTGGTGGCTTCTGCCTGGGTCTCCAAGAGGCCTTCATTTGAAGGACCTAAAACTTCATCCTTCTCTAATACATATGGCCCTTTCCCAGCTCTACCCATGGCTCAAGGACCTTCACAGATGTCTCAGGCCCAGCCATTGCCCCACCAACTTGTGACACCAAGCTTGGCAGATGTGACAGAGCCTCAGACACTGGACAACCTCCCAAGATCTACACCAAGCCAAGCACTTTCTTTGTCCAAAGGTAGAGCCCATGTAAAAGCAGGGTCTACCAGTGAGACAAGGATGCAGGTGTCTCTCCGGACTAAAAACCAGCCCTGGCAGCAGGATCTGGAGAGGAAAGACACCATAGGTTCTAATGTCCAAACACGTCAAGAAGACATTAGCCAGCCCTCTCACAACTTCCCCGGGGACACCCTGCTCACTGAAGCTATCAGCTCAGCCTCCGTCCTTTCTGAGCGTCGTCAGGTCCTCCAGCACCATGAGGAGTCACAAAGCAAATGCAGGGGGACTAAGGTGAGAGAACAACCAGGTTCCCCATCCAGGCTCCTCCCAGCCCAGGAGCTGACCCAGATGCAGGGACATTCCCCAGCAAACGGTCCTTTCCAGCCCAAGGACAAGCCTGACCTCTCCCAGTGTGCCCAGCCCTCCATCTTTGATTCCTCCAGGATGCCCTTAAAGAAGGGCCCAGAAAAACATAACATACACACCCCCACCAAGGAGGGCCCCAGTTTTAGAGCCAAAAACTTGACTTGCACTTCAAGCAGCAGCCCTGGGAAGGGCCTGGAACCCAGAAACCCTGCACTGAGGACAGATCAGCGGTCCTATGTGAACACCACCCATGACCTTTCCTTCCTTGACCCTAAAATCCAAAGGAAGCTGGAATCAAACATCACACAGCTTCCTGTGAAACACAGAAGGAGACCATATCTACACACTATCGAGTCAAGAGATCTTACCGCACCAGGGGTTCCAGCCTCATCCCTTACCCAGATCTTGTATCCTTCCTCACCCACCTGTGTTTCTCAGTCAGAGTACTGTCCCAAGGCTGCCGTGATCCTGGAAAACTTGCATCACCAAGATCCAGGAGGAACAAGAGTACACACTTTATCAACTTCCAAGCTGCAGACTCCTGTGTTTGCACACTCACCTTCAGAGGTTCAGGAGATGCAAAGAGTCACTCCACCAGCTGCCAGCCATGGGCCCTCCAAGGCCCATCCAGATGCATGGCAGGGCTACCTGAACACTCGTGCCAATGCTTATTGCCTCCAGGCAAGAACCCAGCATAACAAGACCATCCGAGGGACTGGAAGAGGCAGCCTGCAACCAAGGACCAGCCCAAGAATTAGCAGGTCTGAACCAGGGAAGAGGTTTGAGAATGTGGCCTCAAGACATCCCTGTTGGAGTGGGACAATGGTTGACCCTGAAGTAAGGACTCCATCTTCAGAACAGAGGAACAGAATAGTGGCGGTTAAAAAAGAGACACCTTCTCCATGGAAAGTGACCCCTGGGTACAGCAAGATTCCCAATGGCCAAAACATCAATATCAATCTCAGAGACATAGAATCTGTAAAGGCCAACAGAAATCCAGGACAATTCCAAGCATATCCACAGCACTCAAGAGGCCCAGCTCTAAAATCACAGATGCTTAGTGACGTTGACTTCAAATCAAACAAACAGCAACAGTCATGTCATGCTGGGCTCCTTCCAGACCGTCAAAGTGCTGTGTGTCCCACCACAGACCGTCAAAGTGCTGTGTGTCCCACCACAGTCAGCCTGCCTTTACAGAACTCTCTGTCCCACTTCCAGGGTAGATCCAAACATCCCAGGACTTCCCAGGGCCTAGGTGATGTGTACATGAGGAGAGGTCATAGCCAGGAGAGCCAGGAGCTCACGGTCCCCAAGGATAAGATTCCAGCAATATTTCCTCCTAGTGAAGAGAGGAAGGATTTTATGAGGTCCAGAACCAAAAGTCAGGGAGAAAAGCTTGGGAGAATGGAGCTTTCCCAAGCCTGGGGTCTCAACAGCTCCACCCAACTCAAGGATATAGTCGTCACTGAGAGTCAGCCCTCCCTTGATGTACCTGCAAATGAACAGGCTTCTGTAGAAATCTTTCTGAATAAAATAGTAAGGAATATCCTACAGTATCTCAACTCCAGCACCAAAGACAAGGAGCAGGGGGATTCTCTCAAGAATGGAAGCCCCCCACCCTCTACTCTACAGACTCAGGAGGCAGTCACTAAAGAGAAGCTCATCTACAACATGGCGACCGAAGCACAATCTCTCACGGATGCTGTGGCACAGATCCTGGCACACAGGCTGGGCCTGAATGTAGAGGACCCACCAAAGGCCCACTGGTGCAAAGTGGAGCCACTGGCATCCCAGATAGGTGGCTCTCACCACTCTTCCGAGGGTCTCTACGACGCAAAGAAGAACCGACCAGAAAGGAGAATAAGCTCTGATCCCCACTACAGTCCCAAAGGGCACAACCACCCGTCCACAGGCAGGGGAATTGGAGACGAACAGCAGTTGAGTGTCGATGTCCAGACAGCCTGTGATCAACATCGGAACAGAGTGAAGAGAGGAATGGGCTTCGACCAAGTCCCCACCCGCAAGCGGAGCAGCCACCCATTCCTGTACAGGAGAACTGGAGACAAGCAGCAGTCGGGCTCAGCTACCAGAACAGCCTGTGACCCAGATCAAATTAAAGTGAAGAGTGGGATGGGCTACTGTCCACACAGCAGCCCCAAGGAGCACAAGCACCCATTCTTACACAGAGAAACAGGAAACAAACAACAGGCAGGCATTGAACAGAAAGCCTGTGACCTGCATCAAAGTACAAAGAAAGGAACGCACTACGGCCACCTCAACAGCCTCAAGGAGCACAAGCATCCGGTCAGGTACAGGGTAACTGATGACAAGCAGCAGTCGGGGATTACTGCCCTGGGCGCCTGTGACTAAAGATCGACCTTACCAGCACAAGCCAAGGAGCAGGTGCCTCGGGACACCTTTGCCTTTGCCCACTAGTAAATCTTCCAAAAGCCATCTCATCACCCAGCCCTTGTTTGCCCGTGCCTTCACGGTAATAAAGGTTGTTTTGTTTTCCTGCAAAGAAAACCTTCTTCCTCCTGAAGCTCATCCTCTGCTGCTAATGGCTCCTTCCCAGATAGGAGCCACTTCCTAGTTCATGCTACCGCCTTTCAGGGTGGTGCTGTCTGTCTTGCAGTGATGGATGGGGACAGTCAGCATTCCTTCTGCCTCAGTGAGTCTGTGGGAGGGAGGGCAGGTGGGGAAGGCATGGTCACCATGAGGTGTCATCCTCACCTGGTGTTATCACTCTGCAGTTATCATTCCATCACTGCAGAGACAACAGAAGTCTCGGGGTTTCCAGGATGACCCAGCCCTTGAGTACCCGTCCAGGTCTGTGGGTGTTGTCTTTTCCTTACTTTGCTCCACTTGACGTTTGTGTCACTGTGCAGGTGTTCTACAAAGACACCAGGGAGCCAAGAACTTTCACATGTCACAGTTTCAGCCCCCAGTTCAGAGGTGGAACAATCTCGACCTGTATTTCCAGGACAGGCGTAGAGAACACCTACCCCAGGAGCCCCTACTCACCTTGATGCAGGCTGAGGAGAGGCTGAGCTCCGAGAGCCTCTTACCTCAGCCTGGGTGACAGGGCAGCAACACTGTCCACAGTCTACCTTCTTCTCTGACTAGAGCAGGGGACAGATTAGAACTTGCAGTGTGTGACACCAGGTGTCATATGGGCTTACCCAGTAACACAGGAAGTGCCTGCAGAGAGGCCACAAACATCTCACTGAGTTCACTCAATCCCTTCCCTGGAAACCTGTATGAATCCCACCTACGCCATCACCTGAGCCAGATCCAGAACCCTGAGACCCTCAATCATCATGGCCCCCAAATAGGGTTCTCTACTTGGGCTAAAGCTCCAGAATGTTCATCCTAGGTAATATGATTAGATTATCTTTCCATCTTTCACAAAATTAAACAATGCTGTTCACCTCTAATGAAAGAATATATCCTGATTTTGTGCAGTTTTAAGTGACATCTAGTCAAATGTTTAAATGGCCTGTTTTTCTGCTGGAGACAATCCCTTCCTATGCTAATCCTCTTTACTACTGGGCTGACATCTGAATATGTGTTCCCTGTGATATTGCACCGATACTACAGAGAATTTCTAAGGAAAATTTTAGATTAATTATTGGTGTTATATTTCCTTGTGAATAATATCCAAATTCACAATCACTAAAAAGAATGAAAGTTAAATGGCATCATAAATCAACTGGACCTAACAGAACATTCCACCAGGCATTAAAGAATACATATTCTTCTCAGCAGCCCATGGGACTTTCTCCAAAACAGACCAAATATTCAGACACACAGCAAGTCTCAAACCATATAGGTAACTGAAATAACATCCTGCATTCTATCAGACCTCCATGCATTAAAGAAAATACAGAAAGCACACAAATTCATAGATACTAAACAACACACTATTAAGATAAAATTGTATGAGAACAAATCAATCTTTTTTAATTCTGAGAATTGAATGAAAATATGACATCCAAATCTGTGGAAGCACAATGAATGACAGGCAGTCATAAGAGGAATCTTTATAGCACTATGTGCCTACATCAGAGTCTGAAAAATCTCAGATAATTCAATGATGTACCTGAAGGCCCTAGAAAAACAAGAATAAGCAACAGCCAAAAAATTAGAAGGGAAGAGATCATTAAAATTGGGGAGACAGCCAGGCGCTGGTGGCGCACGCCTTTAATCCCAGCACTCGGAAGGCAGAGGCAGAGAGATCTCTGTGAGTTCAAGGCCAGCCTGGTCTACAGAGCGAGCCCCAGACCAACCTCCAAAACAATACAGAGAAACCCTGTCTTGAAAAAAATTGGGGATACAATTAAATAGAAAGTTAAAAGCCACAAAATATCAACAAACCAAAAACTTAGTGCTTTGAAAGGATTAATATGAACAAGTCTTTACCCAAACCAACTGAAAGAATAAAGGAAAAACATCCAAATTAACAAACATAGAGATGATAGGGGATGTCCTTCTGTATATATGTTTCTCTTATTGGTTGACAATAAAACACTGTTTGGCCAATAGAGGCAGAAGGATAGGCTGCCACGGACCACCCCAGCTGGGCATGAGGGTCCCTGGGATGAAGGTTCTCCAAGACTAGCTGAGTAAGGATTTGGTGGAGACAGACAGAAACAAACATAGAGGCAGCTTGAATCTGAGTGTGTTTTGCAGTTCTCAAGCAAGGCTTTTTATAATGAAAACAAAAATCATCAAGGGTTGTGTTCAGTGAAGCAATGCCCAAATGCCATCATTGTTACTAGGCACAAACACACAACTTATCCAACAATAGATGAGAAAATCATTCAGGGCTAATCACAGCTAACCACCTATTTCTAAGATCTGGTTAATAAGTTTTTATTGTCAGTTATTGTTTGATATCTGTTATTGTTTAATATCTAGTTTTTGTGAGTCTTTGAAACATTTGGCTTTTTTGACTTTTTCCTACTAAAAAGCTTTCTTTAACAAACATTAAAACCACTCATGATCACACATGTGCAGCCATATGAAATTTTATTGTTGGGAAAGTTTTTATCAATACTATTACTATTTACTTACGTGAATGGTTCAAAAAGCATTGGTTTTCCTGGAGAAGAGGTCATGGGCAGTGACCACGTCTCAGGGGACAGGTTCTCATTCATATCTTTTGTTTAAAATGTCAGCATAGGCTTGGGAACATTTCATTAATGTGAGAAAAGAATAGAAGAATAGACACTGCCATGAGAACTATGGCTCAATATTTTTCTCCTGCTGAGAAGTTCTCCTGGAAACAGTCTCCTTCTTTTGAAGTTATCGCCTCAGTCTGTGGAACTTGTCACATGGACTCTACTGGATTTGGTGTGGCAATAGGCAGGACTAGGAGATGAGGAGAATTCTGGGAAACATAGGCAGAGAGGGGCTCAGAGAGATGCCATGTAGCCGACAAAGGAGTAACAGGTCCGAGCATTCTCCTGTAGGCCAAAACCATGTGGAAACACATAATTTATAGAAATTGGTTAATAATTAAGACAGAGCTAGCCAATAAGAAGCCCAAGTGATTGGCCAACAGTTTTATAATTAATATAGTGTCCGTGTGTTTATTTGGGACTGAGAAGGGCAGCGGAACTTGGTGGGACAAGAAACTCCACAACAAATGGGTTAATAATGAAGACAGAGCTATCCAATAAGAAGCCCTAGCCATCAGCCAACAATTTTATAACTAATATAATGTCCATGTTTTTGTTTGGGGGCTGAGAAAGATGGTGGTACTCAGTGGGACAAGAAACTCTAGCAACATAGAGATGAAAGGGAAGGCATTAGAACAGAAACTTGGAAACCTCAAAGAATCACAAGAACATAATTTAAAAATAAATATTCCACCAAAGAGGAAAATCTAAAAGAAATTGATAAATGTCTAGCTATATAGAACCTACCAAAATTAAATAAAATGAGATTCATAATTTAAATAGATTCATAACACCCAGTAAGATAGAAGTGTATGATGTGTGTGGGTAAGAGTGTACAAACATGGAGGTCAGAGGGCCACTTTAGGGAGTCAGTTCTTTCCTTCTGTCTGTTATGGGATCTGGAGATTGAACTCAGTTCATCAGAAAACAGTTTTACCTGCAGAGCCATCTTGCTGGACCTCTTTTTTCTTTCTTTTAAATGTCTATTACATTAATCTTTGTCTGTCTGCCTCTCTCTCTCTCTCTCTCTCTCTCTCTCTCTCTCTCTCTCTCTGTGTGTGTGTATATATATATACATATATATATGTATGTATGTGTGTGTGTGTACATGTGTGTAACACATAATTGAAAATCAACTAAAAAAAATCCCAGGACCAAGCTGACTCAGAAATCCCCCAGACCCTCAAAGTATTCCACAAAATAAAAGGGAAGAAATCCTCCAACTTATTTTACAAAATTAGTATTTCCCTGATAAAAAAACAACAAGAAGAAAGAAATAAAGAAAGAATAGAAAATTATAGGCTAGTGAACATCAACACAAAAATTCCCAATAAAATACAAGTCAAATTCAAGAACACATCAAAAAAGTCATCATGATCAAGCTAGCTTCATTCCCAGAGATAAGGGGATAGTTCAATAGACACAAATTGTTAAATGTAGTCCACTATATAAGTAGATTCAGAAACCACATGATTTATATACAAGTAACATTATACAGACATATATGTGTGTATACACACACATTTATATAGGCAACAACAAAGAAAAAAGCCATAAATTTTAAATAGAGCAAGGCAGGGAGTGGGGATTGCATGGGAAGGTTTGGAGAGATGAAGTTATGTCATTATACCATAACCTTAAAAATAAAATACTACTTTCAAATAACTTTTTTAAAAAAAATCTCTTGTGTGATGCTTTGAGAGACATTTAACATGGGAGTCAGAAGTGCCTACAAGGGATAATTCTTCTTCAGCCTCTGTCCCTAGTTCCTATCCTGGAAGACAACCATCCTAGACTCAAAATGGCATAAGATAGGAGGTCGAAAGGAAGAAGGTATATGTGGACACCTGGAAGGCGTGCTGAGATGCAATACTCTTCTCGGGTCAACAATGCTTCAGAACACAGAAGGAAACGTGGACTGGGGAAATGCAATGAGCTGAGCTACCCAGAGCTAACGGTGTCCTGAGACAACAGAGATGAGAACATTTCTTTTAAACAGCCTCCTGCCCCCATGAAAATAAAGCTCCTCAAACAGAAAACCAAGCCTTTTATACCACATGAATGCTTAGAGGTCCTGTCTAGCTCCTGAGACCTCAGGCTCCATGGAGACATGCTGGTTCTCAAACAATGGCACAGATGGCCTGTGGATACACAGCAGTTGCCACCCAACGCAAAGAGGGAAGCTGGCAGTGGGGACACGGGTCCTGCAAGCTTTACATTTCTACTCTCCATTCAGCCTCTCTGAGTGAACAGAATTTAACCTCAACCTCAGAATCCTGAGTTCTGTAGAGGGATGGAGATCTAGATAAAGTCCCCTTTTGGTGGCTGTGATAGAGCCAGTGCCTGGGGGAATAAAATTCCCACCTGGCTATGACCAGTGCTGCTGTAGCTGGTAGCTGTGGAGTTGCAACTGCTGATTAGGGCAGTTGCTTAAGGGGCAGATACTGAATTTAATGAAAAACAACACAACCTCACCCCTCAAACATGCATACCCCATACACACCCAGAAACACACCAGCATTAGCCAACCCTAATGCAATTTTATTGTGCCTAATGATCTCATTTGTTGACTACGTTCAACAAATTTATACATTGCATTTTCAGCCTTTGTCCTAAAGCACATGTAACAAGTCACACACATTCGGTTCCCTCACACCTCATGAAACCAGCAAGTACTCCATCATATTTCCATGAGAGTGATCACACCAAAATTCTCATGCCACCCAAAATCAAAATGCGTTAATTCCTTACATTCTTAAACACACAAACTCCTAACTTCCTATTAACACACACTCATATGCTCTCTCTCTCTCTCTCTCTCTCTCTCTCTCTCTCTCTCTCTCTCTCTCTCTCTCTCTCTCTCTCTCTCTCTCTCTCTCTCTCTCTCTCTCTCTCTCTCTCTCACACACACACACACACAATGCTAGGTGTTAGGTGTGTTTGGACATCGCACCCAAACTACCCCATGTACACTGCTAAGTGTCAAGCCCTCCTGGATATCACCCACAGCTACCAACCTGCTACAAAGTTGGTTATTAGGTCCTGCTGGACATCTCTTCAGCCTTGTGGTCCAGCACACAATACGAAGCATTCTAATGGATACTGCTCTGCCTCATGACCACATATATACTGCTAGATATCAGGCCCTGTTTGACTGCTCTAGTCCCTGCCACATAAACTGCTAGTTATCAGACTGCTCTGAATCAGCCCCTGCTGCTGCACCTCATAAAGTTATACAGCCTTCCCCAGCCGACATCCCATCAATACTGCTAGGTATCAGCTAATTCTGGACTCTGTCCCCAGCCCTATATAAAGTGCTAAATATCAGGTTCTTCTGGACTCACATATTTGTTTCTACTGCCATCCAAATACACTGCTACTTCTCAACCATTCTGCACACCCCTTTGCCATGGCCAACAAGTGTGTATGGACGGCAGAATAGTGGGATATTCAGTAGAGCCTGAAACCCTGTGTCGTATGCATGACTGCTATTTGTGGAAGGGGTGGCCACAAGGGCCTGATACCTAGATATTTCTATGTAGCAGTAATGTATGTCCACCAGGACCAGATAAATAGCACTGTATATTGGGGCAGTAGTGTGTGTCTAGCATGTATGTGGGGCCTACACACAGCACATACGTGTCACTGCAGCAGGGGTAGGGGGAGCATGTCCAGCATGACCTAATAAGCAGAGTGTATATGGGGCAGTGGCCCAAGGGCAGGATGCCCAGCAGTGCATGTCGGGAGACAATGGCGAATAACACATAGCAATGCATGTAGGGAGGCCATCAAATGGTAGTGTCTAGAAGGATCTGAGATCTAGCAACATATGCCAGCTGGTAGTGTGGGATGGGAGTAGGGGACAGGGGCGGGATCCAGCAGGTCCAGTTACTCATCATTGTATCCAGGGTGTCCATCAGTGTATGCAGAGTGTTGGTGGGTGGGGGCTTGTCCACCAGGGGTTGATATCTAGTTGTGCATGTTGGGCGTGGAATAGGGGGTATCTCTTGTAATGTCTAATTCATAGCCGTGTGTATGAGTCAGGCAAGGAAGGGGCAAGAAATAGCAGACCTAATCCCTTACATTGTATGTGGTATGAGCCATGATTCAGATCTATCAGGGTCCCATACCTCATGGTGTTTATAAGGTGTCAATGTGGTTTCCAGCCCAGTTTCATACCTAGTGATGTTTGAAGGGCAGTGGTGGAAGTCGGGCAGTGTTCAGTAGAATCTGATACCTACCTTGTATGTGCGTGGGTGTCCACCCAGGCCTGCTGCCTACAAGTTTAGATGGGAGGCATGCAAGGGGGTGCCCAGTATGGCCAGAAAAGTAGCAGTGTTTTAGTGTGGTACCAAGGAGTGAACATGCCCAGCTAATGAGAGGAGTCCAGTAGGATCTGATACTTAGCAGTATATACTGTGATTGCGAGGCTTTGTAGGGGGCATGGAAAACTGTGCTCACAGATGAGCACCAGGAGAAGTGTAATACTAAAGACACAGAATTGTTCCCTCAAAGGAAAGAATGCATAGCCTGTTATCTGCCCAGAAGGCTGGGAGCAGTCATGGTCAATAGCCTGGTCTTTGTGCTATCGATTTGACTGGAGACCACACTAGACCCTCCCCCAGGCTCTTAGAGCAAACTTGTTTTACTCAGTCAATCAATAGAACCCATCTTTTTGGGAGGTGTCACATGTACTTTACAAAGCCTTTCAATGTAATCACATCTGATCTTTATTTAGCTTACTTTTTATCTTATTGTGCACATAAGATTGAGTAAATTATCACCAGGAAAGTTTTCACCAAATTGTACTTAAATATGCCTAAAATAAACTACTTGGGGTCAGACTACTGAAGTTTGAGCCAACACCAGCTAGTTGTGTTAATCTGAACTACCTTCTTGCCTCCCATGGTGTCCTGCAAGCTCTGAAACCAAGTTGTGTATTTGGGGCAGGGGAAAGAGCATCGAGCGTTGATACCTGGCAGAATATGGGTGGTTTCAGCAGTGAATTGGGAGATATCTAGCAAGGCCTGATACCTAGTTGTATAAGTGGAGTGAGGGGCCACCAGGACATGATATCAAGAAGTTTCTTGAGGTGAGTAGCAGGAGTATGTCCAGTAGGGCCTGATATGCAGAAGTTTGCATATGGTGGTGACAGGCCAATGTCAAGTATAAACTGACAAATATGTAATTTGGGTTGTGGTGAGGAAGGGGTGTTGAGTATGTCCTGATGCCCAGCACTTTATGAGAGACAGAGGGAGGTATTGAATTGAACCTAATATCTAGTATCATGTGGTCTGTGCAGCAGCAATGTGGGCAGGTAATGGGCGAGAATGATGAATCATGGTCTCCTACCTAGAGGTTCATGGGGCGATGAGAGATGGTGGGCTCAGCAGGATCTAATACCTCTCATTGTCTGTGGGGTGTTGTGTATGTGGGTGCAATCCCACCAAAGCATGCTATTAACGGTGTATGTGAGGTGGCAGTGGAAGGCCCTGACGGGTGGCCGTGTACCAAAGATGGTGGGTGATATCAGGGTCTGACACCTAGCGGTGTATGCATGCTGAGGAAGGGGCTCTTTCCAGTAGGAGACGGCATTTAGCAGTGTGCAGGAGGAAGAGAAGGGGGAAGGCAGCAGAGGGGACGGACCGTCCAGCAGGGCCTGATACCGAGTGGGCAGAGCTGGGTGAGAGTGTGTGCTGCAGAGCGTCCTACCAATGCTCCATATACACTTCGGGGGACTAGGCCCTGCTGGACAGCCCTGCCCCTGCTGGAAATCCATATGTACTGCTAGGGATCAACTCCTGCTGGACCACTGCTCCCCTCCCCCAAATATTGTGGGGTGTCAGGTATCAGGTCCTGCTAGGCAGCCTCTTTCAGGCCTATATTGTAGCAGGTTGGTAGCTGTGGGTGATACCCAAGAGGGCCTGACACTTAGCAGTGTACATGGGGTAGTTTGGGTGCAATGTCCAAACACACCTAATACCTAGCACTGCGTGTGTGTGTGTGTGTGTGTGTGAGTGTGATGTTGGGGTGTCCCCTGAGGCATAATGCCAAGCAACGAACTTTGGAAAGTCAAGGTGTGATTCTTGGTTGTCAGTGTGACTACATTTGGAATGACCTAAAACCTACTTGAGCCTGATAATGGGCAGTGCATGTTGGTGGGCAGTGAGGGTAGGAGACTGTCCAGCAGGACCTGATACCAAGCACTGTATGTGGTGCAGTGGCCATGAGGTATTGTTCAGCAAGGCCTGATAACTAGAAGTCTTCTGGACAGAAAGCCATGGTAAGCTGGAAGATGCCTGAAAACTAGCATTGCACGTGGATGTCTGAAGAGGGGAGTGGATATCATATACAAATTTCCAGATGTTTAGATACCTGCTGGATAGCCAAGCCCATTGCACCTGCAGACACGATGTAGCGTATTAGATCTAGCTGGATACCTGCCTCTGTCCCACATTATGTGATAGGTATAAGGCCATACTAGATACATATACACCACAATTTCTAAGGGCCAACAGGCTACCCTGCCACTGACAGGCCCTCAGCATATACTGCCCCCCCAACTGCTAATTGTCAGCCCCTGGCAATATCCTTTCCCACATCACCATTGCTCATACCCACTGCTATGTATTTGCCCCACTGGGCACACCCCTGGAGTGTCACATACACCACTGTGTGTCAGGTCCTACTGGAGCTCTCAGTATCACCCTGCATGTTGGGCAAGGTATCAGGCTTTGCCAGGCACGCCCCATACCTCATTTCCACCCCAAATATACTGCTGTACTTCAAGCCATGCTCAACACACTCCCCTGCCACTCCTTTCCCAATGTGTAGGTGTCATATACAGCTAGATATGCCCACTATGCCCCATATAGACTGCTAGGTATCAAGTTCTGATGGACACTCCTGACCTCCATCTCCCATTAAGTACTTTATGAGATCTTACTAATCTCCCCAACCCTACTACCACCCAAAGTACACTGCGATTTATCAGGCCCTGCTGGACACCACTCTGAAGCTGGCACACACACCTTCTAGATATTGGTTCTTTCTACCCTACTTGCACCCACACACACAAACACATTTGGGTACCAGACCTTGGCTGATACCATCCACCCTGCCTTGCTAGGGATCACAAGACCCACCACTCCTGCCTTGCCCCATATATGCTGCTAGAAATGGTGGATGCCCTTTCCCGGCCCTGCGACTGGCACCACACATACACCGCGAGGTGTCGTCTTGCTGACACTCCACCCCACGTGCCCCAGCGTACACTGCTGCATAGAAGCAGGCTGTTTGGCATGGTCTAAAACGTAATTGCATTTAGGGGGCAATGAGGTGGAGGGAGTGCATGTGCACTGGGGGGCACGGCAGGAATGGTCAACATGACCTGATACATAGAAACATGGAGGATGATGTCCTGAGATAGAGGAGAGAGTGATGGGGCTTGGGGAGGGTGTCTAGCTGGGCATGACACCTAGCCGACATTTGGGGAGGGGTGGCAGAGGAGGAAATGTCAAGAAAACCCTTTAATTGGCAGTGCTGTTGGGCAGCATCAGCAGAGGAAGACGTGGCCCCCAGGTCCCGAGTCCTAATGTTTGTTGAGCAGTGGGCGTGGAGGGGCAGAAGGATTCTGATGCCTTCTAGAATATGCGGGGTTGTTGTGGGGGGTGAGAGGAGACAGATCTCAGGCAAAACATGTTATCAAGCAGTGTATGTGGGATAGGAAGTGTCTATGTCCCCAGCAGCAGGGAGTGGGATGTCCTGCAGGCCCTGGTGCCTAGCAGTGTTCCGAGGGCAGCGACAGGTGTGTTCACATCAGCAGTGTATGTGGAGAGGGATGGCATGGGCAGCTCTAGGCTTTGTTTTCCAAGAACAGTTCCTCCTATGACTTTTATAGCTTCCAAGTGGAATTTTTAGTCATTTAGATGGGTCTGTTGCTGGACTCTGTGGTCAGCTCCACGTATCTGGTCTCCATTATGTCCCTTGAGCACTTTCTGTATCCCTGAGGCTTTTCCTGAGTGCTGGAACCAGAAGTCTGGGGTCTTGAGGATTGCTCCCGTCTTCTGCCATCTCTTCCACGCTTAAGCCTAGTTGCTTGCTACATTTGGTGTGTTGAGCATCATCTGCCACTCTGCTGAGTCTTTAGATGAAGTTCAAAGGATCTGTCACCTTACCAACTGTGCTGCTGAAGGGCAGGAGCGTCTGAGAGTCTCTGCCTTCAGATTTCCCTCAGCCATGCCGCAGTGTTCCGATGCCAATTTATTTCAATCAGGTTGGATTTCTACTTCAGAACTACAGTGTTAGGGTCTGTTGTAGACTGGATCTATGTGATATCAATGAGAGATGGTCCACCTGGATGACTCCAAGTTCCCACCTTCACATTAGCCATGATCTGAGACGTGGGGGGCGGTCCATGGTCACTGCCCTCCTCAGGAGACCCAGCCCAGCGGCCAGGCACAGATGTGTGCTCACTTCTCAAGGCTCTGCTGAGACTCTCCATCTGCTCAGGCAGGTTTTCTCGAGCATCTGCGAGGACAGAGAGGCACGGGTGACCTCCTTGCACTGTATAGGTATACAGAGGGTCAAAGCAGGGCCACTGAGAAGCCTCCCTAAGGGGACCCACATGCAGATCCCAGATCTGGGAGGAGACTCTGGTCTTTAGTTGGATGTTGGGAGAAAAACCACATCATCACCCAGAACACCATATCAGCCCGAAGTTGTGGATATCCTGAGCTGCTTCAGAGCCTCGGGAAGTGACATGCTGGTCTCCCCCAGTTAAAGAAGAGATGGGAGGAGCTCTACACCATCATTAGCAGCAGTGCAGAACACAGGGCCTTCAGTCAGGAAACTCCTGGCTATGTACTACAAGAAGTGGCCAAGAACCTATGAGAGGAAGGGAGGTCTCGACAAAGGAGAAGCTGGCAGAAAGCCCCTCGTTCTCCAGGGCAGTGTCTATGGCCTCATCAGAGAATAGCAAACTTGTTTCATGTGGCATTTGGGGCAAAAGGAGAAAATACAAGGCCTGATTTGGTCTCCTCTGTGACTTTGTTCAGTAGGCACCAGCGAGTCTGTCTCGGAGCCCTCTGTCTGCAGGACTATCTGAAGTGAGCTTGGCCTGCCTGGACCGGCTGCTGGCAGCAGCTCTATGAACAGATGACTAGAAACGGCTCCAGACCCACGGCGCCCACTTAGGCACTCCACCCTCTCACTGTTCACCGCGTTTACACTTGTTCAGCTGGGTGGCTGAAGACACTCTGGAAATAAGTTTCCACAACAGAACCCACGGACAGAAGCTGCAGAATGGAGAGAGGAGAAAGGATGGTCCCTGGCGGGTGCCACACTGGGCATTGTGGCTGGGGCCAGAAGGCATGGCTGCCTGAACATCCTTTCTCCTGAAGTGCAAGCTGCTGAGCATCCCTGAGACTTGTAAGGTGGACATATTGAGCTACTTTAGGGTGACATGACTGCCCCTTGTCCCTCCCCTCAGAGGTGTGAGAAATGTGCAAACTGAGTGCGGGTGCTGGGCTTGAGGGCTCATTTCCCACCTGACTACCTCTTGTGGGTAGCAAAGGCAACAACACTGTCCTGAGCAGCAGGGACAGACACAACCATGCCACAGAAAAGGCCACCAAGCCCCCTGGGCAGCATCTTTTCTGCATTCCGGAGACCCAGCCTCTTCTCAGGGACCACTAGCAGGCACTAGAGCCCATCGTTCACTTGGACTGTGCTTCCTGGGAGCCTGATGCATGGCTGGGAGCCAGAGCACATGATTACCCCTTTCCCAGGCCCTGGCGTCACAACTGTGCAGTAGGACCAAAGTCCTGGCTCAGGAGTTACCTGCTGACCTAGGCCTGTGCTGTCCCATAGCAAGCTGTGGGCCTGTTTCCTGTGTTAGGCAGGAGGCTCGCCTGTGTTCATAGTTCTGGAATCCAAATTAGTTAGAGCTGGTGGCTGGCAGCAGGATGGCAGTCACACCCACACAGGTACAAGTAGGGGATGCCTACCCCTGTCAACACAAGCTGCTTCTCCACAGTGGTCTGGGAACGGTATCAGAGAGGAAATATGCTAGTTGCTACCCGCCCCAATGGCATCAGGTTCCCTCCAAAGTCACACCACTGCCTTCTCTTAGTCACCTGTGCTGCTTTCTGTAAGGCAGGGTCAATGACAGCTGTCCCGGGGATTGAGGTAGGCTGGCCTCGGGTTTCCATGCTCTGTATTCAGGTCAGTGTCAAGGTAAGAGAAGGCCCTAGAAATTTGTTTTCTCCCACAAGCCAGTGCTTAGTGGACTCAACGACATTCTTAGCAATGAACTGCCCACACATTTGCCCCCCTCTTCCAGCCTCCTGTGAGCAGGTGCTCTCATTACAGGGAGAAGCTCTCCAATGGGAAGGTGTTCAGAACGCTACAGACAACTCACACAAAGACACACAAGCTGACAATGCTGGCTGAAAGTCCCAGCCCAGTGACGACCAAGGTTTCTGTCTAGGCCTAACTCAAAGGGAGACGCTGGATACAGCTTAGTTCAGTAACGACCAAAAATGCCATGTGAGACCACTGTGCCCCAGGCCTGGCAAGAGTCACTCACCTTTCTGAAGGGGAACACTGTCTCAGCAGTCCAGCCAAAATGATGCACAGTCTTCTCCAGTTGACTGGCACTGTCCTGACAGACAAAAGACAGACTTAGCTCCCATTAAAAGTCCTCGCACGAAGGGTCCTTTTCCTTTCTAATTTGCTGGACCAGCATGCTTTGGAACTAGTCTCCTGGCCTGGGAGGAAATCAGGAACATAAGGCACGCAGCAAAACCAACAGCAGTCAGAGGAAGTTAAAGAGGGAGGGATGCAGCTGTCCTTGGGGACACAGCTGTCCTGGGGACACAGCCCAGATCAGACTTCCCAATCGTTCATCTGTTCTGAGTCCCAGGATACAGGAACCACATGTCCCTATAGCCACCCACCGTCCTGCCTCCCATATTCACTCTATCAAGGCCATCACCCACCTGGGATCATAGGTTCTAATAGTAATAGTCTCTTGGATGAGAGAACTCTTCCCCATGTGAAAAACCATTTCCCCGGAAACCAAAATGGAAAGACACATGTGCAAGCAGGAAGTCGTGTGTCCCAGCAAATAGTTGTACCTTCCCCCCAAGATTGGGCAGAATGGGGCTTCTTGCCCCTGCCAAGCTTTGGGCATCATCTTGGCTCACACTCCTGCTCGGAGCAGGACACTGAGGATGTCTAGCCCCAGGCCTTATTCCTCGTCACTGAGATTTCCTGTGGAGAAACTACAATGGCTTACTTACTTTCTCCTGTGCCTGACAGAGGCCTCCGTGATGGGCATGCAGACACACTGCCATCTGACTTTCCTACACGGTTCATGTTGCATTAGGCCAATTCCCATCCCACGCCTCAGAGTACACAGAGGCTCAACACTTGAAAGCAAAAAGACACACAAAAAGGACTATTTTAGTGATTTTGAAATACAAGGCAGAGGCCTGTCTGGACTACAGAGTGAGGTCCAGGACAGCCAGGACTGTTACAAAGAGAAACCATGTCTCAAAACAACAAAGAAAAAAGACAAATACAAAACAAAAAACAGCAAAACAAAACACAAAGACTTCTCTTTAATAATGGCTACCTTAAAAGATTTGGGGGATGGAGAGATGGCTAGGCAGTTAAGAGCATCGGTTGCCCTTCCAGAGGACCCAGGTTCAATCCCCAGCACCCATATGGCAGCTCACAGCTGTCTGTAACTCTAGTTTCAGGGAATCTGAACCCTTACACAGACAAACATGCAGGCAAAATACCAATGCGCATAAAATAAAAATAATATGAAAGAAAGAAGGGAAGGAAGGAAGGAAATATTTGGTCCTTGATTGTTGTTCTGTGGTGATGCATTGTTTATAATATAACAAATACAGTTTGCCTGGAGATCAGAATGCAAAGCTGGCTACATTAGTTAGTCATAGACAATGGGCAGTGGCGGCACACACCTTGAATCCCAAACTCAGGAGACAGAGGCAGATGGATCTCTGTGAGTACAAGACCACCCTGGGGAACAGAGCTTACGCCTTTAATCCCAGCACTGGAGAGGAGAGGTATTCAGTGAAGAAGCGAAGGGTCTCATGTGAGATTCAGTTTCCAGTCACAGGGAAGACAGGATCTCCATTTCAGCCTTGGCAGAGGTGAGAGCTCTCTGGCAGCTGCCGCTTTGCTTCTCCGATCTTCAGCTTGAACCCCAGGGTCTGTGTCTGGGTTTTTCTTACCCGTGCTTCCTTGCTCACCCTGTGTGCCACAGCTATCCCCCGACAACACTTGCCCGCTTTAGCCAGCCCCGTCCTGCTGCTCCCGTGGCCTCGAGCCTCATCTTCTGCTGTGTGTCTGTAGCTAAGCTTTTACAGGCTATACAGGATTGTTTCTTCTGAACTCACAGATATGGTGAACTGCATACCCCATACATGGGATGGTTATCACGTGTCCATTGAAAATGACATTAGCAATGCATAAACAATGAAATGCGTCAGTCCCCCTTCGCCACCCCACATACCTGATTTTGTGCGACGCCATTGCCTTCCCCCTCCACTGGAGTCACTTCCTTCTGGAAGACCCGACTTGTCTGCTGGGCTGGCAGGCAGCAGCATAGTCTTTGCACACAACTCCCCATTCTCCTCTTAAACCTCCCCCAGCCTTGCTGTAGGCTGTGAGGAGAAGCTGTGTTTGTTCCCCGGGGTTGGACACCTGAGAATTTTTCTTCAGAAGATGCTTCCTCATGGCATCTGCTCCTCTTATTTTCACATGTGCCACTGGTGGTCACACCCTGGGATGCCTCTCTGGAGTTCTTTTCGGATGGTATATTCTGGATGCAAAAGCTGTTCTCAGTGGTGACTACGATCTGGGGTGCCTTATAGGACGGATATTTTTCAGAAGAAATACCCTCTGAGGATGTGATACCCTTGGAGGTCATGCTGGTCTCCCAACGGCTGCTGCTCACAAGCTGAGCAGCCACAGGAGCAAGCTGGGCATCTGTGTCGGGAGGAAGAGCTCTCTTCCGTTGGCAACACGGGACGCCAGGCATGCTGCAACTTCTGCATCCCTTCTTCCTGGCAAGCTTGGCACTGTCACTCAAGTGGCATTTTGCTGGAAAGGTAAAAATGTGAAGAGCAGGCTCACTCCTTGTCCTCTTTAAGGGGGGACGGGAGGTGGGAGGGCTTACAAGTGTCATGGCAACATTATGACACACAGGCTTCATCTGATGGCTACTGTTGTCCCTCCAGGGTGACTGATGTTTTAAAATTAGGTAAGTTGCCATGATACTGTTGAATTTTTTTTCACGTAAAGAGTCTCTAATGTCCTTGGCATTGTAACCCATAGTCCACATAGTCACCACAATACTGGGAGTTGGGTTGCTGGGTCGCGTCTCCAAGGAAGATTCGGGTTTGGAAAGTTCTTCACAGCCCTTGAGCCACTGATGCTGCATAATGTCACATATTTTGGGCCTCTGCTCAGGGTCCACAGTGAACAACTGCACAATGAGGTTTACAATGTTGTGGGAGAGCACCGGTGGGATGGAGTACTCGGGATGCAGCATCTTCTCCTTCATCTGTGAATAGGTCTCTGCCTCAAATGGGAAGCGCCCTGTCACCATTGTGTATAAAACCACTCCCATGCTCCAGATGTCATTTGCTTGTGGGTCATATTCTACATCAGTGAAAATCTCTGGAGCACAATATTCAAGGGTGCCACAGAATCCCTTGAACCTCTGCCCAGAGGTGACTCTGATGGCTAAGCCGAAGTCACACAGTTTGACATTTCCTTTGCTGTCCAGCAGGATGTTGTCTGGTTTGATGTCTCTGTGTGCAATACTATTCTCGTGGCAGTAGTTAACTGCACACGCCATCTGTGTGAAGATGCAGTGGGTCTCTTCTTCCTGCAGACAGCCCACCTCCTCAATATGGCTCAGCAGATCTCCCCCGGCAGCATGTTCCATCACCATATAGGTGTGTTCTCTGGTTTCAATGATGTGGAACAGTTTGATAATATTTGGGTGGTCCAGTGACTTAATGATGTCTATCTCGGTCATGATAACAGAGTCGCTCTTCTCACTCCTTCCCAGGATCTTGACAGCAACCCAAACCCCTGTGTGGAGGTGGCAGGCCAGCTTCACCTCAGAAAGCTACCTTTGCCAAGGGTCCTGAGGATCATGTAATGATCTGTGAGGGTTGCCTCCCCAGGAGAGCTGACCTCCTGCTCCAGCTGCAGCATTACCTCCTTCCTCCCTTCTCTTGCCTGCATGTGGAGGATTTCAGTCACGAACACCAACTGGTAAAAGCAGAGCTTTAAAAATTAAAAACAGGCCTATGAGAAAATTTATAACTATAAATTCCTATTATCACAAAATCAGAGATGTCTCAAACAACCTCATAATGCACTTCAAGGTCATAGAATACAGAAGAAACTAACCCCCCCAAACAGTAGGTGACAATAAATGATAAAGATCAGAGCTATAATTAATGATATGGAAACCAAAAGAGTAACAAAAAGGGTCAAAGAAACAAAGAGTCGGTTATTTGAAATGATAAACAAAACTGACAAAACCATTAGCCCAACTAACCAAGAGAGGGAAGACACAAATTATAAAAGTAGATGCTAAAGAAGGCCTCAGCAATCTGTGGGACCTTGGAGAGGAGGGCAGTATTTATCCCTGGCATACAGATGGACTCTGGGAACTCATTCCACTTGGAGGGATGCTCTCTCAGCCTGGACACAAGGGGGAGGACCTAGGCCCTGCCCTGGATGATATGACAGACTCTGAAAATCCCTCATGGAAGCCCTTACCCTCCCTGGGGAGTAGAGGGGGGATGGGGTGGGGTGGGGGGCTGAGAAGATTGGGGGGCTGGGGTGGGGGTTGAGAGGACTGGGGAGCTGAGGGAGGGAGAGGAAACTGAGAGTAACATGTGTAAAAAGTTAAATAAAAAAAGAAGATAAGATTATGGCAGATACAACTAAAATCTACAGCAGCAATTCTCAAACTTCCTAATGATGCCACCCTTTAATACAGTTCCTCATGTCATGATGACCCCCAAACATAAAATTATTTCATTGCTACTTTGTAGCTATAATTTTGCTACTGTTCTGAATCTAATGCAAATATCTGTGTTTTCCAATGGTCTTAGGTGATTGCTGTGAACAGGTCATTTGACCTACAAAGGAGCGTAGATTGAGAACCACTGATCTAAAGAATCATTAGGAAAGAGTTCGTAAACCTATACTTCATTAAACTATAAAACTAGAAGAAACTGAAACATTTCTAAACACATGTAACCTTCCAAAAATGAACAAGAAAGACATATAAAATACCTAAATAGATAAATAACAAACAATGTAGTTGAAAATTAAAGCAGAAATTACAACAACAAAAAGTCCATATTCATGGATGAATTCTATTAGGTATTTAAAAAGGGTCCACTGTTCCTCAAAGTATTAAATAAAATAGAAAGGCAGGGACATTTCCCAACACATTCCACAAAATCAGTATTACCAGTGTGCAAAAACTAGATAAAGACACAATAAACAGAAAAAAATATGTCAATTTCCTTAAACATAGATGTGAAATTCTTAATGATAGTATTTAGTATTCACACCAAATTCAACAACACACTAAAAGCTTCCATCCAAGAATGAAAGGATGGTTCCACATACACAAACTGATAAACACATTACACAACCCAAGTCAAAAACCATATACTCAGTCATAAGGACGAAGTGTCATTCTCAGGAAAGTATATGAGACTAGAGATGACTGTGTTACATGAGACAAGCCAGTCCCACAAAGACAAACACATATGGTTTTCTCTCACACGCAGAGTCTGGAGATTTGGAGGAGCCTGAACATAAAAGAGGCATCACTGGGGACGTGGAAGAGGACAGTGGCCCGGTTGCGTGAAATGGTCCACAAAGTACTACACTGGAGTCTGAGTTCCCGGAACCACTACGCAGCGTCTACAGGGGGCAGCGCAGGGGTTTGGGTGGCTCAAAATGACAGTAGGGCAAGGGCCGATGTCATAACACCTAATCCAAAGTGGGTTACACGAGCAGACAACACGGCGTGAGGGAAAAACAGTCTCATGGCAGACGGCAGCAGACAAGACAGTACCTAGGTGTTGGATGAGTAAACCTGATTTCGTGGCTCAGTGCACATGCACCTGGGAGCTACTAGTGTCTCAGAAGTGAAAGCTCTGCCTTCAAATCACCAGACTGGCACCAACCGCCTCAGTAACCCTCGCCCACTTCCAACTGTGCGGCCTAACCGAGGGTCTGATTGGTCACATGCCTACAACTTAGCCAATCGGACTTCCCAGGTAGGATGGGCTCTCCTCATAGGCCAAGTTGAAGTCACGTGACCTGTACTGAGAAGGCGTTAGCTCAGTGCCTTGATTCTGGGGAATGTACTCATGCCATCTTCCTCACCCCACCGCCTTCTGGCTACAGGAGAGTTCATGACATCCCTTCTTACCTTAAGAAAAAGCCTGTGTTTCTGAAGGTCGGAGTTGGGTTTGCCTCCAGCTCCTGGCTCTCTTCCTTGAAGGAAGTGGCGGTCAATAAACTCTCACTACTGGATGGGTCTTTGCTAGTTACTGGATTCAGGGACCAACAGGACTGAAGATACTCATGGTCTTCAAGGAGCTGATGGTCTATAAGGAAAAGTGAGTTCCCTTAAGGAGCCCAAGTGTGTACTGTCCTTTTCCCGAGAGCCCCTTACTCCCCCTTAATGCCTGCACCCAATCTATGTTAAAACCATTTCCTGGTGAATTCCAAATTTATATCATAAAAGTCAATCAAGGCTTATACTTCATTTTGGCAACCAATATCCTAACAATGAAAATACTTTTTTCTCCATTGTGAGTCTTTTCCACTCTTTGCATCGAGTATGTGATTAGTCACTTTAATCCTGAAATTTGTGTCCCTCAGATTTGGAAATGTTCCCTAAATTACTCCATGGTATTTCCTGTTCATTTTGAAAGTACCATTAATTGAACAAGTCCTTAATTACCTGTTTCACATTCCAGATTTCCTCAATATTAGTTCAGCCCTTCAATTTTGGTTTTATTCTTTTATCCTGTTTTTTTTTTCTAATGTTATTTCACAGTGTGGTGGTTTGGATAGGAATGGCCCCATAGGCTCATAGATTTGAATGCTTGGTCACTGGGGAAAGGCACTATTAGAAGGTGTATTGTTGTTGGGGTAGGTGTGGCCTTGTTGGAGGAAATGTGTCACTAGATTTGGGCTATGGGTTTTCAAATGCTCAAGCCAGGCCCCATGTCACTCTCTTCCTGCTGCCTGCAGATTCAGATGTAGAGCTCTCAGCTACCTCTCCAGCACCCACTCTTCGTGGCTTGTCACCAGTCTCATCCGCTCCCTTTCAAGTACTTGGTTAGTTACTGGCATGCTTCTCCACTCCCAGCCTTGATAAAAGATTTTAGTGTTGTCATTTTATTGCTCATTAACTCCCACAATAGAGGTTTCCTCAAGATATTCTAATACTTGGTCTAGGGAGGAGGGAACAAAAATCTGCATATATGCAGAACTCCATGTGACTTAGTTTGACTGTTAAAACAGATCATTGGGAAGTATTTTTCTAATTAAAACTTGCATGCTCCCACTACGGACATTAAGAAACACTTCCTAAAATGTTATTTCTGAATGTCTGCATTTAGCTCTTCAAAACTGTTTCCAGGCCTCATTGTTGCATACTGTTAGGAGACTTCTTACCCCATGGAGACTTTCCCTCACTTTAATTACAAAGAGGTTCCATGTGGTGGGAGCTGCCCCTGTGGATCAGGACTCAGGAGGAAGCCGAGGAACCTGCATTTCTCTCTGCTCCTGTCATCCAGGCCTGTTCTACTCCTCAGTTGAGAACAGGGTTTTCAGGGGTCCAGTAACATCATCTGGCGTCTAAGCCACAGCAAGGGAAGGATCTGTAGGAGAAATGTGTCACTTCGTACAAGGGGTGGGGGGACACATCCACCCTTACCCCACAGCTCCCTTCCTTTTTCTGTTTACAATCCAATTTATACCTGCCAAACTCCATCTAAACCCCTGATGCCCATAGAGAGGCATAGTTTAAAGTGAGCTATGATGTATATGTACAATGAACAAGTCATTTCCTTCCTTTGAAAATCATTTTGGTAACTTTGGTGGCTTGCATGAGAAATGTCCCCGATAGTCTCACACATTTGAACACTTGGTCCCAGCTGGTGTCACTGTTTGGGGAGGTTTAGGAAGTGTGGAGTACGTCACAGGGGGCTGGCTTTGAGTGTTAAAACCCTTGCCTGATTCCAGTTTGCTCTCTTACTTCATTCCTTGCAGGAGTCAGACAGGAAAGCATACTGAACCACAAGAAAAAATACAAATGAAACCAGGTACAGATTAACTTCATCAACCTGGAGCAGGATCTGAGGAGTCTAATGCCAGATGGCTCATTGTTGGCACATTTAAAACATAATACAATTAGGGAGAAGGTTTCCAGGCAATAATCAGTCCAATTCCAGGTGCACAATAAAGCTTATGGTGTGACTATGTAGAGACTCTTACAAAGTAAATGTGACCCTGAGGGTGGGTTTTAACAAGTCTTTTTCTGTGCCACCAGCCAGCTCCCAAATAACAACACGGAGCTTAAATTTACCCATTTATATTAATCTATGTCATGCCATATGGTGTTATCTCATCTCTGGACTTCCCATCTTGCTTCATCTGAGTCTGGTTGGCAACCCCACCTTTCTTCTTCCCACAGTCCTCTCTGTCCTGGAAGTTCAGCCTAATCTCTTCCTGTCTAGCTATTGACCATTCAGCTCTTTATTAAACCAATCACAGCAACACATCTTCACACAGTGTAAAGAAATATTCCGCAACAGTGGGTTCTATTGCTAAAAGGCTTAGAATCTAGTGTTGTCTCTGACCAATAGCATAGAGGTCAGCAGGCCATCAAATGCATGTGACATCTCCCCTAAGGATAGGTAACAGTCTAGCGGGGGAAGAATCTGGAACAATCATTCTGGGGAATTTGGGTGAGGTCTATCTCTACAGAAAAAAAGTGGGTGGGGTCAGCCTCCACAGATGGCAAAAAGGTCACCAGATCACTAACAAAACCTACTCTGAGCTTTCTGAATGGGATGCAAATATTTGATTTTTATCTCCTCCATTGATAAGACTGCCCTGTGTGACTAACATTCCTGGTTCTCTTAGTGCTTCTCTGTGAGTATAAGGGCCTCTGTGTCCCCACATGAGCTTAGTCATGCCTCCCTGCCATGATAGACTCTGTCCCTCGGGAATTGTAAGCTTTTTCTTCCATAAGTTGCTTTTGGTCATGGTGTTTTTTCATAACAACAGGAGTGTCATGTGGTATCCCTAGTGTTAGTATTTATACTGATCTGCCTTTGGAGTTCTGACAAGATACACCCTCAGCTGCTGCCACCAAGAGCACCACCTGTTTCTACTCACTATGCCCCCTTTTAAAAGGGCCCTGCCCACCTCCCATCCTTCTCTTTCTTCCTCTCCCTCTGTTGTCTGTTCCTTTCTCTTCTCTCTCTCCTCTTCCCCCCTCTCTCTGCCTCTCTTCCCTCTCTCCCACTGCTCCTATCCCCAGAGGCTGATCTCCCCCCTCCCATTTCCCTTTTTACAATCGTTCTCCTTTGATAAAGAGCCCCTCTGCTTGAACTCTGTCACATGGTGTCTTTCTCTCTCAAGCCACATTTAAAAATTTACAAAACCTAGATTGTCAGTGTAGTGTGTGAGTTGGTTTTATGTACTTGATTGAGTTTTGAATTAAGTCAGGGAGTGCTTAGTCACATTCCTCAGGTGCTAAGAAGAAAGCTCCTCAATTTCTAGGACTGTTTTTAGTGAATTACACTAAATGTCTCTTCCCAAATGCTCTATCACTTTGGCTAGACACTCTAACCCACTGTTGAGTGCCTGTCTTGGCTTGATGCTTTCGTTTCCCTAGCTTAGTACTGGGTGGCACTTAGAGTTGGTGCACTTACAAATCTGGCCAGAGTAATAACAAAGACCAATATTGACTGTTAATAAGGAAACCAGTTGCCAAACCATTATCAGGAAGAAAACGATATGATAGAATTCAGGGACTTATAGAAGACGCCTAAATATTTTTGCAGCCAACAAAGTTTACCAGCTCCCTTTTTTCTGATGAGCCAGCAGACAGACTTTTGTTGGGCTGGGCTGAGCATGCTGATATGAGTGGGGTTTCCTACTGTCTGAAGGCCTCTAGGTTGTAGATGGAGAGCTGACTCTACAGAATTGTCCTCTGACTTCCACACACACCAGGGCACATACACCTATGCACATATCATGCATACATACAAGTACAATAATAATAAAAAATCTAAAGATTGTTCTATTAGATATAAAAACATAGCTTTCTGGGATTGTACAGCTGATATACAACAATATCCCAGATACAGCTGATTAGCATAGATAAAGGATATATAGAAAGTCTTAAGCAAAGATGGATGAGGACCAACTGGAGATATGACTGATAAATTAAGCAAGGAGTGACAGTGTATGCCAGTAATCACAGCACTTGTGAAGTTGAGTGAGCCAGGGGGATCATATGTTCAGGGTTAGCTTGGGCTACAAAGCAAGTTTCAGGACAACCTGGACTATATAGTGAGATCTCTCTCTCTCACTATATAGATTTCTCTCTCTCTCTCTCTCTCTCTCCCTCCCTCCCTCCCTCCCTCCCTCCCTCTCTCTCTCTCTCTCTCTCTCTCTCTCTCTCTCTCTCTCTCTCTCTCTCATACACACACACAAAACAAAGAAAAAAATCATTGGTCAAAATGCTGTGCACATTGCTATGAACCTTAATGGATATTATCTCATTTAATTCTTATACCCTTCCAAATTAGGCTGCACTTTCACAATAGTAAAGGAGAGTAAGGAAGTCCCAAGGGGCTGTAGACAACTAACTCTCATCCCATAATGGCAGGGCGCTAAACTGAACCCAGGATTCTGTTACTCTAAAGCCTTGTGTGTGATCCTTGATGCAAGAGTCGTTAGGTGAAGTGAGCCTCCTGAGACGTCCAAGTAAATTGAGAGTTCGCAGTCCAACAAAGAAAGGTTTGATAAGAAGCAGTCTCGGTGTTTTACAGGGACACAGATGTATGTAGAAAGTTAACTGAGTATCTGGAGTTGGTAACAGTAGACTCACCTGTGGCTACCTTCTCACATCCTGGTAGATCGGGGAGCAGAGCCCAGAAGCAGGGTTGGGTATACTGCTTCCAAGACCTACCCGCCATGACCCACCTCAGCCAGCCAGGCTCCAGTCAGCCAGGCTCCACATCCTCCCTCCAGCAGCATGGCCACCTGTGGGGCCACTTAGGTCCCAGTCCTAAGTCTTCTTCCCACGGTGTCTCTCAGTCGGAAAGACCCTTAAGCTGGTCTGTCTTTTCTTTTTTCCTGAGCTCCAGTCATTTCAAGGGGCATGTCTTATGTTTAGTCATCTCGGTCAATGCCTGTTGCTGAATACCTGTAACTCTTCGAAATGCAGTTATTTGGGGGTAGGGCGCCTCTGTGGGCTGAAGACCTCGGGAACTTGTGGGAGTCAGATGTCACCCTTAGCAAGTGACTTTACTGGCCCTCTTTTTATTTTTGAGATCTTATTTGCCTGAATGATCTCCTGGGCCTGAAGTTACAACGTAGGTACTGTAAACTGAATTCAGGTCCTCTGGAAGGGCAGCTCCTTTTTGAGACTGGCTCTTACTCAGTTGCCCAGGCTGGCCTTGAATCCACTCTAGTCCAGGATAGGCTCCACCACCAGGCCTACTTCATTTCAGTTGTCATCTTCGTTATTTCTGTTTTGTTCTTTTAGTTTTTTCTTTGTTGGTATGTTTTGCTACCATTCACGTATACACCACTTTCAAGTTTCATTTGCCTGCTCAGTTTAACCTGCATTTCCTGGGGGGCAGGGGGCGCTTGGTTATTTATTTACTTATGTTGAGATGGGTCTCACTATTTAGCCCAGCCTGGGCTATCCTTCTCAGCCTCTCTAGTGTTGGGATTATGTAATCTGAGGAGGCCAGAAGGCATTTGATCCCTTGAAAATGGAATTACAGATAACTGTGAACTGTCATGTAGATGCTGGGAATTGAACCTGATTCTTAGATGCTGGGAATTGAACCTGATTCTTCTGGAAGAGCAATCAGTGCTCTTCACCATTAAGCCAACTTTCCAGTCCCTGTTAATTGTTTTTTAAGAAAGGTTTCTGGGACTGGAGAGATGATTCTGCCTCTATGGGCTCTGTGTACATACCCACACTCATGCACTTAAAAATAACAAAAAGACATTTTTTTCTTCCCTCAAAAGTCATGGTTCTCATCAGCCTGGAGCTCACCAAGTAGGTTAGGCTCAAAGGTCAAAGACCGTACACAACCCTGTTCAAGGAATAAAAACATACATCACTACAACTTTTTTGTTTTGTTTTTTTGAGGTAGGGTCTCACTGTGTAGTCATGGCTGGCCTCAAACTCATAGCCATCCTCCTACTTCTGGGTCTTTAGTGCTGGGATTAAAGATGTGTGACTATGGCTGGCCACAGCTAGCTTTTAGTGTTGGTTTGGACAGCAAACTTGTGTCCTTGTGCTTGCTAGGCAAGTGCCTCACCAACCGAATCATCTTCCAACCTGCTACACAGCCACTACCACCTCAGTTTATATTTTTCTGCCTCACTGTGTGCCTTGTGGTTTTTTGTTATTTTGTTTCTTGGACTTTTGAGGAAGCAGCCACCTTCCCAGTCTCTACACCGGGTCTGTATAGAAACAGCTTTACTAAGGAGCCTGTTTCGGTTCAAGCTTCCTTGTACGTTCCCACATTTCCTTGGCCCATTTTGCCACTCTAGTCTATCTGTAGTGAGAGCCTCCCTGGTGCTGTGACAGGGTAGCAGCTACTCAGCAGCCTCCAGACAATCACAGGAACCCTGTTCCTACCAGGGTCCTCAGCCACGTAGACAGAAACCAATCCCTCAAGCAGCCCCTCTAAGAGCCAGAACACTGAACACAGTCCACCTTCCTCTCCCTCCCGAGAGGGAAGCTGTGCTGTACTTTGGTGTGGGAGGAGCCACGGGGCAAACCCAACAACTGTTTTGTCTGCTTCAAGTTGCTTTGGTTTTGTGCTCACCAGGGACACTACAACCTCTTAACTGGCCTTGAACTTCCAGAGATCTGAGAGGAGGATTAAAGGTATGTGCTATCAGGGTCCCACATACTATTTTTAAATTAGCTTCTCTATACGAAAATCAGGGCCTAGGGCTTCCTATAAGGTACTGATGACACTTGGAACAATTTGTAGATTTCCCAGAGCAAGCCTTGAACACACACACACACACACGATGGGGAAGTCCTTCTGTGTGTATGTCTCTCTTTGGTTAACGAATAAAGCACTGTTGGCCAATAGGGAAGCAAGATAGGTGGGACTAGGAGTCAAGGAGGATTCTGGGAAACAGAGGAACAGTCAGTCATGATGTAGGACACCAGGAGTAAGAGGTCTGGATCCTTTCTCCGGTAAGAGAACACCGCATGGAAATACTCAGATATTATGGGTTAATAATTAAGTTATAGCTAACTAATAAGAAACCAAGCAAATGGGCAACAGCTTCATAATTAATGTAGTGTCCTGTGTGTTCATTTGGGAGTGACTTGGCACTGGGACCTGGCTGGTGGGAAGAGTACATGTTACATATGGTGTCCAACATGGAGCTCCAACCCACAACCCTGGGATTAAGAGTCCCATGCTCTACTGCACATACACATTTTATGTGTGTCATAATGTGTATGTGATGGTCACAGGCAACCTGTAGGAGTTAGTTCTCTCCACCATGTAGGTCCCAGAGATCAAACTTAGAATATCAGTCTCATCCTGCTGACCTAGAGTGAGACACTGGTGTCCGTGTTTTGTTCTTTGGTGTAGTGGACAGTACAAAGCCAGTCTTTCCAATTTAAAAAGGAATGTGTCCTTAGCCAGGTGGTAGTAGTGGTGCCCACCATTAATCCCAGCACTCAGGAGGCAGAGGCAGTAGGGTCTATACAGAGAAATTCTGTCAGGGTAGGGTGAGAGTGGGTTGCGGATTACACATTTCAAGTTTCATTAAACTATGGGAGAATAAATTACTTCCAATACAGTATCTGAGAAGAGTGTTTATTACTGTCTTGATTTAATCAAACATAAAATATCTCATCAAATTACCCAGGAAAATCCAGGTAGCAGAAATATATAACATGTCCATTTCTTCACAAGGTCTCAAATCAGTTTTACAAGGCCATAAAATGATAAGCATACATATATATGTACTATGCCATTTAAATCACTCCTAGTTTCTGTACTAAAGAACTCAAGTGTAGAAATAAGCTTTGTGGTGCTGAGGTAACGTTAGGATACTTCCCCAACACGACTGCATAGGTGTTTAAGGTTAAATGTGAACATGTGAGGTCTCAGGTCAATCAATCCCATCTGAACTGTGGGTTCAAAGCAGCATATTACACATGTGCCCAGAGGCAATACCTTCACTGAGCCCGTGTGTGTGTGAGTGTGTGTGTGTGTGAGTGTGTGTGTGTGTGTGTGTGAGTGTGAGTGTGTGTGAGTGTAAGGAGACGGGTAGAAGTCAGAGCAGGGCTGGCTGAGGCCACAGATAACTATTAGCCATCTGCAGTTGTTGGCAGGACAGAAACATACACAGTCTTCATATTCAAAGTCTTCATTGGGATATCTTCTGTAATTTCTAGAAGACAATTTTTTAAAAAAGTCAATATTCTGCTGTTGTTCATGAACATTTAAAAAACTGTTAACTGTCTATCACTGGCCCCAAACTAAAACCACTCTCACCTCTGTCCCGGCTCCCAGGGGGTCTCTAAACTGATAGCATTTCGTGACAGGGGTATTTTTGTTGCTTACAGTGGGCTCTGATTACATATTAGTTTGTCAGCAAGATGACTCAGGGCAGGTGGCCACACTGGAAGACTCAGCTATCAAGTGTGTGTAATGATAGGTAACTTGTGAGACAAAGACCAATCAGGCAGGCAATGAATTAATTGGGTCTACATATTAAACCTCAACAAAACTCTAGACACCAAGTTCCACCAAGCTTCCTTGGGTGGTGACACTGCCTGGTCAAACTACTAGGGAATTGGAGGAGGTAACATCGGTATTCCTCCACGAGGAAAGGATGACTCGATGTCCCTAATTAGTCAGAGCCCCACCCACCTCCTGCCCTTCACTCTTTCTCTGGTTAACTCTAATTAGTATAATATGCAAATATGTGAGTATAATACCTTTCAATCAGTCTGTGAATCTTTCTAGCAAATTACTGACTCTGAGGGTGGTTTGAGAAGTGCTCAAGGCTGTGTTGGTATCAGAGCTGGTGGTGGTGGCATGTGTGCCCCTATCATACATGATAATGAACACATTTTTAAAGATCTATAAACTGAGGCATGTCACAGTCGGACTTCAGAACATCACAGACAGAGGGAAGTCCTGTAAAAACCCAAGTCTGAAAGAACATCTTGCAAGGGTAAACCCCATCAGGCTCCATTCCTGAAGAAACCGCTTGTACATTTAAGGTCAGGAAATACAGAAATTTATCTAGAAATATGCATCTTTAAGTTATTGTCAAAGAGATGAACTGTCTTTATTACCCCTCCCTTAATTGAAGTCTTGCACATGCTAAGGAAGTGTTCTACCACTCAGGCACATCTCACAATTAAGTTTTTATTAACTATATTATGCCTAATTTCTGATTAATTTGCAAAAGTAAACAAAACAAGGGAAATATACAAAACTTATTTTCACAGACAAAACATGAGCAGTGACCGAAGTCTCCTTTCAAAGAAGGAAAAGCTTCTGGTCATATCTACTCACCCTGTGTCTGAGTCTCATTCAGGAACAGTCTTAGCCTCCTGCTCCGAAGTCCAAACACCTTGGCTGCCTCGTACACAAGCCCTTGGTGGCTGAGTCCATTCTGTCCAAGTGGGTTTTCAAGCAGGAGAGTGCCCACAGTTCCCGTTAGACACTCTGGAGAAGAAGGAAGAAAGCAGGTCAATTCCAGAGAACTCGTGTTCCAACAGTGGCGGCAACCGTAGGCAACGCCAACCGGCAACGCAGAGGGCTTTGAGGTGGGTACAGGAGCTTGAGCTGGAGGCACAGGCTGCAGAAGTAACCTTAAACAGTCAGAGGTGAGGAAGAGGAGGAATGAGAGAAACTGACATGAACGCTAGCCACTGGGGAACTGACTTTTAGTGCAGTCAAGTGAAGGGACAAAGATCCCAGCAGAAATGTGCACAATGATGGTCCTTGAAGCCGTGGATTGAGGCTGGAGGTGTCCAAGTTCTCAGGACAGATTCCAAGAAAAAAAAAAAAAGTTCACACTGCAAATCAATAGTTCAGGCACGGTAATAACCGAGTTCCACGTAGATGTAATTTTACCTACGATGGTCTTTTTGCTTCCTGACTCTCAGAAGGATGATGGTCTTTCTGCATAAACATACTGCACAGACCAAAACAACAAAAACAAGTGTATTCCCTGAAGAACCATGGGGATGCTGGGGGTTGGGGGGGTAGGGTCTCACTATGTAGCCCAGGCTGGCCTTGAACTTGTAATCTTTCTGCCTCAGTCTCCTAGTGCTAAGATTACAGGTGGGTGCTGAAGTTGACTGGAAAATTACACCTACGTCAGAGCTTCGGACGTGAAAAGGAGCGTTAGTGTCCGGCACTCAACAAGCCGGGTGCTGAGGGCGCACATACCTTGTGGCTCTGCATTTAGGAGCTGCAGGTTGACATACTGACACTGACGAGCGCTGGGGTTGTTGACAGCAGAGGGGGGCTGCTCCTGCAGTCACACACAGTGTCTTCCCACTCAGGCTCAGCAAGTCAGTTTGGTTCTGTATTTCTAAAAATAACAATTCTGAAGTCACTTACCTTTTCCTGGTTCACTGTGTTCACTTCCAACTTCACTATCACCCCGCCTCATACGGTGATGCTTCCCATTTCATTTGTTCATCAAAGGACACTGCTTTTCCTACAAAGCCAGGCTTGAGTGGGAAACTGGGTTTTTTTTTTGCTGGTTGGGACTGAACCCGGGGCCTTCTGCATGCTTGGAACCCACTCTACCACTGAGCCCAATACCTCTAGCCCTGCAAATACAACCACACAAATGGGCAATCTGAGTGCTGTGAAACTCAATAGTAAAGTACTTGTCATTTGTCATGGGTGTGTTGGGGTGGGGGTGGGGTATTGCTGGGGACCAAACTCATTACTGGGTAAAAGCTGTACCACTGCACTAAACCCACAACCCCCATAACTTAAAATTCAACACAAACTGTTTTCTCCTCTTCCAGCGTTTTCCTCATATATTACGACTACTCTTAAAATTTTCATTCTATGAGAATCTTAAAATTTGCCATGAGAAACTATATTGAAAATGGTAAATAGGCAGCAAACAGGGGTTCTAATTCATTTTAAAAGTTTGTGTGCATGTGCGGTGTACGTGCTCATGTGGAGAAGTTGCCGCGTGTGCATGTGTGGAGCTCAGAGGCTGACACTAGGTGTCTCCCTCAATTGCCGTCCACTTCATTTACTGGTAAAAACCCAAGCGCCTTTACCCACTGAGCCACCTCGCTGGCCTCCACTTTACTCCCCGAGACAGAAGCTCACTGGCTGGACTAAGCTGAGGGTCCTACTGCCTCAGTGTGGGATCTCAGGCACGCTGCTAAAGCAGCTGTTTAGACAGATGCTGGGGATTGGAACCCAGTTCAGCACAGAAGAGCTTCACTCGATGAGCCATCTCCCTGAACTCAGTTGTAATCCTTCAAAAGTGGATTCCAGATTCACTAAGGCCCAGGAACTGTCTGATAAACTCACAACTCAGCAGGGAGGGTGAGACCTGATCTGCTTCATGGCTAAGAGGGACACTGGGGGGTGGGGGTGGGGGTGGAGGATGAGGGCCTTGGCTTCCTGAACGTCCAGGGTTTTCAGCTACTCCACAGAGAGGGGCTCAGTAGAGACATGGCAGTAGACATTGCTGAAGAAACTCCTGCTGCCTCAGAGCGGGAAAACAGCTGCATAGCTGACACCAAATGAAGACCTTGACCAAGCCACCTCAAGATGTCCACTCACTCTCCACATACCTGTTTCACCGAGGAAGACTGACAGTTCTGCATTTTTAACACCAAAAATGCTGTTAACAACACTCTTTAGCTTTACAAGGTTCAACTTATTATCACCTTTTGGATTTTCCAAAAGCAACACTCCACCTGGAAAGCCACAAAAGGAAGAATTCATTTAGTGGAGTAAAACTTAAAGAAAATGTTAAATTTGGGAAAAAAGTCAAGCAATGCAAAGAGAGTTCCAGCCCTTTTGCAAGCAAACACCACACTGCTGCTTAGAAGGGGCTTGGCAAATCTCAAAGTACAGAGTGGCTAAAATATTAATCACTACCCTAAAAAACTAACCTCAAGTGGCCATGATACCAACATCCTACAATTAGATTCAATCATACATATTTTCAATACTGACTCAAGATCTAGGGTTTTTTGTTTTATTTTTGCATCTTTATAAGCATAAGTTTTATTACTTTTGAGTGTATGTATTACCTCATTGCAGGTTTTTCTAAATCATTTTATTGTAATGAACTCACAAATAAAAGCATTATGCTCTTAGATGTGTTTTTTATTGTTTAGTTATCTAGTGTCTAAAGACATTAAATATTTTCATGTTTATTTCTATAATTTGTATAGTATCCTGAATAAATTACCCTAGTGCCTAATTGGATTGTGTGTTTACTATTGCGTTTACTGTTTGTGAGTTCCTACTGGGCTGTATCTTTACTGTTTAAATATTTCATCTCTCGCCAGTTCAGTGTTATTATAAAGGTTTCCTAGTCTATATCTTGTTTTCATCCTGCTCAGAGTAAATTTTTTAAAAACAACACAAAGCCTTTCATTTCTGGTAAAGGTCAATGGATCAGTTTTCTCTTTTATAAAGTGTTTTAAGTGTCAACACTTTAAATGATTTGTCCAAATAAAAAGTCTTAAGACACTGGACGTTGGTGCTGCACACCTTTAATCCCAGCACTCGGGAGGCAGAGGCACGTGGATCTCTGTGAGTTCGAGGTCAGCCTGGTTTACAGAGTGAGTTCAAAGACAGGCTCCAAAGCTACACAGAGAAACCCTGTCTCGAACCCCCCAAAAACCAAACCAACAAACAAACAAAAAAAAACAGTCTTAACATTTTCCTTATAAACAAAGTAGAGAACTCTGGCCACCTGAGTGGGTGACCTTAATTTGTTCCCTCAGTTAGAAACATTTGTGTGGCCGGGTGGTGGTGGCACACGCCTTTAATCCCAGCACTCAGGAGGCAGAAGCAGGTGAATCTCTGTGAGTTCGAGGCTGGGCTGGACTGACAGCCTCCAAAACAATACAGAGAAACCCTGTCTTGTAAAACCAAAAAGAAAAAAAAAAAAAAAAGAAACATTTGTGTGTGTGTGTGTGTGTGTGTGTGTGTGTGTGTGTGTGGTGGTGGTGGTGGTGGTGGTGGTGGTAAATAGATGTTTCTTCTCATCTCCCAGGAAAAGACACTTAATCAGCAAAACACCCAAATCTACAAATTTGAGAAGCTAAGTGCCATGATCTGAATATTAATGCATTGCTTCCACCCGTTTCCAACCCCAATGTAGAAATTCTAGCCCCCAAAATGGTATTAGGAAGTGGGGTTTCTGAGACATCATTAAAGCACAAGGTTGGAGCCTTTATGAACAGATCAATGCTGTTATAAAAGACTATAAAAAACTTATCAGCCTTTATACCATGTGAGGACAACAGCAAGATGCAATTTATGCACTAGGAAATGAGCCCTTACCATACACTGTAACTGCTGGAGCTTTTACCTAACATTTTCCCTTCTCCAGAACCTTGAAAACTATGCTATTTTTATTGTTTTGTTTTCAAGACACTCCAGTGTTTGTGGCTGTTAATTATCTATTTCCAGTCAGTGTCAGACTCCCCTGGTATGTGGTCTGTATGTATCTGTGCTGCATGTGAGTGGGAGAGCATGTCTCCAGAGGTTTGGGCTATGTGCGGCAAATCCAGAATCAGAGAACTGTCCAGTATTGTAACTTAGCTTCAGGATTCCTCTTCCTCCCTCTACTGACAAGGCTCTCACACTGCTTTTGCACAGAATACTCAGGTGCTAGGTGGGCTCAGCGGAACAAACTTGGAAAAGCATGGTGAGGCCAACTCACACGTGCAAGTAGGCCCATTATCCATTACTAAAGGATGCCTTTGGGCGACAAAATGAAAGAGCTATCTAATTTTACCGGTTCTCTTGTAGACTGCCTTAGAGATTTCTAAAGAATTAACTAAAAACGGAAACAATGGTGGGGACACTTGTAATCCCAACACTCAGGGGGCAGAGGTGGGCGGGCCGTGAGGTCAAGACTGAGGCACACAGTGAGACCCTATCTCAAGAGTACGCAAGTAAACAAGGCATGCACCGCATAGGACTCATTTGCACCTACCTTGCTCAGTGCCGTTGGCACAGATGTTAAGGTTCACATAAGCACAAGCAGGACCAGGCACACAGGACCCCCTGGTGAGTGTGAGTTCCAGTTCTGACCCCTTTAACTGAGCAGAGAGCACATGATTAGCAAGAGCATGGCTGTGCTGGGCCCCACAGCAAGGAACACAGGGTCACCGCTTAGTAAGAAAAAAGCTCCCAAGAGCTGCAGTTATACCTCAGTCTCCTCACCTGTTCTCATACTGTTTTCTAGCTATGCAACATTATATGCGCATTCTTAAAAGGAAGCAATATGTAAAACGGATGGAATAATAGCGTATCTGTGTCACCTAATGACAATGACACTTTTAGCTCCTCTGTATCTATCCTACTTCTAGGGATAAGGAAAAAAATGATTAAATAAGTGACTTATTTCTAAGTTATGGGCCAATATTTTTTCATGTCTTGGTGCCAAATTTTCATAGTAACATCTGAAAGTACTATGTGTAAAGAGGCCCTGAATTTGAAAGAGGGGATATGAGAGGGCTTGGAAGGAGGAAAGGGAAGGGGGAAATGATGTAATTAATAAAATGTTTTTTAAGAATTATTACCTGTAACAGGAAATGCTTTAAAATATATAACCCACTATCAACAAGTTAAAATTTCAATCCAACTGTCACTCATTTTTAATGAAAATTATCAAAATCCACAGCGTTCACTGTTCTAGTTTAGATTTTCCTGGCTGCCTCCTCTGAGAGAGCTGCTATGAGGATGCTTCTGTGGTCTTCCTTCCCCTCCTCCTCTCTGACCTTCCTCCCGGAGCCTACCATTACTTCTGGAGCAGTAGTACTTCAGCCCTGAGGTCTACGCCCGCCTCTACTGCAGGTGTGATGGCTTGTGTTCGATCCTGACGGGATCTGCAATCACCCCCCGGCACACTGAGGGGTGTCCTGATTGGGTCCATGTGAGAGGACTCACCACTCCCTGCACGTGGTTTCTGAACTACAAAATGGAAGGCCACCTGAGCCCCATCAGCCAAAGGCTCTGCTTCCTGACTATCCACACAGTGCGACCAGCTGTCTCTCACTGCTGTCCCCAGCCCTTCCCCACCTCGGTGGACTTGAATTTGAACTGGAAGTTGTTTCTGTTAGGATATTTTATCGCAGGAACAGAAAAAGTAAGATAGCAGGTTAGAATTTATCGAAATTTAACTATAAAGATGTAAAGAGAAACCCACTGTGACACACTAGGGTTTCCACGCAACTCAGAACTCACCTGCGTTTGTTCCTGAATAAGGACGTTATCTGATGCAGGAACTGGATATGCTTTCAAGGGAGCTTTGATAGTGGCAAATATGAAGTCGGTGTGGCTTTCAATGACATTATTCAAGTATCTTCCTTCAGATTTCGCATTGTAGTAAACTGTTATTTCATCCGTTGGAACCAGATTGCACTAAAATAACATTTAGAGAAGCTTACAAGAGAAGCATATTTCGTTCACAAACTAAAGGCACTGAGAGAACAAGTGTCACGGAAGGCAGCCCTGCCCTCTCTCCTCAGCTGATGTCTAAGACCGGCTCCTGCTGCTCTGTGCTCTTCTCCCACTTTCTTGTCTCTTCTCCTAGTGCCGGCAGCCCTTCATGAGGGTTGAAACAAAAGATCGACTGCGAACCTACGCGCAATGCTCTGAACCAGGACACGATGCAAAAATGTTGGAGTGCCTCCTCAGACTCTAAACCACGGTGCATGAGGCTTGGTTTAGGGAGGAGCACCCGTGGGAGCCCTCTTCTTCAGCACTGTCTCCAGGGATAAGAGCCTTCTGACTCTCAGACCTAACAGGGGTTCAGCAATGCCTTTTCCTCCAGTAGACAGCTGTGTGCACCTTCCTCACCTCTGAACAAGGAAAGATCACCTTAGTCTGCAGAGACCCAGCAATCTCTCCTCAGCTCGCAGCCCTCCCACACTGGCGTCTATCTTCTTTGGACACTCATTGTCATCTCTGGTTACCTTGTGTAGCAGCCAGAGAGTGATCTTTCTGGGAGATAATTCTATGGAAATCCAAGGGAACTGAAGAAGGATGGATGGGCTAAAAAGACCCTTGGTACCCAGCCAGGGAGTGGGGAGGGAGAGAGGGAAGGCGGCCTGACTTTCCTGCAGAGTACAATCAGAAGGGGCCATGGATTAATGTTTCATTATCATCAGTCGATATCTACGGTTTACACTGCCTGTCTCATCTGTTCCCCACAACATCCAAAACAAAACCAGCACAAACCCAAAACTACAGGTTGTTCCTAAAGAGATAAACTGACCTTCTTTCGAAGTTTCTGGATTCGATTGATGACTTCCCGAGCCATGCCTTCATCCACCATGGACTGGTCAGGTGTGACATCTAAGAGAACTAAAGCCTACACAGAAGGAACAGTGTGCATGACAATGAAGTACGATCATTTCCTTCAGCTTGGTGAACAGAGCTAGGGCTGGTGTCCTAAGTTTGATCTCTGGAACCAACATGTTGAAAGGAGAACGGATTTCTGTAAGCTGTCCTCTGACCCCCACACACATGCTGTGGCACCTGCACCCACACAACAATGTATGCAAGACTAAGAAATAAATGTTTAAAAAGGACAAAGTCTTTAAAAAAGTTTAGTGAAACTAAATTCTGGGGCTGGAGTGTTGCTCAGCACTTGATCAGGACTCAGGTTCAGTGTCCAGCACCCACACAGAGGGTCACAACTTTCCATAACTCAAGCTCCAGGGGATCCCAACATCCTCTTCTGACCTCTGTGGGCATCAGGCGTGTGTGAGCACACACATACATACATACACACATAGGTGAAATACAGAAAACAAATCTAAAAACCCAAAGCAACAACAACAAAAAACCCCATCAAATTCTGTTTAGCCTATAATCCAACATCATTTAGTCATTTAGCAAACAAAGTAAGTTAAACTAGCTTATTACAGCTCTTAGAAGGATGCAGCTTCTCCTTCTTAGGGTGCTGCTCATCGGAGAGATGCCCCAAGAATCCTGAGACCAATTTCATGAGTTATTGATGGGGAAGTCCTGTGTATATGTCAATAAAGCACTGTTGGCCAATAGGGAAGCAAGATAGGTGGGACTAGGAGTTGAGGAGGACTCTGGGTAGCAGAAACACAGGGAGCCACGATGTAACCACCATGGGGTAAGAAGTCCGGACCCTTTCTCCAGTAAGAGAAATACTTAGATTAACAATTTTGGAGTAGATACTCAAGTCAGAGCTAGCCAATAAGAAACAAGCAAGGCCAACAGCTTCATAATTAATACAGCATCTTGTGTGTTATTTGGGGACTACAACGTGGCAGAGCCCAGACGACTGGTGGGGAAAAACCAAAGTGGCTGGCAAGGAACATGCTTCACTCAACAAGTTATCAAACGAAGGGGTGGTCTTTTGTCCACCTTATAAATACAACTCTTCTAGTACCTGTGATCCCTGGTCATGATGCTCCTGAAGTTTCCACGCCATAGCGTGGAGCAAAGGACTCACTCACGCAGCCAGCCTTCCGTACATTCTCTTCCAGAGCATTCCCCAGCAGCCTCCATACCCAGCTCTCTTCCAGAGCATTCCCCAGCAGCCTCCATACCCAGCACACATTTGAGACTCGAGCTTCTCTGAACTTACTTTCACCCAGGAAGTTATTGGGCAGATTACTAAGCCCTGGATTACTTTCTTGTATCCATGACAGACTTTATTTTATAGGGTTACTTTTTGTGCAACCCAACAATTAGGACAATTATTCACAAGTATAAACTACAAAATGCTCACTTAAAACACCTGACAAACAAGATAAAGACCCACACAGAAGCCTAACAGAGAAGATCTAAAAGGAGTTAACTGATGTGTAGGTGAGGCATGCGTAAAATATGCCCTTATGTTCACATATGTTGGTGAAGGACGTCCTAGGAGGCAGGGCATAATGCCTCAAGCCTGCAATCCCAGTACCCCAGAGGCGGAGTAGAAGTTCCAGGACATTCTCAGCTACACAATGAGTCCAAGGCCAGCGAGGGCTACATAACGTTTGTCTTAACACCAAAAATAAATAAATAAATACAGAACAGAAAAATACCTGAGCATCAGAGTGTGCTTCAAACTGTGCAGTCCCTCCTGTGGCCTGGTCAAAGGTGTACATGAGGCGAATATCTTCTTCGTGCAGTTCATGGCCTTCCACAACAATACTCCCTATGGGACAAGCAGACTCACCAACCGTCCTCGTTGATGGCCTGCTATAAGCACACTGTGCTCTATTCTGACGGCCCTGGTGTTTGGTAGGCTAGCACTGGCAAGTGTTGGGGCAAGAGAACCGAGGGGCAGTGTGAAGTGCTGGGCACTGTCTGTCCAGTGCAAGCGGGAGGAAGCATGGTGGCTGTTGAGTGTGATGCCAGCTTTAGGAAAGCCCACTGCGGACACTCCATTAAGGCTGACTATAGAAGTACATGTGACTAGAGGGCAAGAGGGCAGATACCAACAGGATACCAGCACCCAGAGGCTACAGTAGGAAGCTGGGATACCAGGCACCTGTCCAGGAAAGTTACTGGAACTTACAACTGTCATTCTTATGAATGGGATGAAGAGTTGAAGAAAAAGATGGAAACACCCAACAGGCGTCTAAGTACATGTGGGCGGATCCTCACCGCTTTTCTGGAACTGCTCCAGCTCCTCACTGCTCAGCTGCTTTATGGCCATCGTCACGGCTTTGAAGGCTCCCTTCAGACGCTTCCCAAGGACCATGTGATCTGGTTCAGCCCTCAGGCGAATCCCATACTTGTTTTTATCTGTAGACAGTGTAACTTTTCGAACATTTAATTCCTATAGTGAGTGCCAAAGAGAAAACAAGTGTGAGACACAAAAATCTGTATCCCATAAAACATGTAGATGAATACCCATAACAATACTGCTCACAAAAGACAAAGTCAGACATAACCCAAATGTCAGTCAATTGCTGAATGGGTGAGGCTGGGGTGTAGCTCGGTGCAGAATGCTTGCCTGGCATGCACACGGCCCTGGGTTGGATCCCCAGCACCATAAACAGGTGTGACTAGGCAAATAAAGTGCAATTTACACACACAGTGGAGTAGTTAGCAACATGAAGGAACTAAGTATTATCCTGTGTTACAACATGAATGAACTATGAAAACATACTAAGCAATACAAGACAGACACAGCACATTATGAACTGTACATTTCTATCTATATGAAACGTCTAAAGGAGTTGAATCCACAGGTAGGAAATGTAATCATGATTGCCAGTAAACAATCAGTTTGTAAGGGCAAAACTTGTGAATGATGGGGGAGACTGGCTTTCTTTTTAGGAAGATGGAAATGTTTTATGAGTCTAACGATGAATGAGATCCTACAAATACATTTAGAATATGATCTGAATAGAACAGAAGAGCAATGCTTCTTTGCAAGACCATTCAGGTGAGCCAAGCATCACTAAGAGAGGATGCTAACCAAGGCTCGTGCTGGAATGTTGTAGAATATTATTTTAAGGTATGCTACTTTTGTTTATGCCGTGGAACATTTGTTTAATGATGCAAAGATGTGTTGCTTTCTTTTATGTTTCATTTATTTAACTCTGTGTGCTGTGATTCTTTGCCTGTCTAAAACACCTGATGGTCTAATAAAGAGATGAACGGCCAATAGCAAGGCAGGAGAAAGGATAGGCGGGGCTGACCGAGAGAATAAGTAGGAGAAAAGAAGGGGCAAGGGAGAACAAGGAGCAAGACATGAAAAAAAGAGTACAAAGTAAGGCAAACAACAGGAACATCGAGTTTTGTTATTATATCTAGGTGGATTAAAGGGTAATGGAAGCTAGGTGTGATAATTAATATATATTACATCAGCATGCTGAGGCAGGAGGACCACAGGGTAAGTTTAAAGTAAGTCTATGGTATACAGTAAAAAGTCATACCCATATATAAAAGGTGATCATGATGGAGAGATGTGCATATATTTATAATAATGTGTGTGTCTACAAGGTATTAAATCAGGAGATAAAATGTCACCTTTTAGATTCTAACAACTGTCTAAAATTCTCAAATAATTAAAAATCAAATATAAAAATTAAAATTTTTTAATAATGATGTACTTAAAATATTACCAGTGGGGGGGAAAACATTTGTTTAGAAACAGTAATGAATTTTAAAATTTGAAACATATTTGCTTTAAAAACATCATAGAATGCAGGTTTTGAGAGGATCAGTGACACTGTAAGGGATTCTAAACAGACACTGGTACTCACTCCACCCTGTACCCCTAGACTACTGAGACAATGGCGGGAAACAAAGACTGCTTTCCCCTGCAGTCCTGACAGCTTAAGTGGACAATGTGTTTGACGGCTCTGTGTTTTCCTAATACAATAAACTGTAGGTTGGCTACAGAAAATACAGAAAGAAACCAGGAGTCTTTCTCTTCCTGGTTTGGACAAATTCTAAGTGAGCCCAACACCTTTATCCATTTCAGGCTCCTAGTCCTTTAAAATACAAGGAAATAAGCATTCTGTGAATTTAATGTACTACCCAGCTACCAATACTGCGTTCTATCCTTCTGGAACAGAACTCCACTCCTGAATTCTACCCGACATATACACACACACAGAAATACTCAGTAACTACAGACTGCAATGTGCAGATACACTTACTTATCTTTGTAACGAGAACCCAACATTTCTCAAATAGAATATTTAAATTAATTATGAAGCAGACAGGAAATAAATACTATGCAGACACAATAAGGATATATTGCAGAAATGGAGGAAATGACACATGCCTGTAATCCCAGCACACGGGAGGCCGAAACAGAATTTTGAGTTCAAGACCCGCCAAAGTTACAAAGTAAGACTCTGTCCCCACAACCCCGCACAGAGGCTATAATAAAGTGGTGAGCTAAAAACTACATGCATAATGTGTACATGTGTATAATTGTGTAAAATCCCAGGATTATTCTTCAGAGGGCAAGTGAGACCCCGGAGACAGGGAGGGGGACACTGGCCAACCTTTTGTCAAACACATACTACACCTAGTGCATTCACAAACAGCAAATGACTATTTCATCATTTGAAGAAGCAAAGCTTTTCTGTTACACACAAAACTTTACTCTGAGAAAGAGTATATGAGGGTAAAGAAATCCACTGATCATGTAAAATTTCATGGGTGGTTATGCAAGTAGCTATTTACAAAAGAATAAACTTCATTGAGAATACCTCTGAAAATAACTGTCCTGAAGGAAAAAATACGGCTGGGCCCATCACTGACCTTACCTCAATGATATACTTCTCCAGGGACTTGATATCCTCCAGAGCTTCCGGGTCTTGGTGGATAACCACAATTTCCTTCAGAGGATACTAGAAGGGAAGGGAGGGGAGATGAGCCAAGGGTCAGCTCCTCCAGATGGCAAAACGCTGGCTGCTCCTCTAGCCAAAGTTTACCTGAATATTTAGCTAACCTAGTGCTGAGTCCCTCATACTCTACTGCAGAAAAGGACAAGGAATTCTGCCACTGCTGGAAGGGCTACACTAAAATTTCCTAAGATACAGATCTGTGCCAGTCTGGTACCGAAATAACAATTCAAACCTTTATTGGAACAGTCTTCCGGTCTCGTATCACTCGCCCGAGTTCAATCACAGACTGCATTCTAGACACGGCATTCTCCGTTTTCTTGTCAATCAGCTCTTCTCTGATACACAGACACAAGAACATGAAAGATCATTACTCTTAAAAGGTGAAAATCTGAAACAGTTATGCTTAAGAGATCAAACTAGGTCTCCAGTGATACAGGACATCGCTCACTCCCACCTCGAGGGGCATACAAAGAGCTTCCAGGGTGTTTACATCTCACCCAACCGTAACTCTAAAGGAGGCTGCGACACCACCTAACCATGTGGGCCCCTGCGGCAGGAGAGCAACGGCATCCGCCAAGGTGGTCCAAGGGTTTAGGAGGTAGAGCAGGGAAATGAGTCCTCTCCCACTCCTTCCTGGTGAGCTTAGAAACCTACATGTACTTTCCCTTTCCCATGGCCTGGGTGACGTTTCTGTATTTGATTCCTACCGAACACGTGGCAGCATGAGGTAGTGGATGCTGAGTGTGTCCTTGTCCCGAACAGAAACGGGATCAATGAGCGTCTTTAGATTCTGGTACATCAATTCGGTAAGAAATGGTGTGTAAGGAGCCTGTGTGAGGATGGAGGAGAGAATGTCACTCAGTGGATCTATCTTAGACTAAGAAATGAAAACAAGTCACTGTAGAGAGTGATACAGTAATACACAGACAGGGTGGTCATTAGACATCCCTTTTCAAAGAAATGACTTCATATGTGTGAAAGCACAGTAGTAGGGCTACATCACAGGACTGAAAATATCTCTGCATGTCTTGTATCCAAAACCAAAGCACATCAGGAGCCCCTGAACAAGTGCCCGTTATGTCTAAATACACAAATATTACACACTTAAAACCTAGAAACCATATCTGTAAAGCAGAAAAACCCACACTTGCATCAGTGGATGCAGGTGTAGGAAGCTAGATGTGGATGGCACCAAGATCTTGCAAAAGGGCAAAATCTCCCGTGAACTTTACAGGCTCAACAGAAGGCTTGCAACACTATACTGGAGCAGCAGAACAGGACACAGGAAAATGGAGCGGCAGCCTTCCCACTCATATGCCATTTCACTCAGTTTAGCTAATAGGAATCAGTGTCAAACAGTCATACTTTTCTACCGGCGCTAAGCTATGATCTGCTTGATGACGTAGGTATGAGTTTAGGAATCTTTTCATTACTCACAACTACTGAAGTCACATTAACAAGATTGAGGTCTTAACATGCTAGCTGCTGAACTGCCAATGATTAAGCAGTTAGTATTTCTCAGCTGGTGCTTGGAGTAAGGGTTAGACACATGAGCTGTTAGATTTCTGAAAAGGGGCTACAGATAGGCTCTGCTGATGCTTCTATAGAGAACAGATGGGTGCTACAGCAGGGGGTTGCTGTACGCAGCTCAGTTTTGGAAAGGGGTTGAGCAGCTCACCATCAGTCTGCACAGAGAGAGCAGGACACTGAACAGTGTCTCCAGAGCCATAACACAGTCTTCGGTCCCACTCTCACCCTGAAGAATAAGAGAAACAAACGTTCGGCTTCTAGTATAAGCATGCCATTAAAACAGATGTAAGGAGAAATGGCCACACCCATCAGCCCTGGGGCCATGCAGGGCACTCAGAGGCCAGCAAGGGACAGTAGTCTGCTGCTCCCTGACCGTCTCTACTGGAGGTCAGAGAAATAGGGAAGTGGCTCTCTAAGTGGGAGCCATAGACTGACTACGAACTTGGGGAAGGGGGTGTAGATGGATTTCAATACAACAGGAGGAATTAGGTAAGCTATCGCTTTAAAAAAAAAAGGTATATACCATGTGCTTTTAAAGTAACTATACTGATTCATGGTAAGAAAAAACAGCCTGCAGTGAGGAAGCTGCCGCTGTCTTGCCTCACTATAAACTCTGCACAAGCCAGGATGAGGCTAAGAAGCACAGAATTAAACCGCTCACCCCCAGCAGTCCCCTCCTCAAGGCTTTGTAAGCAGAAACAACTGCTGGGGGGACAGCTGGCCCAGTCAAACTGCCTCCAAGCTATGTAGGGAACTGTAAGAACGCTGTTTTCCTGAGCTGTCACCATGGTAGGGTAGGCTTTTTGTCACTGACGCTGCTGCTTTTGAGTCACCCATGCTCCGTGAGTCCTCACCCATTCTCCTCTAAGGAGCTCCAATAAAGTCAACTGGTTTACACAACTAGGCTTGGACGGAGGCAAGCCTTCAGCTGTCACTGGTATACTCGCTGGGGTGAAGAGATATTTATTCATGACTCCCTGGGAAAGTTTAAGGATTATAGCCATACTTGATAGTATTTGCACAATTCTAAGAAGTCTGCTCACTTTAGTCCTGTACCAGCTGAGACACTTCACCCCTAATGACCTGTCCTCTGTGTGTTAGAAAAATATTCAGGGTTACTTTTAGAACTCCTAAGTCCCAGCCTGCCAACTGCAATCATTATATTGTTAATGTACCATAAACACAAGACATCTTCAGAATAGAGTATTGACAATGCTGTTTTCCTTTGGACTTTTCTCATATTCTTTCTTTTTCTCTTCAAGACAGGGTTTCAGGACAGCTATATCTGTCCTGAAATTCACTCTGTAGACCAGGCTGGCCTCGAACTCACAGTGATTTGTCTGCCGAGTGCTGGGATTCAAAGGTGTGTGCCACCACCAGCAGCACTTCTTATTTTCTTTTGACTGTAAAACTTCAGATATTTGGTTATTCCTACCAGTTCTTACCTTTAATCTTCTCCTGTTCATTCGGACATACCAATTGGTCAGAATATCCACAAACTTGACCAGGCGAGGCACCACAGTATATAGTCTGTAAGCTAAAAGCAACACATTACTCAGATAACACAAGTCAGGCCTTGGAGTGGGGTAGAGGTAGATGTTAAAGAATTAGCAACCTCTTCAATGCAAGGTGCTCCACCCGCTAAGGGAACAGTGAGACTCAACCAATCAGATGGCTCATGTATCAAGACCATATGACACAGCAGCCAAGGTATTTAGGGGCACACAAAAATGATAGTGAGCAACAAGCAAACCCACATAGGTGAGAAAAACTGCACCCCTGTCCTGTGTGACTATGAAGTATGGTGAACAGCATACTTCCTGTGTGACTATGAAGTATGGTTGGGCAGCACCAAGAACCCAGCTCCACAACACTGTGTTGCCTCCTACCCTAACTAGAAGGCAGCAGAAAGCTTGCCTTAGATGCTCAGAGGCACAGCATGCACCAGCAAGGCGTGACCAGGGGCCATTTTGCCCTGCAGAAAATATCTGGCAAAGATTGAGAAGATATTCTCATGGTATAAATATGCAGAGTGACAACACCACTTTCTACCGAGTGCCACGGGGACGCTGCTCAGTCGGCATCTTACAGAGCACAGCACATCCCCACTAAGGAGAAAGACCCAGCCAAACAAACTGCTGACAGTGCCACAGTTGCTCCACTAGGACAAGATGGAAAGGGCAGAGCTGCTCTTACTGTGGTTCACAGAACCAGAATTCAGGGCCACAGTCATGAGCTGGTCAAACACTTACAGACAGGTGGTTCACAGAACCAGAATTCAGGGCCACAGTCATGAGCTGGTCAAACACTTACAGACAGGTGGTTTCAGCAGTTGGGGTGTAGCAGTCTTGCAGTGAACTTGTAAAGGTGGCTACACGACCTTGGGTGTGGCCTCAGGCAGACAGGAGAGCAAAAGGAAAGCCATGCCTCAAGCTTCCCTCTTCTGAGGCCATGCCCAAGGGGTGTGGCCACTGTTATAATTGGGGCCTTTTCTGTTCAAGAGTTCACCATACTTCATTTTCTGGGAAGCTTGAGATTCCTGGGTTCAGGTTTCACCTTCTAAAGAGAAGTGAACCTCATACCTAATGAGCACACACAGCATGGAGACAGAAGCAGCTCTTCCTGAGGGAGCTAATAGTAACTGGCAACTCCCATAAGATGCCACCAGCACCCTGTAGACATGTTCCTTCATGGTCTTGTTTGATGCAATGGACATGTGACCTCTGGGTCAGGAATTGTCCTCTGAGGGTGGCTAGCTTCCTGTGTATGTCCCTCATCATACAGACACTCATCTGTCTAGTTCCTATGCAAACTGGGTTCTGTCCTAAGTGTACAATCTCTAGATTCCCCTTCATGGGAAGTCACGGCAGCTAGTGAGGAAAGATAGTAGGGTTCTTGTGCAGAGGATCGTCCAAGAACAAGTCTGTACTCCTCAGACTAAATTCCCCAGAGCCCTGAAATAAACTTCTTTCTACAACTAATGGGCCTCAGGGGTATTGAAAAAAAAATTATCTATGTTATCTCCCAAAACGCGCTCCACGTTACTAAGGGACAAAGTTGAAATACCAAAAGAACAGCTGTAAGAGGGTAAACAGGCCCCAACCCTGGGGAGACAGCATGAGAAGACTCACCTGCCATTTCTGTCTCGAAGAACCCAATGAGGGACTGCATGAAGGACAGAATCCACCGGTCGGTGATGTTAGGGCTCTCTCTGACCGTGTGCTCATTGTACAGGAATTCCACTCCATCTTCCTACAGACAGACACCCAGTGAGATGTTCACATGCACAAAGGGGGAACTAATACCAAGAAAAACAGTGTGCGCGCCATCTATGTGCCTGTGTTACACAGACATCAGAAGAGGGCACCGGAGCCCCTGGAGCTGGAGTTGTAGGTGTATGTGAGCCACGTAATATGGGTGCTGGGAACCAAATTCAGGTCCTCTGGAAAAACAAGTACTCTTACCCGCTGGGCAGTCTAGACCTACCAAATGCTTTCCATCAGTTAAATGAAAGGAAGTAACGAAAAAAATAAAATAACCCTGGACTCTGCTAGCAGGCTGAAATCTGAAATACTCAGGCTGAACACCATCAAATCCTCAATGAATTGTGATTTTAAGTAAGGCTGGCTTCAAATTCACAGAGCCTGTCTCTACCTCCTGCATGCGGGTTAAAGGTGCGAGCCAGCACGGCCCAGCCCAACTACTATTCTTAACCCTAGCAACCCATTCTGAGTTGCTACCACTCCAAGTCTCGGCCCAAGGCTTTCCCTTACAAGTCTTCCCCGACCACACTCTCAAGAAATGGAGTCTGGCCCTGTCCTTCATCAGGTAACTCTGTCAGTAGCTGACTCTTATACTATCTCTAACCCCATACCCCATCAGTTCCAGGAAAGGAGGAGAACCTCACTCAACATGAAATCTCTAGGACAAACTGGCTGACCAAACTATGACACACCTCTTTATACAGAGGAGGCCGTGTCTTGCAGAGGACCACATACCTCTTGCGTTAGGCTTCCCCATGGCTCTGGGTTATCCAACAACAGCAGACAACAGAAGAAAAGTGGCCTCAAGGTCCCAGAGTCCCACCTCATAGCTCGGCATACACAGCCCAGCGTGGTCCATACCTTGTGAAGTCTAAAGACATTCTGGACGAAGAAGCGGTATGCATTGTACCACGGGAGGAGCACATCCTTAAGGACATCCCGCACCCCTTCCTCCTTAAAGCGGAGGTTCTCTGCTCTCACTACAGGGGAATTGATCAGGTACAACCTGGAAGAAGCAGAACATTTGCAAAGAAATAGATTTATATAGATGGTAAACCAAGTTACTACTACTGTGACACTGAGAAGGCAAGCCTTCTAGTTCCTCCTCCGGTCACAGAAGTCTTTTTCCTTTTACTAAGGACCGAGGAGGCCAGCTCAACTCCACTGTCCTACTGGAGAGGAGCAGTGCTCACACACTCACAGCCCCATCACTGGCGCACACGGGTTCACGAGGGGCGCTGCTACACTCCGGAGGACAACCCTCACTGTGGAGAACGGCCCAGCACAAATGGACAATGGTCAAACACAAGCCTGACATATGAATGAGAGGAAGGCCAGCCTCTCTGTTTGCTTCCAGGTCACAGGAACTGTCTGAAGGTGCACACCACGGGCTTGGGAGTGGGTGTCACCAATGACATGGGGATAACGAAAGAAATACCATAACACAGGGAACTTAGACAGGAGCTGAGGTAGAGACAATCTGTACCACCTGGGTGGTCATAGGCAGCTCATGGCATCCAGGAGAGTTTCTAGTCCTATGACTTCTAGGTTCGAAAGTCAAGAACTATAAAAATATAGCTTACCATACAGAGACCCAACACTTAAAGCCTAATTATCTAACAATCTGAGAACGGCAACTACAGGACCGGAGATACCCATGAAAGAACTGCCTTCCTACCTGAGGGCATCGGCACCATACTTATTGATGATGGAAACTGGATCTGGGTAGTTCTTTTTCCGTTTGCTCATTTTTTGGCCATCACTTGTAAAACAGAACGTAGACACAATTAAATAAGTAAATACAGGTGGTCTTTCTGTATGGGCGCAGGTCAAACGCAAGCACACAAACACAACTGGGAGATGAGATACAAGCCAGTCTACCCACGACGGCATGGTGTTTTTGTTTCTATTTTTAGGGTTTTTCTCTTTTGGCTCTTTATGAGATAGAGTTTCTCCAGATAGCCCTGGCTGTCCTGGACCTCTGTAGACCAGGCTGGCCTCACACTCAGAAGTTCATCTGCATCTGCTCCTGAGCGATAGGATTAAAGGCGCATGCCGCCACTGCCAGGGTTCTGTTCTTTTATATTAAATTTATTTTTTTGTTACTGTATATGTATATGTGCTTGATATAGCTGTGTGAGACATGAGCCATGGTCACAACTTCTCCTTCCATCCTTATGCGGGGTCTAGTGATCCAAGTCAGTCAAGTATGCACAGAAAGGGCCTTTACCCCTGGAGCCATGGAATGTTCTTTTTAATATCACTGTGAGTCTTTAGGGAAGTAGAAAGATGTTTTAGCATTTATTTATTCCAGAGCAATTAGGAACAGGGATGGACAGGTAAGTGTAGCAATAAGGTCCTATGGTGGTGAAACCATTTAACCTCACAGCTGTACTGGTGAGAGAGTAGTGTATTTAGGGCGCGCGTGTGTGTGTGTGTGTGTGTGTGTGTGTGTGTGTGTGTGTGTGCATGTGTCGTGGCGTACTGTGGAGGTCAGAGGGCGACTGTGTAAGTTGTCTTTCTCCTTCCACTTTAGCACTGGTTCTGGGGAAAGACGCTAGGTCATTGGGCTTACACAGCAGTGTTTTGCATGCTGAGTCATCTCATCAGCCAAGAAAATCACTAAAAGGCAGGAATGGGGGGGGGTGCTGCTCAGAGGTAGAGCATGTGGGAATCTCAGTACCAACAAGAAATAACCAAAAAAAAAAAGAAAAAAGAAAAAAAGAAGAATTTATAGGGTCCAATACCTATGTTCAGAATGGCATTTACCAACTCATCTGCTGTGTATCTTCAGCAAGGCACTTTCACTGTTCCTTCATTGCCAAAGGGCTTGATTCCAGAGCCCATGCCACATCACTGAGAGGCAATGTGTTATGCATGGCAGTGTGCATGTAGGCCTGGCTAAGGAAGCAAGTATTAATTGGTGCTACTCTCTTCCTCTTCATACAGCATATGAAGCAGAGTGTCTGTACGGATAAATATTCTCTTTCGCTTAAAACATGTGTTTATTGTATCTACAAATATTTTAATTACAGCTTAGAAAACCACACTATAGCGGTTGGGTTTTTGTTTATTTCACACAAATTAGTTACCTAAGAGGAAACCAAAATTGCAAGTGCCTCCATTGGACTGGCCTGCAAGCAAGCCTATGCGGCACTTTCTCGACTAATGACTGACATAAGAGAGGCCAGCTCACAGTAGGAGGTGCCACTCCTGGGAAGGAGGTCCTGGCTGGTATAAAAAAACAGGCTGAGGAAGCCACAGGGAACAAGCCAGTGAACACTCCTTCATGGCCTCTGTTTCAAGCCCTGCCCTGACTTCCTTCCGTGATGACCTGAAAGTTATAAGATGAAAAGAACCATTTCCTCCTCAAGCTGTTTTTGGTCATGATTTTTATAACAGCAAGAGAAGCCTCAAGACACATACCCAATAATTTGGCATCCAGAGCTTAACAATAAAGAATGTTACCTGTGCAAATCAGAATCTGATACCAACTAAATGGTGATAGCTTTGCAAAAACCAAGAATATGCTCTTCCGTGGCTAGGAAGGGAGACTGTCACAGAAGACAGGTTCCAAATATACATGGAGAATTATTGTTTATTTTTACTAACTAATCTAAGACTACTAATACAATTAAGAAATAATTTTCCATAGGAAGCGAAGACCCTGGGAGGAGCCTGGTGTGGTGCTGTGGCTCTTCTCCTGCAACTCACAGGGTCTCTGAGATCCAGAGTTTCCCCATGTATGACAAATAAAATCCATGTAGGAGTGAAACACAGATGAAGTGAGACATGAACACTAAGGTACCTTACAAAATACTAAGCTAGGTAAGCTTAACTCCATTGCTAGTGACATCACTAGAAACACTGTTACTACTAACAAGATCCATATGTCATGTCTTGTTCTGTCTACAAGAGGCCTGGCCCACAATAGTCTTCCCACTAAGACACATGAAGTAAGCAGAGAAGACAGAACAAGCGTGTCAGAAACAGGAGTGTAGAGGGCAAGAGTCCTTTGTGCTCAGGTAAGCACTAGAGAAACCAGGAATGTCAAGCATACAGGCTTGTCTCTGCGAGGGCACCGGTGTGCATACCTGTTTTTCACCCACAAGGCTGGGAGTGGATGCAGTTAATAGCCCAGTGAGCTGTGCTATCCATAGGCCCAGGCCACACCCGAGTCTCCCAGACTATTATGTTTAACCCATTCTCTTCTCCACAGACTTTAGCTGTGTTTTCAGTCAATAGAACCCATCTTAAGGGGAGATGTCACATGTCCTTTATAGGTTAGTAACCTCTATGCTGTCTGTATGACTGAGACCATACTTGATCTTCCTGCAGGTCCCTAAGCTATAGAACCCATCTTCATGGGAGAGGTCGCATGTACTTTGCAAGAGTTTTGATGTAATCAAGCCTTAAGTTTTATCGTGTACATGGGATTGAGATAATTATCACCAGGAAACTTTTTCCCAGAGTTGTACTGTATGTCAAAATAAACTGCCCAGTGTCAGACTCTAAAGGTCTGAACCAACACTGGCTGAGTCTTGCAGAACTGGATTTTCTTCTGGCCTCACAAAGATTGTTTCTCTGCATTTGCAGAAGACCCCTCACAGGAGCAGCAGCGGGTCATGGAACCATAGCACACACCTGTAATCTTAGTACTCGAGAGGCCAAGGCAGGAAGAGGTTAAACCTGAGGCAACTCTGCCTCAGGAAAAGAAAATGGAAAGAGAGAGTAAGAAGTATGAAACAGGTGGGCACGAATCAGAGATAGGCAGATCTCTGTGAGTTCAAGATTAGTCTTGCCTACAAGATTAAGTTCCAGACACCACCTCAAAAGGAAAAAACAACAAAAAACAAGTTTGAGACTAGGAAAGGGGCACTAGAGCTCAAAGTTGGTGGTGCTAAACTTCTCTATTCAAAGAGAAAATGGTTGCTTTGAAGACAAATTTCAAGGATAAAGAGTATTAGAGCCGAAACGCATCACTACAGAGAGGGCTGCACCTGCCTTGCCAAGATGAGTCCATTCACAATCACATTCTTGAAAGGTGGTTGTCCAAAGAGGGCTGTGGCCAGCACTAGTAGGGTGTAAAACCTGTAAAACAAACAAACCAGAATAATTCATTAAAAGTAGAAAAGGAATCTAAGTACAGGAAAATACGTATTTATTCACTAGACTGAACTTTTAGTTTTGAGTCACTATACTTGAATGTGATTGATTTCTTTGTTTATTTTTTACTTATGGGATATGTGTTGGTCAGACAACTTGTGGGAGTGATCTCTTTCCACCTTGTGGGTTCTGCAAGGTTATTGGACTTGGTGGTAAGTGCATTTACTCACTGGGCTACCTGGCCAGCCCTATACTGTACCTTCTTGATAATCATATAAAGTGACAGATACAAATGTATCATGCTCATGACAGATCACTCAAATTGATTGCCAAAAAGCAATTTTCTTAAAACAAAAATCTGCAGTGAGGAATCACTGGCAACACTTTCAGGCAAGCCCAGGATGCCCAGAGAAGCCAGTTGAGAGACATGCCATGCTTCCTACAAGATCATACGGGACAGACCATGTGATGACCAAAGACACAAACAGCACTTAGACTACAGAACCAGAAAATGCTTCTGCGCCATAAGGTAAGAAGCCTCCCACTTAGGCAGCGTTCATAGCCTTGTCACCATAAATGGGGACATTCTTGTTCCTCTCTGAGTGGCTTCCTCTATCAGGGAGATGTTCTCCTGTCATCTTGACACCAAGAACACAAACTGAAGAAGGCCAGAGTCCATTCCTGGTATCAATACCCATCCAGATATCCCTTTCTGTTCCACAGGACACACTATCTGGTGCCCAGGAGACAGCTCAGGCAGAGAAAAGGGAGCTGGAAGCAGACAGCGAGGACAAGGGACCCATAAGAGGTCTTCAACAACTGCCAGACTTCACTTTTGCCTAGAGAAGTCAGCTCACCCATCAGTAAGTAATCTGACCCTCCTGAAACACGGGAACCTGTGGGGCTGAAGAGAGGGGTGAGCATTTGAGAGCGCAGACTGCTCTTGCAGAGGACCGGAGTTCTGTTCCCTGCACTCACATCTCATGGCTCACAGCAGCCTGTAATTCTAGTTCCAGAAACTCAGACACCCTCTTCTAGCCTTGGCACTGCACTTAGCACGAAACCACACTCAGGAAGTGAGTACACACATGCACACATATTTAAACAAACAAAACAGTTAGATGACAACAAAAGCCTCAGAAATTTGTTTCTGGAACACCCTCTGGCAGTCACTGGAGTCTGAGGACAGCTCACCACAGAGGGTTAAGGCCTGGGAGAAACCACAGCAGCAACTCTTTAACCACAGCCCTGCGGCACCGTTGACAATGAACTGAGTCGGCACACGGGCCACAGAGCCCACCCAGGAGAAGAAGGTAAATGACCTCCTAGTGAGCATGACAGCACAGTTCCAAACAGGGCTCTGCTAAATGAAACTCATTCCCAAATCCCCCACATGCCTGGATTTCCCCAGAATGTTAATACATGGGCTGGCCTTAACTTTTGAACACATTTCCAACTACCTTCCAATTTCTAGCCAACTTGCTGCTGCTATAAAAACGATTTAAATGTCTGAGTAAAAGATTTTAAATAAATAAGCTAAGAATATGTTGTATGAAGAGTTTGTTTCAATTTAACACATAGATATATTTCCCAGTGTGAAATAATATAAACTGTAACAGTTTATATTATTTTTGTGATAGTCAGGATTCTGACTTGAAAGACATGCTGGTGCCCGTGCGGGGCAGGAAGGGCAGAGGGCAGAAAAGCCCGTCTCATTACCACATCAGCACGAGGCAGATGCATGTGGGTACTTAATAAACACATTCTAAATACAGCAAAACCGACAGAAATATCCAAAGAAAGAAGGGGCATACCATCCTCTGGTTTGATCGATGCCTTCGGCAATGAAGTCTGCAGGAAAAGTGTCCTCAAATTCTCGCTTGCTCTCAAATGGATAATGAACCTGGGCATAAGGCATACTTCCGCTCTCGAACCAACAGTCGAACACCTCAGAGACGCGCCGCAATGGTCCTTTCCCACAGCGGGATGGGATGGTCAGGTGGTCAATGCTGACAAACAGAAGATTTGCCACCTCTATTCGTTGTAAGTACAGAAGAACTTGCAGTTGAAATGCCAACTGGACAAGAATGTACTAAATGAGGGACCACGTGTGCAGTGGTGGTCCTATGAGGGTGTAAGACTGAAATCTCAGTGACATGGTACAGGTGATGATGGACAGCAAACAAAACTACTGCACAACGAGAAGAGACAGCATATGAAAGTATGCCCGGCTCACTGTGGCTAATGGCGAGCATAAAAAACTATGCAATCCATTTATGCATTTACTGTATTTTGTTTTCTAGTTTTGAGACAGGCCCCCATTGCCCAGGCTGCCCTTGAACTTGCTATGTAGCTGTGAATGGCTCTGAACTCTGATGCACCTGCCTCTACCACCTGAGTGTTGATTACAGCAGTCATGTCTGGCTTAAGTATTGCTTACTTGCTACCGCCATATAAGTATCTTGACTATATTAAAATAGGCCAGAGTGATGAACCTATCAGTACGATCTAGGTTTGTGCAAGCTCACTCCAGAATATTAGTTCAATTGCAAGTTTGTCTAATGACGCACTTTTCAGTACATACATACCTAGTAGATAAGTGATACATAATGCAAAAAAAAAAAAAAAATTGTGGCCTGTGGCCTGATGTGGTGGTGAACACCTTTAATCCTAGAACTCAGGCATGAGGCAGAGGCAGGTAGATCTCTGTGAGATCAAGGCCAGCATGATCTACATAGTGAGTTCTATGACAGCAAGGGTTACTATATTGTGATATCTAGCCTCAAAAAAAGTTGTCTCCAAAAGCTGAGAACAGCGGGAGCCCTCAAATCTGAAAGGTCGGTTGTCTACCAGTTATCTGACATTTCATCAAGGGGAGGATGCACCAACACAAACAGCATGGCTCATCAACCAAGCGACAGGCCAGTGCCTTCCCAATGCAGATCTGTAATTCCCGGTCTTCCCAGGACAGCAACATGGCAGGGAGTCGGGTGTTTGGGAACTGACCTCTCTCTGTGGAGATCTGAGATTTTTGTTCCCGACAATTCTTCAAGCTCTGCCATAGATCCAATGCAAACTACCTGTCAAGGTGAAGACAAAAGGAGCCCCTCAGAGGCAAGGAGACTATGCCGAGGTCACTTAGACAGTGTTCTGTCCAGTTTTTGAAACCTAATTTTCTTTTTCTTTTCTTTTCCTTCTCTTTTTTGGTTTTTTGAGACAGAGTTTCTCTGTGTAGCTTTGGAGCCTGTCCTGGAACTCCCTCAGTATACAGGCTAGCCTTGAACTCACAGAGATCCACCTGCCTCTGCCTCCCAAGTGCTGGAATTAAAAGCGTGCGCCACCACCACCCAGCTGAAACTCAGTTTCTTTACAAGCGGGTTAACAGAGCTCTCTGGGCTGAAGGGCAGCTAGCACCAACAGGGCTCATCTCTCAGGCGAGACTGCCAGCTCCAAACAAGTCAGTGCTGGCCTTGTTCCCGTCATTCGTTCCTCTTCTACAGGTCTGCAGCACAGGCCCCAAAGCACCACCGCCACCACCTCAAGAGGTGACTCTGGGGGATTTATCATAATCACATCTCCGTCTAAACTAATTAGACTATTAGTATAAAGCATCTTACTTTCTTCCTTGTACCTGGATCTGACTCTTTAATCTGTGATCTTTTCAAGTCAAGGCTAAAGCTAAATTACTGTGCTTGGAGTATATAAAAATAAAATTAGCCCAAGTCACGAGGAGTTGGGACTATGTTTAGGTGAAGAGCTGAGGTGGAGGTAGGTGGATCAGGTAATGAGGACCACATGACAGGGAGGGGTTGGAGCAGGACAGGCTGTGTGCTTTTGTGTAGGGAAAGGCCTGTTCCATAGAGTCACCCATGGCCTTTCTCTGCTCCTCCCCTTCTGTCCTGAAAAGCTCTCTGACTCAGTAACTACACTGTTGCCTTCCTGATCCTATAGGAAATCTACAAACCCTGGGTGTAGCTGCTCAACACTGTCGGCATGCTCATCACACTGGACAGAAGGCTCTGCCATGGAATAGCATCTGCCTACCCAAATATACATCTACACTCACATACAAACAACACAATTCCAGATGTCAAGGTATGCATGCAATGTCTGGGATGTTTCTTCTTTACCAGGTTTCCCCTTTTCACTATTCCTAAATTCAATTCGACTTTTTTTTCTTCAGACAGAGTCTGGCGATCTAGAACGTTCTGTAGAGAGCAGGCTGGCCAGAGACTGGCAGATTCACCAGCCTCTCCCCCGTGAGTGCTGAGATTAAAGGCATGCACCACACCCAACAGGTCAGTTTAACTTGAAGTTAGTTTTATAACTTGTGGCAGGGGGTAGGGAAAAATCAAAGCAACACCCACCCTAAAGTGTGGATTTCAGGGGAAAAAATTACTATTTTTCTCCCACTTTATAGAATAAAATTTAAAGCTGCACTTCCTCGAAAATTAAACCCTGACAAGCAATGGTGACACAGGCCTTTAATCCCAGCACTCGGGAGGCAGAATCAGGCAGTTCTCTATGAGTTCGAGACCAGCCTGGTCTCAACAGATAGTTTCAGGAAAGCCTCCAAGCCTCCAAAGCCACAGAGAAACCCTATCTTGAAAAACAAAAACAAAACAAAAATAAAAAACAAAAAACCCTAAAAAGATTATCTTACACTATTATTTAAACAACAATAAAAACAAAACAAACCAGTAAGATCCCCATTTTCGGCAACCCTCAACACAAAGCCATCTGCCCTGTCTCACCTCCTCGAAGTCTTCACTGACCCACAGTGGGATGGGGGTGCCCCAGTATCTGTTTCTGGAAATTGCCCAGTCCCGTGCCTCCTTCAGCCAATTTCCAAACCGCTTTTCTCGTACAAATTCTGGGACCCTGCCACAGACAGATTATATTACCAGTCATGCAGGAACAATAGAAGGTGAAAATGATAAACCAAGATGACACAAGCCTGTGTGGCACTTTGTGGAAACACTAAGCTAAGCTCACGACCAACAAGTCTGTGGGAAGTTTCTTTTTGCTATTTGATTATTCATTAAGTGGGCTGGCAACTGGGGAGTAGCAACCGGGGAGAAAGTTTCCATAAAGCCAAGGGCAGAGGATACCATGTATATCATATACAGTTCAAGAATGCCTGTTTAAAATAGAAGATGTAAGAACTCACTTTGTAAAACGCCTATGAAGAATGCAAGCACCCAAATTGGTTAAGTATAAATAAATGGCTTCGGCAAATACACACTAGACTTTATCATGAAAATTATTAGAGTTACTAGTTTGAGGATAGTCAGATAGCTTGTTCATGTGTTTCTGAGACATGGTCTCACTGTGTAGCCCTGGCTGTCCTGGAACTCACGATGTAGGGCAGGCTAGTCTTGAACTCAGAGGTCTGCATGCCTCTGCTTCCTGAGACCTGGGATCAAAGGTTGTGTCCCACCACATCTGGCTAAGATGTTTTTCCTAAAGTCAATTCATCCTGTAAATCACAGGCAGATGACACTTGCTATCTCTAATGGGTTTTACAGAGAAGAGTGAGTTATTACACACTCTACTGTAAGCAGGTATTACTTCAACTATGTATGATTCTGTGTCCCTTACACAGAGAATAAAAGCAGCTACAAATCAAAACGATTAGAGATGGGTACTTAATTCTGAGGAGCGAGTGCTGCACTCAGGAGTTAAATCTGAGGAGCGTGTGCTGTACTCACTGCACGAAGAAGACCACAGGAAGGGACACATCTCATGCTCACCAGTAACACAGATCATTGTTCTTCAGCAGCTGGTCCACCATGTGCTCCACTCGCACAAACCAGCTGGGCACTGACTTGTAAATGAGGGGAGTGTCTGACCTGGGAACCAGAACACAGAGACGGAACACAGATGCTCCAGTTAGATGGAGACAGCAGGCACCAAGGGCAAGACTGACTTTAATTCCTAATTAGCATCACTTCCTACGGCTCAGCCTTCTGCTGACATTCGATTTTATTTTAGATTACATATGTCTGGACCAGCAAGATGCTCAAAAGGTAAAGGTACATGCTGTCCAGCCCGATGACCTGAGTTTGATCTCTGGAACCAACACGGTGGATAGAGAGAAGCAAACTCTACACGTTGTTCTGATCTCCACACAGGCAGCACATACACTTAAAACAAATACACAGATGTCTAAGCTTCTCATCTCCTTTCAGATGAAACCAAGAAAGATAAAGGAAGAAAGTAGAACAAAATTAAGGGCTGGAGAGATGACTCAGCAATTAAACAGTGCCTGCTGCTCTTGCAGAGGCCCCAACTTGGGATCCCAGCACCCACAGCTCACGACAGTCTGAAACTTCAGCTTAAGGCCTCCTGACACACTGTTCTGGCTTCTGAGATCAAGCAAACACACACACACACACACACACACACACACACACACACACACACACACACACACACACACAATCACACCCTTACACACTCACTCACATACTTTTTTTTCCTTTTGTTAAAGCCTTAGAAAATGGTTCTTCTGATGGAACAGGGGCAAGGTAGAAAACGTGAGGATGGGGGCTGGAGAGATGGCTCAGAGGTTAAGAACACTGGCTGCTCTTCCAGAGGTCTTGAGTTCAATTCCCAGCAACCACATGGTGGCTCACAACCATCTACAATTCAATCTGGTGATATGTAATAAATAAATCTTAAAAAAAAAAAAAGAAAGAAAACGTGAGGATGAGTTTCAGGACACTGAATACCACCTTTTCATCTGCATACTTACAGGATGTTCTAAAATTAAAACTTGGTTACCTAAGGCAATTCCATCATAAAATTTCAGATACTTATCATCTTAAAAAAAAATAAATGACCACAACACAAAACAGATATGTATAGAAGACTATTCCCCCCACACACAATTTCTCTCCTAAAATAGTGTTACTAAACACCAGTTCCAAAGGCACCTTGGGACAGCCCAACTACGGAGGCCCAAGCAAAGCCACAAGTACACCCACAGCTGTGAAGCTCCCCACAACAGTCAGTCTGTCTCACCTCCAACAGAAAGGGTAGCTGTGAGTGAAGGTGCTGGCCATAAGCAGTCGGCCCTGTTCCTTCAACATCCTAATGATATTTTTGTCAGCATCCTGTTAAAAAAGTTAAAACTCAGTCATTAAGACACCCTAGCATACTTAATAACAGTATAAACATATTACTAAAATCTGATATTTCAGAATGAATAGTTTGAGGATAGTCAGATGTCACTGGAAAATTCCATTCAGGGGGCTGGAGATACGGCTAGAGGGTAGAAAGCTTACCCAGAATGCATGAGACCCTAGGCTTCACCCTCAACACCACATTAAAAAACAAAACCCGGGAAACTGCTCTGCTCTGCTTTAGCTACTTAAGTAATTTAAAAATATATCTGTAACTTTTTAGGCAGTGAAGTTCCCAAACAGAAACAATGACCTGAGCATAACAAGGCTGCTCCAGGACAAACTACAGTGCATTCTCCCAGCTCCCACGGATGGAACACATGAGGCCCTCTGAATGTGGCTCCTTATAGCTGATCTTAAGGGCTTAGACAAACTTTTAAAGCATCTACATTAATTCTAACAAAACTGTAAATAGTGAAGATTAATCAGTTGAATGAATTTCCTTACTGAGAAGCAAACTGAAACGAGTATGATGGGACCAACACCCTCTATGTAACACAAAGCACAGACCTTCACATACTGTCCCACAAAATGTGTCACTTCTTCTGTGAAGCAGCCTGAAGCATCCACAGGGCAAACAGGGGTCGAGTCTTTCTGAATGATGTTGAAGTCCATGCAGACCCGGTGGTCATCCTGAGAAAACAAGAACAGGCAGAGGGGCGGCTGGGGATAAAAGTGTCTAAGCACATGTGTGAACAAAGAGAAAGAAAACCTTGAGTTTATGGAGATTTGTAAGATAATTTAAATACTATCTTATACGTATCTAGTTAGCCTTCTACTTCTAAGTGGAGGTGATTTAAGGACGATATAAAATCTAGGCCTCACAGCTGGACAAAGGTTAGATTATCTAGCCCAATCATCCCAACCATTAGAGCAGTCACACATGAACATTCTAAAACTAAATCATAGCCAGGAACAGAGTATGTATCTTTAATCCCATCATTCAGGAGGCAGAGAGAGGTGGATCTCCTATTTCAAGAGTAGCCTGATCTACATAGCAAGTTCCAGGCCAATCAAGGATAAAGGCTACATAGTGAGATCAAGTCTCAAAAAAACAAAACTAAGTCAGGTGGTGGTGGCACACGCCTTTAATCCCAGCATTTGGGAGACAGAGGTAGACAGATCTCTGTGAGCTCAAGGACAGCCTGGTCTACAGAGTAAGTTCCAGGACAGCCAGGGAAAAGCAAACAAACAAAAAATAACCAAAAAACCAAACTGAAACAAAAACCTAAACAACAATAACAAAATACAACAAAAATCCCCCACTAAGTTAAATTTTATTGAATATACATGCATATCTGAAAAGCCACGTCACTGAGTGGAAGACACATGGTTAATGTACATATAACTTTGCATCCTATCAAGAGATTCCGAAGACGACAGTACTAGTCTCAAGTATTCCCTGTCACTCAGTAAAGAGGGTGGCACAGCTTTCCTAGGTTACAACATGATGTTTCAGAAGTGGATCCAAAGTGTCACTCATTAACGCTCCTTGTGAGGGACGCTGAGCACTTTACTGCATTTGCCCATTTAACCTTCGAAAGGAAGCTACCAGAAAGGCACACACAACTGTTTTAGGATTTACAATAGCTCAAAGTTTGACCTGCTTCCAGAAACCAACAAGAGGAATTTGGACTGCAGATGACAAGTTTTCTACGCCATCTTTGGGAGCAATGGGGCAGAAAAAAGCCGACTCCACTTGGCAAGAGGGAGAAGCTTAATGAGACTTATGACTCAGCATCCTGGGCAAAGTGGCTGCTGACATTTACTTCTCAGAAACACAGCTGCAAGATTATGCTACTCACAGCACCAAAGTAAGGGGCCTGGTGCACAACTCCTGTGCCTTCTTCATCCTTCACATAGTGGTCAACAAGCACGGTGAAGGCCCCGTTCTCTTTACACTGGAAAAGAAAGGATGCAGAGCTTTAGAGGAAACACAGGGAGAAGAGTCTAAAATCAACTGTTGACCATGCAACTAGAAAAGACTAAATAATTCAAATTAGGAAGGCAAACACAGAGAAGTGGAGACAGGAGTCCCTCAGACAAGCCTGGCTAGACAGATTAGCTGAATTGGAAGTTTCAGGTTCAGTAGGAGACCCCGCCTCAGTAATTAAAGTGGAAAGTAATCTAAGAAGATATGGCATCAACCTCTGGCCTCCACATGTATGCACATGTGAACACACACATGCAAACACACACACACACAGAAAAGAGAGAGATACAAAGGGGGAGAGACTTGAAAGTGAACTAAACTCAGTAATACAGTGACAGAAAAGCAAAGGGTATTTAAAACAGGAGATAACTTAAAGCAAAAGCAGAGGATGGGAAAGGAAAAAGCTCATCTGGAGATGCTGGTCAGTGATAGAATGCTACTTAATTCAAAGTTTTCTAACACTAAAGCAGAGTTTTGGATTCAGACACACAAGAACAATATAGTAAGGAGGTCATGTGAGTTCCACTCATCACCTCAGTCCTATTACCAAAGACATGAATGTAGACAGCCATTCTGAACTTGCCTTAATAAAGTAGTCAAACAATGGCTTGTATTTCTTGCCTTTAAGAGAGGCTCCAGGAAACCTTGAAAAAAGAATATACATCCGTAAATCAAAGCAATAAAGCCAAGGAGTAAAATGCTTCCTGCTCAAGCATGAGAACTAGAGTTTGGATCTCTGAAACACATGTAAAAAGCTGGGAGTGGAAGTGTACGCCTGGAATCCCAGAGCTGGAGAGGAGGAAACATGGGGAATCCTGCGACTTTGGGACTTCTCAAACTTGAGGCCCAAGTTCAGAGAGAAAGCCTGTCTTAAGACTCACAAGGAGAGCAACTAAGGAAGACATGTGATGTTTACCTCTGGCACACATGTGCACACCCACCCACACATAATGTGCATGCACACGCACACGCACACACACACACACACACACACACACACAATCAGTCAATCAAAGTAATAAAGCTTTAGTCAGAATAAGTCACCATCGTCTGAGGCTTGCAGTCACTGTTACAAGTACAGAAATTTCTGACTTAAACATATTTGGTACCTAAAACTCAACTTAAACAATACGGCTTTAGGAAGATGAAGACTTGTCTCTTTTAAAACTAAAGACAGACACACACACCTAACTATATGAACACTCACCTCTCAAGGATCTCATAGTCACTCTCTAGCTTATAGAGGGCTGACAATCTGGCTTCCATTAAAATGAACAACTTTTCCCTGGCAACATCTAGATAACGAAGGAAAAGAGAACATTAGTGACATTTGGACTAGCTGACTATGAAGACATACACCAGGCATATTTCTTGTGCCAAGAAGTGTGTGTCCCCTATATCTACTGTGTGCCCCAGACTCACAGAGGACACTACAAAAATAGGCAGCACTGCTACCCAGATGTGCCAAAGACATCAAAGGCAGCAGGGTAGGTGGCAATTAATAATTGCATCCAAGTCCTCTTTGGGAAATTAATCTTCATTTTCTCTTTCTAAAGGTAATATATGTGAATGTTAAAAAAAAATCCCAACATTAAGCCAGGCATGGTGGCACACACTTTTAATCCCAGTACCTTGGAGGTGGATCTCTAAGTTCCAAACCAGCCTGGTCCGCACAGTGAATTCCAGACCAACAAGCACTAAGCAGTGAGACACTGTCTGAAGACTAACAAGCCCCCTCCACCCAAATCTTTACATTAATAACTCAAGTAGCTCACAAAGCCAAAGTTCCTATAATCTCTTCCCCTCAGATGGCGTCACTGCTGTGTCTAGTCAGCCAGGCGTGACATGTGTTAGGTTCTCCTCCTTGAACAACTGTAAGCTGATACTCAGGCGCTCTTCCAGCGTCTGTGTACTTAACACAGTGTGACTATCATCGTGTATGGTGGAACATAAAGATATCTCTCCCCACCCCCCCAAACCATTCCTCAGCCCGATTCCTTCACATAAAAACACCACTGAATTTTTTTTCAATGGAGTTATCACAGACCGTTTCTAACAAATCAATTAGAAGTGGGAAATTTAAACTCCAACTACAAAGTGTAATATAATTCCCTATAACCTACTAGAACATATGGCTTACATTTCCATTGATCACTTTTAACGACCCTTGTAATTCAATCAAAAGCTGCTTCCATTGGTGCAGTTAGTCACAGAAATACTGTTACATGCTAAGTCCACATTTTATATAAAATATTATAAGAACGAGACAAAATATATAAGCACACACACGTGTGTGTGTGTGTGTGTGTGTGTGAGATGCACACACATGAGTTAAATTTGCAATATCAGAAAGCCCCTAACATGCTAGGCTCACACTCATGGGTTACATAGGAAACTAGCCCCGATGGCACCAAAACCCCGTTAGAGGATCAGCTATTGAGTCAGGATCCCATATGGACAACAGTCATTCCCAACAGGTATTTCCAGGGTTCAGGAAGAAACCAAATAGATGGCGCCCCTACCCCCCCATACACACAGACTTTAAGGCTGGATAACATTTGAATTTATCTACATAGGCAGTTTCCATGACTTATCTGCTGTCAACAATGTTGATACAAACACAGGTGTAATAATATCTGAATAAGCACCTGCTTTCACTGCTCTCAATTCCTTTTTTTTTCCTTTTGGGAGACAAGGTCTCAGGTAGCCAAGGCTGGCCTCAAACTCACTCTTTATTCTCCAGCATCCCAAGTATGAGGATTTGGGGCACATGCCCCCAAAACCCAGATACTGGTATCAACTGCTAGGCAAACTGTTAGGTAACATTACACTTAACTCCAGAAGAAATGCCATACAACTCCCAAAGCAGGTCCCATAGACCCTTGCCTTGCCCAATGTGTTCTTCTCTTTTCCTCCCTGCAGTTTCCCCAAATCTGGAAGTATATATATGCTCAGAAAGTATCAACCACCAAATTCCATATAGATTTCCAAAGAAGGACCAACTTCAGAATATAAGAATTATCTACTTCGGAATAGGGGAATGATGTGCAATAATTATGTTAAAACTGGAAATTGTAAAAATCTGTGTCACTTTCAGACAGAAATGAGACAACTCTCAGGCTTCCTTTCTTTTTCTATCCTTTCCTTTTCTCTCCCCCACCTGTCTAGTTGTGAGACAGGATCTTGCTGTGTTGCTCAGGGCAGCCTCAAACTTACAATATTCCCACCAGTTTACTCTGTGCTGAGACTCACAAGTGTGTGCCACCATACCTATCCTTACAGTGTATCTTTAGTAAAATTTCATATAAAACTGTTTTACTCCAAAAATAAATGTAAGCGTTTATAGCTACATAAAATTATTTCACCTGTATGATCACAAGTAATTAGCCTAATACCCACCTTTGATCTTCACATACTGTATTTCTGGATTGACACACAAGGCAAGGTTACTAGGTAGAGTCCAAGGAGTGGTTGTCCAAGCAACTAAGGATGTGTTTTCATCTTCCTCCAAAGGGAAAGTTACAAACACTGAAGGATCCTGAACATCCTGAAAGACATTGAGGGAAAGTAGTGTTGTATAAACCTATAAAGTACATAATAATAAGGGACTGATCTGAAAGGGAACTGAAGTAAATTTTAGGACAAAAATGAGCTTTTGAGTCAGGCAGTGGTGGTGTATGCTTTTAATTCCAGCACTCAGGAGGCAGAGGCAGGTGGATCTCTTTGAATTTGAGGCCAGCCTGATCTACAGAGCAAGTTCCAGAACAGCAAGAGCTGTTATACAGAGACACCTGTCTCAAAAAGCCAATAAACAAATAAGTAAACAAATAAATAAATGTTAATCATGCATGATCCAATAGCAAAGGCAACTAAGAGGCAAAAAGAAGACATCTCACCCCATCTAACAAGGAAAACATTCTTTACCATGATGATAAAATGCTCCTGATATGCAACAATTTCTGAACTTGGGCATGAACAAGACTTCCAAAGAGTGACCGTCTCTTTATAAAATGAGGGTCACATAAACTGGCAAAGTGAAGGCTAGGACAGACACAGAGGACATGATGCAGCTCATGTTTTCAAGGACTACTTGACCCTCTAGATGGCATAGAGCAGTCGTACCAATGACACAAGTCTTGTGCAGCAGAGAAAAGGTCATAACACAGCTCAGCATCACAGCATGAGACTTCCTTCCCCATACCTTTAACTGCAGGTACCAGAAAAGACAGAAAATCACCACAGGCAAGGTCCCTGAAGAACTGTACCTGAGGAAAACTGTCAAAGCTAGGCAAGAGGAGGCACACAATACAGCCAAAACAAAAAGAATCCATCACATTTAGACAAGTGATAAATCCAGTGGAGAGAAAACGCTGCCCATTTTAACCTACCAGCACTCAGCAGTTACACATGTCTGGCACAGCAGTCCACGTTGGGAATAAATGGGAATATTTACCTTAATTATAATCAGTCAACAATTATCACGGACCACGTCAGTGCTCAGCATGTCACGTACCTTGTAATTCTGGTTTGATTCGAAGTTAGAAAGCGGAGTGCCGCAAGCGGTGGAGAAGGGCATGACTTTCACACCTCTGTACACAAGGCCTTTGTCATACAGCTGCTTGAAGACCCACCTGGCAAGTTAAGAGACTGAACTTTACAACTACATAACCAGAATCTGCCATTCAAATGCAAGCTTACACCAATTCCTAGTCTTCTTCTGATAAAGAAGAAAAACAAAACAAAAACCAACCCATCATTTAGGAGTTTGCTGGTAAATAACAACAGCCAAATGTAGACTAGATAAGTGTTATTATCAAGGCTGGGGTATTACTTAGTAGTAGAGAGCTTGTCTAGCATGTGCAAGGTCTAGAATGCAACCACCAGCATGGGGTTGGGTTTGGGGTGTGGCTACCATCTTCTGGAAAGGAAAGATGTTCATAGTGATTAAGAAAGGCAAATAATAGTGCACACTGCACAGTACTTTACCAATGACATAAATCTGTACCTATCAGCATGTATTCTTACACTAAAACTCTTAAGAGGTATGACAAAACAATTTTTACCAACATCACTAGCATTTTGGAACTTTTCTTTGGGTTTTTGGTACATTATTTAAACTTTGTAACAGGCAATTTCTGTAAAAGTACACCAGAGATCAATGTTACCTGTTGACTACTCACTTCTCCCGATTGGATAACATACTGCATTAGTGGGAATCCTTTTTTTGTTTGTTTGGTTTTTTTTGTTTCTTGAGACAGAGTTTCTCTGTATTGTTTTGGAGCTTGCCCTCGAACTTGCTCTGTAGACCAGGCTGGCCTTGAACTCACAGAGATCCACCTGCCTCTGCCCCCCAAGTTCTGGAATTAAAGGTGTGTGCCACCAATGCCTGGCTGCTTTCCCTTTTTTAAAACCTTCATTGTAGTTGCTATATCCCTAGGGTATTTTTTGTTTTGTGAGACAAATTCTCTTTCTTACTAAGTAGCCCAGGCAGGCCCTGAACTCGTACATTTCCTGCATCAGCTTCCCACTGCTTGGATAAGTGTGCACCACTACCCATAGAAGGAAATAAATGGATTCCACATGCTCTCCCACAGGTTAGAGCTCAGTGGTAGAGTATCTGCCCAGGAGCCTTGAGTAGGGTACTCAGCAATGCCAAAAGAAAACAAACAAACCAAAAAAACCCCTCTCATACTTGCCAAAATGTCATAAGAGGTAAATCCTTTTTATGACTTTAGAAAAACCTATATAGTTTTCTTTTTAATATATAAAAGATAAACACGTTTGCTCCAAAATCAAATAATGGACTTGTAAACAAACTTCATCAGGCAAGTATACCTCTCCTTTTTGACCAACGCAAGAAAATGTTTATCATTCCTACAGTTTAAAATAAACCTACCAGACTGATTCCATGAATTGTGGGTATAGTGTTTTGTAGTCATTGTCAAAGTCAATCCATCGGCCGAGTCTGGTAACGGTAGACTTAAGAATATGAATGGTAGAGTAGTATTAGAAAATGGTACCATGACTGGTTTTTACTTTTATTATCACTACACAACTATTATGGGAAATCAAAATAATCAATGATCCAAGTAAACATATTTTAAACAACACCTAAGGTTTTCTTAGCATTCATTTCTTATACATAGATACTGTTATTTATCAGTGTAAAATATTTAGTTAATTAAGTCATGTATTGGGGAGGGCGAGGGTTCACAATGTATTCCTGGGTGATTTGAAAGTTGTTATATAAACCAAACTGGGTTCAAACTTAGGATGATTCTCCTTCTGTCTCCCCAGTATTGGCATTATGGGTGTGTGCCACCATGCCCAACAAATATTAATTGCTAAAAGTCTTTTGCAACCACTGGAGAAATAGTTATAGCTAGGAAGGATTTACCAATAGTTGCTAAAAGAATAATGACTAAAAGTATCACAAGAGAAAGCATGCTGGAAACAGTATTCCCATAAGATACTTACTAACTGCAAAGCAAAACCTGCACTTCACCAAGGGAAAACTAAACAGCCAGGCAACTAAATGAAGGGAACGATTAATTGAATAGAGTTTATTGGTACAGAATAGGAATGATTAATTGGATAGAGTTTAATGGTACAGAATAACACTTATTTCAGCACGTACCATGCAATAGATCCAATCCTTAGTAACCAACCCTCTGTCACTGCTCCCAAAGACAGACTAAAATGAGCATCGTATGTCGAAGGAACTAAGAAGGCGCCAGTAAAGGCAATGACTGATCCTGAGTAGACACTGGGGTCAGAAAGTTCGGCAGCATGATTGGACAGGATTTTGTTAATATTAATGTACTACTGGAGATGTCAGCATCTGGAAGATGATAGATGAAGGGCATAGGGGACTACTTCATACCAGGTAGAGAGTTATATGCTTTAGGTTATCTCAAAATGAAGCATTTGTAGAAAAATGGAAGGGAATGGTGGCTCACACCATTAATCCCAGCACCCAGGAGGTAAAAGCTGGCAGAGCTCTGAGTTCCAATCCAGCCAGGACTACACAGTGAGATCCTGCCTTAAGGATAGGGAGTGGGGGAGGGAAGGGATCAGAAAAAAAATCAGATTTCAAAAGCCCATCTATATTTAGGGTAAGTTCACATTATCAGTACTTCCCTCCATTGTATTAGGCAAGAAAGTTGGGAGAAAATTAAGCTCTGACTTTCATGCTAATGAAACTGGACTCTATATGTGAATAAACCATATAGAAGAGTTTTAAGGATAGCATTGTGGGAGCGGAAACACAACAGTCTTCATGGGAAGACTATGAAGAGAAAGGTGTATGTTTGTGTGTGAACGCACACATGTGCGTGTGTCTATATTTCCAGTACTCAGACTGAGGCCAAAGTACTTGAATGTTAGGCCAGTGGACACAGAATAAAACACCAAGAACACCAGGATATAGATGGAGAGATTTTTAAATAAGATGACAATAGGCAAGAGGCTAGAGAAAAACTGTAGGATAAAAACTAGATACCAAAAAACACACTGGGATTCAATACCTTATAGAATGACAGGATTAATGTTTACAGGGCAGGAGAATCCAACCCCTCTTGTGACACAAGCTCACAGGGACAGCCACACTTGGGGGAACATTTCATACAAAACATGAAGGAGGATTAGCCATTTCTAGTCCATCTCAAAGCCAAACCATTCATTCATTTGAAAATACCCAACATACCTTCCACTCAGTAGAGTATCTCATCACAATTGCTCGGCACTGTTTGTTATACTCAGCAATCCCCATTTTGGCCACATCCTCTGGCCCTTTGATCCCCAGTGTCTTATCAATTTCATATTCCTGAAAATATCAGGTAAGACGGTTATGTTAACAACCACAACTTATGAAACAAATACAAGTAAGCCACAACAGAAATCAAAACAGCTAAAAATAAATAAATAAAAGAAAACTCTACAGAGAAACTAAACAGTAAATAATATAGATAAGAATCCAAAGGGAATATCTGACACATTTATAGACAATCAGAACATTAAAAGATTGGAGACTCAGACATACCACAGGTAAGCCATGGCAATCCCATCCAAATCTTCTGTCAACATGAAACCCACTCTGGTGAGCATATCTTGTAACTATGTCTTTAATTGTGCCCGCAAGTATATGTCCATAGTGAGGCAGTCCAGTTGCAAAGGGAGGCCCATCATAGAAGGCAAATCTAACAGATAATACAAAATACAATAAAGCCATTTTAAACCAGCAAAAATTCAGAACATTTACCTACCAAGGAGCTCTCATACTAAAATGTTCAGGAGAGGGGGAGGGTGATCAACCGGACTAGGAAACAGGCATAACTGATCAGAAATTTACTGGACGTCCTGTCTTCGGAAAGGCCATTCTGACAGGGCTGGGGCTGGGAGGGGGGTGCTATTCAGTCATCTGTTCTTCATTTATTATCTCCAAGACATAAGGCAAATTAAGACTGATCCCGAGTTACTGCATCAATGAAGCAGAACAATAAACACCATCATAAACTTTCTAAACGGGGAAGGTTCATAATGAAACCAATGATCTAAGACTAGTAGCCTCTACTATGAAAAGAGACTTAAGGCAGGAAATACTGTAGGACCCACTCATGGTAGTTTAGGTTGAGGTGCTAAGAGAGGTCAGAGATGATAGTAAATGCAAGAAAGAAACTGCTAACAAGCTCCATTCAATGGCTTCTGACTACCAGGAACTCTCCTGTTCAGCGTTCACTATTGAGAGACACTGAGAACATACAGACGAATGAAGGGTATGCACACTAGTAGAACTCCGTACATGAAACAACTATTTGCAAGAATTCTATCTTTACCACAGAAACTCACATACTTTGGCTTGTTTTTTGACTGCTTTAAGCATTCCTGGAAACAGTTATTTTTGGACCAGAACTGCAAGGTTTTCTCTTCTTCAGCAGGAAAACTGATGTTTTCTGGAACTTGTTGAACCATTCTGTTGCTGCAAGAGAAATCAGATTTACTACAGTCATAGCAACTCCTAATTTAGGACCAGCAAGCTAACATATTACTAAAGTACACATACACATGACTGTCCATGCTGTGTGTGTTACAGCAAAACCTAATTTATTGGGTAATGATGTATAGTGTGCTCTTTTAAAGTACAAAAGTCAGCTGGGCATTGGTGGCGCATGCCTTTAATCCCAGCACTAGGGAGGCAGAGGCAGCTGGATCACTGTGAGTTTGAGACCAGCCTGGTCTACAAGAGCTAGTTCCAGGACAGCCTCCAAAGCCACAGAGAAACCCTGTCTTGAAAAACAAAAATAAAGTACAAAAGTCAGCTAGTTTTTTAGGATATTTAAAGGCATATCGCCACCACCACTAACTATTTCAGGATATTTTCAATTCTCCCCCCAACCATTAACAATCACATTCTCTTTTGTTCAGTCCCTGGCAACAAATAATCTTGTTGCTAACTCTAACAATTTGCCTATTTATATACATATAAAATTTTCACACTGGGAGGGTGGTGGCACACACCTTTAATCCTGGCTCTCGGGAGGTAGAGGCAGGTAGATCTCTGAGTTTGAGGTCCCCCTAGTCTATCTACAGAGCCAGTTCAGGGTAGCCAGGGCTACACAGAGAAACCATCTTGAAGCCCCCTCCAAAAGAAAACAAACAAAACCCAAAACCTCACACGCATTATCTAAACGTGGTTCCAATTTTCAGTTTCCAAGCGTCAGTCATGCTGTAACACACATACTTCATCCAGCACTGCCGTCCACTTATCAGTTTCTACATTTGAATTGATTTGTCTTTGGGACTAGTTTTTAAGGTCGTTATGACCATTAAGTTCAAACTTCCACCTGGAAGTTTGTGTATGAGTGGAATTTGTGGATCATGTAACTAACAAGATGCTTTCCACAGTGACTTGCCCTCCATCTTACCCTCCATCAGCAGCGGATGGGGTGCCCACTCTCTAATACTCCTCAACCCTCCCTAATGTCTGACTTCATGGGAGCCACCCTACAGGGTCCAAAGCAGGACGTACACCGCTGCATGTATGACTCATCTGTTCGTGTACTGTCTTAAAGATTCATATTTACTCACCTTTCACCCTTGTTGAGTTAGACTGGCTTTTCATGGCTGAATTCTAAGTTCTGGATCTGGTCATTCTCCGGTGATTGATCTTTTTAATTTTAAATTACTTTATTTTTATTTTTTCATTCTTATTATTTTTCTTGTGTGTGTGTGGTTTGTTTACAAATAAGTGCTGGTGCTTGTGGGGGCCAGAAGGATGCCTTTTCTCAATCATTTCTTGTGCTGGATAGTTTTATGCCAACCTGACTCCAGCTAAAGTCATCTGAGAGAAGGGGACCTCAACTAAGAAAATGCCTCTATAAGAACAGCTTCTGGGCTTTCTGGGACGTGAGAGGCCGGCTTTTACTGAACTTTCTATGTTGTCCCTGCTGTTCTCAAAAGATTGAGATTTACAGTATTGTTCTTAAAAATACAAGGGCTGGGTGCAGCTGACTGGCCGTTTATGAAGAACAATGTACCAATGACCGGGCTATGGCAGCTGCTGAGAAGAAACAGCTCCCATGCATAAATCACAGGGTTTCTCTAGCCCATTGTATCCACTGGAGAGCTGTACCGGCACAACAGCCTCCAGCAACCACAGGGCAGTGGGGGCAGATGTGGTGGGAAAAGTCAGCTTAAGTACGAAAGTACCACCCATCTCTTCCTCCCAAACCCAATGCAGGCCTTTCTTCTTATTCTGTAACTCCTTCCTCTTCTGAGAGTTCATTTCCCTTCTGAGGCAGTCTCACATAGTTCAGGGTGGCTGAACTCCCTGTGTAGCTGGGCATAACTCTGACTCTTGCCTCTACCCCCTGAATGTTGGTATTACAAGTGTTTGGGGTTGTTGTTTATTTTCTTGTTTATTTGTTTTTAGCAACAGAGTTCCACAATGGCTGACCCTGAACTCAGTCAGAATTCAGCCTGCTTCTGCCTCCTAAGTCTAGGAATTACAGGTGAGCGACACCACTTTCCAGCTCGAGGCTGTGCTTTTATGAAGGGCTGAGACTCGAACCCAGAGATTCTTGCACGCAAGGCAAGCACTCTGTCAACCAAACCAAACCACATCCCCACCTGTCTGCTCAGATACTTCCACACTACTTCCACCCAGACCTCAACTTATCTGGAGAAAGAATCCTGAAACGCCATGGATGCTGGGGCTCATGTTGGCACAGACCTACCATGCCAAGGATGCTCAAGTCACTTATAAAAAAATGCAGTGTTAGCATATGTGCATCTGCCTGTGTATTTAATTAAGATTACTAATCACATCTAATACATTTAAGCGCCAGGTAAACAGTTGCTTTACTATACTATTTAGGAAATAATGGCCAGGAAAAAGTTTCTACATGTACAGTATATATGTCACCACTATAGACCTAACTGCATAGTATGATCACAGGTTGGTTGAAACCCCAGATGCAGAACTGGTGGACAGAGAAGACAGACTCTTTACTTCCTACGAATACACAGAAAAACAAACAAGCAAGTCTAGATATACCAGTTTGTATTACATGTGATATATGATTTTTCCAACGATTTTGCTTATTTCCTTAACTCACTAAAAAATGAGAAACATAAATTCATTAGGTTGGAAACCAAGTGCTACTCTCACTCATCACACACATGCAAACTAAAGCGAAGACAACGACTCCCTCATCTTCTGACCCAACACGATGGGTCCTTACAAATCTCACAGTACTTTGGGTACTCGGCCCATCTTCAGTGAGAGATACTGATAAGTTTTAGTTGGTTCTGTGTGGTCGCCAGGCGCCAACTTAAACTGAATTACCAGACTGTGTGCCCGGGACAAGCACGCCACGCACAACTCACCTTGGTACAAATGCGGGACATTTGGGAGCAACCTAGGATCCAGAACGGTTCCTAGGTTAGTCCTTTTCAATACCTTCCTATCTTCTCCCGGATAGTGCAACACCCTGCATTCTCACACCACCCTGGTCAAAAGCCACCGTGGTTCCACTAAGGGACTGAGGGACTTCTAAGGATCCCAGTTCTCCACCGAATGAGGCAGGCCAGAATTTGTGCGCAGGTCTGAGTTCTGCAATGCTACTTACTCGGCTCCAGATCCGCCCTCTGGATAGCTCTGAGCACGCAGCTCACTCACGGCGGGAAGCAGCGTGCTCCTTTTTCACTGCCTAGTGTTGTGTGGAGGTTGTAGTAGTGCAGGCCCCGCTCCGCGGCCCAGACTGACTGCAGTGAAGGCCTGGAGGGGCGGCGGGTTGACGCTCAACTGGGGAACCCCGGGACGAGCCCAGATTGCAGCCGGCGACCACGCTCCGGAACCGCGCCTGGAGGTGATGCAACACTGACAGCGCGAGTCCCAGTCCGGCTCCGCGCCGCCCAATCAGCGTGTGCCATCCAGCACCCACAAATAAAACGTGTGGCGATTGGTCCATGCACAACTGCAGTGCAGTCGGGAGCGTCACTGCAGAGGAAGGAGAAAGGTGAGCACCACATTCTCAGTCGGCGCCGGCGAGCACTGCTACCCTGCAGGCTAAGGTTCTTAACTCAGGAGGACTGGTTTTTCGGTTTCCAAGTCTTAGCCTACGGACTAGAGACACCCATTCTCTTCATCTTGGGTACCTATGTCAGGATTTTAAAATATGTTAGTATGTTTAAGATCTGGACATTTTACACGATTTAAAATTAGTTTGGACACCGGGTCTCCTGTATCCCTAGCTGGCCCCGGAACGCCTAAGAAGCCAAGGAAGACTTTGAACTTCAGATCCTCTTGCCTCCACCTCACAACGGTGGGATTACAGAAGTGCCCCACCACGTCTGTTTTTATATGGTCCTTGGGGATGAACCCAGGATTTTATGCCCCATAGGCCCGCAGTCTACCAACGGAGATTCCCAGCCGTGACAGCTAAAATTTATGCCACAACTGAAATTTCTCACGATTATTTTCACCTGGATACTGCTTGTCACGTGGCAAAAGGCAAGAGGAGGAAAGAAAGGCCTGACAACAATCTGAAACTTTATAGAACTTTATTTAGGATGACTCTTTTAATTTGAAAAAAATGTTTATTATCATTATACATCTGCTTAGTACCCTCCAGATCTGGTCAGAAACAAAAGAGAACCTGGAGCTTGGCAGCTATCTATAAAGGAAAGTTTTGACCTTGAAAAGTTGACAGAGTTGAATAAGTGGCCAAGTGCCTATTTTATCCATAAGTGACAGGAAAAAAAAATGGATTTGACCTAAAAGAGACAGAAAGCTTAACAAGAACGCGTTGATACTGTTGAGTGTTTATGCAATACTCCCTTTAGACCCTACTGTGTCCAAGATTAGATGCCGTGGTTCCCTGCCCTCTTGACTTTCTTGGGTAAGAGTATCTTTATTAACTAGAAACGTTCACAGTGTTTTTAAGTTTTGCATTCTATAAATTGTCAGTTGGTTCACTTCATGTGTGTTCTCTGTTCAGAGTGAGGAAATACAACGAAGGGCTCCTCCACAAACCCATGGGTGATGTAGACTGACCAGTGGCTTAAAACCTGGATTGAGAAACACCACAGGATACTGTCAGAAAGTAAGGGAACACTTTGCCTAGACAAAATTAAAAATTTCACAGCTGGGTGGTGGTGGGGCACTCTTTAAATTCCAGTACTCAGGAGGCAGAGGCAGAGGAATCTCTGGGCTCCAGGATAGGAGCCAGAGCTACACAGAGAAACCTGTCTTGAGGGAAAAAAAATTCAGGAAGATTAATTAGCTGTGCCCAAAATATACTAAGAGTAATTTTTTTTTTAAGTAGGAAGTCAGGAAAAACTGGCTGGGAACATTGTTCAGTGGTAGAACGCTTTGGTAAGTCTGCATAAAGCTCCAAACAGAGCATAAGCAAGATAGGCAAATTATAGAGATGACTATTGAAGGAAGCAGATCATTTTTATCTCCTGACAGAAAATTGGAAATTAGGAATGAAAATGACCACTTGTCACCTTATCTACTTTGGAGTTCTTGACAGTTTTAAATATGGACACAAGCTCTTTGGTTCATCCCATTGATTTAACCTGTACAATATACCAGGGGCTGAACTTTTTTTTTTTTGGCTCAGACATTAGGAGACTGGTAGCATGCTTCCTGTCTCTGAGAACACTTGCCCTTGGAATTCTCATTGCCACACTTTAAAGAAGCCCTTAGATAAACACCGAGTGGGCCAGACATCTAAGCAGAACCTTTATGCCCAGTTAATGCACCCCAATGACTTTATAGAGAGCAGAGAATCCTAACCAAATTTGGTATCTCTAAGCAAAATTGTGGCTTTTACTATGATCGTTAGCTAAGAAGTGATGAAGTATGTTATTTGCATCAAGAGAATTTGGAACACCTCAAGTATCTTGCCAAGTAGCTTTTAATCTGTAAGTCTGAAATCCTAGAAACAATCTAGACCAGCTCTTCAAGCAACTTAGTTCTTTGTATCCTATTTTACTTATTTAAATGATTTTTTTGTATGTATGTATGTGTAGTGGGGGCATGTGAGTGCAGTGGCCCACAGAGGCCAAGATGGCATACACAGATGGGATTTCTTGAGCTGTACTTACCAGAGATTGTAAGCTATTTGACATAGGTCTTGTGAACTTGGGTCTTCTGGGAGATTGGCAAGAACTTCAGCAAAGTGTAGATCAAAAAATAATACACTAACTTGAGATGCACATTGTAGCTTAAGGCACTTAAGACTAACACCCCTTTGTACAGAACTCTTTTTTGGTTTGTATTTTTGGGTTATGTTTTGTTTTGTTTGAGACAGGGCTTCCTGATGAAGCTCTGGCTGTCTTAGAACTCACTCTGTAAACTAGGTTGACCTCAAACTAAGAGATCCACCTGCCTTTGCTTCCTGAGTGCTGAGATAAAAGTATGCACCACCAATGCCTAGTCAGATCTCATTTTAATAAGAGACCCATGCACCCTGAAACTTAGCTAGACTTAGTGAAATATAAAACCTGCACTTTTATCTGGACTTGAGATCTGACTCTTGACTAGTAAGTGGTCTTTTAAGATAGTATTTTCATAAACTTGAGTCTAATTGGACTTTTGAGACTGACAGCTCCATCTCCATGTTGTTTACTAAATAGATGAGGCTAAGGTCAAGAACATATACTGTACTGTCTTTCTTCCCTGGTCCTCAAAAACTCTAAGGTGTTAGTCTGAATATCCCACATTTGAGTCAACTTGTCATCAGAATACAATTATAAAGCTCAAAATTAACTTGTAATTTATTAAGACAAAATGAAAGTAAAGAGTATTTAGAATAATCAGAAATAAAAAAATATACTGAACCATTTATTAAAAAGTTTCAACTTGTCATCAGAACATAAGTACAGAACTCAAAACTGACTTGTAATTCAGTTTTAAAAGACAAATTGCAGGTAAAGAATATTTAGTATAACCAGAAATATTTAAGCACAAATGCATCAAACCATTTACTAAACAGGGATTTGTATAAGCCAGCCACCAAGAGATGGCCACTATTTAGGATGAAGAACAAGAATGAACACTGTTCTGAGTGTGGTCTAAAATCCCAGGGCTCAAATGGTCCTCCCACTTCCCCTCTAAAGTGCCGAGGCTACAGGTGTGTGTCACCACAACTGGCTCAGTTAATTTTAGGACACAGTCACCAAAGAAGAGATACAGAAAAATTCCATAGAAACAAATAGTAGTAAGAATGATATATTATCCAGGCTTTGAATATTCTTCTACTCTGAAATTTCTTCTTTGTCAGTAAGCAATCTTCTGGGTTAATTTCTTCTAAAGATTTGGTGAGCCATTTGCACATTCAATACAAAACCAAAGCCGATATTGGTTAATTTGCTTTCACCTTCCTTTTAGCTTCTTTATGTTTCTTCCGACAATCCTAGAAAATCATAAAATAAAAAGCTGTTATTAACGATAAACACAAATTTCTCACCTTCAGCGAAGTAAACTTTAAGTTAAGTCATAGAAAGCCATTCTGGAAGTACTCACTGGAATGCGCAGGATTTATCAATTTTTGTTTTATATGTTTACAGAACTGTAACGTAGGCTTTGAAAAACTTCCTGATTTTCTGTAACTAAGGAGAGTGGCTGGACTTAGACTTAGATCCCCGCCCCACTCATGGCACACCTAAGCATGTTTTTACCAAGTGTCCCCGAGAACCCTTGTCTGAGCATGGGTTGGCCCGCCAACTCTGTGACAGGGAGGAATGAAAGTAAGACAGCCCAAGAGCAACACTGTGATCTTGAGAAGAGCTGGAAAGTGAACCATTTCCATTACAAATTACTGTGCTAATCCTATGACATATAAGTGCCTGTAGTGGGAAAGACAAGCTGGAAGTCAGGCATGGACAGAAACTCAGCTGGGAACTGCAGCTGACTACCTTAAAGGGGACTCCCTACTCAGTTTCTGCCGGGATGTTTTGAGTGCATGATTTGAATCTTAATAAACTCACTCATTCAAAATAAAAAATCAAAATCAAAAATCTGCTCTATGGTACTTAATTTTACAGATTGCACAGAACCTGTCATAGTTCAATTAAACAATCTTTAAGTTCTTTCTAGTAGTATAATTCTAAGAGTTTAAGACATGTTCTCAGCTGTCATATTTTTAAACTTCCATATCTTATTCCCATTCTTATACTAGGGGGAAAGTAACACTAACATAATACTGTATCTGGTTTTGGAGAAAATCAATATGGAGAAACAATTACTCACCAAAAGGAGACTGCTTGTTCGGGTTTCCCAGGAACTTCTGCTAACACTACTTCCCACACCACTCCAGAATAAGTTAGAACCTATGAGAAAAACAGAAGCATAAGGCAGCAAATTACTGACTATTAACATGGACAATCCGAGGACACTGCCAATTCTAGAACATCATCAGCCTCAGAGATTTCATGAGGATTTCTAGAGTAGTGAAACGTTAGGGCTTTTGTATGTTAATGTCTAAGCAAGTCCTTATAACAAAACAAAGTGCTTGTTGATAATAATGAATAAATAATAAATATAGTAACAGAAGCACTATCAGTCCCTAAAGGCTTTCTAATGGACGGGAATAAACCACATTACAGAACAATGGGTCAGAATTTCCAGATGGAGTTATGTGTCCAATACACAAGGAGTAAGAGTTGTGCTTCTGCCTGCGCCACACGTCTGAATGGACCTACCACGAAGTCTGTCATCATTCGCAGCGAAAAAGAAAAATCTAGTGGTCTCTTTCTCAGGAAATGCTTCTCTGAAAACAAGTGAGAGAAAAAGCAAAAATTACTATCAATATATAAGAAGAAATTATTACAGCTAGTGTGATAGTGTATGCCTATAATCCCAGCATTTGTTAAGGAGGATGAGGGATTCTAGACAGACTTGGCTATATATAATGAATTCAAAAGCAGTTTAGGTGACATAAGCCCTGCCTAAAACAAAACCAAGAAACCTAAGTAGCAAAACAAAAGAAAAATCAAAGGAAAAATAGTTATAGTGAAATTATAAAATATCCCTTTAAAGAAGTTGCTCGGCAGCTGGGCAATGATGATGCTCGCCTTTAGTCCCAGCACTCGGGAGGAAGACACAGAAGGATCTCTGTGAGTTCTAGGCCAGCCTGGTCTACAGAGTGAGTTCTGGGACGGCCAGGACTATACAGAGAAACTCTGTCAAGTTGCTCTGCACTTTGTTCATGTTACTTTGCACTGAAATAACCCCACTCCATCTCCACTCAACAGTCTTCCATCTAAAGTTCTGACAATAAGAAATTAAGTATAAACTCTGTCTTTCACATTCTAGATGCCAATACTCATTTCCATCATTACCCAGTTTGGCTGTGTTCCCCAACTGGTACCCAAGTCAACTGCAGCATCTGATTTCCAAACCAGGAATGTTACCATCAGCCTCACTGCCCTGTACATGCTGTATCTCCCACAAGTTGCCATCTAAAAGTCACTCTGTTACAATTAGAAAAAGGTTAGAGAACTCTGTACAGAGCCTGACAAAATTTGCATAATGCTGCCGAGGCAAGCATGACTGACTTTATAAACCATGACACGTGCTTACACACAAATTGCTTACCCAGAGCTGGGCTTTTCGTGATCTTCCTCTTGAGTAACATCTTCTTCTTCTTCTTCTTCTTCTTCTGAACTACTATCCTGGAACCGGGAATCTTCCAGACAGACTATCTTCATCTTCCCACGTTTCACTGGTTCGATTTTGTAGGTGTCTATATTGTTATGACAATGAAAAGCAATACAATTATGACTGAGCAACACATAGTTCTAAACAGAATAAACTGATTTCCTGTCCTATACAAACATGACTAAATGTCTAGTATGTTAAAATAGATATCACTGTTTTCTTCTCCAGTTTTGGGCTCAAATCTAGAGCCTTGTTCATGCTTAGTCCCTAAGATAAGGAGCGTTATCTTTTTCAGTTGTAAAATGCCACTGTTTAGTGATCAGATAAGGAATATAACATTATAAAACAGGCTAAAAGCACCAGGTAGTGGTGGCCCAGGCCTGTAATACCAGCACTCTGGAGGCAGAAGCAGGTGGATCTCTGTGAGTTCAAGGCCAGTCTGGTCTACAGAGCAAGTGTCAGGACAGGTTCCAAAGCTATAGAGAAACCCTGCCTCAAAAAACCAAAAAAGCTAAAAGCTAAAGGTGTATAGATGAACAATATAATTTTCAAAGAAAGATGCATAGCCTAGGTACTGTTAAAAGAAGCCTACAGGGTCAGGTATGGTGGAGCACATCTTTAATTCCAATGCCGGAGGCAAAGGTAGGTAGATTTCTGTGAGTCTGAGGTCAGCATGGTCTACATGAGTTCTAGAATAATCAGAAAAAAAAAAAAGCCTCCACATACAATGAAACGGGGATCTCTTCCTGCTTATTCATACACAAGGAACACATTTACGTTTTTATTTTCAACTCTCTGGAACTGCTGTGAGATCTTCACAATCTCTCACAAGTTTCCAACTACTTTAAAATGGATTACTTGTATCTAAAACTAATTACAGGGCCAATTTATTTCTCATACTTGGCTCTCAAAGTTACAGTATTTAGAGTTCATATTCCATTCACCTGTCAAACTAATCAGACAGAAAAACAAAGTAGAACACAGGGTACATTGGGTTTCATTTGCATTTTGGAAAAGCTACTGTATTTCTGTAGCCATTTTAGAGGTAGCGCAGTGCTGACATTTGACAAGTATCTGTTAAACACACAGTGCTTTAAAAATTTTCATTTATGTATATCTGCCAGTGAGTATAAGTGCCCTCAATAGTCAGAGGAATTGGATCCCTCTAGAGCTGGATTACAGGAGGTTGTGAGCCACCCAATATGGGTGCTGGAAGCAAACTGTGTCTTCTGCAAGAATAGAACAGGCTCTTAACTGCTGAGCCCCCACTTGGCCCCGTACTTCAATTTTAAACCCTGATCTTTGGAGCATCTTCGTTGAAGTTCCTGCCTTTTATAGGAAATTTCCACAAAGCTGCACAAACTTCATACTGGGTAAGGAAGAGTCTTCTGAAAAAGTGTCTTGGCCAGGTGTGGCACACATTTATCATCTTTGCACTCAAGAGTCTGAGGCAAACAGCTGCCCCTAACTCCAGCTTCAAGGGATGTTACCCCCTTTTCTACCTTCCAAGAGCACTCGTACACACACACACACACACACACACACACACACACACACACACACACACACACACACACACACACCCTCTTTCATGTTTAAAAAAAGTAAAAGGAACTGGGGGTTGGAGGCACAAGCCTTGGATCCCAGCACTCATGAGGCAGGCAGATCTCTGTGAGTTTGAGGTTAGCCTGGTCTACAGAGCGAGTTTCAGCACAGCCTCCAAAACAATACAGAGAAACCCTGTCTCGAAACACCAAAAAAAAAAAAAAAAAAGGGAAAGGAGGAGGTTTTCCATTTTTTTTTGTTTATTTTAAACTCCATGGAACACTTTGGTCCTTAACGGTAAATCTGAAATAGGATGCAAAATTGTAGGAACTTACTTTTAATTTTTTTTTACATTCTGTCAGATCTAAAAGGATACACTTTGATGGCATGGCACATTTGTATAAAACCAAAAAGGCTATTTCTCCCTTTCTGTAAGTCACAAATTCAGATGAATTAAGAAACAGAGCTATTTAAATGATGTAGTTTACGCCACGCATTGGTGGTGCAAGCCTTTAATCCCAGCACTCGGGAGGCAGAGGCAGGAGGATCTCTGTGAGTTCGAGACCAGTTTGGTCTACTGAGCAAATTCCAGGACAGGTTCCAAAACAATACAAAGAAACCCTGTCTCAAAAAACAAACAAACAAAAAAAGATGTAGTTTACTTGTTCATGACTGTTTTCATGTAAGAGAAAAAGGAACATTAGACATTAATATCTAGCCTTCACTCACATAGCAGCTAGCTTTAAGTCTGCTCCCTTTAATGCAAAAATAGTTTTTTTCATTCCTGTAGGAACATCATATTTATAATTCAGGCTACACTTATCCTGAATCTTATACTGTTGATGCATAATGAAGAGTGTCCTTTACTGAGACAAGAAATCAATTATAATTACTGTAAATTCAACCAATTAAGTTCAGCCTGCCTGAAATAAGAAAAGTGGGAAAGAAAAAGCATACCTTCCTTTACATCTTTAGTGTCTGAATCAAAGAAGGAGAATGTGAACCCGCTGGTCTGCTCAGCCCCACTTGTCAGGGTTGTAGCATTACTGATGCCCCCAGTTTCCTCTCTACTGCAATCCTCATTCCAGGGTGCGTCTTCTTCCTTTTCATTTGTGTTCGTACTTTGGAATATTTCTTTCAAATCTGTAGCGATGTTATAATACATGTCTTGGGATACCTCAGGCAGTTTCTCAGCTTCTTCCCTTTTCTTCTTCCGTTTTGCCTTACTGAAATTACACACATTAACATGCATATAACGAAGACAAGCTCTGAAAATTCTCTAAACATCAGGAAAGGTAAAATATTTAGATAATCCTAACTTTATCCTTGAATCTTTAACAGAAAGGTTTTTTTTTTACACAAATTATCTCTAACAGATGCAAATCCTAAACATGAGTATTTTCTTTCATTCTTTAAACCACATTGTTTTTTTAAAGATTTATTTATTTACTTTATGTATATGAGTACTCTATCTGCATATAAAACTTTATGTGAGAAAGGGAAGCCAGATCTTATTATAGATGGTTGTGAGCCACCATGTGGTTACTGGGAATTGAACTCAGAACCTCTGCAAGAGCAACCAGTGCTCTTAACCTCTGAGCCATCTCTCCAGCCCTGAACTACATTGTAAGAATTGAACTATCATAAACTTTCATGAGTGTTTTCTCATTTGCAAAATGAAAATGTTGAACCAGATGACTTCTAAGATTATTTTAGTTTTATAATTCTGCAATTTGGAAAAGGAATCAATTAAAATTCTTTTAGAAGTGAATTATAGATGTGCTATGTCTATTATTATTATCTTTTGCAAATTTTTATATTGTCATAAATCTATTCTGTATTTAGAAATGAATATACTTTGATATTAAACATAACATGTTTACAATATTTAGCTTTTAGCTACTAGATTAAAATGTTTACCAATTAAGAATCTATTCCACATAGTACACATAAGAAAAAGCAGGCCAGATGGTGGTGGCATGCACACCTTTAATTTCAGCATTTGTAGGCAGAGGCAGGAGGATCTCTGTGAGTTTGAGTCCATCCTGGTTCACAAAGTGAGTTCCAGGATACCCAGAATTGTTACACTTATAATCCCTGTCTTAAGGAAACAAAAATAAAAGAAAGGAAAAAAAGAAAAAGTTGTTTTGTTTTATTTTTTGAATCAGGATTTCTCTGTGTAGCAGCCCTTAACAGTCCTAGAACTCGCTCCATAGACCAGGCTGGCTTTGAACTCAGAGATCCACCTGCTTCTGCCTCCCAAGTGCTGGTATTAAAGGCGTGCGCCACCACTGCCTGGGCTAAAAAGCACAAGTTATTAATGTACTAGTTAAAATAGAAGTAAAGAGGAATGCTCTATTTAACTATCTTTATATTTTGATCACATTATCCCTCCCCCACTTCCCTACCCACCTAACTTTATGTCCTTTTTGTCTTGTTATACAAACAAAACGAAAACAAAATGAACAGATATAAAAACACAAAAATGAAAATGAAAAAACCAAAATCTGCAAAAATACTATTGTGTTTGTTAACTACCCCCAGACATGGGGCATGCCCTGAAGTGTGGTTCAAATACCCAGTGAGAGTCCTTTGGAGAAAACTGACTCTTCGTTTGTCAGCAGGTATCAACTGCAGACAGCTACATGGCTAGGGGTGGGAGTTCATGTCCATTTCTCCCCTTCAGCTGGGACACCATCTGGCTTGAATCTGTGCAGTTGTGAGTGTTAGCATAGTCTCCTATGAGTTCATATTTATCAGTCCTGTTGTATCTAGAAGATACTTCTACCTTGGAGTCATCCATCACCTCTGGTTCTTAACAATCATTCTGCCTCCCCTTCCAGATAGATTCCTGAGCCTCAAGAGGGCTATTTGACTATTTTAATGGTGGAGATCATCTCAGACAAACTGTTCATACTTCCTAAGTCACCCAGACTAGATTTCACACAGATAGATGTATGAAAACTGACTCTACCAATAACATTGTCAGATAGACAGCTTTAAGCCACTACCATTGAACTAAACCTTATGATAACTTAAATTGGTCCTTGATACTTTAAGGAGCTGGAAGTGAATTTCCCCTGGAAATATCTGGAGCACAGACTCAACCAACCTAGTTATCTCTTGTAGTAAAGACGACATAGTAAAATATGATAGCATGTGATTTCTGGGACTTGGGTCATGGCAAAAGCCTGAAGGATCTTGAAGCAGCTGGTAGTTGAAACTGCAAGGCCTTTGAGGTTGTAAGGGTTGTTAAGTCAGGGAAATTGCATTGGGGTTTAAAGGAGGAATTCTAGAAACACTGGTATGTGTGGAAATGTAGAAAATGGCATGGAAATCTAGCTAGAGACGTTCAAGTAATTACAGAAGGCATTTTCTGGCTTCTTGCTACGTACAGTAAAATGTTAAGAGGAAAGAGTAAAATTAAAAGGGAGGAGGTTTTTGTTTGTTTGTTTTTTTTTTACAGGTACCAGTCATGGGTTTAAAGATTCTTAATCTTCAGAGGAAAATGACATGAAATTTAAAAAATGGTTCCTGAGCAAACATCAAATCTGTGAAAATATTATCTGAAGCATGAGGCGGCAAACTTCTGTAGTCTAATAGTCAAATCTAGACCATTGTTCACTTATCCCTTAATTGCATGGTAAGATTATTTTGAAGATTTATTTTTACAAATATGCATGTTCTTCCTGCATTGTATGTATGTGTACGACGTGTATGCCTGGTACCCCCAAAAATGGTTTTTATTGTTTGGAATACTTGATGAAAAAAATATTTCACATCATGCAAAAATTATTTGAGGGAGCTAACTCATCAGTTAAGAGCATTGGGTTCAATTCCTAACAACCACATGACAGCTCATAACTGTCTGCAACTCCAGTCATATATAGTTCAGTTCCAGGGATCTGAAACCCTCTTCTGGCATCACAAGTGCAGAGATAAACATACCGGCAAGAGACCCATACACATAAAAAAATTACATATGACACAAATTTCAATATCCACATGGTTTTCTCAGCAGCTTCAACAGAATTTGAAGGGAAAATTGACCCAGATTTACCTTTCTTTTTCTTTATCTTCTTGTTTTCTTTCATAAATGGCATGGTCATGCTTTGTTGGGTCATAATGTACAATGTCCCTATGCAAAAAGAATAAACATTAGAAGAGATAAATTTTGAAACACTGGCAATTGACAATTTGTCTCTACAAAAACTCTAATTTAGGGGCTGTGAGGATGAATTTCAATTGTTAGCTAATTGGAATGGGAAAACTCATTCATTGTGAATAGCCCCACTCCCTGAGCATGGGATTCTGAACTATGTGAGTGGAGAAAGCTAGCTGCCTTCAAGATGCACGCATTGCTCTCTATTTTATTATGGATATGAATCAACCAGCTCCTTCAAACTCCTGCTGCCCAGACTTTGCCACTATGACGAACTGCAATCTCAAACTGAGTTGAAATGATCCCTTTTTCCTTAAACACTTTTTGTTAGGGTAATTTTGTTAGGTAACTAGCAACTGGCAAGTAAACCAAGATGGAGGCAAAACAAAGCTAAATGGTGTTTATCAAAGAGAAGAATTACGATGTTGATATAAACATTTTAAATGATCTATTTGAGTTTTCCTAGTCCTTTTTAACCTTAAAAATTATATCCAGGAGCAGTGGCGCACACCTTTAATTCAAGCACTCAGGAGGCAGAGGCAGGTATATTTCTATGAATTCCAGGCCAGCCAGGACTATATAGAGACAACAACAAAAACCAAATACCAAAAAAATATTTTATGTCTCACAGGGTAAAGGCACTTGCTACTACGATGACTTAAGTTGAACCTCAGGGTCCACATGGTGGAAGGGAAGAGGGACACAAAGCTACCCTCTGACCTACAAACACTGGATCAAAGGAAAGGAATCTTTGGAAAGCCTGCCATATGTTGACAAGTGTTCTCCCAGTAACTTATAAAGGACATAGATGGGCTGAAGCTATAATTCAGGCGAAAAGTATTTGATTGGGAAATGAAAGACCCTAGGTTGGACCATTAGCATCACATAAAAAAAAAAAACCAAAATAAAACAAAAAATGAGTTTTAAATTAACTTCACTAGGCATTTATGACTAAGAAAAATATAATTAGGACAAAACATAAGCCATACTTAAATTTCTTAGCAATTACTGATCCTTTGCTTGTAGGGTTGTTTAAGTTGATATTCAAAACACTTTGCACAACATTCAATGTTTTCTTTTTTTCTGCAGCAAGCTCATCTTCATTAGTTTTATTTTCATTTAACTCTGAGGAAAAAGAAAAACCAGTAATCTCTTGACACTCATCACTAGAGAAATCTCAATCATCAAATATGCACCCAAATATATTCAAAGTAGATCAAATTACAAGTTTAACCTCTTTGTTAATCTCTCTCCCCAAGACTTCTTGCCACAAAAACTTAGAAATCACATGACTAGCAAACAAAATAGCTTACTTCTATTTACAACTGAGAAAATAAAATCTAGATTTACTGTTTTGGTGCAAGTCTAAAGTTTTAAAGACTAAAAAGCATAACATAAAACACAAAAATCTGCAGGAAATGAATAAATTCCTTAAAGAAAGCCAAAAAAAAAAAACAAAAAACCAAACAGTTGAAGGAAACAAAACTGTTCCAAAAGAAGCAATGATGATAGCACAAACTGAGGGAATTCTGGAAATGAAAAATCTAGGTAAGGGAACAGGAACTAAAGAAGCAAGCTTCACCCACAGAGAATAAGAGATTGAAGAGAATCTCAGGTGCAGAAGATACACTGGACAAACAAAATGCTGAATCTAAAAAATTACTGACACAAACCAGGAAATCTGAGACAGTATTAAAGACCAAACCTAAGAATAAAAGGAATAAAAGGAAAAGAATCCTAGCCCAAAGGCCCAGAAACTATTTTCAACAAAATCACCGAAGAATTGGTTCTTTGAGAAAATCAACAAGATAAACAAACTGCATATCCAAACAAAAAGAGAGAATATTCAAATCAACAAAATCAGAAATGAAAAGGAAAATATGACAACAAACACAGAAGAATCCCAAAGATATCATTGGGTTATACTTCAAAAACCTGTACTCTACAAAATGAAAAATCCAGAAGAAATGAGTAATTTTCTTGACAGATATCACTTAACAAAGTTAACCAATTTCAGCTGGGCGATGTTGGCGCACGCCTTTAATCCCAGCACTCGGGAGGCAGAGGCGGGTGGATCTCTGTGAGTTTGAGGCTGGGCTGGACCGATAGCCTCCAAAACAATACAGAGAAACCCTGTCTCGTAAAAAAAAAAAAAAAGGAAAAAAAAGAAAAGAAAAGTTAACCAATTTCAGATAAACATTTTTATTTTTTTGGCATGCGCCACCAACGCCCGGCCCAGATAAACATTTTAAATGGGCCTGTAACCCCTAAGTCATTAAGTCTCCGAACCCAAAAAAGTCCAGGGTCAGACAGTTTTAGCAGAGAATTCTATCAGTCTTTCAAAGAAGAGCTAATACCAAAACTCCTCAAGTTATTCCACAAAATGGAAACAGAATACTTTATATATAGTAAATAAAATCTGAAGGAAAAAATATTTTAAAAATATAAGGAAACTTAAAAACTTAAGAATTATTAAGTATACATCTAAATACAAACGCAATTCAATTCATTTTAGTTTCTTTCAGTGTTAAATGAAGGAGAAACACCAGGTGACTTCTAACATCCGTAGCTTCAACAGCAGTATTGTTTGAGACAGTGAAATAGTTACCTTTCTGTTCCTCTTCACTGTCACTCTCTAAAAATCTAGAGTCCATTTGGAATCTCTCATCACTCCCAAAATGAGACTGTAAATTCATGAGCTACATGGAAAGAAACCATACTGTTGTGTTAAGCACATTTTGAAAAAGTCTCTAAGTATACTTAGAAATTCATATAACCATCTACACAACTGCAATGACCATCAACTAGTAAGAGGAGAGAGGATTCACTCCCACAAAAATTACCCCACACTGTAACTCCAATGTTTCCTTAACTAGATTTAAGTACTACTTTCAAATCTTAGACATGCTACAACTGTTTCCATTTCCAGTCTTTACTAACCTTCTGGCCAGCTCTGCCCTCAAACTGAGGTTTAATATTGAACCTGGTGCTGTCCTCCTTGGAATCTGATTCTTCATCGTCACTGCTGTCAAACAACCTCCCAGATGCTTTAACCACAGACTCCTGTTATACAGATAAAAAAGAAATGCTTATTAACTGAGATAATCAGCCTTTTCTTCCTAATGTAATCTTACCATACATTTAAAAGCCAACAGTGGTGGCTCACGCCTTTAATCCTGGCACTTGGGAGGCAGAGGCAGGTGGATCTCTATGAGTTTGAGATCAGTCTGGTCTACAGAGAGAGTTCTAGGACAGCCAGGGATACACAGAGAAACCTGTCTTGGAAAAAAAACAAAATAAATAAATAAAATAAAAACCAAAATGGCACGTGCATCTACAGGGACAAGTATGTGATGGGTCAAATGAAAACTCCTGATTCAGGGATAGGTAACTGGACCCCCAGATCATTAATCCACACACTCCCTATTGCCACTTGGATTTGAGGAATAATTATCTAGTAAGAATACTGTTATGGCTTTGCAGGAGGTAGCAAACAATTTCATGGGTAAGAATAATCTCCAAAACCCCTGACATGTCAGGGTATAGTGTCTTGGGCAACTCTGGAACTATCTCACTGCAGTCCCTAGGATTTTATGCAGAAGTGGTAGTTGTGTGGAGCTCTTGTTATACAATAGACTTTACAACTGGTAATTTGGTACACATCATAGTATCAGACTAATGCAGAACTTTTCAAAGTTTAAAGGCAGCCTAGGCTACACAACATTTCTACCACAAAAAGAAAAACAAGACAGGGGGAATCTGCAAAATAGATTAACATTTGGAAGGCCTTACCTTCATCACTTCCTTTCCTGGACAATTTTGTTCATGAGTGGATGTCTCTTCCGTTTCACTTTCATTATCAGAAGCAAAAACAATGTGTGTTTTCTTATTCTCAAGATGACCATCCTAGTAAAACACAAGATCATCACATTTCAAGACAGCCAACTGTATACCCTTCATTTATCCTTCTTTTCCTTATTCAGGGAATACATTTATCATCTGCTATTTTTCCAAAACAGAAACTCAGGCCTCCTTTCTCAGTTTATCCAGGAACCTCCAAACTCAACTAATTTGACCTTGGTATCTTTAAGAACCACCATTGCTGTGGTTGTGGTCCTTGACCTCTAAAAGGTTCTCCTTGATTCCAGATCTGACTCCATTGTATTTATTGTTTATGTCATGGCCTGAAGGATCTCTACCACACTCTAACAAACTTTATCTGTAATAGTTCATAACAAACATTTTAGACAGTGCAGGTCACAGATAATCGTTGTCGCGTGTTAAAAACTATTTGAGCTGGATGCTCTGTGTATTGTAAAATGCCAACTCGTATTCCAAAATTAGCCAGGCATGGTAACACACGCCTTTAGTCCCAGCACTCAGGAGGCAGAAGTGGATTGATTTACATAAGTTCAAGGACAACATGATCTACAAAATGAGTTCTAGGACAGCTAGAGATACACAGGGAACTGTCCCAAAAAATCAAAAAGACAAAAAAAAAAAAAAAGACAAATGTAAACAATCTTTAAACCCTTGATTAAAATTCTTCAGTTTTTCACAGCTTTAGGGGTTAAGTTCTACCTTCTGCATAACTCACCCCTCCTAATCACTGATGTTTCATTTCCATAAATACCAGTGTCATGAAAAAAATTTACTTTTAGGCCAATGGCTCCCTTTGCAGTAAGATCTTTCCTCTTCCTCAGTGCGTTTCCACATTGGTAGCATTCCTTCTACTCCTTTCACATTACTATGGGTTGAGGAAACCTAACTGACGGTGTTCCAAGTGACTGTGACTGCCTGCTCACCATACTATGCATCAATAGCTGCATGAGCATCTAACCCTTATTCTGTGAATCCAGCACTTAAAAGTGGACTTTATTGCTGAATGAACAAAGGCTTCTTACAGTAAATGCTATCAAGATTTAACTCTTGCTAATCACTCTACAAACTATAGTTAGATAACTTTAAAATATTTTCAATTTAATTTTGCATCCTTTTACTATAGACTAAATAGCACAGGTAATATAAACTTTTGCCTCAAGGATAAAAACTGAGTAGTGATTGTGAAGAAGACAATGAGCTTTTTAAGGACACATCTACCTACATGGGAAGGAAAATCTGGATTTTGAGAATATTCTTGTCAAATCCATAGACTGTAAGTGCACTCACCAAATTTGCCAAAGCATTGTGTACCAGTTTCTTCTGCACTTCTCTAGCTTTCTGACGCACTGCCAAGGCTGCTAGTCGCTTCTGGTTGTCTTCAGAGTGTTTATCCTTAGCACTCACACATGATGCATTACTAACAGAAAGTGAGAAACCAGCTGTGCTTTGCTGAGGGTCTTCCCTGAGACACACCTTCCGTGGTTGCTCAAGAGATGTGATGCTGCTTGAATCAGTGCACTCTTCCTCTGAAGCTTTTCTACTTTCAGGCCGATGGCAAGTATCTCTGTCACAGTCTGTCTTGTGACTCTTTCTAAGACTTAAGGACTTTTTACCTTTTAATGTCAATGGACACGAGAGAGGATTTTTACTTTCCTTGTCAAAACTAGTAGAGGACACTGCTTCATGGCTCTGGCTCTCAACACTATACTGTCTCTTTGGAGGCTGAATGTGGTTTGGGCTATTCACCTTTGCAGGTTGGCATGAAGTCAGTTTGCTTAATGAGCCATTAGCACACTCGGATTCATTTTCTATAAAAATTCTATTAGGATCTTCATGTTTCAAGGAACTCTGATGCTCATTGATATTATTAAAGGCATCAGTCTCTTTCAAAGTTTTGTCCACTGACTCCTTTGCATAGAGATTGCCTATTCCCTTGAAGGCCTGGAATTTTGGCTTTAAGGTGGTTTCCTCTGGTTTTTGTTTACTGCAATTGTCCTCTTCCTCTAAAAGGGAGGCCACAATATCCTCAGGACAAATGCACTGTCGGCCATTGTACAGGTCATAGGAAGTCTTAGGACTCTTGGAATCTGTGTCAAATATGCAGTGATTGGAGTTTTGTGGGTCATCACTGTCATTATCTTTTCCTGGAACCTTCTGATGACTACCAGCCAACTGTTCCAAATCAGCCAAAGTGAGATTCACCCGGGGACAGTTTTTCATCAAGGCTTTATATTCTTCATCTTCCTCAGACTCTTCACTGTCACTCATGTTGGAGTCAGGTGGAAATTTGGGACTCAGAAACTTTACTCCATGACCCAGGGCTGATTCTTTGTTGCTTTTAGTTTTTTGTACTTTAATACAATCATTAGAAGACTCTGTCTTTTTAAAAGAACTTTTCTTGCTTATAGGCTTTTCTGGTTGTGAAGATTCTGTACTGTTTTTGACCTTAACAATGTTTTTTTTCATAGCGATAATTTCATCTGTATCACTTGAGTCATAGTCATTTCCTAAATTGGTTGAAGAAGGAAGTTTGTGAATATCTGATTTAAAATCATCCTTTACAACTTCAAAAGGATCATTTTCAGATTCATTTACTAAGGAATGTCTAGTTTTCTGTAAGTTTTCCTCTTTTGCAATCATCATTTTTAATTCATCTTCAGAGTCAATGTCATCATCAGACATGCTACTTTTATTCCTGATAATTTCAAAGTCAGAATTATGAAAAACAACATGATTAGGTTTCGGGGTACTAGAAGTGGATACAAGGAGTGATTCAGAAGGCGTAACGGTACTAGGGGCTTTCTTGTGTGCAGTCACTGGCTGTGTTGCTTTGTGACTCTCCATCACCGCTTTAGTCCTTAGACTATCATCAAAACCCATGAACTCCATTGGACTCCTGCTCTTCTGCACTTTCTTCATCTTCTGGGGAGGGGAATGAAAATCAGAAAACTCTCCTCGACGTTTCTTACTCATAGGGTCATTGCCTCCTTCCAATTCCCAAGTGAGGTCAGTTATGGGAATGGTTTTTGTCAAATTCTCTGCTATCTTTTTTAGGTTGTGGCAGTATTTTGATGGATCATATTTCATAATGTTACTCAGAGTCAAGGAAAAAGCAAAAATACCAGATATTAGGGTGAAACAGGAAAAACGTTTAGTCTTGAACAAATCCTTTATTTCATCTACTCCAATTTCCCATCAAACTAAATGAGGACTCCACACAGTAAGCTTCTAGGGCCTATGAAATTGAACTATAACACATCCAAAGCTAAAATCAAGCACCACCACTATCAGTTAAGAGAAATTACTTGAATGACAAATATTACTACATAGCCTTGACTGGCCTGGAACTTGCCATGTAGACCAGGCTAGACTTGAATTCACAGAGATGTCTGCCTCAGTTTCCTGAGTGCTAGGATTAAGGGCATGTGCTACCATGTTCAGTTTGTAATAAGATTTATACATTAACAAATGAAACTGTTTCTTTGGCAATCATCATTCATATCACTTAATTGCATAAAACTGCATGTCACTCATTATTCTCAATGTGCTTTATATATGTAGAAGAATTAGAGCTTACCTTAAGAGAAAGAGGCAACATGCCGAAACAACTAAAAATTTATTGATAGAGGCAGTGAAAGCCTAAAGATATTTTGCCATTACTCTGGGAAATAATAATCACTGTGAAATGCTGACCAAAGGATATTTTATGTTTATGTTGACTCTTAAGGTGAAGAACGGGTAAAACTCTTCCAAATTTACTCACAACCCAATTCTAAAAGACAAAAAAAAAAAAAAAAAAAAAAGACTTGAAATTTTCATAAATATAAACAAATAATACATAAATATAATTTTTAAATTGAAGTCACAATGGGCTATTAGTACTGTAGAGTTTAGTTTTTGACAATAAAAGGTCTCAAAGAATAAAATTATGAGGAAACAAAACAGAAAGAAAATTACAACTATATTATAAACAGCATTTTGAACACACACACACACACCCCTATTAAATGTGGCCATGGTCTGGGATGTAGCTCATTTGGCTGGATGTTTACCTAGCACACACAAAGCCCTGAGTACCATCCCCAGCACCTCATGATCTGGATGTAGTGGGACACACCTGTAATCCCAGCACTCAGGAAGTAGAGGCATGAGAAGCTCAAGATCATGCCCAGTTAAGCATCAAGTCTGAGGCCCGCTTGGGATACGGGAGACCCTGGCTAGAAAGAAAGCAAGAAAAGATAGGGAGGAAGGAGGGAGCAGCCATTGTGATGGCATGTGTAAGACCTGTATGCCAGCCAGGCAGTGGTGGCACACACCTATAATCCCAGCACTTGGGAGGCAGAGACAGGCAGATCTCTGTGAGTTGAAGGCCAGCCTGGTCTACAGAGCGAGGAAAAAAAAGTTATAAAAAAACAAAAACAAAACGAAGTTATATATATATATATAGACCTGTATGCCATCAAGCCAGCTGAAATCCCAGCAAGGATGGGATAAGAGCTCAAGAAGTCCCACCCTTAACTGAGAAGCAATTGGCAATTGAAGGGTCTTAGGAGAGGAATAGTTAAGTTTTCTTTGGGTACATGGCCACTGAAAGGCTACCAATGCTCTAGTAGTGGGTCCCAAACCTATGCACATACTCTTGGGACCTGCCAGTCCAAGTCCATATTACCAACTATGTCCTTAGGAAGAGACCCCACCTGCAATATATGAAGTGTGGGAAAGTTGTGCTGACTAAAGACTTATAAATGCATGTTGAAAATTAAAAACAAATGAGCAAAAACCCCAACCTATATGCTTACTGCTCCAAAGTGGAGAAAAAGCATCAGCTTTGGATGCCACACCTACAAACATGAGGACTCAGAAGACAAAGTAGGCATATTCTACAGAAGGAGACTCACTTTATGTCCCGGTACCTCTGTTCCAGGCACAGCTTTCATGTGGAATTCTACTCCTCCTATCTTTTCCAATAAGCTGCTATTGCCAGTGGCTGATTTTTCTTTCTTTGCTTTTGCTTCTTCTCTTTCTTGAGCTAATCTGAATTGAAAGGCAAGTAAAAACAAATCAGTCATGAAAAAATGTTTAGGGGTGCCATTCAGCAACCTTAAGTGAGGACCAAAATATCATCAGAGCATTAAAAAACAAAATAAAGCACTTCTTTGATAGCATGATTACTTATACTATTTTCTAAACACACAAAACATTGGAAAGAGAAACAAATCAAATATTTCTTTAATCCCGCATTTTGTTAGGCTTGTCGGTATCAACTTGCATTCTATTCGCAAGCACTTACAATGTACCCTCCCCCTCCTGTGCTCTGCAACCGGAGTAGCCTCTGCTCTCCTTCATGGCATTAAGGGACCACAAACCACAGCTCCACTGATATGCTCTATTTAACTTATTTTGTTATATAGCATATAATCATATACTCTATTTTATTTTTATTATATCATGCTGGTGTCAAATCATGTAGGTTAAATAATCTATCATGACTACATATCCAACTCTTTCATCCACATATTCTTAAATGTTTCCCATTTTTAAAATTCCCAAATGAGTCAAATCTTTCCCCTCTGAAAGCTCTAATGACTGTTATATAAACTTGATCTGAAATCACATGCAGAATTATTATGTCTTTGAGAATGGCCCTCATAGGCTCATATTTGAACAGCTGTTCCCCAGTTGTGAACTGTTTGGGAGGTGTTTCCTTGTTGAAGGAAGTTTATCTCTGGGTATGAACTTTAAGATTTCATAGTCCAAGCCATTCCCAGTTAGTTGTCGCTCTGCCTCAAGTTTGCAAATAAGAGGCAAGCTCTCACCTACTGCTCCAGCACTGTTTGCCTGCCTAGTCCATGCCTGGTCATGGATGCTAACCCTCTGGAATCATGAGCTCCTAAATTAAACTCGTCACCATAGCAAAAGAAAAGTAAGACAGTGTCTCATATGTATAAGTCTTTTTTCTCTCTTTCCTTGTATGACACTGAATTTAGCAGTCAAAATCAACATGTGTAATTCAGTATCATCTGTAATTAACATAACTCTAAGATTCGGGTAGCATTACCTTTTGACATAAACCCTGTAGAAGCACTTTCATATTTATAAGACATCCTCATGGATCATCTACAGATAGCAAGAGGTAGAAATAGTTTATATGCCCTTCAGTGTGAAGAGACACTGTGGTAACAGCCACTTCTGATATACAGATAGTTATAAAAAAGGGGAAAGCCACAGAAGATTGTATTAGAAAGGAAAACCAAAGAAATAGATACACATGCAACACACATGCACATGAAACAGCACTTAATTCTCTTTCTGTGTGGCTTGGAATAAAAGGAGAATTGAGAAAGACTTCAGCTCTACTTGCAAGGTAAGAACTTGGTAGTGTCCTGCTTTCATTTCTATTGCTATGATAAAATGTTCCATATAAAAAGCGACCAAGGGGAGAACTGGTTTCTTTAAGGTCACAACTCTGGGTTATAGTCCATTATCGTCCACTACAGGGTAGTAAAGGCAGGGACCTGAAGCAACTAGTCACATCCATAGTAAAGAGCAGAGAGAATAAATGAACACCTAGTCCTCAACTCATTTTCTCTGCTCTTATAGACTCTAGTGTTCCGAACTGGGGAATGGTACCCTCCACTCTCAGGCTAGGGCTTCCAGATCAGTGAAAAAATCATCCAGACAATCCGCCACAAGCAACCTACAAGCCAACCCTATGTAAACAATACTACATGAAATTCTCTTCCCAGGTGATTTTAGGTTGCATCAAGTTGTGAAACTAATCATGACAACTAGTAATATATTAATAACTCCAAATTAGGCAAACTTATAAAAGCAATTATACTATAAAGACACTGGCTTTAAATACATGTGGGGGCAAATCTTACCTGTGTAAAAAGCTTTCTTTTGCTAGCTGAATTTGTAGTGTTCCACCTTTCCATTTTGTTTTGTTTAAAATAGACATACCTATAAAGAATTGCCAAAGTTCATTGCAATGCAAAATTTTCCTTAATTACTTAGGAAAAATAGGCTTATTTGTCACAAAGAACACCTACAATGTATAAGAAAAAGAGAAGCAGAGAGAACCTAGGCTTCCTGTCTAAGTCTGATCAGTTAGCAGTTTTCTCCCCCTGTTAAAAAAAGATCCATTTTTATGTCATGCATGATATTACATGTGTGTGTGCACGTGTGAATACCCATGAAGGTCAAAGGAGAGCCTCAGATCTCCTGGACCTGGAGTCACAGGTGACTGTAAGCCACCCATGTGGGTGCTAGGAAGTGAGCTTGGGTCCTCTGCAACAGCAGCAAACATTCGTAACTATTGAGTCATTCCTTCTCATTTCAGGAACGTCTACTGAATAGCTATTTATTTGCTATTTCATTATTTTCCACGCCGCAAATAAACAATGAAATTTTTTCAAGGTGAATTAGGGCATTTTAACCTTTCACGTCATCCAGTAATTACCACAAAGCATACACACATTAGCTAGTGATTGAACTGTGCTTCAATTGTTGTGCCCAACTAGCTGATTTTTCTAATATCCACTATCAGCTTTCTTAATGTAACCACTAACAAAACTTTCCATGCAGTAGATATTCACTATGTACAAATGTGTGTACTATTTAATCCTTACAGTAACATTATCAGGTAAGGCCCTGTATCTTTTCATTTACTGGACTTACAAGTTTACGTAAACTACCTTACATACACCCCACCAAAAATAACCCTTTTTGCAAATGTAATTGTAAAAGACTGATTATTTTCTCCCAATGGCACACTCCTTTTACTTGCTTTCAGGGCCTTCTTTTTTTGACTTCCAAGAAATTAGAACACATTAACTGCCTGAATAGAATAAATAATCTCCCACATTTTAATCACTGAAAGCTAATATTTACCCTTATCTTTACTAATTTCATGATAAGAGACATCACAGTTTCAAATATACGGTCTGACAAGGGCATATTCTAATGTCGTTTTATAATAGGTTTTAAAGACAAAGAATTAGCTGCCCAAGAAAAGAATGGACTTAGGAGAAGTGTGGCCATCTGTTCAGTGGGATAAGTTTAATAAGCAATTTCTATGGAAGTTTAGTTCTTTGTTCAAATTATTTGAAAATACTAGTTTCTGAGCAAACATACCAGCATGTGATACTAGGTCTTCTGACACTAACTCAATGAATTGAAACATGACATGTAGGGCCTCAGAATTCTCTTACTTATGGTTGTCGATCTACACAACTCTTAAGTGACTAGTGAGGCTTACATATGAACCAAAGACACTTCAGTTACACAACCACACCGACAAATAGAATAAAAAGTACATGATGATCTTACATTTTTTCAGGTCTGCTTCTGTTATTTTTATGTTAACATATGCAAAGACTTTCTGTGAGTTTCCTGGAAAAAAAATTGACTGATTTAAAATCTTATCCAGAGGACAATGTAAATCTCAGTAACTTTTGTTTGTGTTTTGTTTTTAATGAGATGACTAGCTGGCCTTGAACTCAGATATCTGCATGCCTCAGCCTCCTGATTTCTAGGATCAAAGGTGTGCACTACCACACATGGCCTTAAAAAGCTTTCCAAGTTTAAAAAGTGAGTTCATAAATACTTAGTTTTTGAAAGAAAAATATTTTTTGCCACACCGGATCAAAGACTGAATTTTTACATGTACAAAGTTGACAGAGGATGTCCTTCTGTATATATATTTCTCTTATTGGTTGATGAATAAAACACTTTGGCCTACAGAGGCAGGGAGATAGGCAGGACTAAGAGACAAGAATTCTGGGAGAGGTAGGCAGAGAGGGCGTGAAGGGAGATGCCATGGAGGAACTAATAGGATAGGACGCATCAGGCATTCTCCTGTAGGATAAGGCCATGTAGGAATACATGGATTAGTAATTATGGGATAATAATTAAGACAGAGCTAGCCAGTAAGAAGCCCTAGCCATCAGCCAACAGTTTAATATAGCATCTGTGTGTGTTCATTTGGGGCTGAAGCCGTGGTACCTGGTAGGACAAGAGAACCACAAGCAACACAAAATATTTCAAAATAAAATGAGTAAGAAGAAAAAAAAAGAACCCTCAAGTAATCAGTTAAGACACACCTTGATTGTATGTTAGTGACATTCTACTCAACAAGGTACAAAATGTTGAGTCCTAAAATTGAAAGTAAAGATGGTTTGGAAATTCAAATGTCTTATAATATTTCTGTTTTCAAAATTAACTTTCATATGCAAACCCCCCAGGACACCAAATAGCATTTTCAATATTTAGCACTAATATTCAGCTCCACAGCTGCTTTCTTCTTTAATACCTGCCCTGAGTTGATACATAGCCAGTTAACGGTTATAGATTTACCTTGGTCATCTTTCCGAGAGATGATCTCCACATCAGAAACTTCTCCAAATCTGCTGAATTGATTTTGCAGGTCTGTCTCAGAAATGCCTTGTCCAAGGCCACCCACAAAAAGGCGCTTCATTTCTCTGTTGGGCTTCATGAATGCTGAGCATCTATCTGGAAAAGTAATTTTGTGTAGAAAAAACACTTAATAGGACCTCTGGAAGAGCAGCCAATGCTTTGATCCCATGAGCCACCTCTCCAGTCCCAGCCTTTCATTCTCTTATTCACAGTATTGGGTGTCCTGTTCCTTCCCTCACGCACCCCAACCCCGCCCCCATTTTTTTTTTAAGTTTTCGGAGACAGGGTTTCTCACTCTGTAGACCAGGTTGGCCTCTACTCAGAAAGAAAAAATCCTGCCTCTGCCGTCCTGGGATTAAAGGCCTGGGTCACCACTGCCTCGCTGTACATTCATTTTTACTTTAACGGACACTGACAAAATAGTAAGCTAAAGGTTAAAAATACCTCCATAGTCAGAGATAAAGTCTGCAACTACAACAGTATGGCATAATGCAAACGTTCAGGCACGAAGAGGGCAACTAATGTCATACTAAAACATTTTTTTTTCCCACTGTGCAGCCTGAATGGCACACAGCACTTTGCGTGATTCTCATCGTTCAGGGCTGGTCAGGAGAGGTTAAGACGTCTCCCAATGCCACTTAGAAAACGCCAGGGGTGTTTCCATGATCAGGTCTAATTTCGGCACGGGGCACTGTTAACACTATACTACCAAGGGTGCTGGTTTACGAGAAGTCCCTCCACCTCGCTTAGCTCTCAGCAGATGCTCAGCTCTTTCAAACCTTCCTCAAAAGCCGGCTGACTCCTTCCAAGCGAGATCACAAAGCGGCCGGCAGGAGGGCGAGGCCAGGACCAGCGGTGTGGGAGAGAGCCGGTGTACCACTTCTTGGCAGCCTCCGCCCGATCCTCCGAGAAGTCCCAGGTTAGGAGAGAGGTTAGGCCCCACAACCCACCACTTCCCACACGCACACTCCTCAGGACGCTGCCTGTCAGCACTAACTCCGTGTAGCCCGCAGCGTCTAATCACACGTGCCAGCAGGCGCACTCTCTTTTCTTTCCTACAGGGTTTCCAACCCAGTCTCCTTAAGGTTCCGTTTCCACGCAGTTCCCGAGGGTTATTTATTTTTCCTGCCTTCGTTCTGACTAACGTTCCTCTACCTCGTCTCCCACGTCTGTAAAAGAGCCGAGGAAAAAAATTCCGTAATTCCTACAGAAAAGACGTGCCGCCACGTGACTGTCGACTTCCGGGCCAAATAGGAGGAAGTGGGGAAGCGGAACAAAAATAAAGAGACTCTCTCCCTCGTGCTTCCCGAGACCGCCCCCTCGGTGACGTCCGTGTTCGCGCAGCTCAAAGGCAGTTGGAGGGGGGGGTGAGGCCGTTGGGGCTTGAGGTTTCATTTGGAACGAACCAACTCTCAGGAGCATCGGGCGTCGCAACGCTCTGGGGGACCTAAGGGTCTAGAATGTTGTTGGGGTAGTGGGGAGGGGGGCGGACACGCGTCGCCAGGAATGGTCTGCGCCGGGAGGCAGCCTCTCCCCCCGAGCTCCGGAATGGTCCGCGCCGGGAGGCAGCCTCTCCCGCCCGAGCTCCGGAATGGTCCGCGCCGGGAGCCCGCGCGCGGCTTGAAACGCCGGGCGAGCCAGGCGCTGCTGTGACAGAGCTGTGGGCGGCAGCCTTCGCTACAGTGCTGGACGCGGCGTGCCATGGACCCTGAGACCCGCGAACTGCGCGCCTTGGAGGCGGAGGTCGCGGCGCTGCAGCGGGAGTGCAGTATGCTGCCAAGGCCCTGGGAGAAGACGTCCGGAGCCCGGTACGTGGCTCCTGTCCACCCCTCCGGCCCACGCATGGTAGCGCCCGGAGGACCTACCAAGCTCCTGACAGCTCGGGGCTCCCACTCCCTGCACGCCGAGTACTGAACAGTGTAAAGGGAGACCTCCCCAAATGTGAACTTGAATCTGCAATCAGTACGACCTGAGAGTGTGAGCACTGCGTTTGCCGCTCAAGGGCTTGACTATACTCAACAGAAAATAATTTCTTAAGGGTTTTGCCCGGTTGATGAAAATCAATGAGGACGTCTTGCATTTCTTTAAGCAATATCACCGTCGGGAAACCGTGTAGTTGTGCTATTTTTATAGCTGGGTGTTTGTTTGTTTGCTTGTTGAGACAGGGTGTCTCTGTAGCTTTGGAGCCTCTCCTGGCCTCGAACTCAGAGATTCTCCTGCCTCTGCCTCCGGAGTGCTGGGATTAAAGGCGTGCACCACCACCGCCTGACTTTATTTATTTATTTATTTATTTATTTATTTATTTATTTATTTATAGTTTTGGAGACGTTCTTACTTGGTCAGGAATTCACTCAACTTCACGTCTAACTGCTGGTGGTGGTGGTATAGTGAATGACAGAAATGACATCTGAAATGTAGCTTAGACGAAATAAATCGATACATGGTTAATGCCGTCTATAATGAAAGAGTGACAGTACTCTGTTGTTAACCCCTATTTAAAGGTAATGAACCTGAGTATCGGAGAGCTAAATAGCTTGCCTAAGGTCCTAGAAAAATCCAGGTGGAAGCATTTTCCTCAATTCAAAGAGATGAAAGAAGGAAGGCTGGAACTAACAGTAACTTAGTATCCTAAGCATGAAAACAAACTGCCTTTATTCTATTAGGTATAATTTGGAACAGTTGCAGAGAATGAGGTTTTGCCGTGCTGATAAGACCTTTGGAGTGCAGGAAAATGTGGAGAGGTCCTTAAAAAATCAAATGGGAGAAAGTTGTAACTGACAAAAGAGAAATGTGCACTGGCCTATTTACGCTCTCCCGCAAGCAAGAATGAGACCCACATGTTGGGAGCATTGGGATTACCTGTGAGTTGGTGATGCAGCCAGGCTGACTCCATCTCCACTTTCCGCATTAGAGTTTGCATTTATCAAGACAGCCTGTCCCTACACCCTTTGTATGCATGCTTTATCCCTGGCATCGAATGGACTTTGGGTGCCCATTCCACATGGAGGGATGCTCTCTCAGCCTGGACACATGGGGGACGACATAGGCCCTGACCTGGATGATATGACAGACTCTAGGGGTTTCTGCCCTCCCTGGAGAGTAGAGCGGGGATGGGGGGGGTGGCGGCGATGGGGGAGGAGGGGAGGTAGAGGGAGCTGGGATTGACATGTGAAGCAAGCTTTTTCTAATTTAAATAAAAAAGTTTGAGAAGTAGTCGTACACACCTTTAGTTCCAGCACTCAGGAAGCAGAGGCAGGCAGATCTCTGAGTTTGAGGCTACCCTGGTCTAAGAGTGAGTTCCAGGAGAGCCAGGGCCATTAAACAGAGAAACCCTTTCTCAAAAAAACAAACCAAAACAAAAAAGTCTGAGAAGCACTATGTCATGTCATAGGGAAAAACAGTTTCTTTCCTCACCACAAGATGTCATTATAAGCCAAGTATGATATAGTAGATTATTTATGTAGAATTCTCAGTAATGGAGTTAAAAGTTAGAATTTAGATTAGGAAGGACATTAAATGTCAGTGTGTGGATTTAATGTGAAATTTTTCTCATTATGGTGAAGGAAGATTGAGACTTGTGTACCAAGCTACTTAATTTTTTAAATTATTTTCTTTTTTTGTTTGTTTGTTTTTGGTTTTTCCAGACAGGGTTTCTCTGTGGCTTTGGAGGCTGTCCTGGAACTAGCTCTTGTAGACCAGGCTGGTCTCGAACTCACGGAGATCCGCCTGCCTCTACCTCCTGAGTGCTGAGATTAAAGGCATGCACCACCACTGCCCGGCTAATTTTTTTAAATTATTATTGCATGTGTGCTGTTTGTGAATATATACAACACCTTCAAGTGTCAATTCCCTCCTTCCAATGGGGATAAAATTCCAGTGTCCGTGCAACAGGTACTTTAAGTGCAGAGCCATCTTGCCAATCCTCCAAGATACTTTTAAAGTGACCTTAATGGTTGCCTGAATTGGACCAGAGCTGTTTAATTATATCCATGTGTCCACACACTCTGATTCTAAAGTTGCACGCCTTCAAATCCTGGCTTTGCTCTTGGCTCAGTGATTTGATTTGGTAAGCTCCTCCTCCTTCAGGCTTTTTCTTGATAAAATTTCCTTTACCTAATTGCTTCCACTACTATATTGACTAGAAATAATAAAATAATGAGGTATATTCCTTCCCTTTAATTTTTTTTGTGAGCATGCAAAGTAGTTAATTTCACCATGGCATCTTCATTCATTCATGTATATATGTATGTATATATATATACATATATATATATTATCCTTTATTCCCATCCATTCTCTTTCACCATCCCCCAAAGCTGGTTCTTTCTCCCTTTTATAGGTCCCACCTTCTGCTTCTCCACACACACACTGCATTACCATATTTATTCCTCCTGAACTCCTTAAAGACTTCTTCCCTTCTTATGATCGTCTTTTCTAGTTTCATAACTCATGCTCACATATGAACACACACACACACACACACACGGAGCAGGGAGAACTAGAACTTTAAATCTGGGTGAGAGAAAACAAGTAGCATTTGTCTTTTTAGCTTATTTCATTTAATATGATTTCCTGTTACCTCCATTTTCCTGAATTTCTGAAGTGTTTCCCTCTCCCTCTCCCCCATCCCCTGTTGAGTAGAGTCTACTTTTTTTTCTTACCATGACATTCTCTTTCACCAAGTCATACAGAGGCATCTGTAGGCCACCGTTTTACCTGGAACTCCCTAAGCTCAAAAAGCTTCAGAATGTCCCTGCTCTGGCTGCATGTATGTCTCTGTGCCTAATGCCCACTAGAGGCCAGAAGGGTGTGAGAGCCCCTGGAACTGTAGTTACAGACTTGTAAGCCACTATGTGGGTGCTGAAGTCAAAATTGGGTACTCTGGAAAAACTGATCTCTCCAAGCCCCAACTTCAGTACTAGAGAGAACCTAGGGGTAAGTTTGTATAGAAAGTAAAACACTAGTTGTCAAGTAACTATTTCTGATATTTGCTTTTCAGAAAATCATTTCAAAAATTTCCCCAGTCAGATTCTGAGGGATGGGAATCCTTGGAAGACCTGAAAAGTCAGCTTGGACATTTAAAATCTGAACTTTCATTTCTAAGTAAACTTACTGGCATCAATATAAGAAATTATTCCAAGATTGAGGACATTACAAACAGTGAAGTGACAGAAAACGGTAAGTATTGTTTTTTAACCTGGATGTGATTTTTAGAATTTTGAGTGTGTGTTGGGGCAGGGTACACATGTCACAGTGTGCTTGTGGAGAGCATGGACAACTTTCAGGACAACCTGTTGAGGCAAAGCCTGCCTTTAGCTTCTGCATCCCACATCCAGGCTAGCTGGCCCCACAACTCTCAGTCCTTCCCCCAACTCCTTGCAGATTTCTTCCTCCTTTTTATCATGTATATTCCAAGTATCCTTTTGCTTACAAGGCAAAAGCTCTACCAATTGAGCTAACCCTAGCCCTGTCCTTACCCTTTACTTAAAAAAAATTTAGTCTGTTCAAATTTAAAAAGTACTGAAATTAGGGTGCTTTGAGAGAAGGTGTCAATTTGCTGTGAATGGCTCAATCTGAAGCAAATTACTTACCGAGATGATTTTCACTAAAAGAAATCTTTTCATCTTACAATGCCTTTTATTTCTTTTAATAATTATACACTTGGATGATAATTATTAAGTGACTATTTTACATGCTGCTTTCTACATTACACAATGGCATGACACACATATTAAAATGAGATGTGGTATGAATGCATTTGGGGGAATAAATATTCAAAGGAGCCGGCCGGTGGTGGTGCATGCCTTTAATCCCAGCACTCTGGAGGCAGAGGCAGGCGGATCTCTGTGAGTTCGAGGCCGGGCTGGACCGATAGCCTCCAAAACAATACAGAGAAACCCTGTCTCGTAAAAACCAAAAAATATATATATATATATACATACACACACACGTATTCAAAGGAAAGAGACTAGGAGAAAATGTTAGTTTTTTAATAAAACAATTTTCTTTGGGTGGAGGCATGTAGTTTTTTTTTCCTTTTGTACTCCAATGTATTCCCAATTTTCTAAAAAACATAAAATAAATAAACTTTATTACTCCAATGAAAACAATTAGTCTATTCAAATTTTACAAATACTTAAAGTTTATTATAGAGTGTATATATGTAATCTATATTTGTATTGTATACTTTCATGATACAAAAAGCAAAATTTAGACTTAACTCACAGTATTTATGTGAGCCTGAGCATCTTGTCTGCAAAATAAAGTGATCTATGTTATATCTTAAGATTCCATTCAAGCTTTATCTTCACCACATTTTGGCCCTCGTTACTTTTTAAAAATTTCATTTATGTATTTAGTGTGTCCTATGTGTGGGTACACATACCAGAGTACTTGCATCAAAGTCAGAGGACAAATTGAGTTGAAGGAGTTAGTTCTTTCCTTCTATTGTGTGGGTCCACATATCAAAGCTGGGTTGTTGAGCATGTGCCAAGTAATTTGATCCCCTAAGGTGGTCCTTTGACTTTTTTTTTTAAGGGAAAAGCCCAAGATCACCTGGATTATGCTCTATGAATTATGTAATTTTGGTTTTTTGTTTTAGCTTTTATTTTTAATAAAGGTTTATTTATTTATTATGTATACAGTGTTCTGTCTGCATATATGCTTCCAGGCCAGAAGAGGGCACCAGATCTCATTATAGATGGTTGTGAGCCACCATGTGGTAGCTGGGAATTGAACTCAGGACCTCTTGAAGAGTGGTCAGTGCTCTTAACCTCCAGCCCTTGTAATTTTGTTTTTATTGTGTATGTTTGTGATCTGTTTTAAATTTTTATAAAAGTCAGTGTTTAGATTTATTTTTTTTTACATTCAGATGTTCAACATTTTTCAACTAAAGTAGCCTTTCTCCACTGACTTTTTAATCAAAAATAATTTTACTATATTTATGAGTTCATTTCTTGGCTATTTTGTCCATTTGATTTATTTGTTTATGCTTTTGCTCATACTACATTTCTGGGTTATAATAGCTTGATAGTAAGTTTCAAAATGGGATATTCTTTCTCCTTCCCTCTGAGTCTTGCTCTGTCCCCCCACTCCTTTTGCTTCTTGTGCTTTATAGTGTATCTTGAACTCCTAGTACACTACCTCAGCCTTCCAAGTTCCGGGGTTGCAGGCTTGCACTGCCACAACCAGCATCTGCGTTTATCACTACCCATAGAATAAGTTGTTGCTATCAACTCACAGTGGCTTTCTGGTATTCTGTTACATAATGGACTTGCTTCTTTGTTTTATTTGTTTGTTTGTTTTTAATTGCATTAGGTTTCAGTTCTAGATCTTCCAGGTCTGTGCACTACCTAATTCATGCATCTGGTTTCCAGCTTCCAGAATGAAATTGCTTCTTTCTTTCCTGGTCTCTTTATCTTTGTAGTAGTATTGTGTTCTCCTAGAAAGAACTTACTTAGTAAAGCTACATACCTAATGTAGTCAGGATAATTCTGTGGTAGAAGATATGGGAAACTTAGACAATACAATAAAATTGGGACATCTAGACTTGGGTGCTGGTTACATGAGTAAACTTATGTAAAAATGATTGAGGTGTCAAGAGTATTGCATTTTAAGCATTTAAATTATGCTTACAATATTTAAAACATACCATTTGTTCTCATTTTTGTACCAGGCTTTTTCTTTTGGGCCACCAACCAGCTCCCAAATGATGACATGGAGACTTATTAGTTTTGAATGCTTGGCCTACACTTAGGCTCATTTCTAACCAGCTCTTTGAACTTAACCTGTTTCTCTTCACCTATGTTTTGCCTTTGGAATTTTTTACCTATTCTTTCTGTATGTCTTATTCTGTCTAGCTGGTTAGCAGTTACCTGATTGGCTGGCCCTATATATCTCCCTGTCTCTGTCCCTCATTTTCTCCTCCTCCTCTTCCCTCGTTTGCCTATTCATTCTTTCTGCCTGCCAGCCTCAACTATCCCTTTTCTGCCTAGCCATTGGTCATTGAGCTTTTTATTAGACCATTCAGGTGCCTTAGGCAAGCAAGGTGAAACAGCACCACATCTTTTCATAATTAAACAAATACAGCACATCCTTACATTGTTAAACAAATGTAACACACCTTTATATAGTTAAAGTAATATTCCACAGCACAAACAAATACAACACATCTTTACCAAGTTAAATATTCCACAACACATTTTAGTGGGCTTTGTTGTTGTTTTGTTTTGTTTTTAAGATGGTATCTCTCTATGTAACCCTGGCTTAAGTTTGGAACACATAGTGATCCCTTTGCCTCTGCTTCTCTATTGCTGGGATTAAAGATATGCAACACTATGCACACCTTTAGTGGACATTTGAGGGGTAAGAAAAATAAACACACAGATTTGATTTATTGTTTTTAGCTATGTCTTGAAACAACTTGGTAGTAATGTATGAGACCAGCCCCAAAGGGCTATGATACCAAAGCAAGAAAGGCATGAAGATCTAGAATTGTAGAGTACAGTTTATACTGTAGTCTGGTTCTGAGTTTTGGTAAATGCCAATTGGATCTTTGAAATGTGAGTTAGAAAGATGGATACATTAATGGGTTAGGACAAAAGTACCTTTTGTATCTTAATATTAGAGTCAGGTGAATATCAGAAACCAGAGGCCAGCTATAGGGCTCCATATATGATTATAATGGTGTTGAATATGTTTGTGGAAACTGTAGGAAAAGCCAACTGGTATTACTCTGGTACAGTTGTGGTGATTGCAGTAATGTCAAGATAAATCCATACAAACAACAAGATAATATTGAAAAAATTCAAACAGGTAGGCAAGATGGATGGCTCAGATTAAGGCTCTAACACCCACCCTAATGGTGACCAGAGTTCACTCCCTGGAACCCACATGGTGGAATAAGAGAACTGATCCCTCAAGTTGTCCTCTGATATCCACATGCATCTCACACACAGACACACAGACACACAGACACACACACACACACACACACACACACACGAAAAAATTTAAAGGCTGGATGTGGTGGTACATGCTTTTAATCCTAGTATTCTGGAGGCAGAGACAGGCAAATCTCTGTGAGTTTAAGGCCAAAATGGTTTACACATAGTGAGTTCCAGGATAGCAAGGACTGTATAGAGAGACCCTGCCTCAAAATAAATAAATAAAAAATAATGAAAATAAAATATATGATAGTTAACATGATTCAAATTTATTTAGGGTTATAGCTCTGTGTGTGTGTGTGTGTGTGCGCACGCGCATGTGTGTTCCTGTTCCTGTTTCTTAACCATTGATATACTTGAGAACTTTAAAATACACATTTTTGCCTGGCATTGGTGGTGCATGCCTTTAATCCCAGTACTCAGGAGGCAGAGGCAGACAGATCTCTGTGAGTTAGAGGCTAGCCTGGTCTACAGAGACAGTTCCAGGACAGCCTCCAAAACAATACAGAGAAACCCTATCTGGAAAAACCAAAATAAAGTAAAATACACATTTTTAGTAATTCTATTTTATAAGACCAATTTCTTTGACATGACCTTTCAGATTTTTTTAAATTAATTTATTTTATGTGCATTGGTATTTTGCTTGCATGAATGTCTTTGTGAGGATGTCATACCTTGGAGTTGCAGACAGTTGTGAGCTGCCATGTGGATCCTGGGAATTGAACTGGGGTCCTCTAAAAGAGCAGGCAGTGATCTTTACTACTGAGCCATCTCTCCAGCCCTATGATTTTAGTTTTATTTTGTTTTGTTTTTTGAGACAGGGTTTCTCTATGTAACAGCCCTGGCTGTCCTGGAACTCATTTTGTAGACCAGACTGGCTTGGAGCTCACAGAGATCCAACCTTCAGAGTGCCGAGTTCTGGGATTAAAGGTGTGCACCACCAATGCCTGGTCCTTCCAGATTTTTGTTGTTGTTGTTTTTGTTTTTTGAGACAGGATTTCTCTGTAGGTTTGGAGGCTGTCCTGGAACTTTCTTTGAAGACCAGGCACAGAGATCTGCCTGCCTCTGCCTCCCGAGTGCTGGGATTAAAGGTGTTTGCAACCACCTCCTGACTCCAGATTCTTTAAAGGGATTACTAATGTATGCTTTCATAAATCTACTCACAAGTAGATATTCACTTAAATAAGTATATGAAGAAAAGTATTCTTTTAAATAAAATATTTCATTTTCTAATTAACAGGTGCAAAGAAAATTCTACAGACACACAGATTATCAGGAAATTGCAACATGGTTACATTTGAACTGGAATTTCAGGTTCTGGAAATTGAGGTAACTTGATTTTTTTGTCCTATGAGAAACAGTTCCCACACTTAGTCACAACAGTGGTTGAGATGAGGAAGAGTGAATGACCAGGGTTCCGTTATAGCACATTTGTGTCATAAAAATTTAAGAGTACTCTCTTGTAGGTGGATTTTTCTTGGGGCTGCCAGCTCACAAAAAAATGACAGATTTATTAATTATGAAAGCTCAGCCTTAGCTTAAGCTTGTTCCTAACTAGTTCTTACAACGTAAATTAGCCCATGTCTTTTAATCTACATTCTTTTGTATGGCTCCATTACCTTTACTCTATACTGCCCATCCTGCTTCCTTAGTATCTGGTTGGCAACCTGCCTTCTTCTTCCCTGCAATCTCTCTCTACCCAAAAGTCCTTCCTTTCTCTCCTTCCTAGCTATTGGCCATTTAGATTTTTATTACACCAATCACAGCAATACATCTTCACAGTGTACCAATATTCCACAACACCCTCTCAACCGAATCTGATGAAACTGGTGCTGAGCTCAGACATGCTTTAAGCTAATGAGGAGATGGTTTTAGGCTTCCAACAAAAAAGTCTTTGAGGTTGTGGAAGCAGTTTTGCATGCTGCCAGCAGTTAGCTGATGGGCAAGCTATCATCTTTTAATTATTTATTTCTGAGTAATAAATTTCCAAACATTTGTCATGTTGAAACAACAAAAATATTACCTTATAATTTTTCTATGTGTCAGGAATGTGGGAGCAGCCCAGTTTGGTGGCATTGTGTAAGGTCTCTCAGGTAGCGGTCATCTTAGGATCATAGCCATGTTGAAAGATTCTTGAGGCAGGGTGATCCTGCAGGTTGTTCTGGACTACTAACCAACATAGGAGGACATGCCTTTGGTTTAGATTTTCTTCAAGCTAATGCCGTAGACAGGATGGTCATATGTAACCCTATGGGCTGGAATAGAACAGCTGAGGCAGAGCATACTCAACAGCCAGAGACTGCCTCTGAAAAGATTCCAATCTAGTCATAAGTTTTAGAACCATCCTACCTGGGACGTGCTTAATATTGGAAGTTACAACAAGTTGGTTTCACCATGTGGGTTTATAAGAAATTTGTACAAAGAACAGAGTCAGGAAGGACAGAAAGACTATCTTGGTCTCAGATCATCAGGTGGTTGAAGTGTGGAAAGACTGTTGTCACCTCAAGTTCTATAGACAGACTCAGACTGCACTCAAGCACTCAGTCTCAGGTGCCAGGATTTCTTATCCTAGTCAGTATCCTCAGCCACGAAACAAGCTCCAAATTGTACCTTTTTTTTTTTTAACGGGACAGTTGTCAGTGACTGAGTTAGTACCCTGTGTCTGCAAACAGAGAGACATATAATAAAAACAATTCAAGCATGAGGTTCAGCTATCAGGCTTTGAGCTTTTGCTTCTCTGTGCTGTTGATGTCATTTGTTGTAACTGGCCTGGGGCAGGCTAAGGGTGGGTTGTGGAATATCTAGTTCTCATCTAATGACAGAGTTCCCAACATTCACTCACTTCAGTATCACCCTTCAGTATTACCAATGTGACCAAGAAAACACAGTGTGGTGTTACAAATACCATTTGAACAAAATACATTTGTTGATTAAAAACTACAATTCTCATCTCAAAGGTGATACTGTAAAGTGGGGAGATCTCAACTATAGGCCTCAGATGCTATCTCGTGGCATTCTTCGCCTGTTGGCTTGGTGGAAAGCTCTAATCAGTTACTCAGGAGTAAAATGTTTCATCTCGAAGGTGTGGCTTTTTTCTGAGAACTTTGACTCACACAGCAGTTAACATTTTCACATGTCAAGTCATAATTGATGAGTGATCTTATATAAGTTATGCTGTTCCCAAATGGACACTAACCTTGGGGCTGGCTATACAGGGTCACTGAGGCAGTACTACATGACTATAATGATCTCTGTTAAAGACTGGAATGGAGCATAAGCCCAAATTGATCATTTCATCCAGATTGGATAGCCTGTTTTAAGGCCCCATGTTTTCCTTTTTGTGACCTAGGAACTCTTAGGTTTTTCCCATTGTAAATACTTATATAGTGTGATAATTGAATTTCCTTGTTTTGGGCCAATGTGATTCTCAACTCACATTGGTACTATGCCATCTTTTGTCTTGCATGATGGTATCCATTTATAGGTGCAGACTATAATCTGTGGAAAGTTTGTGGTATTGTAAGCCAGGCCCATCTTCTCTTAGGACTTCTGTAATCTAGTATGTGCACATTGTCTAGGAATTGACTATGGTATCCCATTGTTGTTGACCTTAGGGCCTTGCAGGCGTTTTTGTTCTAGGTGTTCATGTCTTTCACAGTTACTTCATGGTTTATCTGGAGAGAAGTTTTTCTGTAAACAAAACTAGGCTTATTTTCAAAAGTGTTCACAAATCCAGTTGAACACAGACTATTCTGAGTTTGATTTGAGCAAGGAGTTAAGTGGAACTGTATTTTTCAGGATGTGTTGTGTCCAAAGATTGGCTGTATTCTCATTAGTGGGGCTGGGCCCAAGAGCTGACTCAAACCACAATGTTGTAACTTCACTTAAGTTATGTACTTTTGTCACCTGATAGGCCAGTGAAAATTCAGGGCAAGAAAGCATTAGGCACAACTAATGGTTTTTGCCTTATATATTTGAAGGATATGGAAAAATATTAGAGGAAGTGTTAAAATTCTTTGAAAATCTGAATACTGCAATTGAATCTCCAAGGAGACTGTATTGTTCACATTTAAAATTACGTAGGCATTTTGATGACTACTTAGTTTTGCTAACAATGTGCTGCAGAAAACCCTGCTTTCCTTGGCTCTCTTGAGAGCACTCATTTTCTCTCTGAACCTTTTAAATTTTCTGACTCTTAAAGAAACACTGGCAAGTAAGATGTTGGAAAGAACTGAGATAGCTGTGGAACTAACAGGGCCTAGGGATCAACTATATAAAAGTTGTCAATGGTTATTGGCTTGAAAGAAAGGAGACAAAAGCCCTTTTTATTTTTCTTTGTTGCTTAGAATTCTGACAAAAAGAACTAATGAGAATTTTTTATTTCTTACTTTAGTGTTGTGTGTGTGGGGTTGGGGGTAGGTTCTTTCTATGAACCTAGTTCAGCTTGGCCTTGAAGTCATATTCATCTGCTTCAGCCTCCTGAGTACTTGGATTCCAGGCATGTGCTGCCACACTCAATGTGTAGGCAGTAAAAGCCCTCCTTATAGAATTAATAGTTTAGAGGCTGAAGGGATGGCTAAGTAGTTAAAAGCATTTGTTATTCTTGCAAAGTACTTGGCTTCGGGCCCTTATACCCACATGATGGCTCACAACTATCTAAACCTCTAGTTCCAAAGAATCTGATGCCCTCTTCTGACTTCTGAGGTACCAGGCATGCACATAGTATGCATATACATATGCAAGCAAAACATACATTTAAAATAAATCTTTTAAAAAATTAGAATTGTTAGGTCAAAGGAAATGTACACATAAATTGATTAATAAATGTGGATATCTTCTAAAATGGTTTTGCTGTTATGCTGGTTAGTTTTTGTTGTTTACTTAACACAACCGAGAGTCACCTGGGAAGAAGGAAGATTTTTGATATCATATTGGACTGTGGGGCATATCTTTGGGGGATTGCTTTAATTGATGAATGATGTGGATGACACTATCCCTAGGCAGACAGTCCTGATCTGTATAAGAAATCTATCTGAGCTGGACAAGTGTGGCACAAGCCTTTAATCCCTGCCCTTGGGAGACAGAAGCCAGTGGATCTCAGAGTTTAAGACCAGCCTGGTCTACATAGTAAATTCTAGAACAACAAGGTCTACACAGAGAAACCCTGTCTCAAAAAACAAAACAGCAGCAACAGAATCTAGCTAAGCATAAGCCAGTAAAGAACCCAATAAGCAGCATTCCTCTATGGTCTCTGCTTTCATTTCTTGCTTGAGTTCCTGCCCTGACTTCCCTGAGTATTGGACTGTGACCTGAAAGTGTAAGATAATAAATTTTTTCCATCCCATAAGTTGCTTTTGGGAATGGTGTTTATCATAGCAACAGAAAAGCAAACTAAAGCTGTGCACATTTTTTTTTTTTGCTGTGCACATTTACTGTTGAGATTGATAGAAAAAAGAGTAAAGACAAAACAGCATGTTGATTTTTTTTTCCTTTCCTAAAATCAAACATTCCACTAGAGGGAGATGTTTACCTGTCAGAAAATTAAAAGACTTAAATAATACATTTTGGTCATATTAATACTTGTTTTTGCATATTAAATATTATTAATACAGTGTTTGTCCTAGTTAGGGTTGCTGTTGCTGTGATAAAGCATCATACCAAAGCAACTTGGGGAGGAAAGCGTTTATTTGGCTTACACATTCATATCACTGTTTATCATAGAAGGAAGTCAGGACAGGAACTCAGAGTGGGAAGGAACCTGGAGGTAGGACCTGATTCGAGGCTATGGGGAGTGCTGCTTCCTGGCTTGCTCCTTATGTCTTGCTCACCCTGCTTTCATATAGAAACCAGGACTACCAGCAGAGGGATGGCACCACCCCAGTGGTCTGGGCCTTCCCACATCAATCAGTCATCAAAAAAATGCCCTGAGGCCCAATGTTAAGGAGGCATTTCCTTTTTTTTGTTTGTTTCGTGTTTTGTTGTTCTTGTTTTTGAAATAGGGTTTCTCTGTATTGCTTTGGGACCTGTTCTGGGACTTGACCTGTAGACCAGGCTGGCCTTGACCTCATAGAGATCTACCTCCCTCCTGGGATTAAATGCTTGCACCACCAATGCCCGACTTGGAGGCATTTTCTTAATTGAGGTTTCTTCCAGATGACCATATCTTCTGTCATGTTGACATAACACTAGCTAGCACAGTGCCCTTAAATTCTGTTAGCAGAATGTTAGACAAAGAGATAGGAAAATCAATGTAGAGAGTATGAGGCATTGCTTCGTTGATGCCGCTCTTGTCAAAGGTGTTTGTAACATAGAATTAATCTCCTCTAGTTGACTATGCGGTGTTATCAGCACTGCACTATTTGAGAAGTTTTCAGACCATCAGAACAAATGAGCACCCAGCATCAGTCTTCCATAGTCCTGGTAGTATAAGTCAGATGGGTAGGAGTTTGTAGGATGGTAAAGTGTGTTTATGTAACTTCTTTCCCTGAAACAAAAATACTGAAAAGTAGCTGCATTTTTAAAAATGAAGAGAATACAATTTCATCACAGGGTTTAAAGGTAGGTAATCTGATTCTTTGAATATCTGAACCCCAACGTTGAAATGCTAATATATTGTGTTTCATGATGGTGCAGATTTTCCTAAAGCAAAAGAGGTATCTCTCAGCTCAGAAAGGCTGGACCCAGGGACTAAGGTGACCACTAATCATCAACCACTAAAAGTCAACCTGAGACTGAGTTCCTTATCTCATGTCAATGACAGATAAAATTGCAGACAAAGGAGGAATAAGCAAAGTCAACGCATATTGAGACATTAAGGAAAAGTTAGAGAAGTGTCCTGAGAAAGGGGGAAGTGCTAAGCTGCATGCCTGGTGGCTTCCTGCAGGACTTATGGCAGAAACTGGACAAAGACAGACATAGTTTTTGTTGAAATTGGTTCATTCTGTAGGCATATCCTTCGGCCAAGCAAATGGGGAGACAGTGACTCTGCAAATACCTCCTGGCCCAACTGGAGATGATCACATGCTGTTTGCCCAGTTATGATGGTGATCACTCGTTGAAGCCCATATCTGTATATATTTTTTATTTAACTTTTTATGCCTGTCACTTTCAGCTCCCTCTCCCACCCCCTAATCCTCCTAACCCCTCACTCCCACTCCATCTCCCCTCTGCTCCCCAGGAAGGGCAAGGGCCTCCATGAGGGATTTTCAGAGTCTGTCACATCATCCCGGGAAGGGCCCAGGTTCTTCCCCATGTGTGCAGGCTGAGAGAGCATCCTTCCATGTGGTATGGGTTCCCAGAGCCCTTCTGTATGCCAGGAATAAATACTGCTCCACTCTCCAAGGTCCCACAGATTGCCGAGGCCTCCTCTCTGACACCCAGGTTCGGTGGGAGGGTGTCTGGATCAGTCCCACGCTAGCCCCTCAGTCTTCAGTCTGGGGTCCATGTGTTCCCACTTGTTTAGGTCAGCTGCCTCTGTGGGTTTCACCAGCTCGGTCTTTATTCCTTTGGTCATCACTCCTCTTTGCAAGTGGGTTCCAGGAGTTCAATTCGTTTCACAGTTGTGGGTGTCTGCCTCTGCCTCCGTCAGCCACTGGATGAGAGTTCTAGGATGGCATATAAGGTAGTCATCATTCTCATTATCATGGGAGGGCATTTAGGGTAGCCTTAATGCCAGTTGGTGTCATTCTTGTAGATCTGTGAAGATCTCACTAGTGCCAGATCTCTCCTCCAACCTATACTGGTTCCCTCTTTTATGGTATCTCCCATCCTTTTCTCCTCTGTTCTTGCCCTGGCTCAACCTTACTGCTTCCCCATGTCCTCCTCTCCCCTCCTCTTTTCTCCCTCCTTCTCCCTTCTCCTTCTACTCTCCCCTTCCTCCCCCCCCCCCCCAATTCAATTAGTAGATCACATCCCCTAACCCTTCTCCGGGTTATCATGCATATCTCTCTTAGGGTACTCCCTGCACCCCAGACTCTCTGGCGGTGGGATTGTGGGCTGGCAATGCCCTGATTCATGTCTAAAATCCATACTTGAGTGAGTACATACCATGCTTGTCTTTTTGTGACTGGGTTACCTCACTCAGGATGGTTTCTTCCAGTGCCATCCATTTGCCTGTAAATTTCAAGATTCCATTTTTTTTTCTGTTCAGTACTTCATTGTGTAAATGTACCACATTTTCTCTGTCCACTCTTCAGTTGAGGGGGATCTAGGTTGCTTCCAGGTTCTGGCTATTACAAATAATGCTGCTATGAACATAGTTGAGCAGATGTCCTTATTGTATGAGGGTACATCTTTTGGATATATGCCTAAGAGTGGGATTGCTGGGTCTTGTGGTAGACTGATTTCCATTTTTCTGAGGAATCTCCACACTGATCTTCAAAGTGGCTGCACAAGTTGGCATTCCCACCAGCAGTGGAGGAGTGTACCCCTTTCGCCACATCTTCTCCAGCATAAACTGTCATTAGTGTTTTTGATTTTAGCCATTCTGACAGGAGTGAGATGGTATCTCAGAGTTGTTTTGATTTGCATTTCCCTAATGGCTAAAGATGTTGAGCACTTTCTCAAGTGTCTCTTGGCCATTTTGGACTCCTTTATTGAGAATTCTCTGTTTAGTTCTGTACCCCATTTTTTAATTGTATCCTTTGGTGTTCTGGAGACTTGCTTCTTGAGTTCTTTGTAAATTTTGGGGATCAGCCCTCTGTCAGATGTAGGGTTGGTGAATATCTTTTCCCATTGTGTGGGCTGTCATTTTGTCTTGTTGACTTGTCCTTTGCCCTGCAGAAGCTCCTCAGTTTCAGGAGGTCCCATTTATTAATTGTTGATCTCAGTGTCTGTGCTACTGGTGTTATGTTCAGGAAGCGGTCTCCTGTACCAATTCATTCAAGGGTACTTCCTACTTTCTCCTCTAAGAGATTCAGTGGGGCTGAATTGATGTTGAGGTCTTTGATCCATTTGGACTTAAACAAGTGCTGTTAACCACTGATCCATTGCTCTAACTCCCTTTAATTTTAACAAAAAAATTAAAGTATAAGTTTCATTGAGATAAACCTTTTATTTCCTTTTCTTTTTTAGCCCTAATAAAACACTAATTTTTAAATTTATTTTCCCACTTTGAATATTTCATAGAAATAGAAGCTTGTGCCTGGTTTCCTTTATTTATCATGTTTTCAAGACTCTTCCTTGTTATAGCATGTGTTGGTACATTTTGGAGTTAAATAATGTACCTTGTGTGGATATACTACATTTTGTCCTTTTCAGCACCTGATGAAGTTGTTTTCACTTTTGGTTGTTATGACTAATGCTGTCATAGACGCTCATGCAAAGGTTTTAAGTGGATATATGGATTTGATTGGCTGTATTACTAGAAATGCAATTACTAGATTACATGGCACTGCTAGATAATGACTGGTATGTCCATCCCTTCCTCTGTGATTACTGCCTATTTGTTTTTTTCCCCTTTGGTAATACTTTTTCAGTTTCTATGCTCAAACTCACATAGGTAAGAACTTATATATTTAGTACAATGCATTAACCCTATACAAATGGGAAAATTAAATTTAACATTTCCAGACCAATATGGCTATTAATTTCTGTACAGTATCAACTCAACATGGCAAACTGAGATACCTTTTTTCAAAGTTGACAACTCAGCTAAAATTTACCAAAATCCATATTGTACATATGTGTGTATGTATGTGTATGTAAAGAACAATAATACCAGTGTGTTATTCATCAATATACTGCCTCTTTGTATATTGTCTTTGGAGAAATACCTATTCAAATACTTTGTCCATTTTTTTAAAATTTATTTTATTATGTATGCAGTGACCTAAGTGCATGTATGCCCACATGCCAGAAAAGGGCACCAGATCTCATTACAGGTGGTTGTTAGCCACCATGTTGTTGCTGGGAATTGAACTCAGAACCTCTGGAAGGGCAGTCATCAATGCTCTTAACCACTGAGCCATCCCTCCAGCCCTCCTTTGTCCATTTTAAGATTACGTTGTCTTTTTAAAATTTGAGTTGTAAGAATGTCTCTGGAGCATCACTAAGTGCTAATGCACACCTCTAATTCCAGCTCTCAGAACCAGGGGCATTTGACTTTTTGTGAGTTCAAGGCCAGCCTGGTCTATATAGTGAGTCCCAGGACAGCCAGGACTATGTTAAGAGACCCTGTCTCAAACAAACAAATAAACAAAAAAGGATGTCTGAAATTGTTTTCATTAGTGGTGAAATTGGTTCTGGCTTTTGGTAATAAAATATCACCAATATCTTTAGTAATAAGACTTTCTCTTAATTTATTTTACTTTAGTGTAGAGTCTTATAAGAATCTAAAGTGTAAGAATGAAGTAAATGAATATTTAGGCAATTCATTGTTAGAATGATTTCCAGAAAGTCCAATTTCTATTCCTGGTGCCAGGTTTACGTGTTTTTACCTGTGGCAACCCCTGCCCTAGACTAGGGCCTAGCACATACTAGGCCGCAGGTTCCTGGCAGTAACATTTATAAATTTTTGTTCAGTTAAAATGTCACTTATTTTTAATTTACATTTATCTACTACTAGTGAAATCTTAACTTTCTAACTGTAGTAATTTGTTTTATGTCTTTTAGTTTATGACTATTTTCTTTTTAGTTTTTCTCTTCTTTTCATCATACTTATGTTAAACATTTTCTTCAGTTCATAGCAATTTTCATAAAATGATTTTTATTTAGATATTTTGAGTTTTTATATAATCACATTTGCTAGTTTTTTCCTATTGTTTGCTTAGAAAGTTGTTTTTTATTCATTCCTCCTAATTTTTATGATTTCAATATTCAATTTATATAATTAATTTGGAAATCATTTTACGCTTTAGTAAGTACTGAGTATATAATTTAATTTACTCAACAAATAGCCAGTATCTTACCATTTTTGTCAATTTTCTACTTGCATATTTAAAGTATTTTTGTCTAGTTTAAAAGATAGTCTGCTCTTCTACATAAACTTTTCATCTTTATTTTAGACTAAAGAGAAATTTTCTTCTGTTATAACTGACCTCAACATAATAATGGAACCCACAGAATATTCAGAACTAAGTGAATTCGCATCTAGGTAAGCTGTGTTACAAATTTAATTGCTCTATGGTTGAATTTTGCTCCACAGGTTTTAAATTTTTCTTTATAATTTTTTGTTTTCTGTTTTTAATATATATTTACATATTTTTCTTTTTAAAAATTTTATGTGTATGGGTGCTTTGCCTGAATGTATGTTTGTATACCATGTATGTGCAGTGTCTGTGGAGGCCAGAAAAGTTCACTATATATGTATGCTGTTGACCTTTTTTTTTTTGGTTTTTCGAGACAGGATTTGTTTTGGAGGCTGTCCTGGAACTTGCTCTGTAGACCAGGCTGGCCTCGAACTCACAGAGATCCTCCTGCCTCTGCCTCCCGTGTGCTGGGATTAAAGGTGTGTGCCACCAACCCCTGGCTGATTTGGGATTATTACTATTTTAAGATATATTTTAATTAATTTTATTATGTGGATGTGTGTGCACATGCGTTCAGGTACCCTCAGAGACCAGGAGCAATCACTCAGGGTATTTTTATTTAATTCCATTGATTTTCCTGCAAATTTCATAATGTCATTGTTTTTGTTTTTTACAGTTGAGTAATACTCCATTGTGTAAATGTACCAAATTTTCTTTACCCACTCTTCAGTTGAGGGGCATCTAGGTTGTTTCCAAGTTCTGGCTATTACAAATAATGCTGCTATGAATATTGTTAAACAAGTGTCCTGGTGCTAGGGAAATTACCAAGAATCCAGAAGGATGACCTCAGCTAAGACTCCTAGCAATAGTAGAGAGGGTGCTGGAACTTGCCTTCCTCTGTAATCAGATTGGTGAATACTACAACTGTCATCATAGAGCCTTCATCCAGTAATTGATGGAACCAGATGCAGGGATGCACACCAAGCACCAGGCTGAGTTCCATGAATCCAGTCAAAGAGAGGGAAGAGGGAATATGTGAGCAAGGGAGGTCAAGATCATGATGGAGAAATCTACAGAGACAGCTGAAGCAAGTTCGTGGAAACTCATCAACTCTGGATTGACAGCTGTGGATCCTCCATGGGCAAGAACTAGGCCCTCTGTATGAGGGAGACAGTTGTGAAGCTGAGGGGCTCCTAGCAGTAGGACCAGGGATCTCTGGTGCATGAGCTAGCTTGTTGGAGCCCATTCCCTATGGTGGATTGCCATGCTCTGCCTTAATGCAAGGCAGAGAGGCTTGGTCCTGGCCCAACTTAATGTGCCAGACTTTGTGGACTCCCATGGGAGCCCTTACAGGTTGAGAAGAGTCAATGGGAGGAGGGTAGACTGGGGGGGAGGTGAAAGGGGATGGGAGGGAGATCTTTGGTTAGAATATAAAATGAAATTTAAAAAATAACAATAATTTAAAAAGATTTATATACTTCAAACAGAGTATAGAGGACACAAAAGGTATCAGTCCCCAAAGCAAATAAAAGCCCAGGTGCTAACACCCCAGAATCAAAGCTACAAAGCTCTGTGCGAACTCCCTCTACATAAGCTGTGTTAGAAGTGTGTTTGTTTCATTTCCCTGATTGTTGACAGTGTGTCTTTACATGTTGCTGTCCATTTATCTTCTTTGAAGCTTCATTCCCTGTTTTTTTTAATTATCTGATTTAGTTGTTTTTTTTTCTCACCATTCCTTTGAAAATTTTTTTATATGTTCTGAAAACAGACACTTCTTTGTAATTGTATTTTCCCAGACACGTCTCCCATTTTGTACTTTGTCTTTTTGTTTTCTCAGCATGTTTTCAAAACATTAAAAATTTTTTAAATATTTTATTTGTTTCTTGTGTATACAGTCTTCTGCCTGCATGCTGGCAGAGGGCTCCAGATCTCATTCAAGGTGGTTGTGAGCCACCATGTGGTTGCTGGGAATTGAACTCAGGACCTCTGGAAGAACAGTCAGTGCTCTTAACCGCTGAGCCATCTCTCCAGCCCCACATTTTAAAATTTTTGATGAATAACTTTTCCTTTTGTTTTTGAATGAATCATGTTATATGATGCTGTACCCCATATATGAGGGAAAAGTGGACTAAAGCAAAACCAGAATCCTGAAACTCTCCGTGTCTTCTGTCCAACATTCTCCAGATCTCCAACTCCTTCCAGCTTTGTTGACTGCAGCACAGTTCTGTCCCTTGGTCTTGTTCCACTCCATTAGCTGCATTCCTTGGCAGCTATCCCATGGCCTTGTCATCTCCAACATCTGGGGTGGTTAAGGCAGCCTAGGCTTCACCTTCACAGCTTAAGGCTACGCCCTCTCTGGGACATGGCAGACACAAGCCTGGCCTCAGCAGCTTTCCTTAGTCACGGAGGGAGATTCCATAAACCCTTTCTCCTATCCTTGATTCTAAAGCTAGAACCACGAGATTGAAACTGCCACATTTTGCTGCTTGCTGGGGCTGAACATGGCCCTTTCTTTAAATTATATCTTCACCAGTTTTCTGTCCTTCACTGCCTAAGCTTGGCTGTCCTGAAACTTGGTCTGCAGACCGCGCTGGCCTCAAATACAGAGCTCTGCTAACCTCTGCCTTCTGGGTACTGGAATTAAAGGCATACACCATTATTCCTGGACCTAATGTGTTCTTTAGTTCCTTTTCACAAGTTGGAAGTTTAGCTGGGTGGGGTCTTGCCCTGAGGTCATCACTCCCTTTATTTCATTTCCTTTTTTTTTTTTTTTTTTTTTTTTTTTTTGATTTTCGAGACAGGGTTTCTCTGTATTGTTTTGGAGGCTGTCCTGGAACTAGCTCTTGTAGACCAGGCTGGCCTCGAACTCACAGAGATCCACCTGCCTCTGCCTCCCGAGTGCTGGGATTAAAGGCGTGCGCCACCAGCGCCCGGCTCCTTTATTTCATTTCTTAATCTGTTTATTTCCTGTAACACAGGACTGTGCTCCATTCCATTTCCTGATGCCCCTTTTCCCTCAATCTGTACATTTTGTTTTTTATTTTTACTTGCTCAGCTTGCTCCCTTTCATTATAAATCTTCCTAAGAGTGAACGCTAGTTAGGCGCAGGTAGCACACACTTTTAATCCCAGCACTCAGGAGGCAGAGGCAGGTAGATCTCTGTGAGTTTGAGGCCAGCCTGGTCTACAGAGTGAGTTCCATTACAGGCTCCAATGCTATAGAAAAGCCCTGTCTCAAACAACAAAACAAACAAATGACAAAAGAAGAGTGAACACTAGTAACCACATGACAGAATCTAAACTAACCTCTTTTAACATTTCTTCTGCCAACAGAATTAATCCAAATCTCTTCACTTTAGCCTCAGGCAAACTCTTCAAACAAAGGCAAAGAGCAGTCAGCCACTTTTTTCACATATTAACATTCTGCTCCTCTGAAACCTCTTGATCCAGAATGCATAGTTCAAAGCACCCTCAGCACCACTGTCTTCAGTGTTCCTATTAGGATGCCCCATTAAGCTCCACTTAAACATTCAGCTGCTTTTCTAATCCACAGTCCCAAAGTCTATATTCCTCCAAACAAAAGCATGCTCTGACCTACCACAGCAATACCCTACTCCCTGGTACCAACTTCTGTCTTAGTTTGAATTTCTATTGCTGTGAAAAGACACCATGACCACAGCAACTTTTATAAAAAGAAAACATTTAGTTGGGGCTGGATTACAATTTCAGTTTAATCCATTACCTTTGTGGTGAGAAGCATAGCAATATGCAGGTAGACATGGTTCTGGAGAAGGAGGTGAGAGTCCTACATCTTGATCTGCAGGCAGCAGAAGACTGCTTGCCACACTGAGCATAGCTTGAACATGTAAGACCGCAGAGTCGGTCTCCATAGTTACACACTTCCTCCAAAATGCCACACTTCCTAATAGAGCCACTCTTTATGAGCCAAGCATTTAAGCACATGAGCCACACTTATTCAAATCACCACAGCCATTAACTGCTTTTCTCCCTTAGTAGTAGTTTGCTTAGCACCTTGCAGCTCCACAAAAACTGTCATTCAGGTATGAAGTTTTCAAGTCAATACCAGCTTGTATTCTTTATGTCCTATGACCAAAGTGTGGGCTGTCTTCAGCAAAAGGGTCTTATCAAATTTTGCTGGGTAACCAAGGGCAGTGACAATAGCTTACATTGTTTTCGACATTTCTGGCTCCTGCTTTAACCAATAACTTAAAGGAAAACATCACACACCTGGCATGGGATTTTACTTAATAATCTGAAGCTTGTGAGAAGAGCATTATTTCCCCCTCCCCTATACAACATGTATTGTCTTAGTTAGGGTTTCTATTACTATGATGAAACACCATGACTAAGAAATAAGTCGGGGGAGGGGATGATGAAAGGGTTTATTTTGTTTGCATATCCACATTATTGTTCATCATTGAAAGGAGTCAGAACGGGAGCTAACAGGAACTTAAGCAAGACAGGAGCCTGGAGGCAGGAACTGATGCAGAGGCCATGGAAGAGTGCTGCTTACTATCTTGTTCCTCATATCTCGCTCAGCCTTCTTTCTTATAGAAGCCAGGACCACCTGCCCAGGGATGGCACCACTGACAGTGGGCTCAGTCCTTCCCCATCAATCACTAATTAAGAAAATGCCCTACAGGCTGCTAAAGTGTGGTTTTATGGAGCCAATTTTAAAATTAGGATTCCCTATTCTCAGATGACCTTAGCCCATGTCAAGCTGACTGAAAACTATCCAGCATACATACAATGTGGAGTACAGACTGTTTGCTCTCTCTCTCTCTCTCTGTGTGAGAGTGAGTATGTGAGTTTTTCAAGACAGGGTTTCTCTGTGTAGCCTTGGCCATCCTGGAACTCACTCTGTAGACCAGGTTGGTTCAAACTCACAGAGATCCTCCTGCCTCTGCCTCTGCCTCTGCCTCACAAGTGCTGTGATTAAAGGCCTGCACCACCACCTCCCTGCTTGTTTATATTTTTAGTAAATTGATAAAATAGTTTGCTATTTATTCTTTTTGTTTGTTTGTTTGGTTTGGGTTTTGGTTTTCTCTAGACAGGGTTGCTCTTTGTAGGTCTAGCTCTCCTGGAACTTGCTCTGTAGACCAGGCTGACCTTGAACTCACAGAGATCTGCCTGCCTCTGCCTCCCAAGTGCTGGGATCAAAGGCGTGCGCCACCATGCCTGGCTTGTTATTCATTCTTGTTGTTCTATCACATGAATATTTTATAGACAAGATATAGCATTTTTCAAAATATCTAATACATTTTCCTTGAGATATCTTTTAGACTTTTGATGACCAGATGCATAGTGCTTATTTATTACTTGAATAAATGTAAAATAGACATTCTTTGTGTATGATAATTGAGTTGACCATCTTTTTTAATCTTATTTTTTTAATCTATTAATTTATTTTTTACATTCCAATCCCAGTTCCCCCACCAGTCCTCTCCTACCCCTCACCCTCACCCTACCTCCCATCTGTTCCTTGGAGAGGATACGGCCTCCTCTAGGAAGTCTACTAAGTCTGTCCCATCATCTTGTTAAGGCAGGACCAAGGCACCTCCCCACCCACCACACCCCTGTGTCTAGGCTGAGCAAGGTGTCTCTCCATATAGAATGGGTTCCACTTAGTTAGTCTGTGCATTAGTGTTGGATCTTGGACCCACTGCCAGTGACCTCATATATTGTCCCAGTCATACCACTATCACCTATATTAAGGGAGTCTAGTTCATTCTTATGCAGGTTCCCCATTTTTCAGACTGGAGTCAGTGATCTCTCACTAGCTTGGGTCAGCTGATTCTGTGGATTTCATGGTCATGACTCCTTTGTTCATATGACCACTCCTGCCTCATTTTAATTGTACTCCAGGAGCTTGGCCCAGTGGTTAGTTGTAGATTTCTGCATCTGGTTCCATCTGTTTCTGGAAGAGGGTTCTAGCTTCTCTGGGGTTGTGGATGGTAGGGGTATCTTTTTGCTTTATGTCTGGTATCCACTTATGAGTTGTTGTATCTAAGTTGCAAAGAGCCCCAGAGATCGCCGGGAAGACAGACCCACCAAACTGCAAAACCAGTGTTTCAATTGTTCATTCAACCATGACACAGGGACCCATGCAGCAGCCTCCAGAGGGAGAAGTTCCCTGTCTACTGCTAGGTTTTAAGGCAAAAGTCACAGGATTATATCAGTAGGTATGGGTTGGTTTCTGATTGGTTGGCATTTGGGAACAATTAGTATTTCTCAAAGTCATATTTTTCATGAAATACCTGTGTACCTATTATTCTCATTGGTCAGTGCTGAGAGGAAGCATTCTGTGGTTTCTATGACTTTGTCTTGTTACTTGCAGGTGGCCTGTTTTTCATGGATACCAATGGTTTTCAGAACTGTATCCTGGAGACTACAGGGGAGGTTTTCGTCTCCTCTGGAGGTTTTGTTTGTTTTGTTGTGTGTGTGTGTGTGTGTGTGTGTGTGTGTGTGTGTGTGTGTGTGTGTGTGAAACAGTTCCCAGGAACCAAGTGTCTGGGGGGCTGGGAGGCTGGGGGTTCAGTTTTGACCCTAGGCTCCTGAAGACCAGGGGATCTGGAGTTCCCTTGTGTCAGAGGCCTACATGTCTTTTCTGTAGCCTGTCATGGCTGCTAAAATGGGGCTGACTGAGGGTCTGGTCCCTTTATTTCTAAATTATTAGAAGTGAAACCTTTGAGTTTAGTTTACACCTTTCAGAGTGAATACATACTACATTTGTCTTTCTGGGTCTGGGTTACCTCACTCAAGATTTGTTTTTTCCTAGTTCTGTCCATTTGTCTGCAATTTTAAGATGCCATTGTTTCTTACAACTGAGTAGTACTTCATTACGTAAATGTACCACATTTTCTTTTTTCCAATTAATTTTTATTGGATAGTTTATTTAATTAAAAACTATCTTATTTTACATACCAATCCCACTTCCCTCTCTCTCCTGACCTCTCATTTACCCCACTAATCCCCCATACCACCCACCCTCATCCACTCAGGGAGGGTGAGGCCTCCCATGAGAAATCATCAAATTCTTATCACATCATTTGGGGCAGGACGTAGGCCTTCCCCCATGTATCTAGGCTGAGAGAATATCCCTCCATAGGGAATGGGCTCCCAAAACCCATTTGTGCACTAGGGATAAATACTGGATCTATTTCCATAGGCTCCATACTGACGCCCACGTTCAGGAGGCCTAGTTTGGTCTTACGTTGGTTCTCCAGTTGTCAGACTGGGGTCTGTGAGCTCCCACTTGCTCAGGTCAGCTTTTCCCCTTCATGGGCTTGACCCCTTTGCTCATCACTCCTCCCTCTCTACAACTGGATTCCAAGAGTTCAGCTTAGTGCTTAGCTGTGAATCTCTGCTTTTGCTTCCATCATACTGGATGAAGGTTCTATGATGGCATTTAAGGTAGTCATCAATCTCATTCTAGGGGAAGGGCATCTAAGGTCACCTCTCCATTATTGCTTAGATTCTTAGTTGGGTTCATCCTTATAGATCTCTGGAGATTTCCTTAGTGCCAGATTTCTTGTTAAGTCCATAATGGCTCCCTCTATTAAGGTATTTCTTTCCTTGCTCTCCTTCTCTGTTCTTCCCCCAATTCGACCTTCTTGATCCCACATGTCATTCTCCCCTCCTCTTTCTATCCCCCCCCCATGCTCCCAGTGTACTCAGGAGATCGTGTCCCTTTCCCCTTCTCAGGGGGTCCATGTGTGTCTCTCTTAGGATCTTCCTTGTTTTCTAGCTTCTCTGGGGTTGTGGATTGTAGGCTGGTTATCCTTTGCTCTATGTCTAATATCCACTTATGAATGAGTACATACCATATTTTTCTTTCTGGCTTACCTCACTCAGGATGGTTTCTTCTAATTCTACCCATTTGCCTGAAAATTTCATGATGTCATTTTTTAACTGCTGATTAATACTCCTTTGTGATTGAAGGACATCTAGGTTGTTTCCAAGTTCTGGCTATTATGAATAATGTTTCTATGAACATAGTTAAGCAAATGTCCTTGTGGTCTGAGTGTGATTCCTTTGGGTATATCCCCAAAAGTGGTATTGTAGGTTGATTCCTAATTTTCTGAGAAATTGACAACACTGATTTTCACAGAAGCTGTACAAGTTTGTACTTCCACCAGCATTGGAGGAGTGTTCCCCTTTCCCCACGTCCTCTCCAGCATAAGCTGTCACTGGTGTTTTTGATCTTAGTCATTCTGACAGGTGTAAGATGGTATCTCAGAAGTTGTTTTGATTTGCATCTCCCTGAGTTGACCACCTTTATAACTATGTGTATTAACCATCCTAACCAAACTTTTAGGCATGGTGGTCCATGTCTGTAGCCCTGGCACTGGGAAGCTAAAATAAGAGGATCACAGGTTCAGGGTTTGCCTAGTGTAGTGATTTAAAAGAAAATGCTCCCCCCCAAGAGAACTAGGAGGTGTGGCCTTGTTGGAGGAAGTGTGCCACTATGGGGGTGGACTTTGAGGTCTCTTTCAATAAAGCTTCCCTCAGTGTGACTGTCAAGTCGACTTCCTGTTGCCTGCAAAATACAGCACTCTCAGCTCCAGGAACGTGTCTGCCTACACATGACTGTGCTCCCTGTCATAATGATAATAAACTGAAATGTAAGTAAGACACCTTAATTAAATATTTTCCTTCGTAAGTGTTGCGTTGGTCATGGTGTCTCTTCACAGCAATAAAAACCTAACTTAGACACCTAGGCTATGTAATGAGATTCTATTTTAAAAAAAGAAGAAAAGAATTGTTCTCACAACACATATACACATAAATTCTTTGTACTATTACTCTGCCACGCTTAACTCCTGGCAAAGCCAGAAATAACCCATTTACCCATCAAATCACATCTATGCTGTTTTCAGAGTTTAGTGAATATACCATATTAGAATTATGTATGTATCATGTGGTAAAATGTATTGTAGGGGCTGGAGGAATGGTTCAGCAGTTAGAGTGATTGTTATTCTTGCAAACGACCCAGGTTTGTTTTCGAGAGCTCCTATGGTGGCTCATAACTATCTGTAATTCTAGTTCCCTGGTATCATATGCCCTCTTCTGATCTCTGAAGGTACCAGTCACACACATGGTGCACATACAGACCTGAAGCCAGACACTAACACAAAATATATGTCACTGCAGTATAATTATTCTATTATTAGTCTCTTAGTGTACTTAATCAATAAATTTAGCTTTATTATGGTTATTATATGTGTATAGAAAGCATTGTATATGTAAAATTTGAGATTATTTTGGTTTTAGGCATTCACTGGAAGCCTTGGAATGTATCCTTCATGCTCCTCATTCATGGAGGATACATCCCAAGACTTCCAGTGATTGTAAATTTTCTTTTTCCTAGAGCAAGTAAGCACAACTGGAATTATAAATTATATAAGGATATTCTTGGTATGCTTAAGTTTATAATAAATTGCAAACTTTTTCCAAGATGATCATACTATTTTGCAATGCCAATACTGTATGAGAGCGAATGATACTATTTAAGTGAATTAACTACAAACATAATTAGATTCATTTTTGCTCACTCATCACAAGCTAAAGGGTTTGGTATTTGCTTACTTGGTTAATATAAAATAGATAAATCTTGTCTCTTTATTTATAGGCCATACTGAAGAAACTGCTTCTTTTTTTTTATGTGTATTCTTTGGAGAGTAATTTATTTACTCAGAAATTTTTCTTCCTTTTTGTTTCTTTCTTTTTTTTTTTTTTTTTTTTTGGTTTTGATTTTTTGAGATAGAGTTTCTTTGTGTAGGTCTGGCCGTCCTGGAACTAGCTCTGTAGATCAAGCTGACCTCAGACTCACAGAGTTCTACCTGTCTCTGCTTCCTAAGTGCTGGGATTCAAGGCATGTGTCACCATCGCCCAGCAGACAAAGTAATTTTTAATTAACAATTGAACAACCCTATAACTTCCCTTCTGTGTTTCCACTATGCAGTGACTACTGTCATTCTACATTGTTTGTTTGATCTTTTTTTATAATTTATTCTTTTAAATTTCATTTTACATTCCAATCACAGTTCTCCCTCCAGCCCCTCCTCCTGCCCTCCTTTCACCTGGTAAGACTCCTAGCAATAGTGGAAAGGATGCCCCAACTGGCCTACCCCTGTAAGCAGATTGGTGAATACTCCAACTATCATAGAGCTTTCATCCAGTAATTGTTTGATTTTTTTAAACTACATCAAGTACCTCATAGAAGTGGAATTATGAAGTATTTGATGATTATTTTGAAAATTTAAGTGTGAGGGTGTGTATGTGTGTGTGTGTGTGTGCGCGTGTGTGTGTGTGTGTGTGTGTTTGTTGTGTGCAGGTATCCACAGAGGACAGAAGAAGCCATCGGATACCCTGAAACTGGACCTCTAGATAGTTGTGAACCACCAGATGTTGATGCTAGGAACTAAACTTGGGTCTTCTGAAAGAGCAGCAAATGTTCTTAACTACTGAACAATCTCTCCAAACCTGTTAAATAATTTCTTAATCTTTTTACATATGTTGGTGATCAAAATATCTGAAAATTGACCACTGGAAATTCGTTTGAACTGGCTCCTACAGTCATGTAATACTTTGTCATATTTTCAAACAGTTTTTTTGTAATTTGATATTAAAAGGTTTTCAGGAATTGTAATATATAAATCCCCTTCTGCTCTATCCGTGGATTAAGTTGTTTCTCTGAGGACTTTTAGTGGGGGCTAGATTTAGAGACCAAGATCTGACACATGATGGGTTCATTGCTATTGGAGTGTTTTGTTTCTTGGCCTTTTCAGGAAACATAACTAGAAAATTTGTGCTTATACTCAGACACACACATACACACACCCCAAATCATATGATTTTTATATACATATATGAATAAATGTATATATAGAGTTGTAAATTCAAACTAGTTCTTCTAGTTATATTCACTTCATCTTTATACTGCTTTTATACATGTTCCTGTTTGACATTTACATGTTCCTTCTTCCACATTGAGAATAGGCTCCTAATAATATCAGCCTTTGGTTTAATCTTACCTTTTTTTTTCCTAGTAAAAATGTGCAAGCCGAGCATGATGGTTCATGCCTTTAATCCCAGCACTTGGGAGGCAGAGGCAAGTGTATCTCTTGTGAGTTTGAGCCCAGCCTGGTCTACTAAGACAGTTCTAGGATAGCCATGGCTGTTTTACACACACACACACACACACACACACACACACAAAGCCCTGTCTCAAAAAGCAATAATAATAATAATAATAATTTGCTTGTAATGGATTGTTTTAGCTTCTTTTTAAAAATTATTGCCTTTAAAGTCTTCATCTGTAGTTTTGAAAGTTTTCTTGTGGATATAGAATTCTTAGTTGACAGCTTGAGCTTTTAGGATATTTTCTACTCCTCTCCCAAATACTTTAAAAATATTTATTTATATTAAGGATTTGACATGAAGTCTCTTGTATTTCTTCTCACTGTTCCATATTAATGAAACTGGTTTATAAATTGATTGTGGTAGTGGTTACTCAACTCTGTTCATTTGACACTACTTATAAAATAGCAAAGAAAAAAGTTTGGTATATCTGAACCTAAAATATGAATATTATAAGGATACTATGCACTGTGCATTGTTAGTCTAAGAATACAATAATGAGTAGTTTCTTGCTTCACAAAGCCTGGTGCCAACATCCTAGCTGTGCAGGACAAGAGACAGTAAGGAACACCTTGAGGTGGCATGAGAGATACAATGAATACTGATTTACTAACAGGGAGTCTAAGGGGGAAAAAAACTTACTAACACAGAGAGTTCATAAATAGCACTACTCAGGGTTGAGAATCCATTGTTGGTTAGGTAGACTGGCAACATTTATCCTCTCTATATAGTGTTGCTTCACCAAAGCCAAATGGTACTTATCTTTGTCTATAGTATACCTAGAATCATCTGGGGTCTGGTCCTTGATAGTCTAAACACGTGGCACCTCAGTCTGTCCTGTCTCCTCATTCAATGATGCTTATCCCGTCCAGTGTTTTCTGATTACTAATGGCAGCCTGCTGGACCAAGAGTACTTAGGCTTTTCCCAGTGCTCCTTTTTTATCATAAAGCCAGATTTTATTGGTTAGATGCCAGAAGTATTGGCATTATTAGCTAGCTTTTGCTGTTTGTATGACTAGCATTCCGTTACCAGCTAATTTAGCACACATGCAGAAAAGCAGTTTCTCTTTACAGATAATGCCACCTTGTCTAGTTCCTAGTGTACTTTGGAGAGGCTAACTTTAATTCTGGTCAGTGGGCCTCCACTGTTTCTTTAGCATAGAAGTGTGTTTCAGGGATAGGGTAGTTGATGCTGATGTTCCACTGTTTAAAGGGAGCGTGAATAAAGGTTATGAGTGAAATGATAAGATACGGTAATTGATAATGGAAATACCACCAAGAACTATGGGAGTATAAATACCTACAGTGGACTACATATAGGGTCTTGCTAGCCCAGAGCTCCTACTCTAATGTTGTCGTTGGCCTTTCTGGTATCCAGCCCCAGCCTGCTGGTGCCTAGGGTTCTCACTCAAGAACTTGTATAGGATAGAAACTGTGCCAGAAAGCGCATTGTTTTCCATTTGTCAAGTATGATTCCCTGGAGAATGTGGCATTTGAGTGGTTGAAAGTTGGATAGGTTCAAACATTTGTATAGGATATTCCAGACTAAGATAGTAGTTTCTTGCAGTTAGCATTAACAGTCACAGAACAAACACTTATACAAGTATAGGATTGAACATATAGAAGGGCACCAAGGACATTTTGAGTGTTAGTGTAGCACACATCAATAGAAAAAATAAGAAATAAACATTAAGTGAACCTATCATTTCATAATACTTATTAATCATAGCACTTTACTTTTACAGAGTAGAAGAAAAAAGAGATTTGCTCATGTTTTTTCGAAGTCTACATTTTTTTTGTGGAGTGGTATGAATATCGTAAGAATACATTTAAGCATTTTAAGGTAAAGTCTGAAGATTTTACTTATTTTTTTAAAGTCCTAAGATTTTACATTTAAATATTCTAGAAAATGAAGCTGGTGTTAATTTTGTTAATACACTCATATCATCCTCTCCCTTTCTCCCTCTCTCCCTCTCCCTCTCTCCCCCTCCCTCTCTCCCCCTCCCCTCCCTCCCTCCACCCCCCCCCTCTCTCTCTCCCCCTCTCTCCCTCCCCCCCCCTTGCTCTCGCTCTCGCTCTGGATGTTCTGGCACAATGTAGACCAGGCTGGTTAAAACTCAAAGATATCTGCCTGGCTCTGCCTCTTGAATGCTGGGATTAAAGGCATGCCATACACATTTGCTTTAAATTTCAAAGGATAGAGAATATTATCATTGGTTTAATAAATGAACAGTTATTTGTAATAAATGGGTAAGAAGCTTCTGTATTAATCAATTGATATTATGGAATTTTATTATATTGGCTATTCATTGTCGTCTAATTTACTTGAAAATTTTATTTTTGAAAATTCAGCCTTTCAGAGGTACATAAAATACAAGAATAAATGCTAGTAAGGAATATATAGTGCCAGCTGTAGTGGTGCATGCCTTTGATCCCCACACTCACAAGGCAGAAACAGGCAGTTTGGGATGAGTTTGAGGCCATCTTGGTCAATGTAGTGAGTTCCAGGCCAGCCAAGGCCATGTATACCATGTCACAAGCAACCTATTATACATTGTCACAAAGCAATATAGCTGTAACTTCTATGCTATACTGTTAAGTTGCTGGATTATTGTACATCTTGAGTATAAATATTGAGGCCTGATTTTTATAAAGTAATGGTTTTAAGTCTGATGGAAATACTTTAAAGACTACTTTTTAAAAAAAATGTTTATGGGCATAAGCAAAAGTTGTTTGGTGGTATTCTAATCCCTCAGGTCCTACTTCTTTCTATGGCATTGTCATTAACAGCTGTGAGCCACACAAAAACCTCTGGATGAATCAGCATAAATAATATTTCAAGGTTCTAGTCCTTCAGAAGCCTAACCGATGGCTACTATTGTAAAGAATAGTACTAATTCTATATTTGGGATTTGTTTCTTTTTATGATTATTAAATTCATTCTCTTCAATTGGATTAGTAAATCTGTCGGGCATAAGGCTTTCTCCAGAATGAAAGATGGACAGTTCCCATACTGCAGTCCCTCAAGGAATTTTCATGACCAGCTTAGAGAAGAAAGCATTCATTTGGAGGCTGGCTTACAGTTCAGAGGGTTGGTCCATTATCATCATGGCAGGGAGCATGGCTCCAGGCAAACAGTAATGGTGCTGGAGAAGGAGTTGTAAGCTCACATCTGGTGCCGGCCTTGAGGGAGACACTGGGCCTGCCATGGGCTCTTGAATGCTCGAGTGTCACCCCCACTGATGCTGCTCCTCCAAGAAGGCCATATTTTGTAATCCTTCTTAAAACAGTTTCACTTCCTTTCACTACATACTCTGATATATGAGCCAATGGGGTTATTTTTATTTGAACCACCACATATGTCTTTTGGTTTTTGTACACTTTTGCAGTATTTTTAAGGTATAAATAACTTTTAAAATATCTCATTTTCATCTTCAGTATATATATTAGTGTTTTGCTGCACATTTGTAAGTATACCATATGTGTGCATTGCCAGTAGAGTTCAGAAGGAAGTGGGTATTGGATTCCTTGGAACTGGAGTTGTTAGTGCTGGAACTAAATTTGGGTCCTTTGTAAGACCAATAGGTTCTCTTAACTTTTGAATCATATCACCAATCCTATTATGAGTTTTTATTTTTCATTTTATAGCTATTTCTTTAGTTATAATTGTCAAAAATGAAACACCTATGTAATAGAGTAGAATCAAGAATAATTTTACTTGTGTTATTTTCCTTGGTCCATTTTGGATCTCATTTTTTATTTTTCAATAAAAGTGTGTGTAACAAAGACATAAGCTACCAATGTTCAAATGACTCACTCAAGAATATACTAGTTATATATATTACACACACACACACACACACACACACACAGTACCCTTCTATTTGGGTAGATTTTACAATGTTTATTGTATATTTAATTCAAATGTGCTATTAGGTACTATAAAAGTGTAGAAGTAGGGCCGGGCGTTGGTGGCGCACGCCTTTAATCCCAGCACTTGGGAGGCAGAGGCAGGCGGATCTCTGTGAGTTCGAGGCCAGCCTGGTCTACCAAGCGAGTTCCAGGACAGGCTCCAAGACAATACCGGGACACTCTGTCTCGAAAAACCAAAAAAAAAAAAAAAAAAAAAGTGTAGAAATAGAACTGTGTTCAGTACTCTTGGTGAGCATTTGGTCACAGAGAAACTGAGACATGCACACAAAATGAATAAACTGGTAAACATTATTAGAGTAATAGTTGTAGTCTTACAGATCACAGATGCTTTAATGAAAGTTTATCTGAGGTCAGCCAAAACAGATGTGAGAGGGGTCAGTCTGCATTGCGACAAAACACCAAATGCTTGAGTATTCTAGGAAAAGCATGCAGATTCTAACTTGTACCTTATAATAGAAATGATATTGGTACTTTTATATATAAAAGATGGATATTTCTAAAACATTGATAGTTTTGTGTTCAACTCCAAAGTAATATGGGGACTATATTTGTGAGTGGGCTACATACCTTCTTCTGAAGTTAATTTGGGAACTTTAATCTGCATTGTTGAGTTGTCTCTATTAGACTGACGGTCAGGCTTTGTCTGTTACATGTGTCTGGAAATCATGGCTCTTGAGAAGTGGTGCTCATGGACTGGATTGTTGTTATTCAGTTTGTTTGGGTGAATGTGTGTACAGCTGAAGTTCTACATACAGTACAACAGAATGAACTTTGTTTACATTTCTTATTTTTGGACAAATTTATTGATTAAATCATTGTTATACTGTGAAAAGTTTACATTTATTTCATATTTGAGAATCTTTAGAGTGAAGGAACCATATATTCTCTAAGAAGTGGGTAGAATTTTGATTTTTTTTCTTACAAAGTTTTTTTAAAAGTAATTTTCTAAAGACCATCTATGTGTCCACAAAGCAAAAGAAAACAAAAAACAAAAAAACTGAACTTTTCTGGAACTAACTTGTGAACCAACCATGTTTCTAATCTAAATTTAAACTTAAAAATAAAAAAATTAATAATAAAAAACTGAACTTTTCTAAATTGGTTCTATAGCAAAGGGAAATTTTTACTTTATCTGAAAAAATTGCCTAGTTGTGGCTACCCTTTTTCTTAGGCTAAGTGAGAAATACAGTAAAATAGCTGCCTTAACAGGAAGAAAGTTTCTGCTTTTTAGAGAATGTGGATGAATCATGAAGTCAGTGGAAGGTCACTTGAACACTTGGCTTTTTACAGTTTTTTAGAACATCTGCCTTAAATGCTTTTGAGATACAGTAAATGTTAAGAAAGACAAACAGTTGAAAGTTTCCTGGAATTCTCTTACTTCATTAGTCATGGGAATGGTGTATCTCATGCGAGTGTTTGTATAAAAGCATGCTATTTAGATGGCAGTCTAGTGTAAACTACAAGGGGTTTTTAGTGCTGTTTAGTTTTACATCTTTTTGTTTTGAACTAAGAGATTCAATATGGATTATTTTATAGTTACATATGAGAATTTTTGACATACTTGTTTAAACATAAAATTCTATCATAGTGAGCTAAAATGATAATCTTAAACTAATGTTTATGTTCCTTGAGACGTTAGGTACATGTACTTTAGACTATAAACCTCATTGATGGTGTTTAAAAGTATGATCCTATAGGTAATCTTTTTAAGCAAATAAAACTATTTGGATGCTTTCCCAGAGCAATTGGATTGCCCTCCAGGCGAATCTCCTCAATACGGTCCCGAATGTAACGAGTGTCATTAGCCTTGCAGAATGTATCATCTGTAATTGAAGATATGCTGTTAAACTGAAAAATAAAAGAAAAAAATATTCAGAAATCTAAAATCATCCCTTTGTACATTATACAGTAGGATCACACAGTATATTTTGCCTAAAATGTGATCTTTTTAAAAATAATTTTTAAAAAATACTAGTTCACAGTAATCATACCCTCTCTTGCAACCTGAACATATTTTAAATTGTACAGTGTTGTTTTGGAATAACAGTCTAGTCATTATTACTCCAAGTTGCATCTATTCAGTCCTGTTTGGAATATAAGTAGAAACATGCAAGCTAGAAAAAGTATCCTATTCCAACTTGTTAACTCACAAATGGTACTATATGTTTAAAAAGGTGAAAAGGAATAAGTTGAGATTCTTGTGATGCTGAGATATTAACTTCTGCTCCTTTCATTTTTTCTTCACCTTTTCTATAAAACAAGTTAAAACGTCTCCAAAAGCACATATCCACCACTAATTGGAGAAAGAAGCATAAATCAGAAACTGGAGTTCACTATTTGGGGAAAGAAACATAAATCAGTGCTCTTCAAATCTGTGTTCAGAGTAACTAGGAGATACGTAACACCTGTGTCGGTCGCTGGCAGGTTATCCCGGTTGTTTAGCCTCCATTATTCTCTGTCTCTGTCCCTCCCCCTGCTTCTACCACACTACAGAAGGCTGGAGAGGAATCCTGGTCCTGGAAGCCAGCACAGATTTTAGCTTAAAGATATTGAACTTGGAATTTCTTGGATAATAGGAGTGTCTTTCACTGTTGATGATTTCCCTCTTTCAGAATTTTAAATTATAATAATGTGGTAACTCATAGTGATCACCGTAGAAAACTGAAATATAGAACAAGGCAAAACAAACACATGCTTTGTACTGTACCTGCAGTGGGAACAGTGTTGTCAGAGTGAATCGTGAACTTATAAGGTCTCTCTCCATAGACTTACAGGATCAGAATTGAATTTTAGACTACTTAGCTATTATTTCTACATAATGTGTAGAAAACACTACGCATTATGTGTTCCAGGTAGTGCAAAGATGCTCACCTCTCTTGAATTTGGCCTGTTAGAACAGACCACACAATTTCTACCACTGTGGTTATGGTTCCTGTGTTATGTCTCAGTTCTGCTTGGTTAGTTAATGTGCCTGTTGTTTTCTTCAGTGTCCTCATTGTGGTCACCATCAAGGAAATCCCCTCGTCTGGGGATGGCAAAACAAACAAACAAACACAAAATATCACAGGCATCCCAGCCTTTGTGATCATGCTCTATGGTTTTGCCTCCAACATGTACTCAGATCCAAGATTTCCAGTTATATAAACAGTGACAGTGACTGCCTGGAGCCCATCCCTTCCTCACTCCAGTCAGTTTCAGCTGAGAAATAAGGAGCTGAAGAATACTGTTAATAAAAATTTGAAAATGTAAATGCTCAGTGATAGAGCGAACACCTTTTCTGCTTTGTGTACGGCCTTGTGTTCAGTTCTCAGAATTAACCTAAAACCACAGCAGACTGACTAGGATAATCTTAAATATGGCTAAAGATATGTTCTGCTTAATAACAGATTTTATACTTAGACTGCTCTACTTAGTATACTCTGGATTGGACCTGCAATTCTTCTATAGACATTAAATGATCAAACTGCAAATGATTTTCTTGATGGTAATTAAAATGGCCCCATAATTAACTAAAGAACAGTTGTACCTGAAGGTGAATTACACGTAGACTTTCTGGTAAATTAGGAGGCACAGATTCCAGATCATTATGGTCCAAGTAGAGGAAAGAGAGCTTATTCAGTTTCTATAAAGAAAATTGTAAATGTCACTGAGGTCTATGCATTATTTACATTACTCAAATACTGTATACTTTAAAAACAATGTTGATGAAGGCACCTTTCAATAGCATCGATATTGGAGTGGCAGTTTGTTGTTTTGATTGTTACTGGTTTTGGGCCTCATACATAGTGTCTTTCTATTTTAAAACATTTGCTATCTAACAAAACTCTATTTCATGCTCCATATTTCTCTGACCATTCATCTCATCCCCTAATACTCAGCCCTTAATATTTGTCTAGGGAGCAGCTGTGTGTAAGATCAATGGTTGAACCCTTGAGGTTTTTGAGAGTACTGAGCTTTCCATGAAAGTTTTATGTATTTCTAGAACAATGGCTACTCCTAAGAGACAGTGCTTAGCAAGATGCCACTTTCCCAAAGCAATTTGTCAAACGTGTAATTTAAAATGACATGTATTTTCCCATGCGGGATTTATGATCAGTACCACTGTTGTATTGTTGTACTCTATGATTTCAGAATGTGATTTCTTTTTACATTACTCCTAATCTTTATATGCATCCTGTGCTAACATGTCACATTTTATTGGGGGGTGGGTTCTCATCATATATCTATCCTGAAACTTACCATCCTCCTTCTTCAGCTTCCCAAATGTTGGGATTACATCTACTATGAACCACTTGTTTATTCTTTCCTATGCTGTTATTTCAATCTTTAAAAAACTTGTGTGTGTGTGTGTGTGTGTGTGTGTGTGTGTGTGTGTGTGTTCATGTGCATAAGCCATAGTGCACATGTAGGAAGTTAGAGAACAACTCACAGCAGTTGTTTGACCTGGGAATCGAACTCAGATTACCAAGCTTGACAGCAAGCACCCTTACCTCCTGATCTCTCTCTATCCCTCAGTTCTTTTTTAAACATTCTACCTTTACACCATATGAACACCAACTACCTTTTATATGAATTATAGTATTTTGATTTTACTAGTGGTTGTTACCTCTCCCCCTTCCTCCCTCCCTCCCTCCCTCCCTCCCTCCCTCCCTCCCTCCCTCCCTCCTTTTTTTTTCTGAAATGGGCCTGGTTGTCCTACCTTACCCAGACTGGCTTTCACCTACTTGTCTTAAGCAATCCTGATACCTTACCTTTCCAAGTAGCTTTGACTACAAGGAGTTGCACTATGTCCTGCTCCAAACATTCTGTGACCTACTAGTTACTCAAAGTCACCTACGTAATTTCTGTAGATTACAAAATTAACTTTTGAAGAGTGTGTGTGTGTGCCCATGCATGTACATGCAGAGGTCAAAGGATTACTCTGGGGAGTCATTTCTCCCCCCAGCTTGTTGAGTCAGACTCTTCTTGTTTCTGCTCCTGTACCACATGAACTTCTATCAATTTGCTTGTCTCTTCTTCCCATCCCACCATGAAAGTTAAAGATTAGAGAAGTATGATATGGAACTTGTGTGTTTAGGCTTTGCAGGCTAGTACCTTTCCATGCTCAAGTATCTACCTAGCTCACAAGGTGTGTTTTTTATTTTGTTTTAGAAAGTGAGTCTGCTCTGGTTTGGTTTGGATTATATTTTGAGACATGGTCTTACAGTGTGGGCCAGATTGGCCTTAAACTTAAAGTCCTCCTGCCTTAGCCTCACATGTACTGGAATGATAGGTATGTACCTCTATGTCCATCTTTAAGTTTGCTTTGTAAACTCAGCAAAGACTCCTTAATTTCTGAATCCCTTATTTAAAAAACAAAATCACCAGCATTGCTTATGATATCAGTAAATCAATCTTTCAGGTATTTTTTAATAGTATAAGATCAGCTTTTTCCCCAAATGTCTTTGTATTTACATTTACAAATACTTCCTGAATCCAGTTCTAACCAACAGAAAAGTATGAAGCCTTCAGAATATTAAAAATGTAACTACCTAGGTCACCCTGACTCACAAAGGTTATATTGATTTGGCCTTCCTTTCAAGATTTTCTGGGTTAGTAGCATTATCTTACACTATAAAGGGTATAGATGAATGTGCAAAGGAAGCTTCCCTGCACCTTTTAATAGTTTGCTTCTTTAGATCATCCTGTCATGTTCTGAAAATGCCTAACCATACATATTATACATTATTATAATTAACATATATATATATAGTGTAACTATATCAGCTGTAAATTTTCAATAAATGTACCATAAGGACAGAAACAAAACTAACAAAATTCCGTAATATTGAAAGATTACCTTAAATATAAATAAAAATAAAATAATTTTAAAACAGAATGGTTGTGTGATTATATAAACTACCATAAATGATAATTTGATAAGTTTAGATCCTTCTATTAGGAATTCTCTTATGATGTTGCCTAAACTGGTCTTAAACTTTAGGCCCTATTGCCTGAGGCTCCTGGTTAGCTGCAATTTCAAGTGTGTGAGATCTTGTCTCTTTTTTGCTATTATTTATTTATTTTTTGTTATTGTTTTGTGGGTTTGTGTGTGTGTGTGTGTGTGTGTGTGTGTGTGTTTTCGAGACAGGGGTTCTCTGTGTTGTTTTGTTTTGTCTTGTTTTTTTTTTTACGAAACAGGGTTTCTCTGTATTGTTTTGGAGGCTATCAGTCCAGCCCAGCCTCGAACTCACAGAGATCCGCCTGCCTCTGCCTCCCGAGTGCTGGGATTAAAGGCGTGCGCCACCACCGCCCGGCCTAGTATTTACTTTTAAACATAAAAATATTCCTTTGTCATTAATAGAAGACACTATTTCTATGCCTTTGTATGATATATGGATGGTATACATGTTTTGTTTATTTGATTTTGTTTGGTGCTGGGGTTGAACTTAATGCCTCAAGCATGCCAAGCATTCTTTCTACCACTGTGTTAATGCTGCCAAATACACACACACACACACACACACACACACACACACACACACACACACACACAGCAACCCAATATTCTTTTTGTTCCCAGTTCTGAAAATACACTGCCTGGGTAAATGCCAGCTATAGCTCTCTTTGCTTCTTATTTTGCTGTGTAGCAATATACCTCAAAAGTAGTAGAGGAGGAGAATGGGAAAAAAAACAAGCACTAATTTAAAAATATTACCACTGGATTAATGAGATGCCTCATCTGTTAACTGCTGCCAAGCTTGGTGACCTGAGTGAGTTCCACATAATGGAACTTGATGACCAGGTGCCACATAGTGGAAGGAAAGAGCCAGCTTCCACAAGTTATCCTTGACCTCTACATGTATACCTGGTATGTGCCCACCCACAATAAATAAATATAATAAAAACTTAAAATATAATCACTGACGTTGTGTTCGGTCATGCTATGGAGTACTTACTTTGAATGTATTTGCTTTAATACTCTTGATTTTGTTGTGTTTAGCATTAAGTAGAGTAAGCTTTGGAGGAAGAACTGGAAGCCTCAGTAGTTGGTTTTCGGCAAGTGTAAGTTCTTCTAACAGAGACAGTTTTGAAAAAGTACTATCTTCTATGTCTTCTATCAAATTTCCCGTAAAATCAAGTCTTCTTAAGTTAGCTTGACAGAAATAAATATAAATAGAATGTTAAAATCTCATTATGTAGACCGGAGAAAAGTATTTAACAGATCACTCAAGGCCCTAAGTTTCTGTTCGGAGCCCAGCATAGTATTTGCAGTTTTAATAACTCGGTCAAGTTCATCTTGCAGTGTTGGTAATCTAACCTACAACCTGGTACTGGAATTCCAGCTGTTCTTTCATGAGGTGCTGGAGATTGAACCCGGGGCTTTATTCTACCACTGAGCTCCAGTCACAAACCCATAAGTAATCTTTTGTTGAACACTGAATGTTTCTGTGTCTAACAATGATACCTTTTCTTACTGTGGTCCTAGAATGTACGGTACAGAAGGAATCTTAAAGTTCATAGTCATTCGAACTGAATTCATTATACACAACCATATCAAAGGAATTTTTACTGCACATAGTAGGGAGAAACAGTGGTTAATTGGATTTCATCATGTAATTAAAAAAACATGCCAGCATGTTTTATTATAATTGTGGGTACATTGTATTAATTTATCTCTACCTTCTTACTTAACAACAACAAAGACAAAAATGTTCCCTGACTTGTTAACATGGTACAGACTGAGAGATTGAGACATATTCACTCATTCATTCGTCTTTCTCTCTCTCCCCTCAGCTGGGAGTGGCATAGGTGAGATACTTTAGGATATGGTTTCTTTTCGTTCATAGTAGCTTTTTCTAAAAAGTTGCTGCAATGCTGAACTACTGAATACAAAACCATTGCTTCTAGGAGAGTTCCAGAGGCAGGTGCTTATGGGATTCTGCTCACTCATTTTTTGACAACCATGCTCTCTCTGTATATATTGTTTGTTTGTTTAAAGACAACTTAATATACTCTTTTGATTCATGAATATTGGTATAACTCATACTTGTGTGACATTTATCTAACACTTGTATTTTCTGCATAGGCTCATCATTGCTGCCTGCATTTAGAAATACTAGATGGCACTTCAGTACTATATTGTTGCTGTTTCAACTAACAATTTCAATATAAAGCAAAAAAAGTGTGAAAAACAAGATGCTAGCTTTGCTGAATAAGACACTGCTACATTTTATGACAACTGAAAGTAGAACACTGCCTTGTTATACCTTAGCTAGAAATCTGTATTTTGAATAACTCAGTTTTGTTGTTGTTGTAGTTCTGTGAATTTCTGCTCGTAATCATGAATGCACTGGAAATTGAACCTGTGACTTCATTTGTGTTAGGCAGGTGCTCTAGCACTGAACTACATATCCAGAGAAGTGAATTTGCCAATATGGGATCTACAAAATATAAAGAGAACCGACTGGCCTTCAGTCTGCATCTTAGACTTATTAGTGACAGCATGAATCCAGTTAGGCTTAATCTCATAAATGTAGAATTGAAAAAGCTGGATATGTGTTACAGAAAGCAGTTGCCTGTTTTTGCTGGGGGCAGGGGCAAATCTTGGACTTAATTGCTGTACTCCAATAAATAAGTAAATAAAATGTAGTAAAGCCAGTGTGGTTCTTGGTTGTGGTTTTCTTCAGGAACACTTGATGACCTAGGAATCTAGGAAACTGGCAAGGAATGAGTAATCTTGGACTGGGACTTGGTGTTGCAGAAAAGGGAATTAGTAGTATGCTGACCACAACACCTTAGTTCAGTTAAAGTTTGTTAGAAAGCCCAAAAGCTGATTGGCAAAGAGTTAAAGACCACTGTTTTAGAACTGTTTCTATTGAATCATCTAAGAAGTGCAGTTGCTTTTCATGGTAATGAATACAGTTTGGGACTAGTATTTTTAAAAGTTGTTCTGCAGATGTTTTAAAGATTTTTAACTATGTGTACGTGTGCTTGTCTGTGTGCATGTGTGAGTAAGGTGCCTATGGAGTCCAGACAATGGTATCAGATCCCCTGGAGCTGGAGAGTTCTGGGCATCAAATTGAAAGAGCAGCAAACACTCTTAAGCACTGAGCCATTTCTCCAGCATCATCTCCAGATAGATTAATAGGTAGCAAGTGAAAACTATGTAGAAATTTGTAGTTTAAACTTACGCATATCTGCAAAATCTTTGGCGGTCAGCTTTTTAATTTTGTTGAATCGTGCATAAAGATAAGCTGATTCCTTTGGCAATGGTGGCACAGCATCAATGTCAACTTCTTCACAGTAGACAGAGCCACTTAAACAGACACACAACAGGCATGTGGGCATTTCTAAATTAGGAGACAGAACAGTAGGCATAAACTAATTTGAAAATATTCGTCGTCTGATGATAAAATTATTGTTATAATGAATGCTGTGATTTGAAAAGGTATTTTACAGAACATTGGTATATCAGGAAAGATAGTTGTGGCAACCGACAACCTGTATTGTACTTAATAATTCATCACAATTTTATTTAAAGTCTATAATCAACATTATCACTTTATTTATTCCTATTATATGTGTGTGTAAATTTGTGGGTGCATGCATATCACAGTAGGTTCATGGAGCTCAGAGGACAACCTTCAGGAGATAGTTCTCTCCTTCTACCATGTGGTTTGAACTCAGGTTGCCCGGCTTGGCAGTAACAGGTGCCTTTACCTACTGAGCCATCTGGCTGACCCCTCTTTTTATTTTCTGATTTTGCTGTGGTTGTGTAATTGCTAACCTTATGGAAGACTACATTTCCTCATTTGAATGTAAATAAATAAAAAGAATCTACAGTGTAGAATTTAAGGATTGATTTAACAAGTTTGACATGTTGAAAACATTTTTCAAATAGATGAATAGATGACAGTAAATAACTTTAGAAATCCCAAGTGAGCCAGGCTGTGGTGGCACACCTTTAATTCCAGCACTTGAGAGGCAGAGACAGGCAATCTCCGTGAGTTTGAAGCCAGCCTGGTCTACAAAGTGAGTTCCAGGATTGCCAGGGCTACACAGAGAAACCCTGTCTTGGGAAAAAAAAAATCCCAAGTAAAAGGAACAAGCCATTAACTTGAGTGTTATGATCCCTACCTCCAAATCTCATTTGGAGTGTGTTCACTTGGGCTCTTATTTAGATGCCTAGAATACTTCCACTCTCCACTCCTCTTCTCCCTCCTTACTCCCCCACCCCCATCCCTTTATCTTTTATTGTTTGAAAAGTGCAGAGCTTTCTCTCTGGGGTTGACAGTAATGGGTGCATGGATCTAGCTAACCTTGGACTGAAAACATGACTTAAAATAAATCTTTTCTCTCTGGTATTTGTCCTAGTGATGTAAAAGCTAAGAGTCTTTTTAATTCTAGCCATTCAGATAATATATATTGTGTGCTCTCTTAATTGTTGCAATTTGCATTTTCCTAGCGATTATGTGATTTCCACAAGGTGTCTATTGTACGTTTTTCCCTTTTTGTATTAGGTTTTTATTATTATTGAATTGTAAACATATATTCTAGCTGTAACTTATTTCTAAGATTGACAGTTTAAGTGTTTTTGCCCAGTTGTAACTTGTCTGTTTTCTTGCCAGTATCTTGGAAGTAGGAATGTTTAAAATTTTAGTCAATAATTTATGCCTCTATAGTTTATGTATTTCTGTTGTATTTAAGAAATATTTGCTAACCACTCTAATAGTCAGCTTTCTTTGCTATGACAAAATGCCTGAGATAATCAAATTTAAAAGTGGGAACTTTTTGGCTCAGTTTAAGAGGTTTTAGACCATGATCAGTTGGCTTCATTGACACTGGTTCATAATAAATAAATAAATGTAAATCTAGAAATTTCCATTATCAGCTTCCTGGGTCCAGCCTCAGCTTGGGTTCAGGTCCTTGAGGCAGGGAAAGGGTGTCAGGGTAAGGAAAACTTCTGCCCACCAAGTGGATTGCACTCGAGTGGCTTGAGCTGTCTTTATACTTAAACAGAGTTTTTCTTACTAAGGTTACATGAACAGCTTTATTATTGGCTCCTATTTTTGATTTTTAAGAAATACATCATACAGGAATACACCATAATCATGAAAGTCCTCATTGTCCCCCTTTATTCATCCCCAAACAAATACACCTTTCCAACCTTTTTATAGCCTTACTCTAGACAGAGAGTTCAGCATTTTAACTAAATATTGAGCCAGACACATCCTGCCCTTACAGTACTTATGTCAGCTGGCAGCTACTTGTGGTTACAGAGTTTAAAAGTAATAGACATGGGCACAACGCTTTAAGGACAACAGTATTCAAACCCAGACAATTCATTCATGTCTGCAAGATATGTATTTATACAGCTCCCTTTTCTACAAGAGGGTCCCATGTCACAATCTCTCTATAAAAGGCAGACTTCAACAAAACACTGTTTTCCCATCTCATTATACCATACTTCTTCTTCTAATATAAGCTCCTGTGTATGGCATGGATCTATCTGTCCCCACATTTTGCATTGTATTTTTTCCTCTTGGAGGATATCAGATCCTACCAGTGATTCCATGCTTGGTTTCCAGGGAACTTACTCTCAAGAGTTGGCACTATGTGTATTCCTGACAGTTTTTTTTTTTGCCCTATTCTGTGTGTGTATGCATGCCTTATTCTCCTTTCCAGAACTGTGAAACATGGCTAATGTTCCAAGTATTGTTTTCTATTATTACCTGTCTCTATTGAGTCAGAAAAGTTCCCAGGATTAAGAGTTGTATTTAGTGTTTCTAGATATGAAATTTGAGAAGCATTAATCCCCTTTTGAATATTAGGGGTAAATACTCAAGACAGAACATGATTTCCAGGGAAAATTACTTCTATTGCATGTGTAACTGACAAAGTAAAACTAAAAACCATCCAAAGAATTAACAATATGAAGAAAGACCAAAGAGCCTGTAAGCTCCATGAATTTTGCAAATTCCTATGCTGTCCCATGGACTACTGGTCCTTGCCAAGTAAGAGTCCATTAGGTGCCTTACCCCCAAGGAAACCCATTGGACAGGTAGTTATATGCTGGCCCAAGACCAGACGGCAGGGCTCCCAACAATGAGCTGGGACCAAACCTTAAATACATGAGTTTTTAGGAAGACGTTTAAGATTGAAAACTTAGCAGTCATTACAGTGTTATCCTTTGTTTGTTCTAGAACTTATTAAAAGAAATCTGAAATTTTTGACAAGGTTTCTCTGTATTGCTTTGGAGCCTGTTCTGGCACTCACTCTGTAGCCCAGGTTGGCCTCAAACTCAGAGATCCACCTGCCTCTGCCTCCCGAGTGCTGGGATTAAAGGTGTGCACCACCATCGCCTGATCTGACTTAACTTTTTAAATATTCATTTTATTTTATGTGTATGAATGCTTTACTTGTATACATGTACGTGTACCACATGTGTGCTTGGTGTCTAAAAAGTTGGAAGAGGACTTCAGACCTTTGGGCTGAAATTACCGATGTTTGCAAGCCACCGTGTGGGCATTAGCAGTTGAACCTAGGTCCTCTGGAAGAGCAACTTGAACTCTTAACCACTGAGCCGCCTTTCCAGGCCCTTGAGTTAACTTTTAAATATGATATCAGGGATAGGCAAGATTCTTTATTCTGTTGGTGCTTTCAATATGGCCTTTGGAAAAATTAACACACTGTCAGCAACCACTTGGCCATATAATAAAGGCCTGGTTCTATACTCAGATATGTTCTTTTAATTTTGTCGTTACATTTATTTATTTGGGGGGGGCGTGTGCCATGATATGCTTACAGAGGTCAGAGAACAACTAGGAGGAATTTCATGCACTAGTATCCTCAACTTGTTAAACATGATACGATCTGACACTGTTTAGTGTTTCCACAGCTATTTTTCATTTTTCCTTAAAACATCTATAAGTATTTTAGAATCCATTTTCCTAGCATTATCTAAATTTGGTAATTTTAGTGGAATTGTCTATATTTTCTGAATTTAGAGATTAATGACGCTGGGCGGTGATGGCGCACGCTTTTAATCCCAGCACTCGGGAGGCAGAGGCAGGCAGATCTCTGTGAGTTCGAGGCCAGCCTGGTCTACAGAGCAATGTCCAGGACAGCCTGCAAAATAATACAGAGAAACCCTGTCTCAAAAAACCAAAAAAAAAAAATTTAGAGATTAATGATGTCTTCATAATATTGAGTCATCCTGGGCAAGACAAGCATGTCTTCCCAATTATTCAAGTCTATTTTTACTAAAATAATTGCCAGATTTTTAGGATGTATTTTCTGTTCTGGTTCATTTTAATTTTACTGTAGCAAATATAGGAATTGCATTGGTAGTTTTTTTTTCATGGTTTCATGTGAAACCAGGTTATGTTACTTAACAAGAATAAATCAAATATAAGACCTATGAAGTATGGCTTGTAGTTTGTTATTTTACAGTAATTTTCCTGTTATTTCAATTGAAACAGACATTGTAGTTACATAGAGTCATGTTCTTTCTTTGTTGTGTTTTTCTTGTTTGCTTGCTGCTTTTTAAAATACAATTCTTTGAATTTAGGGGCTCATACAAACACCCTACCAGCCCATCCCCAGCTTCTGTGAGTTTTTTTAAAACAATAATTAATTGCATTATATTGGATATAAGTCTTTTGGTTGTATTTGAAAACTAATCTTTGATTCTTTCGTGAATCGATTTGTTTTTGAGACAAAGCCTGATGTGTAGTCTTTGCTAGCCTGAAACTTGCTGTGTAATCAGGATGATTTAGAACTCATTGAGATCTGTCTGCCTTTACCTCCCAGGTGCTGGGATTAATAAAGGTGTACGTCACCATGCCAGGCTTTTGAATTGATTTTTTTAAATAGGGACAGAAACATGTTTTCTAAAGGATAGGTTTAGACAAAGTACTGGATGTTCTTGAATGTTCTAGTCCACAGTTTTCACTGACAGTGTAAAATGGTAGGTGATGAGCACTTCCTGTATAACTATAATGACTTTACCATTGAAGATGGAATTTCAGTTTATATATCTTGAGACAACTTTTGATTACTATAAGGAATAACATTTCTTTGTAAGTATTTTTAAAAGAAACTTTTCAAAAATACTAAATGATTGTTCATACTCACCATCATTTTCTTTCTTGGTGGGTAATGATGGTACAACCTCATCTTTTTGTAACTGAAGACTTTTCTCATCAGGAATTACCATAGTCTCCTTTTCCTATTTTACAAAGTTAGAAGTTTGTTATCAGGTGTAATAAGACAAGAGTCTGATTGTAAACTGGAAGGATCACAAACATTTTTTCATAGTCACAGTTAGAGGTATTTCATCAAGATTTTCTTTTATGTGTGCATTGTGTATATATAAGTATGTGTATATATGTATTTCGGTCGTGTGTGTGTGTGTGTGAGAGAGAGAGAGAGAGAGAGAGAGAGAGAGAGAGAGAGAGAGAGAGAGAGAGAGAGAGAGAGAGAGAGAGAGAGAGATTAGACAAGGACAACTTGTGCAAGTCAGTTCTCTCCACCATGTGAGCCCAGGGGTTCTATGGCTGCAAGAGTTTACTAAAGTTCCAAACTATCTCAGCACTATGTTAAGATTTTATACATGATTCCATTTCATTATTCATTAAATCATGCTGTAAATATTTGAGGTAGGATATGCATTCCTGAGTAAAAGAATCAGCTTAATTTTTTTTCTTTTCACTGGCTGAACTCAGTATTTGATAAATATTTAATATATTGAATTTCTAAATGTTAGCTTAGGAAATAATTCCCTGACTGGGAATGAAAGTTTTTCTAATGTGCATCTATTCCTTATTGTTCTTTATATTTCCTTTTATCAATGTCTATCCTCTGAACACAACAGTACAGCTATGGAATGTAAAGTACTAAGTACATTCTTTCATGACCTGGATGCCTTCCTGCCTTGGCCTTGGGATGGGTCCCTTTATTCTAGCCTCTTCACCTGATCATTGGTGTAGGCTTGTTAACACTATATAACTGCAGATTGTCATTTTACCTCTGTCCTCTTTTCAGAGAATGTGTTTTCTGCTAGTAGACTATAATTTATTATATGGGGTACTGTTTACTCTACCTCCCCCACCCCTGCTCCATGCTATCTGAGTGGACTTCTGACCTTGCCCTTAGCCCTCATCATGTTCCCATCTGTGTGCTGCCTGAATATCACTCTCCCACACTGAGATCTCCATTTCACACAAATGTTGGGCCACACATTTATATTGGTGGAAAACTGCTTAAAGCTCCGTGTAGTTAAGCAGAAAGCATTAAGGTTCAAGGAATTTTGAAAGTATCCTGCAGTTGGTTGATAGACTCAGGTCATTCCAGTAAGACAATAGATTATAAACTTTTTGTTTTGTTTATTTGTTTTTTTGAATTTGAAGCTGTTGTTAGAGATACATGTCGATTTTGTCTTAACTATAGGTAGAAAAAATACGAGCATTTTAACTCATTCCTTTAGAAAAAAGAAACTGTGGCTAGCATTTGCTCATTATGAATTAAGAGGGGAAAAAGCGTTTGGACTGATTAGTCTTAACATCTTCACTATCTGATTTGTAGTAAAAAGAATTTTTAAAGTAATGAATATTATTATGTATCTGACTCTAATTTTCCAGTGTGTGTGTGCATCACATAGTGGGCAGCATATAGTTTTATGCTATATTAATTTTCTCCTTCCCCCAGTACTTCTGTATGCCCCCCCCAAAAAAAACACAAGTAATAGCTTTGCTCTGAAGGTTTGATGTGAGTGATTGTGGTATAAAAGCCATAACTCAGTAACATTTCATTACAGATCTTTGGTGTAAATTGGTAAAATCTAAACTGTTAAATGTGATTAAAAATGAATCCCCATAATAAGTAGTTTTTCATTTCTTGGTACTCTATCCAGTTGGCATGCATAACCAATAAGTATTCTTGTATTTTTTTCCTTGAACTGTATTTTTCTGAATTCTGTAAACATAAGCTGATAATTTATCTTCTCTTAATTTATCTGTGAGGCAATATAACATGCAACTATAGGATATTATGTAGCATTACTTAACATAAATTGCAGCTATCAGAGATCTTAAAGTCTAACGCCTTCAATTTTAATTTCTCTGAGTACTTTTTGTTTACCATTGGTACTATTTATTAATTCAGAAATCATGCATATTTGAAAAATCTTAAAATGCCTTTCCCCTTCTTACCTTATCAAACATTGAAATTAAGGGGAAAACATGCATTTAAATGGGTATCATTTCAGAATATAAATTTAAAGTAGAAATAAAATACCTTCATATTTTTCCCATGCAGATATTTATCTTCATAGTCCTGGCTAAATTTGGTTTCTTCAAAGTTGTCTGTTCCATACTCATAGGTAATGTGTGAGTCCAGCAGAGTTTGTGGTGCTGTCTGTGTCAGAGGCACGAACAGTAGCAGGAGAAGTGTAGAATGCACAGTCTTCATTTCAGCAAACTCAAGGTGACTGAAGTCAGTAAACTAGTGACCTGATGAGTGTGGAACAAAACTCTTTCCCCCTGGAAATAAGAATGCAGACTATCGAAGCAATATTTAAGACTTGGAGGATATTTTGGCTCGGTGTATGCAGTAAGGGCTAGAGAACAACTATTTAACCCTTAGTGGTCCTCAATTAGATACTAGCAGTTTTTTATGTACCAGTGAAGATTCTGAAAACATCAGAAAGTAGTTTTATTTCTTAACCTATGAAAAATTTAAGAACTGTTGCTAAGTTTACTAACAGTTGGATGCCTTGAATAGGGGTACATGTATGCAATCAAAGTATTCTTGGGTTACCTGTAGTATAAATGGTTAACACAAGATCCATGATCCTGTGTCATGTGGACTTAAAAATATCATATTTCAACGTTGCAGCGTTGAAGGAACTCTTGATTCATATGGATATTAAAAAAAGCAGTTCTTAGAAAAGGATTAAAACTTAAACCTTAAGTTTAACTTCATAAAAATAGACAGTGGCACTTTTAGGTGATGTATAATATAGGAAAAAACATTAAATTTCTCTAGTTTTATAAATTTAACAGGTTATCACTAGTTTTAGTTAATAATCTTGCCTTTTTAAGCTTTAACTATGAAAAGTACAATACTACCACTGCAGACTAGGGTAATTTAAAACTTTAAGGGAGGAACTTTGAAGAATGTACTGGAAAGATTTTTTGAGGCTCACCAGTGAATTTTAACTGCTGAGTACACATTTCAGACAATTTTAAAACTGCAGTCAAAATCACTTAGAGATGCTGATGCTGCAATATAGGTGCCAGCTTGTCAAATATCCAGTGGTTAAATTTCAAAATAAAATGGGTTTGTAACTTTTACTGCTTCTAGTTCTTACCTATCCATATTAAAGTTATAAAACGATACACGAAAGTATTGTTGAAAATTAATTGTTCAGAGAAAATGAAACTTACACTACAGATGACTTTACATTTATTAAGACATTCAGAATCACTCTTTAGCACACAGTAATTAAACTAATGTTTGAAAAACAAGCCTACCGTAGTCGCTGTTTGAAGTCCTGTGTGGCTTTCCTCAATAGGTGTTCATGTTTGTGCATTAGTCCCAAGTGGGAGGGTGAAGGAGCAAAGCTGTGGAATGGTTTCAAACTGCTCAATGAAGTTTCAGGGCCCAACAGCTTAACTTCCATGTGGTGGATATCTTTGCCAGCATTCCTTCTCGGGGTGAAATGCAGGGTGTTGCATGGGACAGTGTGCTGAAGATGTTTGGAACTGCGGCACCAGAGCTGCTGCAGAACACTGGAGTCTGGATCTCTTTTACTTTGTATGTGAAACACTAATCTTTTAGTGAATATTAGTGTATAAAAACGACATATTTTTAAAATCATGCTTTTTATTTTTGTACTTTTCTGGTGTATAAAATACTTTTTAAAAATGAAATGGAAACAAATCAAACATAGTCTTCATCGTTAATTTAATGAGAATTTAGAATTTTGTTCCCACACTATAACTAATACATTAGAAATTTAATGTAAAGTTTGTTTTAACCCAATAGTTTGAAAGTTTTGTCCTTTAGTGAGACAGGGTTACTCTGTATTGTTTTGGAGGCTGTCAGTCCAGCCCGGCGAACTCACAGAGATCCGCCTGCCTCTGCCTCCCAAGTGCTGGGATTAAAGGCGTGCGCCACCACCGCCTGGCTCAAGTTTTTAATTCTTTTATTTTAGTTCATAAGAGTGGGTAAATAGCCAGACATAGTGTTGTACACCTTTAATACCAGTATTTGTGAGGCAGAGGCAGGTTGGATATCTGTGAGTTTGAGGCTAGTAGAGTCTACACAGTGAGTAGTAAGTACCCTGTGTTCTGTACCGAGGTGCACATTCCAGGACAGTCAGAGTTACATAGTAAGACCCTTCTTGAAAACAAACAAAAAAGAGTGTGAAACAGTTTGGTTTTTGTTTGTTTGTTTTGGTTTTTCGATACAGGGTTTCTCTGTGGCTTTTGGAGGCTGTCCTGGAACTAGCTCTTGTAGACCAGGCTGGTCTCAAACTCAGAGATCCCCCTGCCTCTGCCTCCCAAGTGCTGGGATTAAAGGCATGCACCACCACAGCCCGGCCCGTGAAAACAGTTTTTAAAAAGAAGTTTGATTTTATAATTTTGTAATAGCAAAAATATTTACTAATGAAACTTTATATTAAGTTTGATTTTGAAAAACTAAACCAGGGTCTCAGTGCTGTAACACAATTAATGAAATCCCAGGGACAGATATTGGGGTCCAAGCTTTAAGTTGAAGATCAAAAAGCAAAGCAGCCAAGCCCTAGATTTCTCACCTCTACCAATGCTCAGACTGAGCGGGCGACATGTCCTCTGCATCTCCAAACTGCTCTGCTCTCCTCAGACTGCAGTCTTAGACTGCTGCCTCTCCTCAACGTGACTAGAGACTAATTCTCCTTTTATACCTCTAAAGTGCTGGGATTAAAGGCGTGTGATCCCAAGTGCTGAGATCACCTTTGCGTGAGCTGTTTCTCTTTGGGACTGGATATTTCATGTAGTTCAGTGTGGCCTTAAATTAACAGAGATCCGTTGGCTTGTCTCTTGAGTCCTGAGATTAAAGGTGTGTGCTACCACCGCCTGGCTCTTTGGCTAACTAAAATGGCTGCTGGCATTAAAGGTGTGTATCACTATTGCCTGGCTCTATGGCTTGTGGCTAGCTTTGCTGTCTGTACCCTCAGACAAGCTTTAATAAATCATAAATAACATATCACCAGAGAGTGTAGTGGTGCACCCCTTTAATCCCAGCGCTTAGAAGGCAGAGGCAGGAGGATCTTTGTTAGTCTGTTCTACACTGCAAGTTCCAGGCCAGCCAGAGCTACATAGTGAGACTGTCTTAAAAATATAAAACTATAAAGCAGTAGTGTAGATAGAAACCATGTACACGTTCTTTAAAGACTCACCTTTAAAACTTTTGCTGGGCACATACCTGTAATCTCAACACTTGAGAATCAGAGACACAAGGAAGGGGGGAGTTCAGGGTTAGCCTGGATTGCATAGCAAGCCCTTGTCTAAAAACATTACTTTTATTTTTTATTATTTTTGGTGCTTTTAGTTGTCAAAGCCACTATTCTTTTTTCCTAAAGGAAAATGTGGATAAATACTTAAAATAGAGTATGAGGGCTGGAGAGATGGCTCGGTAGTTTAGAGCACTTACTGTTCTTGCAGAAATTTGGCTAAATTCTCTAAAAGGAATAACTCACTGAAAAAAGCCCAACCAATGGTTGTGTCTTACTCAGGACAGAGCTTCACATGAAAATCAGGCATGGAGATGCTGGAACAGAGTCTAGAGTATACCCGTGGTTGAAGTTATTCCTCAGTTCTGCATAACCCTAACCCCCTACCCTAAGTCATGTGAATGATCTTTCTGGCCAGATTAACCTACTCCTAAAACTATTGTATGTGGTCAGTGCCATCCAAAACACACACAGAACTTTCAAGAATGACATAATTGCTTCTAGGGAGGTAAAGCCAAGTTCAGTCTCTCTTTAGGGAAAACCAAATCCTTCTATACAGTTCCCTAAAGAACTGCTTAAAACTGAGGTTGTTTTCCATTTCAGAAAGAAATCTTACATTCTGGTAGAAAATTCCTTCGCTCTCACTATTAAACATGAAAGCTGTCAGATGCTTTAGATTACACATTCTGTTCACTGAGAATTTACTACTCTAGAACATTCCTTTAGGTAACTTCTGTATTACCCTTGGTACCTTATAGGGGTTCTATTTCTTCAAGGTGCTTCATTAGCCTGTGTTTTGGCCTCCTAATTGTTTCACAGCAGTAAGCAGTTAAAAATGTGTTGTGTGGAGCTGAATTTTCAGGTTATCATGTAGCTCAGTTCGTAGAGTTCTTACCTAATAATATTCAAGAAGCCCTGAGTTCCATTGCCAGCCATGCATAAGACAGGTGTAGTGGCACCGATCTGTAACCCCAGCAGTTGTGAGATAGACACAAAGGGATCAGGAGTTCAAGGTCATTCACAGCTAAATGGTGAATTCTAAGCAAGCTGAACTATTTTTAAAATAGTTTTAAAATAGTTTTTTAAAAAACAGATGCCAGTATACTGTGTGTGTGTGTGTGTGTGTGTGTGTGTGTGTGTGTGTGTGTGTGTGTGTGTGTGTAGCCAACTAGGACAACATAGTGAGAACTTATCTCAAAAAACAAACAAAAACCTAAGAAACAAGGGTTTTCTGGGGAGAGAGGGAGGGAGAGAGAGAGAGAGAGAGAGAGAGAGAGAGAGAGAGAGAGAGAGAGAGAGAGAGAGAGAGAGAGAGAGAGAGAGAGAGAGCCCTAACAAACTATAAACTATCCAGTAGGTTGATATATTTTCCGTCTTCAACATCATAGGAAAACAGTCAGAATACTTGTCTGAGTTCTAAGCTTTGATTCTCTTGATCTTGGGGAAGTTCTCTAGTTTCTTTGGTGCTCAGTCTTCCTTCCTTCCTTCCTTCCTTCCTTCCTTCCTTCCTTCCTTCCTTCCTTCCTTCCTTCCTTCCTTCCTTCTTGTAATGGATATTTTAACTGCATGTTTATCTGTGTGCTACCTGCATGCTTGATAACTAAGTAGGCCAGAAGAGAGGGTCAGATTCCCTGGTACTGGCGTTAAGGTCATGCATCTCCATGTGGGTACTTGGAATTGAACATGGATCATCTGGAAAAGTAGCAAGTGCTTTTAACCACCAACCCACCTTTCCAACCCCAAGGAGGTTCAGTTCCTTGGCCAGAGCCCGTCTTTAATCCGAGCACTTAGAAGGCAAAACCAGACATGTTGTTTGTTTGTTTAATTCTAGGCTACCCAGTACTACACAATAAGAGCTTGTTTCTAGAATAAAAAACAAACACAAATAAAAGCCTTAAGAAAACTAAAGGCTAACCATCACCTAGTTATGCACTATGACTGTTAGATGGGTGAGCAAACTTTTGGCTACTGGAGCGATGGCTTAGCAGTTAAGAGCACTTGCTGCTCTTCCAGAGGACCTAAATTGGGATCCTAATGCCCAACTTAGACACGTCACAGTCACTTGTAACTCCAGCTCACAGGGTTCCAATTCCCTCTTCTGACTACCTAGGGCATGCACACTTATCTGGCAGACACTTGGATGTTTTTGCATAAATATAAACAAGAGCAATTCTTTTTAAAAGCCATGCCTATGAGAACTACTGAGTTACTAGATAATTAATTAAAATTCAACATTCTGAGACCTTATAGCAAGCATGTTGTCTTAAATCTTGTGTATTTACATGAACATAGATCTTTTGTTCACATGAGAGAGATGAGAGTGGAAGCACCTTACAGACCAAAGCGGAAGGAGGTTATGATGCAGTGTGAGGACAAATTTATGCCTTTTTAAAAAAGGTATTTTATCTTTGAATTTAATTTTTTTCTTTTAGTGTCTAAATGTCTGTATAATGTATTCACAGCCGGAACACTTACAGTGATGAAGATGTGTGTATGACATGCTGCTACTTATACCAGTGCCTACTGTACTAAATACAGTTACTTAAACTGGGCATGGGGTTCTGTACAGGAAATTGGAACATATAAGAAACTTGGGATTTTAGATGTTATGATCTAATTTTGTTTCCAGCTGCTCTTTCACTTTAGTTCCAAGACTTAGAGGGGAAAATGTGTTTTGAATCAGGAAACCAGGATTTTTGTTCCAACCATCATCCTTGGGGACAGAAGAATTCTTTATAACACAAAAAGTCTATAGAAGAGACTAGAATTTGGGGGGGGGTTATGTTTAGTTTTTTTTTTTTTTTTTTTTTTTGCTTTCTTCCCTCTTAGAGCTGGTTGAATGTGTTATGTAATATGCATGCATCTGTATTTTAACTTAGTAGTCCCTAAGTTGAGAAATAAGTTTAAAAATCTGTATTTCAATTGATTCTTAGACACAGGCTAGATGTTTTCAAACAGTTCTGTTAGCTATTATTTTTTCTGAAGGATCCTTTATTTTTACTTCCTTTCTAAAATGAACTGTATTTATTTTTGTTAACTAATCTGGGATTTTTGGTATTAATTGCATGTTTTGTTAGTTCTTACAAGCAGTTTAGCCCTTTTCCTAATAGACAAGTAGAGGCTCATTATTTTCTTTCCTGTTGTAATTACCGAGTCAGTTGATTCTCTGTGTCTGACATGGTAACTGTTGTGCTGTAGGAGGTAAAGAAAATACTTCGTTCTTCCGCTTCTTTGAGGAAAAGCATTAGGGTTTTTATTTGCTTTATGTTTACTGAGAAATCCTTGCTTTGGTTCGAGTTCACTGTGGCATTTCTAAATAATAATAATAAAAAGATTGTAGACCTACATCCTCTGGGTTTTGAGCAGGAGGGATTTTGTGGTAATTTACTTATGTGTCTTTGGAGGGATTTTTTTAAATTAAGTGTAATTTGTTAACTTAAAAAGAAAATGAAGAAACAATCTCTCGATGTAACAAAAATTGAGAATTTTTACTTTTTAACCGTACAAGAGTTCAAATAATTACTACTTCTTTACATTAATCTATGATAGTTTCTACTTCTGCTAGTACTCCCCACACAGTATCACTTCTTCCTGAAGTTTCAGCTGGTCCAGGCTGAAATTAGTTATGATGTCCATGGTCACCTGGGTTATCATTTCTGCCTTGTCACCATTTTGTTTGTTTATACCTTGTGTTAGAGTAAGTTATGGGATTTTTTTTAAATGCCTTCTTTGTTGTGCTAATTCCCATTCAATGAAATTCCCCCTTCTGTAAGTGTACAAATTCAACCATTTTAGTATTTTCAGGTTCTATGTAATCATCATCATAATAATTTTAGAAAATTTCATTACTTATAAAGGAAACCCTGTCGGGCTGGAGAAATGGCTCAGAGGTTAAGAGCGCTGGTTGCTCTTCCAGAGGTCCTGAGTTCAAGTCCCCAGTGCTCACATGGTGGCTACTGCCAGAACACTCTATACATAATAAACTAAATTTAAAAAAAAAAGGAAACCCTGTCTGTCATCAGTTCTTTTTTGAGACAGGGTCTAGCCCATGCAAGTCTCAAACTTGCTGTATATGGGAGAATCTCTTTGAACTCCTTAACTTCCTGCGTCCACCCTCCACACCAAGTGCTGGGATTGCATAGCTTTGCACCACCATACCCAGCTATTGGTTTCCTCTTTTGGACTCATGAATGATGCTGCTATGGACGGTCTTGAGCATTGTGAACCTGTGTTCAGTTCTCTTGGGCAGATGCCTAGAAGTAGAAATGTTGATTAAACCTAACTGGAGCTTTCCAAATAGCTGCATTGTTGTCTATCAGCTGTATGTGAGGATACCAATCTTTCTGTCTCCTCATCAATATTTGTTATTTTCCTGTCTTTTGATTGCTGCCACTGTAATGAGAAAAAGGTAAATGTTTTAAGTGTGGTTTTGATTTGCATTTCCTTCGTGGCTCTTTTTAAATTTTAACATGGAAGCTAGAAAAAGTGTCTGATCTTGCTTATCTCTCAACACAGCATATTTTCATTCATAATACGTAATTGCATTTATACTCCCATTTTGAAACATTTCAGGAGAACTAACTGGACTTTAGGCCTGTGTCACAGGGATGCCTAGCTAATACCACTAGTATTTGACTCTTGGGCTTCCTTGTTTTTGTGTCACAGTTGCTTTTTGTACTCTTTTCCCCGATCTCTCACTGTTGTACCTTCTTCACTAAATACCTTGACGTGGATGGTTAAATGAATGGTTGGAGATTTGTTTGTGTTCATTATGCATTGTCAACTTTGCACCTGTGTACAGGTGAGTGTTCTCTTCTGTTAATGCTAACAACCTACTCAAAGATAGAAAAAACAGTAGAGGCTTCTCAGCACTCAGAAGCTTGAATACTTCCAAATTATAGTGTACCCATCTGTTAATTGCCCATTGTCTGAATTTTAATCATGTGCTTTTGGATTCTTAGTGTTGGCATGCATTTGTTACTTTTTATCAGGAGTTCTGTGAATCATTAATGTATGGTATATAAGAGAGCTCATCACAATACATCATAAAACGTACTTAAAATACTTAAAAATGGACTAGAGAATACAAGTGACTTTTAAGGTATTAGAGGTGATATCGGAGCCTGTGTGTCTATCAAATTTCAAAGGAACTATAGTCAACTTTATCAGCATGTAAATAAATACTGGCTAGTATAGATATATGCTTATAGTGTATGATGCCATCAGAAAAGTTTAACAATGTGTAAAAATTCTATTTTATCAGTTTTAATATGACCTGTGAATAAAACAATTTTAGCAAGTCTTTATGTAACTACCTAAGGCCTTTCTCCAGCTTACTTTAAAATATTAATCCAGTTGGAAATGGAACACGATAGAGTATTTTGAATAGTTGCTGAAATTTCCTAAAATATAGATTGTACTGAGGTAATTTAATTTTTAATTATCCACATACAGCAGATACAGAATTGATAATTCATTTGCTCTTGTGATCTGAGAAAAGAACACTTAATTTCCTGAATTGTATGCCTTAGATCTTAGGATGGTAACTTTGAAAATCAAAAATATCATTTTGGGCCGGGCGTTAGTGGCGCACGCCTTTAATCCCAGCACTCGGGAGGCAGAGGCAGGCAGATCTCTGTGAGTTTGAGGCCAGCCTGGTCTACAAGAGCTAGTTCCAGGACAGCCTCCAAAGCCACAGAGAAACCCTGTCTCGAAAAACCAAAAAAAAAAAATATCATTTTGAGCACTGAACTTGGTACTCATACCTTAGTGGGATTAGAAATATATATAAGTGTGCCTCCCTCAAAAAGGAAGGAAAGAGTAAATAAGGCAGAGGTGATGAACCCCTTTAATCCTAGCATTCAGGGAGGCAGAGGCAGCTTCTGTCTTCACTGTTAATGTCACTTATTTCATCATTCCTAGGAAAATATCCTATCATTGAAAGTGGCATACATAGAGGTATTATTATTATTATTATTATTATTATTATTATTATTATTATTATTATTGGCATGCACACATGTGGCAAGAGGAAATTTTGGCAACTTGAAGGAGTTGGGTCTTGGCAGCAAATGCTTTATCTGCTGAGCCATTTTGCTGGTCCTTACTTGTTTTTTTGCATGATATTATTTCTAAGTTTAAAGAACAAACCCATTTAAGCTTTTTATTCCCACTTGCCATTTTAATATTTTGTAAGATTTGCATCATTTTTAAGTAAGCTCTAAGCCTATGAGATGAAGCCATTGTCACTAACACCTTAAGTACAATTCTGATCTAATACTCATACTTATTTCTAGATACATTATTTTGAGCAGTATATGTTTAGATTTGTAATTAGCATGGCTATATGAAGTCATAGATATATACGTATATAGTTTCTTGCCATTCTTGCACTTAATAATAATGAGAATTAAAGTACTCTTCTGTTACTTCTTGACCCTCAAGAATGTTGTCCTGACCATCATGGTTTTCCTCCCCCTCTTCTTCCTCCTCGTCATCTTGGTATCTCCTGAAAACTTGGGTCTTCAGTTGTATTGTTTCCCCATTAGTGCTCCTTTGTTCACCATAATAAATACTGTGTATATGAGGGAAGCAGAAGAAGATGTATGAACTTATGGGTTCTTTCAGCTTATTTTGGTCCACTCGAAGGTATGTTAAATGGCGATGGTGTAGTAGGTCAGTAGAGGGACACATCATTGTCACATTGATGTCTGAAAAACACAAATTAAAAATTCATCATGCATATGATAGTCATAATTCCATGTTGGTTTTTGTTTTATGTGATATGATTTTATCGTAATACTTACAAGTGGAGTTGGGTTTAATTATTTTATATTAATTAAAATGAAGTGAAACTCAAGTTTCTTATCACTAAAATAAATATGAATTAATTGGTTTTATTATATAAGCAATATATAGTTGCTTCTTAGTAGAAGCAAAGGCAAAAACAAACAAAAAAACATAGCCCTACTACCCAGGGCCATATTCTTCAGATGTGCACTAATACTACTTGCTAATATTCAAGGTAGTAAAGTTGAGTAGAAAAAAAAACTATAAGATTAGTGACACACTCTTTCCCCAGGCCACTCTCTGTCATCAGCTTAGCTGACTTCAAAGCAACCCTTTCAGCACTATGTAAACCATAGATGATTAATATCTCTTTGTTTTGTTTTATTTTGTATTTTCAAGACAGGGTTTCACTGTGTAGCTCTGGCTATCCTGGAAATCTCCTTGTATACTAGGCTGGCCTTGAACTTACAGTGATCCACCTGCCTCTGCCTCCCTAGTGCTGGGATTAAAGGTGTGCACCACCACTGTCTGGCTAATAACTCATTCTTTATGAATAGAATCAAAATATAATTGATCAGGAATGTTGGTGCATGTACCTTTAATCTCAGCACTCAGGAGGCAGAGGCAGGTGAATATATCCGAGTTTGTGGACAAGCCTACTCTATATAGGAAGTTCCAGGGCATCCAGAGCTACATAGAGAAACCCTGCCTCAACATTACAAGCCCCCCCCCAAATAAAACAAGTCAAAAAAGAATCTTTTGTTCTTTAAAAAGTGCAAAATTTTGCATACTTTCTATTTCATTATTTTGTAGGTATAGATGTTCCAAATTCCTTGGAATGTAGAATGCTTGCTTCAATTTATTGTGTCCAACGTTGAGTTCTATAAGGTTGGAAAGATTAAATATACCATATGGAATGTTTTTCAGTTTGTTGTGTGACATTCTTAGAGCATGAAGTTTTGGAAGTTTGTCAAAATAATTGTCTGGTATAGATGAAATTGAATTATTTTCTAAAGATAGATACATAAGTGAAGAAGGCAATCCAGGGGGCATTGATTCTAATTGATTATTACATAGATTGAGCTGCATTAACTTTTCCATTTTGGAAAGGCTCTTTTCATTTAACATTGAATCAGAAAGATGATTATAGCAAAGATCAAGCATAGTCAAGTTTACCAGTCCGTCCATGGCATTTGTTTGGAGTGTGGAAATTTCATTATAACCAAGAAGGAGTCTTTCCAGAGATTTAGGAAGAGGAAATGGAAATTCTTCTAAGTTGTTGTGCTCCAGATGAAGTTGCTGTAGATTTGAAAGTTTAGCAAAGACACCATATTCAATCTTTTGAGATTTAATTTTGTTATGGCTGAGGTTTATTTCTTTTAGACGAGTTGCATTGATGAATGACTTTTCAGTCACAGCCTCAATATCATTGAACTGAAGGTAGAGTTGCTGAATATGCATTGGAATATTTGGGATAGTCTTGAGTTTACGATTGTCACAATACATTGATGTTGGAAAGTTAGTTGGACAGAAGCATTCCTTAGCACAGCCTAACACATTCTGATAAAAGGACACTCCATATTCAATATTTTGATGAAATTGGAATTCTGGCTCATAATCTTCATTTGGCTCTTGGTCATACTCTTCATCCCATTGGTAAGCTTCGTATTGGCAATATACTCTAACTCCAAAACAGAAGAAAAGGATGTATGTTGTACTTAAAAAGCTCATGGTTTTTTTTTGTCCTATTGCAAAGAGAAAAGTGATTAATACTTAGAATAATTCTCATATAAATTGACACATATAAGGTTTGCTATACTGGTGCATATATATAACAGAATATTCAGGATGTATGAGCAAAGCTCAAATTAAAATTTAATGTTTAAATACCTCTGAAGTAAATTTTAGAATCACATGTTGCATTGAACAGTAGTCAAAAATGTGCTGCTCTGGACTTTTTACTAATTAGTCACTATGTTTTATTTGTTTACTTTTGTTTTTATAGACAGGATTCCTTTTGTAGCCCTTACTGGCAAGAATTTCCTATGAAAACTAAACCGGCCTTGAATTACAGGCAATCCTTCTGCCTCTGCCTCCCAAGTGTTGAGATTGTATGTTGAGATTGCAGTCAGTATCTTGTAAGATACTCTCAGTTGTCTTGTTTTCTAGACTGTAGATTTGTAATAACTGTGACGTTACCCAACCACACCCTAGTATTCCTATCACTGTAAATGCTGCACATTCTTACCCAGTGTTCTATTAGTGATGGTTGCTACCTCTTTGAACAGTTAAAGAAGTTGATCTGTTAACAATTTTTATTAAACCAAAATCGTGCTCCCTACTACTCCTGTTACTGAAATCTTTTCCTTGTCCTTTAAAAGAACATTCTTTTTTATGTGGTAACTTACTTAGAAAGTTTCAATTTCCATTAAATTAAATATTTTCATGTTTTTCCTGACTCCTATTTTTTCACTAAGTATTCCCCTCTCTCCCTCTCCCCGTCCTCTCTCCCTTTTTTTTTTCCTTGTCTCCCTCTGTCTCCCTTCTTCCTTCCCTTTGTCCCTCCTCCCCTCTTCCTCTCTCCTTCCCTTCCTTCCTTCCTCCTTCCTGAGACAGTGTCTTATAGAACCCAGGTTGGCCTCGTTTGCTATTTAAGTGAGGCTGGCCTTAAACTCATGATTCTCTTGTCTCTCCTTCCCAGGTCCTGAGACTACAAGGAGCATTACCATATCTGGCTTTGAGTAGTGTTTTTGAGTTAAGATCTAGATGTACAGCTATTAAAATGACACTATAGAGCATTTTAGATGTTATATTGAGTTGGATTGTAAGGGGATGACTTCCCAGATAAGGAACAGTTATTTCTGATGAAACGTGAAGAAGAAAGGAGTATTTTCTAAACAAAGAGTCTGAAAACTTGAATTTCATTTCTGTCATTTAACAATTCTGCCTCTTGCTTTATTAATAAAATAAAAATTGTAATTGCTGGTTATGTGCACATGCCTATAATTCCTCCTGCTCAGTGGGCAGATCATTTGAGTTGGAGACCAATCTAATAATACAGTAAGACACCTCCTCAAAAAGAATAAAGTGAAATTTGTAATTGTAGTTAAATTATACATGGCTTCGTGTGTGTGTGTGTGTGTGTGTGTGTGTGTGTGCGCGCGTGCGCGTGCGTGCGTGCATGTAAAACCAAGAAGACAACATCAGGTGCCATTCATCTGGTATCTACCTTTTAATTTTTTAAGATAAGAGTCTTTTACTATGTAGGCTGTTTGGCTGGCCAGTGAGTGACAGGGACTTCCCATCTCTGCTTTCCAAATGTTAGGAGTACAAGTGTGGTCACCACACTTGGTTTTGTTTGTTTTTAACATGGGTTCTATGGAACCAATTCAGAGCTCGGATCTTCCTGCTTGCAATGTACGTAAGGATTTTGCTGACAGGGCTATCTCCTCAGCCCCATGTCTTTCCTGCTTATCTTGCGTCTTGTCTTAGTCTTGCTGCTTATGTTACCTAGAAGATAAACTCTAACTTTATTGTTTTGAGACAGAGTCTCACTGGGATGGTCTCCAACTCCTACAATTCAAATAGTCTTTACTGCCTCAATCTCCTGAGTCATGTAAAAGTTCTTGGCAAATTGAAAACTGCTGTCCAGTTGAAATGAGCATTATTTAGGAAAAATGTTAAAGAAAAAAATGTATCCTTTTTCCCCTGAGACCTTTTTTCTCCACCTTTCTCAAAAGGGATTTTATAAATGAATGAGTGAATAAATGCCATAACATCACTGTGTTTCTATGAAATCATTTACATTTATTCCTCTAGAATGATACCTCCTGTTTTTCAATATTAGTATTACTGAGAAAATAGTTATGTTAATCATTTTTCTGACAGAGCTCCATTTGCTCCTTTTTCTCCCTTGATTTGTCTCAGTTCTTCCTGTGAACTCATGTCCTGAGACTTCCAAAATACCAGTGGTCATAGTCTGAATTTTGAACATCCTATATTCTGACCATATCTTCAAGAAGTACCTTCAACTATAAATAATTCCTGGGTTTCAGAGGAGTCTAATGTATGTTGATGGTACTGAATTTTACTGCCTCCACCTTGCTTCCTTATAGTCTAAGGTCCCTCTACTGGGATGCTATAGTTCATTGTTCTCATAACTCCTTTGCACAGTCCCTGGTAAATGGCAATTTCCTCCCTCCTCTCATTCTGACTCACATAGCTGAATATGAAGAAGGATAAACAAACCAGGCTGACTGGGCTCATTCTTAGTTCTTGGCTACAACCTCAAGTATGGCATGGCTGCATTTCCTTAGTCCACCACCATTCCTTCTTGCCAAGACTACTGGGTTTTTTGTTTTGTTTCTCTTCTTAAGGCTGTAAAACATCATTTCCCATCATTCTTTTTGGATAATGACCTTGTTTTCTTCTTATATATTTAAATTAGAAACAATCTTGCTTCACATGTCAGTCCCAGCTCCCTCTCCCTCCCCTCCTCGCCTGCTCTCCCCCATCTGCTCCCCCAGCCACCCACCCAATCCACACTCTGTTCCCCAGGGAGGGTAAGGCCCTCCATGCTGGATCTCTAGAGTCTGTCATTCGTTCCTGGGGGGGGGGGCCTAGGCCCTCTCCCTTGTGTCCACATTGAGAGAGCTTCCCTCATTGTGGGATGGGTGCCCAAAGTCCGTTTGTTTGCCAGGGATATATACTGATCTACTACCCAAAGCCCCCTAGATTGCCTACACCTCAGGGTTACATTTTTTAAAAAGTTATTTCTAGCTATGAAACAATGTGCTTGTTAGGGAACACAAAAATAAAGAGAGAATGAAGATATAAACCCCTCTAAGAGAACAAATAGTTTAGAAGAGGAGACCAACACTACAAAATTAACCATAACAAAATGGGCATAATTAGTGCTGCAGGATCAGGTCTTGACCCTCCTGGGAGAAACAGGGAGGCCTTTTTTTTTTTTTTCTTTTTAACACTTTTATTATATATTTAAATTAGAAACAAGCTTGCTTCCCATGTCAGTTCCAATTCCCTCTCTCTCCCCTCCATGCCCACTTCCCTCCCACCAGCTCCCCCCCACATCCCCACTCCATTCCCCAGGGAGGGTAAGGCCCTCCATGGGGGATCTCTAAAATCTGTCATTTCATTCCAGGGAGGGCCCAGGCCCTCAGGGAGGTCTTTTTTTTTTTTTTTTTGATGATTTACATTATTTTTTTTTATTTTAATTTTAAATAGCTTGTTTTACATGTCAATCCCAGTTCCCTCTCCCTCCCCTCCTCCCGCACTCCCCTTCCACCCTCCCTCCCACCCTATTGCCAAATCCTTCCACATAGGGGATGTCTAGAGTCTATCATTTTACTCTTGGTAGGGTCAAGGCACTCCCCCTAAGAGTCCAGGCTGAGAGAGCATCTCTCTTTGTGCTATAGGCACATGAAGACAGATTGTATACCAGGGATAGACACTGATCCACAGCCAAGAGGCAGAGCTGGCCTATAGCACCAAACCAGGCCATAAAAGGCTCTTAAGTTCTCTCACACTTGCTCATGAAGCATCCAGTCCATCTCAGTTTTATCCTGATGACCATTAGCAGTCATCAACTAACAGCCTTTTAGAATTAGTATTTAGCAGCATTTTAGAATTAGAATCTGTTGCTCGGTGTTGTGAGAAATTGGAAGAAAAGGTTATCCTGATAATACTCTGATCAGATACTTCATGGCGGTTGGTTTAGGAACAAAATCCCACAACAAACAATGGCTTCTGAAGATAAAAAGAATCTTCATGTTATTTCCTGCTCTTTGTAAACACTTCAGAAGGCTTTCCCTGTATAGCAACTTTTAATCTGAAATACTGTCATTTACTAGTCTTCCTTTTGTCTCCTGTGATACTTTTCCCCAAGAGTGATTTTACTTCATCTTACCCAGAGAGTCTCTTCTTAGACATTTGCTAAGTATATTTTGTTACTTTTGTCTCCATATCCTACAATTTATGCCTTATTCCCTATATAATAACTCAAAGACCATCACAGTAACTCACTGTCAATCGTCTCATTTCCCAATCTCTAATTTTTAGCAGAGCCTAAGTGCACTGCTCTGGCTCTTAGTAGTCAAAGATCTGTGAAATGATCTACTTAATATATTTTATTAAGACTATATCTTGTTAATATTGCTTCTCTTTGTTAACGTTGATTTCTTGAGGCATTTCACCATGGTAGTTTCTTTAGATGAAAAACAGAGAACTTGGCTATTATCTTTCGTATTTATTTCTCTATAACAATATGGGATATTTCTCACTTATATTACATTGTCTATTAGAAAAATGGCAGGTGAAGAAAGAAATTTAAAGCAGAGCACCAATGTAAATTTTAAGAAATTATCCATTAATATGAATTTTCTATACAAGACAATAAGAGTGTCTTTATCATAATTTGAAGAAAAGCACTACTGTTTTTTAACCAGTGTAGACCCTAATTTAAATGAATAAAATTGAAGTATAATTTACTTAGTTCTGGAAACTTAAAGATAAAAGCAGCATAGCATTTTACTATTTTAAAGATGTAGTTGTTTGATATGCCATACAAACCAGTAAATAAAAATTATTTATATATGTGTTTTTGTCTAAGACAACTTTAATTTTAATTCTATAAAATCTTTGCTATTTGTTATTTTAGCCACAATAAACTTAAATCTTAATTAACTTAAAAGTATCTATTAATAATAGGATAAAATGTTCATATATTTTCTTTGAGAATGATACAATGAAAACAAAAACATTCTAGATCAGTATTTGCCCAGTAGAGAAATTTTGAACAAATGCACACCTTCTCTACAACTGTACTCAACATCACTACTTGGATTTATGTCTCAAATGCATTAGCAGGTTTTTTTGTCATTTAAAATTAAGAACAGAAAGCCAGACCCAAGAAACTAAAGAGAAGTTGATTCCTTTAACCCAAGAATCTTCCTCTTTGACCAGAATTAATTTTAAAAAATCAAAACAAATGTTGTTTGTTGAAGAACTTTACATGAGAAATTTAAACTCATCTTACTGATCCTTTTACCTCAACATTTTGCCTAATCAAAAATTTAATGTAACTTTTTTACCAGATTTTGCTTCCCCAGATTGTGCTTTTATGATAGCTGCAGTCTATTTTACTATTAGACAAATACAATATACTTTTATAACAATAGGAATACATTCTTTAAGAGTTGAAAGTTATTTTATTATCATACCTGTTAAAATTGCTTTAGTTTCAGGGATTGATGAATTGGCAAATCCTTTAACTGAATCAGAAATGCCTAAATTCTCTAACGGAGTTTCTTTAAAAATCCACAGTAACTCTGAGTCCAGACAGGGCTGTCCTGTGAATTACTGTAGCAATTTAAGCAAATACAATCTGCTTGGAAAACACTTGGGTTGAATTAAAATTTTGTAGTTCTTTTCATTATACAAAATTTTGTGGATTCTAATTAAGATGTTTGTGCTCTTGGTCAGATTTATGTGGCTAGCTTCTTTCTTTGCTCCTTAATTTTGGTTTGAGGTGTGGCAAGAATTTCCTCTAATATGAAAGGCAAACAAGACTAAATGAAACATCATGTACTGATTACTGTTTTTATTTTCATTTTTATGCCAAAGAATTCTTCAGATTAAAGTCCACACTGACCTGGAGCCCAGTGTCTCAGCAATTTAAGGTGGAATTCAGGATCGTATCCGGTCCCTGGGTTGATAGAGGCATGCATTCACATCAGTGCTTCCCTTTTTTGAAGCTAGGAATCAGAATTGGAAACACACAGCTTTTCACATCTAGTTTACTTTGAAAATGCAGTAGATTGTATCGATTTCAAAGATTAAAGGCACAACTTTTCCATTTATGAATTCCCTTGTCTGTGATAGTTGGTATGCTGCACTACCAAGCCATATCTCCAATTTGCCTTCTTCCCAAGTACACAAAGTAGTTTTATAATACATGTGTCTTTCGATGGAATAGAATGAAAAGCTTTTACTGCCTAATAACTTCTATTATTTTGTTTTGTGGATTTAGAAACTTTCCTGTGGTTGAGGGACCCTCCTTAAGAGTTCCAGCCAGCAAGCTTGCTTGCTGCAGGAGAAATTTTTGTGCTAATGTTTTCATAGTTAAACAGAGTTAGCTATGTCTCCTGGCATTGGATGTTGATTTTTTGGAAGGAGATTCTTTCAAGCTTAAGAAGTTCATTTTTGTTTCTTCAAAATAGTGTTTTCTATTAGACTTTATAAGAAACTTACAGGATTTATTTTTATATTTCAGATTTGAGAAAAGTATACAGTATCAAGGATGCTTTGGCAATATTGTAAACATCTAGCCTATTATTTGAGACATTGGTATGTGAAACGTGGCAGACCACAGTTGGGCCAAGATTCCTATTTGTTACCAGTCTTTTCCATATGTTTTCTATTACTGTCTCTTTTTCTTAAACCTCGGCCTTTCACACTCAAGAAAAGAGAAAATTTGTATGTTTTTTCTCAAACATTGAGTTCCCTTCATGGTTCTCTCAACCAATTAATTTAAAACCAACCATTTAATTTTTAGATGTAACTCTTATTAGTTGTATGATTTTTGTCTTAAAGTAATGATTCTGAGCCAGACAGTGGTGGCACATGCCTTTAATCCCAGCACTTGGGAGGCAGAGGCAGGCGAATCTGTGGGAGTTCAGCCTGGTCTACAAAAGCTAATTCCAGGACAGCCTCCAAAACTACACAGAGAAACTCTGTCTCCTAAAACAAAACAAAACAAAACAAAGTAACTATGTTGTTCCTGTTTCTAGATTATATAGAAGAATATTTGTCACTAGATAGCTAGAACATATTAAAACAAAACAAAACAAAAAGTCTAGAAGCTGGGCCTTTTGACACACGCCTTTAATCCCAGCACTTGGAAGGCATAGGCAGACAGATTTCTGTGAGTTTGAGACCAGCCTGGTCTACAAAGCAAGTTCCAGGACAGCTAGTGCTATTATATATAGAAACTCTGTCTTGATAAATCAAAGAAGGGGGCAGGCAGGGAGGGAGAGGACAGGAAGAGGGGATAATGCTTAGGACAGGTGATAGTTTATGATCACTGATTTGGTTAGGTGGCTTAATTGTAGCAGTTGTGGGGAGGAGTCAGATGAATTGTTTAAAAATCTAAATTATATGATAGGATTGGAACAGGCACAGCATCTCAAAGCTGAACAACATACTAGTACTGGCTAGGAAAAGCCCTCCTGATTCAGCTTAATATAACAGGCAAAAGAAGTTTTCGTTTATTTGTTACATGCTCAGCTCTTTTTAAAAAAATTGTGCACCTGCTTTGTGTAAAGTAACTTAAAACTAAGGACTCGGGAGTAAAAACTCTTACTGTCATAAAGGAGGAAAAAAGAAAATAAAAGTTTATTGAGTGGTACAGAGTACAGAGAATAAACCAAGTTGAAGGATAAAAATGAGTAAGGTAAAGAAAGGAAAACTGGCAGCTGTGTTCCTGCTATATGTGAGCTGGGCAGAACATTGAAATTACCCTGGTGAGTGGTGGCAGCCAAGTACTGCCTGTTGAAGTGAGACAGTAAAGGTAAGCAAGGACAACTGGTGAGAGTGATTGGTGTAGCCATTACGTGCATACAAATGACTATACACGGTGGGTTTTTTGTGTGTCTATACATAGGTTAGAATACATGTGTGCATGGCCTTGCTTTGAAGATGCCAGGACTTATAATTGAAGATACTCCAGTAGCAATGAACTGGTAGCCAGACCTTAGTTTCTAACAGCATTCTCTGTGGAAATGAATCAGGACTGTTCATTGGGGAAATTACTGATCTAGAAGAATTGGGATGGGGAAAGTATAGGATAGACCTGGAACACTGAGAAGCACCACAAAGAAAAGAAGCTCTTTACAGAGAGGAATCTGGGAAGATCTGTGCTGCATCTCAGTTTTGCTATGAACCTAAAACTGCTTAACACCCTCCCCCGCCAAAAAAAAAGAAGTAATGGAAAGATACAAATACAGTTTTAAGTAACATATATTTAGTTCTGAATATTGTATGGGAGTAAAGCCAAGTAAGTATCAGAAAAAAAGGAACTAATATGGTACAAGCTAAGCATGCAGATGAAGAGCGCAGGAGGTGTCTTTGGAGGGATAGCCAGCACTGGCGTCTTAATAGATGTGTACTTGGAAGGACACCTTGCAATGCTCTAAATGGAATCATACTGTTTTGTTTGTTTTAAAAACAAAAGTCTTGCCATGTTGTCTAGACTAGCTTCAAACCTTAGGGTGTAAACAGTCCTGCCACAGTAGCTGGAACTACACACACCTCTCCACTGGCTTGAAAGCATGCTTGCAAAGCAAATACAATGCTTGGTAAATGAGCTCTTTCAGATGGACCCATTTGGGTAGTCCTGTAGTATTCCACACACTAAGTACATTTTACTCAGCAGACATGACTCACCACTTACTATGTATCTGCCCCAGCAGGGCTCTGAAGAACAAACATGTTCATAAGCCTACCTCTGCCTCCCGAGGGCTGGGATTAAAGGTGCTCCACCACCGCACGACTCATACAATGTATTCTGATCACTGTTTCTCCTCCCTTATCTCCTCCAAGATCCTCCCCATCTTCCAACCCTTCCAACTCCATGCCTTCTTTTTCTCATTCATAAGAAAATGAACAGGCAAATGAAAAAGACAAAAGAAAAGAAAACTTCCAAAAATAATTTGAAAAAACAGCATGAGAAACACACACACACACACAACCCATAAAAACACAAAAATCAGAAACCATAATATACACGCAGAAGACTGGAATGATAAGGAAAAAAGGCACTAACAAAGCAACATGAGAGAAAAAATACCTTTGAATTCATTTTGTGTTGGCCATCTACTGCTGGACATTCAGCTTCCATTAAGTGTAGTTTGTATACATACTAAAACTCCCTTAAAGTAACTAATTTTGTCTTTGCTTAGCAGTTGTTCATGAAAATAGCCTCTTGGTTAGGGATAGGAGCTCATGTCTACTTCCCTATCTCAGTGCTGGGGCCCACTCTGCTTTTGGATCCATGTAGCCCCTATGCGTGCTACCACGGTCTCTGTGAGCTCATACACGTGTCAGTCCTGTTTCATTTGTAAGACACTTGTCTTAGTTAAGGTTTGTATTGTTATGAAGAGACACCATGACCAGGGCAACTCTTATAAAGAAAACATTTCATTGGGGTGGCTCACTTACAGTTCCATTATCATAACAGGGAACATGGCAACGTGCAGGCAGACATGGTGCTAGAGCTGAGAGTCCTATATCTTTCAGGCAACAGGCAGTCTACTATGGCACTGGGCGGTATTCTGAGCATGAGAAACCTCAAAGCCCACCCCCACAGTGAGATACTATCTCCAACAAGGCCATACCCACTCCAACAAAGCCACATCTCCTAAGAGTACCATTCCCTATGAGATTATGGGGGCCAATTACGTTCATACTTCCAAAACACTGTTCCTTGACATCATCCATCCTATCCAGGTGTGGAGGTTTGTATTAGTTCCCATTTACTATATGAGGAAGTTTCTCTGAGACTGGCTGAGTGAGACTCTGATCTATGGGTGTAACAGAATGTCATTTGGAGTCATTTTATCGCTAACATCCTAGGCTTTCTCCTAGGTTGGTGGCTTATTTAATATTAGATTCTTGGCCACCACAGCAATATCAAGCATGAGTTCCATTTCATAGATAGGGCCTAAATCCACTCAGATAGTAATTTGTTACTTCTACAACATTGTTTTTCATCCCCCCTTTTTTATTTAAATTAGAAACAAGCTTGTTTTACTTGTCAATCCCAGTTACCTCTCCCTCCTCTCCTTCCCTGCCCCTCACCAACCCCCTATCCCATCCCCTTTCTGCTCCCTAGGGAGGTGAGGCCTTCCATAGGGGATCTTCAGAGTCTGTCATATCTCCCATGTGTATCCCTCCATAAGGAATGGGCTCCCAAAGTCCATTCATGTACTAGGAATAAATACTGATCCACTACCAGAGGTCCCATAGATTGCCCAGGCCTCCTAACTGACACCCACATTCAGGAGATCTGGAACAGTCCTATGCTGGTTTCCCAGCTATCAGTCTGGGTTCCATGAGCTCGGCCTTGTTCAGGTCAGCTGTTTCTGTGGGTTTCTCCAGCCTGGTCTTGACCCCTTTGCTCATCACTCCTCCCTCTCTGCAACTGGATTCCAGGAGTTCAACTCAGTGTTTAGCTGTGGGTGCCTGCTTCTGCTTCCATCAGCTACTGGATAAAGGCTCTAGGATGGCATATAAGGCAGCCATCGATGTCATTATCAGAGAAGGGCACTTAAGGGTAGCCTCTCGACTATTGCTAGATTGTTAGTTGGGGTCAGCCTTGTAGATCTCTGAACATTTCCCTAGTGCCAGATTTCTCTGTAAACCTATAATGGCTCCTTCTATTATGAAATCTCTTTTCTTGCTCTCCTCTATTCTTCCCCTGACTCGATCTTCCTGCTCTCTGATGTCTTCCTCTCCCCTCTTCTTCTCCCCTTCCCTTTCTCTTAATTCTCTCCCCTCCCCTCCATGCTCCCAATTAGCTCAGGAGATCTTGTCCCTTTCTCTTTCTCTGGGGGACCATGTATGTCTCTCTTAGGGTCCTCCTTGTTTCCTAGCTTCTCTGGAGGTGTGAATTGTCGGCTGGTAGTCCTTTGCTCTATGTCTAAAATCCATATATGAGTGAGTACATACCATGCTTGTCTTTTTGTGACTGGGTTACCTCACTCAGGATTGTTTCTTCTAGTTCCATCCATTTGCCTAGGAATTTCAATATTCTATTGTTTTTTTCCTCTGAGTAGTATTCCATTGTGTAAAAATGTACCACATTTTCTCCATCCATTCTTCGGCTGAGGGGCATCTAGGTTGCTTCCAGGTTCTGGCTATTACAAATAATGCTGCTGTGAACATGGATGAACAGATGTCCTTGTTGTATGAATGTGCATCTTTTGGGTATATGCCTAAGAGCGGAATTGCTGGATCTTGTGGTAGACTGATTCCCAATATCAAGATTCCATTGTCCCCCCCCCACTGAGTAGTACTCCCATTTCCACAACATTTTTGCTACCCTTGTACCAGTGTATCATGCAGGCAGGTCACCATTATAGATTGAAATGTTTGTAGGAGTCTTTACCATTCTCCTCTCGTAGTCCACAGAATACCTTCGAGAACCATTAATACTAGTCAGTTAGGGTGAGAGCTCTAGTTAGCATCAGCTCAGTTTCTCCATGTTCATTGAGGTATGTAAGTGTTGGTTGTCTTCAGTACAGTTTTACCTTCAGTTTATGGAGAGCAACCAATAGCCTTGACAATAGCCTGGGTTGTAGGGGTGGGAGTGGTGGTGTTCCATGGGCCCCTTTGTCCAGCAACTGGATTAGATGCAACCCATTCTTGGCACTGGAAGTTTCACTTGATGGTAAGAGATGTCTAGTTGGGGCTTTGTCTCCTGTTTCTTGGTGACTCCATTTAGATTTCTCTCATCTATGTATATATATCTAAAGAATCTTTAACTGTAGTAGGTTTCTATATGACCCTCAAATGACCTTTAATTTAGCTGTCCCTTCCCGTATTCTTTCCCTTACCTACCTCTTTTTTCTCCCTCCCCATTTAATCCTCTCATTCCAGTCTTCCTCAACTTCCATTTCTAACTATAATATTCTATTTCCCCTTCCTTGAGAAGTCCTTCCTTTCTTCCCCAGTAGTTCCTTACTATATACCTACCCTCTAGTTATTCAGATGGTAGCATGACTATTAAAAGTTTAAAAGTTAACATCCTTCTAAGATAAATACATACCGTATTTAGCTTTTATGACTCTTGATCGCCTTACTTAGGATGATTTTTCCTCCTAGGTCTCTCCATTTACTTGCAAATTTCATGATTTTGGTTTTGTTTGTTTGTTTTAACAGCTAAATAATATTCCATTGTGTAAATGTACCACATTTTCTTTATTCATTCATCTGTTGGTTGGCATCTAGGCTGTTTCATTTGTTTTATTGATATTGACCATTTTGATTGGTGTGAGATAAAATCTCAAAGTAGTTTTGATTTTCATTTCTGTGATGACTAAGGATATTGAACATTTACGTGGTTCTGAGCTATTTGTGTTTCACCTTTTGGGAACTCTCTTTAGTTCTGTTCCCCATATTTTCAATTGGGTCATTTGTTTTCTTGATGTCCAGTTTTTTGAAGTTTTTTAAAAAATGTACTTTAGCCATGCAATGGTGGTGCATGCATGCCTTTAATCCCAACACTTGGGAGGTAGAGGCAGGCAGATCTCTGTGAGTTCGAGGCCAGCCTGGTCTACAGAGCTAGTTCCAGTACAGCCAGAGCTATTACACAGAGAAACCCTGTCTTGAAAAACCAAACAATAAAGGAATTTTAGCTATTAATCCTCTGTTAAATATGTCGTTGATAAAGATCTTTTCCCATTCTGTACCCTGTCCCTTTGTTCAGATGATGATATCCTTTGCTATTCAAAAGATTTTTCAGTTTCATGAGATCCCATTATTTATTAGTGCCTGTGCTAACAGTATCTGAGTTCAAGACTATGCCCCACTTTCTCTTTTGTCAGATTCAAGGTATCTTGCCTTATGTTGAGGTTCTTGATACATTTGGAGTTGAGTTTTGTGCAGGAAGATAAATGGTAATATTTGCATTCTTCTACATGCTACCATCCAGCTTGAGCAGCACCATTGGTTGAAGATACTGTCTTCTTTCCAGTGTGCATTTCTGTATTCTTTATAAAATATCAGTTGTGCATAGTTGTGTGGATTTATATCTAGGTCTTCAATTGTGTGCCATTTATGTCTGTGTTTTTGCCAATACATTACTATAGCTCAGTAGTACAATTTGAGATCAGGGATGGTGTGGTGGTTTGAATAAGAATGACACCCATAGGCTCATATATTTGAATGCTTAGTCATCAGGGAGCTGCACTACTTGAGAAGGGTCAGGAGATGTGCCTTATTGGAATGGGCATGACCTTGATGGAAGAAGTGCCTTACTGGGGTTGGGTGGGCTTTGAGGTTTCAAAAGCTCAAGCCAGACCCAATGGCTCTCTTTCTGCTGGCTGTGGATTAGATGTAGAACTCTTAGCTACTTCTCCAGCACTATGTCTGCCTGTGTCCCTCCATACTCCCCACCAAAATGATAATGGACTAAACCTCTGAAACTGTAAGCAAGCATCCAATTAAATGTTTGTTGGTGGGAAGTAGCCTTGAATGCATTGGCACAGGAGACTTCCCGAATATAACACTAGTAGCACAGACACTGAGATCAACAATTAATAAATGGGACTTACTGAAACTGAAAAGCTTCTGTAAAGTGAAGGATGTGGTCAATAAGACAAAACAGCAGCCTACAGAATGGGAAAATTCCTTCACTAACCCCACATCTAACAGAGGGCTGATCTCCAAGATGTATAAAGAACTCAGGAAACAAGATATCAAAACACCAAATAATTCAATTTAAAAATGGGGTAAAGATTTAAACAGAATTCTCAACAGAGGAATCGCATATGGCTGAGATGCACTTAGAATTGTTCAACACCTTAGCCATAAGGGAAATGCCAAACAAAATGACTCTGAGATTCCATCTTATACCTGTCAGATCAAAAATACAGATGACAGCCAATGTTGGAAAGGATGTGGAATAAGGGAAATACTTTTCCACTGCTAAGTGGGAGTGCAAACTTGTATATGATATCCACTTTGGAAATCAGTATGGTGGTTCCTCAGAAAAGTAGAAATCAATCTACCTCAAGATCCAGCTATACCAATATTGGGCATATAACCAAAGGAGGCACATCCACACCTCAAGGACACTATGTTCCCACCAACATTATTTGTAATAGCCAGAACCTGGAAACAACCTAGATGCCCCTGAACTGAACAATGGATAAAGAAAAGGTGCTGCATTTACACAGTGGAGTATTACTCAGCAGTAAAAGAAAAAAAATGGCAAATGGATGGAGCTAGAAAAAAATCATCCTGAGTTGGTAACACAGACCCAGAAAGACAAGCATGATATGTACTCGCTCATAAGTGTATATTAGGTGTGAAGTAAAGGATAATCCAGAGCTCCAGAGAAGCTAGGTAACAGTCCTAAAGAGGTAAGTATGGATTCCCCTGGAAAGGGGAAATAGATGAGATCTCATGGATAAACTGGGGTGGGGGATGGGAACATGAAGGATCAGGTTGGTGGCAGGATGAAGGGGGAGAGTAATGAAAGACAGAGAGGGGGTATTGGAGGGCTAGGGAGAAACCTGGTGCCAGGGAAACTCCCAGGAATACACAAGGATGACCCCAGTTAAGACTCCTAGCAATAGTGAAGAGGGTACCTGAACTGGCCTTCTCCTGTAATCAGATTAGTGACCACCCTAATTGTCTTCAGAGAGATTTCATCCAGTAAATGATGGAAGCAGATACAGAGATCACCAGCCAAGCACTGGGCTGAGGTTTGCGAGTCCTGTTGAAGAGAGGGTGGAGGGATTATATGAAGAAGGGGTGTCAAGGTCATGGCAAGGGAAACCACAGAATTATCTAACCTGAGCTGGTGGGAGCTCACGAACTCTGAATGGACAGCTAGGGAGCCTGCATGGAATAGACCTAGGCCTTCTGCATGTGGGTGACAGTTGTGTAGCCTAGTCTGTTTGTGGGACCCCTAGCAGTGAGATCAGAACCTGTTCCTGGCACTTGAGCTAGCTTTTGATAGCCTATTCCCCAGTTCAGGGATGCCTCATCAAGCCTTGATGCTGGGGGGTTGGGGGGGAGCTTGGTCTTGTCACAACTTGATATACCATGCTTTGTTGATTCCCACGTGAGACCTGCCCTTTTCAGAACAGAGGAAGGGTGGGTGAGGGGAGGGAATGGGAGGAGAAGAGGGAGGGGAAACTGGTTAATATGTAAATAAATGAAAATTTTAATTAAAATAAACAAAAACAATAGAAAAAAGTTGCCTTGTTCGTAGAGTCTCATCACAGCAATAGAATTAGTGTCTAAGACCAGTGGTGATACCTCCAGCAATTCTTTTATTTAGGATATTTTTAAGGTATTTTAAGTTTTTTATGTTTCTATATGAAGCTGAAAAGTGTCCTTTCAATTTCTTTGAAAAATTGTATCAGAATTTTGATGGAGATTGCACGGAATCTGTGATTGCTTTTGGTAGTTTAGCCATTTTTATTATATTCTCTCAAATACATGATCATGGGGGTGGGGTCTACCTATCTCCAGATTATCATTTTCTTCAATCTCTTAAAGTATTTTTGCTTTTATTGAAAATAGAATTTTTCATACAGTATATTCTGATTATAGTTTCCTATCCCATGATTCCTCCAAGATCCTCCCTACCTCCCCCTCCCATCCAAACCCACACCCTTCCTGTCTCATGTTAGAAAATAGGCATCTAAAAATAATAATAAAACAAAATAGGTAAAACAAGAACAGAGAGGAATAAGACAGAACAAAACAAAGAAAACAAGACAAAAAGCATGAGAAACACATAAAGATGCAGAGGTGAACATGTTCATACACACAGGAATCCCATAAAAAACATAAAACTGAAGTCTATAATATACAGTCATATTATACATATGACATGTAAGGTTAAAAAAAATGCCCTGGCCAAGAAATTGAGACCAAATAGTTCAGGGACCTAGAGGAAAGCCAAATACTACTGTTCTGCAAAAGGAACATAGCCATAAAATGACTCCTAATGTCATTCTGCTATACTCATAAGTCAGTGTTTGCTCAGCCATCATCAGAGAAGCTTTCTCTAGAAGAAGATGGGAACAAATACAGGGACCCACAGCTGAACAATGTACAGAACATGGGAGACCTTGGAACACTCAATCCTAAATGGAATGTCTCTGTTAAATCCCTCCCCTCAGGGTTCAAGGAACCTATGGAAGAGGAGACAGAAAGATTGTAAGAGCCAGAGGCTGTGGAGGACACCAAGGAAATAAAAAGCCTAAATACAGCAGGACCAATGCACATATGAACTCAGAGATTCTGGCAGCATGCACCAGAACTGCACAGGTCTATGCCAGATAGGGGTCCCAGCCGTGAGAGAAGGAGAGAAGTAGACACAAGCTCCCAGCCCTAACCCAGAAACCAACCTCTGGCAAATGGAAAATTAGCTCTTTCCAGCTGAGTCTCACTGGAGATACAATCACTCTCAAGGGCAGGCCCATGCCCAGTAAATGACCAACATAAAACTAACTCAATGGCATCTTGGGAGAGTCTTTGTCTCATGTCTTAAAGTTTTTATTATGCAAGTATTTACCTTGCTTGGTTAGTTGCACACACATACATATATGCATATGTATATAAATATGTAATTGAGGCTATTGTGAAAGGCAGTGTTTCCCTGATTTACTTGTCAGTCCATATGTTATTTGTATAAAAGAATGCTACTGAGTTTTGTGTGTTAATTTTGTATCCTATTACTTTACTGAAAGTGCTTATCAGCTGTAGAAGTTTCTTTGTGAAATTCCTAGGGTGATTTATATATAAGGTCCTATCATCTGCAAATAAAGATACTTTGACTTCTTCCTTTCATATTTACCCTGATCTCCTTACATTGTCTTATTGCTCTTAAGAAACTAAGCCACAGTTCTGGAGAGCACCTGGTTTCAATTCCCAGAACCAAGTGGCAGCTAATTGCTGTCTTTAGGTATAATTCCAGGGGATCTTTTGCCCTTTATGTGGCCCCTCATGTACCGGGAACGCATGTGCTGCTGCACATACTTGCTTGCAAACAAAACACCCATATGCATAAAATAAAATAAGTAAATATATATCATAAAAAATAAAATAAATAAAAGCCACAGGATGGGGCAGTACATTCACAATGCTTAGCAGGTTGATACCAGTATTTTATCACTCCTGTAAGTCACTTTCAAGGAAAAATTACCAGCACTATTTTAAGTATGCCAAAGAATAGTAATTTGAAAAAATAAGCTATCCACTTTACCAGTCTGCATATGAAAAAAATGTTTAATGTCTTTAGTCATTAGAAAAGTGCAAATTAAAACCACAAGAAAATTGTACTACTTACCTGGTAGAAGGGCTACAATTAAAAGGACTAACAACCAATTATAGATAAAGTTTTGGAATGAAAAATTCCTTTGAACATTATTGGTAAGAATGTAAATTGTTGCAATTATACAAAACTTTTGCTACTAAATATCCTACAAGTTAGCTGTTCTATTCTCAGGTACATATGGCATGAAAATAATTATATTTGCCCCCAAAAGTTTTGCATAAGATTTATTGTAGCAACTGCTTTATAATAATGACAAACAAGGCTGGGCTATATCTGTGGTACTTTCATTGCCTCACATTCATGTCTCTAGGTTCTATTTCCAGAATTACAACACTAGAAAAAACTCAAGTGCCCTTAATATTATAGTAGATAAGTACACTAAGATATATACAGCGGAATACTATTCAGCAATAAAAATATATTGAGTGTATCTTGCTGACAACAGTGCTATAATTCCAGCTACTCAGGGGACTGAGTTCATATTCAGTGGACAATGTGATGGTGTGGATCTTGGGCTTTAACATTTATAAAAGCTATGAGCATAGCCTGCTCTCTATCTCAAGTCATATCTCATACCCATCTCAAATTGCACAGAGGCAACTGCACTACAATTTTGACATCAGGGTTTTTGTCCATCTACTATCTTACCTGCCACTCTTGCTAGCATTTCTTTTTTTAATGATCTATTCTTATTTTGTGTGCGTTGGTATTTTGTCTACATGTATATCTGTGTGAGGGTGCCAGATCCCCTGTAACTGGAGTTACAGACAGTTGTGAGCTGCCTTGTGGGTGCTGGGAATCGAACTCTGGTCCTCTCGAAGAGTAGCCAGTGCAGCCAGTGCTTTTAACCTCTGAACCATCTCTCCACCCCCTTGTTAGCATTTCTTAGCAGACAAAATTTTAACACAAAGAACACAAATCCCATAATAAATAATATTATAAAACAAGCTTATCTGCAAAATGAGTTCAAGGCTAGCCTGGGCAACTTAGTGATGAAATACTGTTTCAAAACAAAACAGTAAAAAGAAAGTGGGTATATATTTCAGTGGTAGAGAACTTGCCTAAGATATGCAAGGTCCTAGGTGTACTCCGAACAGCAATAAGTAAATGGTGAACTGAATATTGCTATATGTAGCAACATGAGTCCATCTCACAGGTTTTGTGTTAGCCTGAAGTTGCCTCTGGGTGTACTTAGCTTTAACTTTAAAGCTTTACTTTACATAATGAACTGTGTATAACCCAATGTGATATGTAAACAATATGAGAATAAAAAGTGTCACATCCCCTTGAAAAACAGTCTGCATCTTCTTAAAAGGAGTTCCAAATAGCAACTGACACTGTATGCTCCTGTGTCTATAGAAACATGGACCCTCTCAGAAATGTGTATGTAAGTTTCCATAACAGTGTCTTTATAATACTAAAAATCTGGCAATAGCCCAATTGCCCAGCCACCAAGGTATGCACAGATATTGTATATACTTTCAATTAAATATTGCTTGGCAATAGAGAACAATAAACTTCTGATATGCTACATGTATAAACCTCAAAAAATCTACTAAATAGAAGTAGTCACTATATTAGTCTACTCATATTAAATGTATAGATTAAGGCTACCCCCAGAGAGAAAAGTGCAGATTTACCAGGGAAAATGATATATGTAGGTGAGTACATGGTTTGTTTTGGAGATTATTAAAAATGTTCCAAAACTGATTTACAACAGTGGTTACAGAACTAAATATTGTGAGGACCGTTAAATTATATTTTCTTTTTTATTTTTAAATTTAAATTAGAAACAAGGTTGCTTCACATGTCAATTCCAGGTCCCTCTCCCTTTCCCTCCTCTCCTCCCGCGCTCTTCCACCAAGACCCCAATCTCCCCTCATTTCCCCAGGGAGGGTGAGGCCCTCCATGGGGTGTCCATAGTCTGTCATTTCATCTAGGGCAGGGCCTAGACCCTCCCCCAAGAGTCCAGGGTGAGAGTGCATCTCTCATTGTTGGATGGGAGCCCAAAGTCCATTTGTATACCCGGGATAAATACTGATCTACTACCCAAGGCTCAATAGATTACCTAGGCCTCCTCACTGACACCCACATTCAGGGGGTCTTGATCAGTCCCATGCTGGATTCCCAGGCATCAGTCTGGGATTCAAGAGCTAACCCTTGTCAGGTCAGCTGTTTCTGGGGCTTAAACCAGCCCAGTCTTAACTCCTTTGGTCATCAGTCCTCCCCTCTCTGTTACTGGATTTCTTGAGTTCAGCTCAGTGCTTAGCCATGGGAGTCTGCCTCTGCTTCCATCAGCCACTGAATGAAGGTTCTGTTTCCCAGACTCTCTGGCCATGGGATTGTAGGCTGGGACTCCCCAATTATATTCTTTAAGTGATTGGATTATATGGTACATAAGTTTTCTCTCAAATTTAGTAAAATAATAGTAATTAGTATAAAATGATTAGTTATGAATTGTTGGAACTATGAGAAGTACACGGAAGTTCATTATATTGTTCATTTACTTTGCTTCTGTTATAAATCCTTAGTAAAAGACAAAAGGAGCAACATCCTGGTGTTCAAACTGAGCATCTTCATTTCAGGGTTGCTCCTGCTTGTAAAGGCAGCAAGTGTCCTGGGCCTTTACCCCTTGACCTTAACTATCCTTGTGTTTCTGCCTCTTCAAACTTCCTCCAACCTTTTCTCTGTATGAGCTCATTCTCCACCCCGCCCACATCTGTAGCACTGACCATGCCCGTTTTGGGTGGTCACAGGTGTGGACCTGACGGAGGGCAAGATTATATCTTGCTTCCTGTTGGGTCACAGAGAACAGCCTGGGTGGATCCTTGGAGCTGGAACTTGCAGTGGCCACCCACCTCTGGTGTAAGTGCATTCTCCCTGAATAAACTTCACTTATCCTGTACTGAGTCTAGTGAATCTTGATTCCCAGGCAAAAACTAGGATTTTAGTTTCTCCATTTTACATTTCAGCAATAGAGAGCTATTACTTCCAGCGATGTTTTCTTTGGATAACCTTGATGAGATGATAGGACAAGGAGCTTTGTTGCTGAGTTATCCAGGACCAGTGATAGAAACGTTAATAAGTACCTTCAATAGCACTGAGTTAAAAGGCACTATAAGAAAATGCCAGTTACCCTAACATACAGTATGTTCATGCCTCTGCGTATAGTGTGTTTTGTTGACAGAGCTGCAGGGTGAGGAGAGCTGTTAGAGTGAAAGTAGATATATAGGCTAGAAACCTTATATTTTGAGATGTAAATAAAAATGTCCTCTTTGCCCTCAGCAGTTTTATCTAGAAATGTACAGAGCCACAGCAGTATGCAATGGGGGAGAGATGACCAAAACACAGTCCTTGCAACTAAGATGTTTCCTTTAGAAAAATAGCCATGGTACAAGTACAAAAGACAAACACAGTCAAAATCCTGGGAAGGGTTGGGGGTGCGGCAAGTATTCACTTCTGTTTATCAGAGAATTGGGAATGTTTCACAGAGACATCTGAGGCTGTGCTGAGATTCTGACCAGTGAAAGAAACCGTGTGAACACACATAGAAGCCAGAAAATACAAAGTGTGTTTTATTTTTATTTTTTTAATTAAGAAAAGTTTTATTTTTAAAACAAAACAAATGCATTAACACATATCTAAATGTCATAACAAGCATTCATTGGGTTTTATGAGAGGAAAAAACTGCACTCTAGTGTCAACTAAAAACAAACAATTTTAGAACAAGCACTGCTTATGGTGACATGGCTACGTAGACATCTAAGAAGCCACTGTGTGTTTGCAGCTGTGTGAGCATGCGTGAGCAACGTGAAATAATGGGAAGCAGAGTGGCCACAGTCGCACCCTCAGACCCTTTCCCCACTCTGTGCTCTTGTTCTGTGCTGTTGAACTAGTCAGCAGGTACATGTACAAAGAACTTAATATCAAAGAAACTTCCAAAAGTCAAAAATAGATTCAAGTCATGGCTAGTTACCCCAGAGATTGGGAGAGGGGGGTTCTCAAAAGCCATAGTTCACAAAATGGCAGGCACTAAGTCTAGTCACATGTGCTTGAAGTAGGAAAAGAAGCACTGATGTTAATAGAGACTGGTCTCTTCATGATGCACAGGAACCCTTGCTCATTGACCTCTATCTCCATCAGCTTCATCAGTCATTTCCTGCAGCTCTTCATCAGTCAAGTTCTTGCCCAACTCCTTGGCCACATGCTTCAGATTTTTTAATGATTTTTTTTCTAGTTTCATCATCATCAAAAAGCTTGGAAGCTTTCAGGATTTCTTCTTTGGTGTCTTTCTCAGACATTTTTTGAGTCATCACTGTCAAAAAGTCACAAAATTTCATTTTTCCTGTTCCTTCCTTATCAATTTCACTTATCATCTTCTTGATTTCTTCTTTCTTGGGTTCAAAGCCCAGGGCCCTCATTGCAACCTTGAGTTCCTTAATGTCTATAGTTCCAGTTCCATCAGCATCAAAGAGATCAAAAGCTTCTCAGATTTCCTGTTTCTGTTTTTCAGTCAGTTCAGGCTTAGGACTCATTCTTTTTCTCTGGCCACTGGATGTCATGTGTGTCTTCTTAAAATTAGAGGCCATCACTGAATGAACACCTTTGCCAAAATTGTGTTTTAAAAGTAGAAGAAGTGTCTCTTGGCCATTTTAGCCTCCTCTACTGAGAATTCTCTATTTAGCTCTGTACCCCACCTTTCAAGTGGATCCTTTGGTGTTTTGGAGACTTGTTTCTTGAGTTCTTTGTAAATTTTGGAAATTAGCCCTCTGTCAGATGTAGGGTTAGTGAATATCTTTTCCCATTCTGTGGCCTGCCTTTTTGTCTTTTTGATTGTGTCCTTTGCCTTACAGAAGCTTTTTAGTTTCAGAAGGTCCCCTTTGTTAATTGTTGATCTCAGTGCCTGTGCCACTGGTGTTATGTTTAGGAAGTAGTCTCCTGTACCAACTCGTTGAAGAGTATCTCCCACTTTCTCTTCTAAAAGTTTCAGTGTGGCTGGATGTATGTTGAGATCTTTGATCCATTTGGACTTAAGTTTTGTACAAGGCGATAAACATGGATCTATCTGCAGTCTTCTGCATACCACTACCCAGTTATGCCAGCACCATTTGTTGAAGATGCTTTCTTTTTTCCACTGTACAGTTTTAGCTTCTTTGTCAAAAATCAGGTGTTCATAGGTGTGTGGGTTAAAATTAGGGCTTTCGATTCGGTTCCATTGGTCTACCTGCCTATTTTTGTGCCAATACCAAGCTGTTTTCAGGACTATAGCTCTATAATAGAGCTTGAAGTCAGGTATGGTGATGCCTCCTGAAGTTCCTTTATTGTATAGGGATGTTTTGGCTATCCTGGGCCTTTTGTTTTTCCATATAAAGTTGATTAATGTTCTTTCCAGGTCCTTGAAGAATTGTGATGGAATTTTGATAGGGATTGCATTGAATCTATAGACTGCTTTTGGCAAGATTGCCATTTTTATTATGTTGATCCTACCAATCCAAGAGCATGGGAGATCTTTCCATTTTCTGGTATCTTCTTTGATTTCTTTCTTCAAAGACACAAAGTTCTTGATATACAGGTCTTTCACTTCCTTGGTTAACATTATCCCCAGATATTTGATGCTGTTTTTGGCTATTGTAAAAGGTGATGTTTCTCTGATTTCTTTCTCAGTCACTTCATCATCTGTATATAATAGGGCCACTGATTTTTTTGAGTTTACCTTGTATCCTGCCACATTGCTGAAGGTGTTTATCAGCTCTAGGAGTAACCTTGCGGAGTTTTTTGGGTCACTTATGTAAACTATCATATCATCTGCAAATAATGAAAGTTTGACTTCTTCTTTTCCTATTTGTATCCCCTTTATCTCCTTTTGTTGTCTTATTGCTGTAGCTAGAACTTCAAGTACAATATTGAAGAGATATGGAGAGAGTGGACAGCCTTGTCTTGTTCCTGATTTTAGAGGAATTGCTTTGAGTTTCTCTCCATTTAGTTTGATGTTAGCTGTTGGTTTACTGTATATTGCTTTTATTATATTCAGGTACGTTCCTGTTATCCCTGATCTCTCTAGGACCTTTATCATGAAGGGGTGCTGGATTTTGTCAAAGGCTTTTTCAGCATCTAGTGAGATGATCATGTGGTTTTTCTTTCGCAGATTGTTAATATGGTGGATTACATTGATAGATTTTCTAATGTTGAACCATCCCTGCATTCCTGGAATGAAGCCTACTTGATCATGGTGGATGATTTTTCTGATGTGTTTTTGAATCCGGTTTGCAAGTATTTTATTGAGTATTTTTGCATCAATGTTCATGAGGGAAATTGGTCTATAGTTCTCTTTCTTAGTTGTGTCTTTGTGTGGCTTGGGTATCAAGGTAATTGTAGCCTCGTAGAAAGAGTTTGGCAGTGAGCCTCCTGCTTCTATAGTGTGGAATACTTTGACGAGTATTGGAATGAGCTCTTCTTTGAATTTCTGGTAGAATTCTGCACTGAAGCCATCTGGGCCTGGGCTTTTTTTGTTTGGGAGACTTTTGATGACTGCTTCTATTTCATTAGGGGTTATAGGTCTGTTTAGATTATTTATCTGTTCTTGATTTAGTTTTGGCAAGTGATATCTATCCAGGAAATTGTCCATTTCCTTTAAATTTTCAAATTTTGTGGAGTACAGATTTTCAAAGTATGCCCTGATGATTCTCTTGATTTCCTCAGAGTCCGTTGTTATGTCCCCTTTCTCATCCCTGATTTTGTTAATTAGCATGTTCTCTCTCTGTCTTTTGGTTAGTTTGGACAGAGGTTTGTCTATTTTGTTGATTTTCTCAAAGAACCAACTCTTTGTTTCATTGATTCTTCTCAATGTTTTCCTGGTTTCTACTTGATTGATTTCAGCCCTCAATTTGATTATTTCCTGGCGTCTGCTCCTCCTGGGGAGTTTGCTTCTTTTTGTTCTAGAACATTCAGCTGTGCTATTAATTCTCTAGTATGACTGTTCTCCAGTTTTTTCATGTGGGCACTTAGTGCTATAAACTTTCCTCTCAGCACTGCTTTCAAAGTGTCCCATAAGTTTGTGTATGTTGTGTCTTCATTCTCATTGAAATCGAGGAAGTCTTTAATTTCTTTTTTTATTTGTTCCTTTACCCAGGGATGGTGCAATTGTGCATTGTTCAATCTCCATGAGTTTGCAGGGTTTCTGCAATTTGTGTTATTGTTGAATTCTAATGTTAATGCATGGTGGTCTGATAAGATGCAGGGGTTATTCCAATTTTTTGTATCTGTGGAGATTTGCTATGTTTCCTATTATGTGGTCAATTTTAGAGAAGGTTCCATGTGGTGCCGAGAAGAAGGTATATCCCTTTGTATTTGGGTGGAATGTTCTATAGATGTCTGTTAAACCCAGTTGGGTCATAACTTCTATTAATTCTTTTGTTTCTTTGTTAAGTTTCTGTCTGGAGGTCCTATCTAGCGGTGAGAGCGGAGTGTTGAAGTCTCCTACTATTAGTGTGTGAGATTTTATGTGCATTTTGAGCTTTAGTAATGTTTCTTTCACGAATGTAGGTGCCTTTGTATTTGGGGCGTAGATATTTAAAATCGAGACTTCGTCTTGATGTATTTTTCCTTTGATGAATATGAAGTGCCCTTCTTCATCTCTTTTGATTGATTTTAAGTGTCTTTCAGCCACTTTAGATTCCTCTATTGAGAATTATCTATTTAGATCTGTACCCCACTTTTTAATTGGATTATTTGGCATTTTGGTGACTAGCTTCTTGAGTTCTTTGTATATTTTGGAGATCAGTCCTGAACGTGGGTGTCAGTTGGGGGACCTGGGAAGTCTATGGAGCTTCGATCAGTGGAACCAGTATTTATCCCTAGTGCATGAGTGAGCTTTGCAAGCCATTCCCTATGGAGGGATACACAGGGAGGGCCTAGGTCCTGCCCCACATGATGTGATAGACTTTGATGATCCCCCATGAGAGGCCTCGCCCTCTCTGAGGAGTGGATGGGGGATGGGATGGGGATTGGTGAGGGGGCAGGACAGGAGGAAGAGGGAACTAGGATTGGTAAGATTGTTTTTAATTTAAATAAAAATTAATTTAAAAATGGTTTTTGTTTTACTTCAATAAATGATTTTCTTGAATTGTATTTCATGAATTCTAGTGAACTTTTTTGTAGTAATTGGCATGAAATATAGCTAAAATATCATTGAGATTCCTTGTTTACGTGAATTCTTTGTATACTGAGTTAGGTGTTGTAACTCACCTGTTTTCAATCTTTAATTGTATTCAAGCAGGCAAAAATTTGTACCTATAATTAAAATGTGTTTATGGAAGAAAACTTTAATGCAGTTCTGACAGCATAATGATGGGGGATGTCATTCTGTATATATGTTTCTCTTATTAGTTGATGAATAAAACACTGGCCAATAGAGGCAGGAAGATAGGCAGGACTAGGAGATAGGATAATTCTGGGAAAGGTAGGCAGAGAGAGACCACGAGGATATGCCATGTAACTAAGGAAGGAGTAACAGGTCTGGACCCTTCTCCAGTAAGACAAGTTCATGTGGAAATACTTAGATTTATAGAAATGTGTTAATAATTAAGACAAAACTAGCCAATAGGAAGCCCTAGCCATTGTTCATCAGTTTTATAAATTAATATATGTCTTTGTGTGCTTATTTGGGGCTAAAGCAGTTGTGGGACCTGGTGGGAAAGAAAACTCCAGCAACAGCTTAAGAATTTATTAATAATTTGGTTGGGTGTTGGTGGAGTGCACCTTTAATCACAGCACTTGGGAGGCAGAGGCAGGCAAATCTCTGTGGGTTTGAGGCCAGCCTGGTCTACAGAGTGAGTGCCAGGATAGACTCCAAAGCTATACAGAGAAACCCTGTCTCGAAAAACCAAAAAAAGAAAATAATTTATTAATAATTTGTTTTTATGAACTTAAACCCAAAATTTTTACAGTTGTAAAGTAGAAAACACAAATATTAACTATACCAAATTAATTGCAAGAATTCAGGAATTATTTCCACTCTTACATTTTTTTCTGTCTTTTTAGAAAAACATTGTTAACTCTTTAAATTCCACTGCTCTCATTATAGACTTACCTGTTGACATGACTCCACTCTTGCTATTAGCTATATTTTTATTACTAATTTGAAGAACTGCTTTTTTTCCAATGTCATTAAATATTTGATGTTTACATGTGTTCTTTTTAGGTCTGTGATATCATTATTTATATTACATTGCAGAGAAATATTTTATTGAAACAACTGGAGCTTTAAAATGTTTTAATTTTTGAAGGGCTGGAAAGGCTGTCGTTAAGAGGGCTTGGGACTCTTCCAGGGGACCATAGTTCAATTCTTAGCACCCATTTTTGGGCAGATAACAATGGCCTATAACTCTAGCTCCAGAGGATCTGACATGTTCCTCTGGACTCCACACATATGGCACCCACACATACACATAATTAAAAATAAAAAAATTCTGTAAGCTTTTAAAATTAGAATAATTGCCCTTCTAATATTTCATTTTTAAGGCATCCATATTTTTTAGTTTTCACATCAGTCTATAATTCAATAATAGATGTTCATGTTTTATGAAAATGTATAACTTGCAAAGCATTTTACATACACTTTTATTTAGTAATCATAGCAACTTCATTGATCTGTGTTGTCACATCTGTATTGTCTCTAAGTGGGTGTCCTGCTCCAGACTATAAATGGGACTGGATTTCCTCCTCAAAGTCCTGCACTCCTCTTTCTGTACAACTTAGTGATAAGCCTTTGTTATTTGGATCTCACTATGTTCCTCTACAATTTTTACAAATCAGTAGTTTTATTCTAGGTTTCCTAAGTTATGTCACCTTAAATGTCAAGTATATTTCCTATAAAGCAGTTACTCTCAGCCAGCTGATATTTTACTGTCATCTTCAGATTTCCATAGTAACATTGGCCAATACCTGGGGAAATTGTTGATTTTCACAGTGGTGGTAGATGGAAGAGGCGGATATTATTACTTGTAAGGGTAGAGACAAGGAAGTTGCTGGTGTTCTGCATTGTGCGTAGCAGTCCCCACCTCTAAGAATGGTGGTCCAGAATACCAATAGTGCTGAAGCTGAGTAACCTGCCTTGAAAACTGAGATGTTCTTTACCCATTCTTCACCTTGGTGTTCAACTTCCACCCTTTTCTATATCTATAATGTTGTTGTACTTGTCATCGTCGTCCTTCTTCTTCTTCTTCTTCTTCTTCTTCTTCTTCTTCTTCTTCTTCTTCTTCTTCTTCTCCTCCTCCTCCTCCTCCTCCTCCTCCTCCTCCTCCTCCTCCTCCTCGTCCTCCTCGTCCTCGTCCTCCTCCTCCTCCTCCTTCTTCTACTACTACTCCTACTACTACTACTGGATTTCTCTGTGTTAACAGCCCTGGCTGTCCTGGAACTCACTTTGTAAACCAGGCTGGCTTCAAACTCACTGAAATCCACCTGCCTCTGCCTCCCGGCTAACATTGTTCTCATCCCACCAAAAGTAAAAATGTATTTGAAGCCTATATGTTGAGATAGTTTGAAGTAAATGTAAGGGGCTGGAGAGATGACTGGCAGCTCTTCCAAGGGACCCACACTTGGTTCTCAGCACCCACATGGTAACTCATAACTGTCTATACTCCCAGGTCCATTGCCTTCTTCTGGCCCCAGACGTGCAAGTGGTGCTCACACACATGTAACACAAGTTAATAAAAGACCCAGAGATAGATATTGCGGTTCAAGCTGAAGATCAGGGGAGCAAAACAGCTGGCCACTAACTCTCACCTCTAGCTCGGGCAGAAAGCGCTGATTGACACACAAGCTCTTCACCAAGTCTCAAACTGCTGCCTCTCCTCAGTGTGGCTGAAGAATACATGCCTCATACTGATTACTTGTTCCTGTCTTTTATACCCATCTGGTGCTGGGATTAAAGGTGTGAGCTATAATTCCCTTTTAGACTGATTCAATCTTGTGTATATCTGGATTGTCTTAGACTCACAGAGATCCACATACCTCTTAATCCTGAGTCCTAGGATTAAAGGCATATATAGCCACTGTCTTATCTTTATAGCTTGAGGCTGACTTTGCTTTTCTGAATCCTCAGTTAAGCTTTACTAAATCATAAATAATATATCACTACATATACACATGTGAATAAAAACCCCTATATACATAAAATATTAAAACAAATTAGTTTAGTAAAGAAAAAAAGTATGTATGTTTCTGATTAGAGGGAGACAAATTGAACCAAAGCACATATTTTATTTAAAACTAGTATTTTAATAATGTCTTCCTCATTTTCAAATTTTACTTAATTCTTATTGAATATCTGTAAAATAAACACATGAAAGCACTCTTAAGTTTTGCTCAGAGTTTTCAGTTTTTGTCAGCCTAGATGCATTTCTCAGAGTTATCCAGGTTGCATATTTGAAGAGACTACTTGATACCATATTGATTAGCATTCATACTTTTCCAAAAGGACATCCTAAAATATTCCGAGTGGAAGTGATGACACTATGTACCTAACAGTTACTGTATTCTTAAAAGCTTATATAACTGATCATAAAAATGCACATTATAGATTTTAGTATAGGCAATCATTACATTTACAGTTTTATTACCAGATAATAATTTTTAAAGGTCCTGTATGATAGCTCCAAAAGCAACTCGTATGAATGTTATCTATTGAGTTGATAGTGAATACTTGAAGTTTTATTTTGAGTTAAGAACTTTGATGTGATTTTGTCAAACTATATATATTTCAACATTTTTAGAAATATTTCAGTACTATCCAAGTTATTAAAAAGTTACTAACAATATATGCAGTCTTCATATTGCTGTTCTTGCCAGCTTTGTTTTTCTAATAGTGAAGAAAGGGCCCAAATGTTACTAAGTCAAACATTCTGTTTACAGTACAGTTCTGTTTAATACACTTGATAATAAAGAATTAAATACTGAATTTTTTGTTGCTGAGAAAAGAATATTTAACGAAAAGATTTACACAGAACCATTCATATTCAAAGGAGCACTGCAGTAGATGTTTATTCTGAGTATCAATAGTAGGGCAAAATTCTGTTTAAATTTTTTGTCATTGATCATATGGAATAGAGTGTTGCTTATGTGTAACATACTACCATTATTAGTATAGTTCAAGTATTCCAAATGTGTAAATTTTTGAATTTTATATTCAATGGATAGTGTTAATTACTATTTACTAACATTCCCAAGCTGAACACTCATTCTGCCGAGAACACAGCGAAATGTTGCAGGTTGTATTTCCCAGTACTTCATCGGGTTGTTGAATAAACTTATTGCGCTGTATAAGGATTTCTTCATCTTTGGCACTGTTGGGCAGAAGTCATTCACCCCCACTTTCGTAATTGAATTATAATGAAGGAATATTATCTGTTGTGGGAGGAAAAAGAATGGATTTTTAAATGCCCAGTAAATATTAAACTGGATGTGTTTTATTTTCATTTGAGATAAAGTTTTGCTACATTACAAAACTAGCCTTAAACTTTTCATCTGTCCTTAGCCTCCTGACTAGTACCTGGGATTACAGATATAATCGGCATTTGTTTATTATTTATGGCTTTGTTCTCCATTTGCCTTTTGTTGTTGTTTGTTGGTATGTGTTTTTGTTTTTCGAGTCAAGGTTTCTCTGTGTAGTCCTAGATATCCTGGAATTCACTTTGTAGACCAGACTGTCTTCAAACTCAGAGATTGGCCTGTCTCTGCCTCTGAAATACTGGGATTAAAGGTGTGTACCGCTACTGCCTGGCTTCATCTTTTTCCTTTACATTGATATGAAATTATGTTCCCGTAAGATATATTCATTTAGAGATGATGAATACTTGTCATACCAAGTCATGTTTAAGTATTATGCAAGTGTTTGGGGGAGAACTTTGTCACATAGGACTTGTGTCACCATCGAGAATGTATTGTCTGGCCATCCTAGCGACTTTGCTTGTTCCTTCTACTTCTCCCACCTCATATGTGCAGTCCCTACTGTGCCATAGTAAATGTGTTTTCCTGGCAACGCTGGAATATTGATTCCTATTACCTGTAGAACCTGCTTTCATTTGCCATGACTAGTCTGAACCTGTTCATTAAAAATAGACATCGTCTAAAACATCTGTGTTTTGTCTTCAACTCTCTTCTGTCTTGAGATATTGTAAAAGATAGTTTATATGTTTCCTCTTCATTGCTCCACTGCTCAGTATCATAGCAAGGTATCATTTATAGCAGTGAGCTCAATTAGAGTAACCCCAGCTAGGTATGCATTTGTTTACTTTGCAGTTTATTATTCATTTGGGATTTTTTTTCTGCGTTAAAATTTTGTTCACTATGAAATGCTAGGAAAAGTAGCATGTAAGAAGTGGATGGCTGACAAACCAGATATTTAGGTTATAGTGCAGAGTTGCAGATGTGGAAATTTGGATGAGGTGAGGCCTGACTTTAAATAAGGAAAACTGGGCTGTGCTTGTGGGTGCAGAAATCCACATCTACACAGTCTGTTCTTTAGTGGCTTGAGTCTCCAGAGTGCAGTGAACAAAACTTGCTTAAAGATAGGAAAAGGTCTGGCCATGATGGGACATTCCTATCATATTGGCATTCAAGAGGTTTAATGAAACAGGAGGATGTCTATACTGCATAGTGTATTTGAGACCAACCTGGACTACATAATGAGATTCTGTCTCAAAAAGGAACAAAAACAACAAAAATTTAGTACAAATAGTAATCAATTCTTAGTTATTTTTGGTTTTCTACTTGCATAGTAAGGAAAGGCCTTGGAAAACAGGTTGAAGTGAAATAGGGATCTTAGTTTTTTGTTGTTATTGTTTTGGTTTTTCAAGACAGAGTTTCCCTGTGTAGTCCTGACTGTCCTAGAATTTACTATGTAGACAAGGCTGGCCTCGAACTCACAGGCATATGCCTGCCTCTGCCTCCCAAGTACTGGGATTAAAGGCATGTGCCACCACCACGCAGCTGAAATAGGATTTTTTTTTTCATGTGAGGGCCATAGATGAGAATTAGAGAAACTACAAGTTCTAGAATTATGTGTAAAATACTGTCTTCGTTTTTGGTGACTTCTGCTGGCAATTAACAAAATGTGAGCTTCTCAGAGAGTGTGAAGGTGCTGAGAATCGAATCCATTGCCTCACACATTCTCTGTAAGCACTCTACCCTGGAATATGTCTGTAGCACTATATGAGCTTCTTATGCTCTATAGTAGCTTGAATAAGAATGGTTCCCATAGGCTCACGTTTGAATAGTTGGTCCCTAGTGGATGCAACTGTCTGGAAATATTAGGAGATACGGACTTGTTGCAGGTGTGTTACTGAGAGAGGACTTTGAGATTTCAAAAGACTCCCACCATTGCCAGTGTACTTTGCCTCCTGCTTCTGTGAGCTCTGAGCTGCTGCTCTAGCCACCTGTTGCCATGGTTTTACTCTGCCATCATAGACTCTAACTGGTGGTACCGTAAGCCAAATTAACTCTTTCTTTTATAAGTGGTCTTATTCACGGTGTCTTATTACAACAATAGAAAGAAAACTAATACATATAGTGATTTTTCAGTTAATTTCATTCTCTGGTGTGAATGTTTAAAACTGTATACTCACTTCTAACCTAGCACCTGGATCTTAATCCTCTTGCTTTGCCTTGTGGAATGTTTATAGAAAAAAAAAAAAGCAGAACAGATTGTGCTTAGTGTCCTGACTTGAGAAACTTCAACAACTTCAAGTTTGCTTGGTGAACAGCTTGTCACAGTGACCTCGGCATTTTCAGTTAGGTGGAAGTATAGATGGAGAGGGTCCTATTCTTCTTGAGTGGTGTCTTTGTAAGAAAGTATTCTCACACTTGGCTACCCATACCACATGAGTCATCGTGTTCAACCCTTTCTTGTTGCTCACTTGATCCTTGCTTGAGATACACTAGTATTTTCTACATAAACTAAAATGCCCATATCTGCAAAACACAAGGAAAATGTTTTACCTGGAGGTATTTCAACTCTTGCAATCCTGAAGGGATTTTTTTTAGTTTATTGTGTTCCAAGTGTATCTCCCTCACATGTGGTATATTAGCAAAACTTCCATTTTCAATATCTGTGATTCTGTTGTTTCCAAGACCCAGCCTATAGGTGATATAAAATTTATTGTGGTTAGATTTGATAAGAGTTTGCTGAAACTCCCGCAACCTTATGTAGGATATGAGTCTATTAGCATAGACTCCTTATAACAACGGTTCTCTCCTTGTTTTCCCTTAACACTCTTTTGAGTAGGATCCCTGTACATTCTTTAAAAACTTCTTTAATGCTTTGGTCATATATGCTATCATGTTTCAGTGAAGATGTTTGGAAGCTTTTACCTTTGTAGTTCTTTGTATCGTTTAAAATCTTCAAGTTCCACAGTTGATATTTTATTAAAATCTAAATGAAGCTCCAGTAAGGTTGGTGGTAGACCTAAAAAGGAAAAAGTATGTTAAACAAAGTAAGGCCAAGCCTCAATAACTGTTACCAGGTTTTCAATTGTGGAATTAGACATTTCAAGTGAATCCTTTTAAAAACCCTTTAATTAAGCCAGTGGTGGTGGCTCATGCCTTTAATCCCTGAAGTCAGGAGGCAGAGACAGGTGGATCTCTGTGTGTTCGAAGCCAGCCTGGTCTACAGAGGGAGTTCTAGGACAGCCAAGGCTACACAGAAAAACTCTGTATCAAAAAATCAAATCAGGGATTGAGATTGTAGATAAGCACCAGACCCAGGGTTTGATACCCAAATTTTGAGTATTAATAATTAATATACAACTCTACATGAACACACATACACCAACGATTTGAATAGCATATTCTTTGTATTTCCTTCCCTTTCTATTTGCTTGAGATACTGATTTGATTGAGATGTTCATCCTGTGGACTTGGCTGGCAGCTTCCAGTTGATACTGTTAATCAGGACCCTGCCTCCTGACTTGGGCCTCAGGTCCAGAGACTCAATCAGATGGCGTAGGTCGTCCTTCATTTGATGCTTTAGGCGTTGGGACTTGTTGCCTTGATCTGTTCTTTACTAAAATTGGGAATGGTGATTGAAATGGTATTTACCTAGGATTCTCAGGTTGGCCACAAATTCCTAGTTGCAAACCAGAGGCCTACCTTAGCTTCCAAAATATCCAGCACTACATGTACACTGTTTCATTTGACTTTGGTGGCTTTATTTTATTGCCTTTATTTATAGATTTATTAGCTGCAACTGTATTCTCAATAATTTTGTGATTATTTATTTACTTTGTGACAAGCAGCAGGCAAGTTTGATTCTTTCAGTCAAATTCATACAATGCCCAGAGGTTACCTGTTAAGTCTTTTGTTTCTTAACATCATTAGTATACAAGATTCTACTCTTCTGAGCTGTTTCGTCCATTGAAGTTAGTAATAGTTATTTTATATAAGAAATACAGCTTCAGTGCCCCAGTACATGACAGATGACCTTTGAACATCTGGTCTTGTTCTTTTCACACTGTGTGCCCAGAGCCTACTCCTCTGTGTTTCTAGCTGGTATGAGAGAGACCGACCAGATTACTCAAGCAAACCTTACTGTGGCAGTCATATTTCAATGTATTGTTTGTCAACCTATGGTTCTAGTTACCTTGCTGGAAAAACTTCCCATTTTAACTTTTGCTAAACCATTCCCTTCCCATACTAATGGTAGAAACTGATGAATGAAATTGAACTATCTTTTCATTAGCAGTAGTCTTTGTAACTAAATTTATTTTTGATTCCAGAATTTAATTTGAATTTAAAAGTAAACCAGAGCAGAAAACTTATTCTTCTAAATTGATAGCATTCTAACTTCTTGAATTTTGTTTGACTTTAATTATATATATGCAATGCCTATAATATTACTTTCAGTTAAAAGACCAAAGAATTAGTATTCTTATGGTTTTACTAGATAATGTCCTGTGCCAGCCTATTCTGGAGTGGATTGTAGGAAGCTGGAGAAGAGCAAACTCAGTGGGGAGCTTAATGAACTTAAGGGTATTGTCTTCAGGACATGAAGAAGACTGGTGACCAGAGAGCAGAATAGGGTACAGCTTCTAAGACAGGCACAAGCAGAGGTCATGCAGAGATGTGAATCTAGCAAAAGCCCATCCGCTGCTGATAAATATTAACATGCTTTTAGGTAAAAATATCTGTTCCTACCACAAGCTATTTCCTACCCACATGGGACTGCGCAGTAGAATTTCCCATACAAACAGAAAAGAAAACATTTTTCTACTTTCCTCCTGTAAACTCTTCCTGTTAAGAGCTTCTGGGATAACTGCCATTTCACCCTGCTGCAAGTAGCATTATGATAGAATTTTGGCATGCTGACTATCACATTTTAGTGAATAATTCTGTTTTCAAGAAGGAGTTTTTTAATGCCAGAGAGATAGTGACAGAATAGTTATGTAAGTTGTGACATTTGATTCTGATTTGTTTGTAAAGATATAATTTCTTAAGCTCTGAAATAATATTGAAAATTAAATTAAATTGTGCTTTGATATTTGAAGGAAACTGTAACAAGGGTATATTTAGAAAGGAAAAAATGGCGGTACCACTGGTATCATCCATCCTGTCAGACCAGGCTGCTTCTTCCTATCCAGCAAACCCTCCTCTGTCTCCTCCCTTGGCATCCACTCCTTCCCTTGCTCTGGCTTCTATGGACTCTACGCCAGCTGACATCCAAGAAAGGAAATGTGTGCTTTTGACCACTGGATAGAATTTATTGTTTTTCTTTTTTTGGTCACTGCTGCAAAAATTACAAGATTTTAGAATTCTAGTAGTTAAACACCCACTTTATTTAAGTCTAATTAAAGATGATTTATTTGTGTAGATATGAATTAAACTGGTTCTTCCCTGGGGGGGCAGATTATCGTCCCACTTTTTATATATGTTTCAAATAAGTGAAAGATAATTTATTTTTTTAATTTAATTTTAATTTATATGAGTTTTGCCTGCATGTATGTCTATGTGCCACATGTAAGCCTAGTGCCTGGGGAGGCCAGAATAGGGTTTAAGTGGCCATTCGAGCACTAGGAATTGAACTTGGGTCCTTTGGAAGAGCAGCCAGTGCTCTTAACCCTGCTGAGCCATCTTCCCAGCCCCATATAAGTTTTTTGTATGTATACAAAAATGACAATTTCGGGTGGGAAGGAGAACTGTGGTTGGCATATAAAATGAGTTTTAAAAAATGGGAAAAGTTCTTTAGGAAAAAATTTTCACTGTATCTTGTACTCTTTATGTTTGTTTTGTTCATTTTGAATCAAAGTAATATAACAGAGCAAGTTGCTATTTTTACTGGTAGATAGTGAAATTACTCTTGGAAATTGAAAAATGTTATTAGTATGGGATATTTCTGATCCAGTTAGTCATCAACACAGAAAAGAAGCCTTTGTTGGACTTGAGGAAACAAAATTGTGAGCTTGAGTTGCAAAAAAAGGCAGTCAGTCCTACTCAGTTAGTTAGCAGGTATCAAGTTTGGGTGTAAGTTGTCTAGGACAGTGAGGAGCATTTATCCTTGGAGTGCTTGCTTCACGTCCCATTAATCTGGACTGATGATGCAAGGCTCCTTCTAGTAAGGTTTTTGTCTGTCTCAGATACTGTCTTCAAGCCTATTGGCACATTAGTCTTCACCATATCCCTGGAAAGATGTTAACAGAGCCCTTTGTGACATATCCTTCTTGCCAAAGCCAGTGCTGCCCCCATCTGCCCTTACAGTGTCTGTCCACCTCAGCTGCAGCAGCACAGCTAAGGTCTGGCCCCATTCAACTTGCTCAGCTTTTCACTCTACACAATTCTCCATCTCTGTAGAACTTTGTGGATTGTTTAGAAGAACAAATGTCAAGAAAGAGAAGGACAAATAGAAAGCTCATTGCTTTTTAATGTTTATTCTTACTGGAAAAAAAGATTATGGTGTAATGTCAAAAAGATCACTGCATATACTTCTCTGTATGTCAAAAAGTACTAAATTTCATACTATGGTCAGATATACTGGCGCTAGGGTTTCTGGTTATAGTGTAGTTCTGACTATATACTGTAAAGCTTTAAATATTACAAATTATTATATGATAATACATGTAACAACATGTACTCATTGAAAGATGGTACCTTTTAAAATGCTGTATTTTAAGTAAAACAAATACAAACCTTTTGGGATTGAGGTTAGTTTTGCCTCAGCAATCCTGATATGGAATACTGTCACCCCTTCAAATGCTCCTGGTTCTATACCACTGTTTTCAAGAGGGTTTGCACTCATTTCTGTGAAAGAAATGACAATTCAGCACACATCTGTTATCATCATGAAAACTCACAATGCAGAGGAACACATCTGAAGAATATTGGAGAAGTGTATCTTGTTCATGCATATTCATTTCCACTCAGTATACCTACTGGTTGTACTCTTCTATCAACCTCAGAAAAACACTACCTTGAATTATGTGAATAGGAATATATAATAAGCTCTTTTTTATTTCTTTGTTTTGAACTACTAAGTAGAATTACTTTCGAGATGCCGTGAGCATGATGATTTGGTTGGTTTATAGTAATATTGCAGCAGGAAAGAAAACACCTTTTATGTAATTCAAGGTATTTGTGTTTTCCATTTTGTTATCTTCCTAAACTGTGTTCATGTGCAAAATCTCATGGACGTCAGAGATTAGTCTTGGATGTCATTCCTAAAATGCTATCCCCCCCTTTTTTTTTCATTGTGTTTTTAACTGACATAAATTAATTACACATAACCACCTTAGACTTGTTTGTTGAGACAGGATGTTTTTGTCAGGTAGGCTAAGCTAGCTGGCCACTGAGCCATAGGTATCTGCCCATCTCTATTTCTCCATTTCTGGGATTACAAGTATACACGACCATGCCCTACTTTTTAATGTGGATTCTGGGGATCTAACTCGGGTTCTCAGATTTAGGCAGCAAGCACTATACTTCATGAGCTATCTTCTAGTCCTTAATTTTTAAAAGATCATATGTCAATTATAAATTATGTGATTAACAGAATTTAACTTAGAAGAAATGTAAGAGACTGTTTCATAAGTGCTAGTTACTTGCTTGGATTAAGAGAATATATGGACATGGACCTTGCTTAAGTGTTTGAATGACTGTTGAAAACAGATGGCATAGTTATATTGTGGACGTTACAAATAAAATAGTGAGACTTAAATTATATAATAAAATATACATATTAATAATCTTAAAACGTAGCCAAAATTAGGTTTGTATTTCAAATAATAAGAGAATTAATTGTACATATTATATTTAAGTAATTTACACAATACATTAAAATACTATTTTTAAGCTTAATAGCATAGGTTTTATTAGTTAGAGTTCAGTTTCCAAAAACAGAGCCAAGTATGTCGCAAGATTCTTGAAAAAGAGGCAGCATCGTAAAACTTTAATTTGTGTCCTATAATTTTTCACACTTTATTAGTCTATAAATAGCTTAATAGATTCAAAGATTAATTTTTGAAGTTACTTTGAAAATTAACAATCTAAATGTGACTGTTAATTACAGTTTCAACATGTTACATTCATTGGGAAAACTTACCCAAAACGTGTAAAGCATTCATTCCTTTGAATGTGTCCTTTTGTATTTTCTTAACTTTATTATCATGAATTCTGAGCTCTGCTAATGATTTGGGAAGGTTAAGTGGAATTTCACTTAGTTGATTGTGGGATAAATACAGCCTTCTCAACTTCTTTGTAGTTAGAAAGGTTTTTGGATGAATCTTTGTTAGCTTGTTGTTGTTTAGAATCAGAGCCTAGATAAAGCATAGAAAGACAATGTAAGGCAGTTGTTCTCAACCTGTAGGTCATGACACCTTTCACAGAAGTTGACTAAGACCATTGGAAGATACAGATAGTTACATTATTATTCATAACAGTAGTAAAATTGCACTTATGAGATAACAACAAACAATTTTATGATTGGGGTCACTACTACATGAGGAACTGCATTAAAGGCTCACAGCATTAAGAAGGTTGAAAACCACTGGTTTTAGGGAATGGGTTGATTTGCAATGATTAACTGTATTCTACAATAATTAGTCATGGAAAGCAATATAATTTCTACCATGTGTATATTAGCTAAAGATATCTATTACAGGGCTGGAGAGATGATTCAATGGTTAAGAGCACTGACTGCTCTCCAAAGGACCCAGGTTCAAGTCCCAGCACCCACATGGCAGCTTACACCTATCTGTAGCTCTAAGATCTGACACTGTTACACAGGCATATATGCAAGTAGAACACCACTACACATAAAATAAGAATAAATAATTTTTAAGGATATCTATGACAATTTCAGCTTTTAAAATATTACTGAGTTAAAACAGGACAGCGCTTTAATGTCTGGTGCTAGTTAAATACAGTCAAATCTTTGTGGGGGGTCTTTGTCGAGACAGGCTTTCTCTGTGGCTATGGAGCCTGTCCTGGAACTCGCTCTGTAGACCAGGCTGGCCTCGAACTCACAGAGATCCGCCTGCCTCTGCCTCCTGAGTGCTGGGACTAAAGGCGTGTGCCACCACCTCCTGGCTAATCTCATCTTTTTAAACTTTGAATTAGTTAATACATTCATAGTAACCATTTACATGGCAACATAATATACTTCTATTTTTCCCTCTTCTATATTGGGTGGAAAGAATTCTTGATGTTTAACAACAGTGGTGGCAGGGTTTTTTTTTTATAGCATCTTTAATACCTTTCTTGTCCCTCTAATAATCTGAGTCTATCAAGCAGGAGCTTGAGATTTATTTCTTTTTTAAACTTTATTCTTCTGTTCTTCCTTTAGTTTCTAGACAGAGTCAGTATGTCTTACGGGGATTGCTCAGAGTGTTTCTCCTTAGCACATACACTCTGTCTATACAGCAAACTCCTTCAAGAGTGTGTTCACTCATTTTACTCTCTGACCTTTTGTCTCTCTTTAATCACCCTCCTTTCTGACAAATCATGTTACCAAAGGTTTTATATAAGAAAGATTAATCCTAGAAGAGGGGAAACTGTTTCTCACTGCCATCTAGCAAAATAGGCTCCTTTCTGAATATATAATAATAGCTAAAGGTGTATTTCCCTTTAGTTAGCCGGAAAATGGGTTAGGGAGTTGGCTTTCATAACATAGTGGATCACAAAGGTAGCTTATGACTTTTACTTGACTCTATGAGGTTAAATCTAGCTTTGCTTTGAATAGTACAGAACAGGATACAATGAAGAAAACTGACTTGCCTGGTGTCACCTTGCAAGTGAAGTCAGAGCTGTCTTGCATAATGAGTATATACTCAATAAGATTTTGACAGGCTTCTCAAGACTTACGTCTTTTGTCATTTATCCATTTGTTTTCTGACTAAGACATGCAATTGTTGGATTGTTGAAATTACATAAAAGGAATGATGAGTAACAAAACTAGGGTAAAAGCTTTTTTTCAACTCTGTCAAATGCTGCATGACATAATGCCTGGCATGATGGGCTGGTAGAGTAACCCCAGGTCAACTGTACTCAGTGTTGGCTTGTACACAAGGAACTGACTGTCCTGCAGCCCAGATGCGTCATTAAGAAACAATGTAGAAGAATGTGTACTGGGAAGTCACTGTTTGTAACAGCAGAGAGGAGTGAGTAGGGAGGCCTGAGGGTGTTGAGGGTGCCAGTCTGTGTGTTATCTTTCCTACAAGAGTACTAGCACAAAACAGGCAGCTTGAAATAAAACAGAGATTCCTGGAATATCTAAAAAAATTTTTATTTCTCTCTCTCTCTCTTTTTTTTTTTTTTACAAGACAGGGTTCTCTGTATTGTTTTGGAGGCTGTCAGTCCAGCCTAGCCTCGAACTCACAGAGATCCGCCTGCCTCTGCCTCCCGAGTGCTGGGATTAAAGGCGTGCGCCACCACCGCCCGGCTTGATTTCTCTTTTAAGACAGGTTGCTCCAGGATAGAGGGCTACATGGAGAAACCCTGTCTTGAAAAACAAACAAACGAAAAAACCTAATAATGAAAATGGTTTATATTAGCACATTTGGTCAATCTACTCACACTAACCTAACAGGAATACTGATGAACAGTTATGGAAATCCCTGCCTTTGAGTAGCAACTTACATGTACATTTGCTCATTTAACCTTATAAACCATTCTACAAAACCCATGCCATTATTGTACCCTTCTTATTGCTGAGGAAAGTAAGGACATGTCCTCCATTGTTTAGCTGATAGAGCCAAGAACTGTGTCCAGGTTCACCCAGCACTAGAACATTCACCCTTCACACAGTACAATATAGAAATTGACTTTAAAAATATTAAAGAGGCCTAAGAATTTCCCAGCATCTTTTAGTGCATCATTTCTCAGTGAAAAACTAAAGTTCATGTGGACTGAGTTCATGAAATACTCCTGAAATACAATAAATTTATGCTAACTGATTTGAAACACTTATGGCTTTGATATCAAATATAACATTAGTTGTTGTTCTATGATTACTTAAACTGTAGTTTCAAAGGTAGTAGAAATATTCACAGACTATATTTCCACATTCTCTTTTTTTTATATATTTTATTTTCCAGTTTAAATTTAGATAAGAAACGAGGTTGCTTCACAAGTCAGTTCCAGGTCTCTCTCCCATTCCCTCCCCTCCTCCCGTGCCCTCCCCCCAAACCCCCCCCCCGTTATCCCCTCATTCCCTCAGGGAGGGTGAGGCCCTCCATGGGGGTGTCCATAGTCTGTCATTTCATATAGGGCAGGGCCTAGACCCTTCCCCAAGAGTTCAGGGTGAGAGTACACCTCACATTGTTCTATGGGAGTCCAAAGTCCGTATGTATACTTGGGATGGGTACTGATCTGCTGCCCAAGGCTCAATAGATTCCCTAGGCCTCCTCACTGACACCCAGATTCAGGGGGTCTTGATCAGTCCCATGCTGGATTCCCAGGCTGATGCCTGGGATTCAAGAGTTAACCTTTGTCTGGTCAGCTGTTTCTGGGGGTTAAACCAGCCCAGTCTTAATCCCTTTGATCATCAGTCCTCCCTCTCTGTTACTGGCTTTCTTGAGTTCAGCTCAGTACTTAACCAAGGGAGTCTGCCTCTTCTTCGATCAGCCACTAAATGAAGTTTCTGTTTCCCAGACTCTCTGCCCATAGGATTGTAGGCTGGCACTCCCCAGATCTATGTCTAAAATCCACATTCTCTTTTTAAATTGCTTATGTATATATGTACATCCTTTCCAGTCTCTGATAATAGAATGATGACCTCTCTTATCTCTGAGTTTCTGTAATATCAAGCTAGTGAGATGGGCTAGGTGAATCTTTGGTAGAATCCATTGTTATTGCTGTTTTAATATTGAGACTGTATTTTATAGTCCAAATCTACACTTTCTTCTTAACCTAAAGCCACACAGCCAGTCCAGCTACCAAGCAGTACAGCACTTAAACACGAGCTTTTGGAGAGGGTTGACCTAATCTCTAGATGCTAGGTGCAGCACCTTGCCAGTTATCCCTTGTGTGCCTCTAACATGAAGAGTATGTGTGTCTTTGACCTGAGATGACTTCATATCTCCCAGATATAGAATCTGTACTTGGCTACTGTTAAATACAGATAGGCCTATATGCAAGGCCTAGTCTGGTTATGAATTCTCTTCTCCTCTTAGTATTTTACCTTCCCTAAAGACACAGGCTGTGTGCTTGTTTTCTTTAGCACAGCCTCAGAGTATAGAGAAATGGCTTGGAAGAGGCAGTCTCAGCCTACCATACCAGACAGTGTAGCGCCAGAGCTGTTCATCTAGCATACCTAGCCTCAGCTCAGCAAAACAGGGCAGTGCTAACAGGAGTGGTGACGCTTCCACAGCTGTGTCAGTGCAAAATCAGACTCTTCATCCAAACTTAATTTCACATTAAGTCAGAAAACCAGTCGTCTTGTAAGGTTCAAAATCCTAGGCGATGTTAGGAAACTAAAATATTAATTATATTTATTAATATATGAAGAGAAAAGGAAAGATGGCATGCATGAATATATTAACCACCTAAACAAATACATTCTGTGTGTTACTGCTAGAGAACTATGGTAAGATCTTAAGTCAGTGGCTTTGGGTGAAGATTTCTTACATACTATATTGATTATTGGTGTAGGTAAGTATTTTTTGTTTGTTTTGAAACAGGACCTCATTATGTAGCTCTGACTGGCCTGAGATCCACCTACCACTGCTCCTAAGTGCTGGGGTCAAAGGCCACCAAGCCCTGGTAATAATTCTTTTTTTACCCCTTTTAGTGGATCATGAGCATTGTCACTGTGACTAGATTACAACTCAAGGCAAGGCTGTCCCCTCTCCCCATACCTCTTCAATATGGTACTTGAAGTTCTAGCTAGAGCAGTAAGACAACAAAAGGAGATCAAGGGGATACAAATTGGAAAGGAAGAGGCAAAACTTTCACTATGAACTCATTTAAATTCTCAGCCCAGTTACCTTTTGCCTCACCGTTATTCTGTAAGCATTAATTGAATTAAGCCATAGTGTTTACTTGGCTAAATACAAGAATTTTGCAGTGGGTCACCAATAGGACAGTAAGATATCTTTACACTGATGCAGTATAAGTAATCATTTCAGAGTGATAAGGATTTTCACTAAGTAGTTGAAAATATGAGCATATAATCTTACATAAAGTGAAGTGAGTCCTCTAAAATCATTTTCTTTAATTTCTTTAATCTTATTATTTTGAAGGTCAACCATTCGAGTGTCAAATGGAATGTTGCTTGGGACCGAGGTCAAACCTGAGAAATAAACAAACATGTTACAGATGATAGATGTTCATGCTAAAGATGACATCAGTAATACAGTAGAGATGTACATTTTTAAAATTCATGGTTATCAGTAGCATAGGACTTAGAAGTTGTAAAAAGTGACAGCATTTGCTTTTGAAAGTCTCAAGACCTTTCCAAGTAGCTTTTTTTTTTTTTAATTTTTACAGGGTATCTATCTGTCTTGAACCTGGCTGGTTCCAAGGTGAAATATGTGGTGGTAGGCTATGCTATACTTGGCTCTATTTAGGGATCACAAGCAACAGAAGCACAGCTTATACAGTGTACTTGGGCTGAAAATAATAGCCTTTTGTGCAGATTTGATGGTTAGCATAAGGGTCTTGACAATTTTTTAAGAAGAACCAAAATGAAATTGGTTGGGGTGGTACACACCTTTAATCCAAAGGCCAAAATAGGCAGATCTCTGTGAGTTCTAGGCCAGCCTGGCCTACATAGTGAGGCCCTATCCAAAAAAAAAAAGAAAAGAAAAAAAAGCCCAACATATAGAAAGTTATGATTAGAAAAGTAGATATGCTAGATAATCTTCATATATATTAACAAAAATGAATACTTTTGTCAATTCCTTTAACTGGCTGTAAATTTTATTCCCAGACCTTACACATACCTTGATTAGCATGTAGATGTGAGATATAACTTATTTCAATCATCATCTGCAGTATTAAAGAACAAAATGATTTAACTCATCTCACTTTTCTACTTTTTTTTTTTTTTGGTTTTTCAAGACAGGGTTTCTCTGTGGCTTTGGAGGCTGTCCTGGAACTCGCTCTGTAGACCAGGCTGGTCTCGAACTCACAGAGATCCACCTGCCTCTGCCTCCCGAGTGTCTTTAGTCTCCATTCTTCTTTGCAGGAACAGCTTCCTTTGTCAGAAGAAGGTTAAGGTACATGTTTCTTTTAAAAGTTTTTGGAGATTATAATTACACCATTTTCTTCTTCTATTTCCTCCCTTCAAACCCTCCCATGATCTCCCCCTTGTTCTCTTTCAAATTTGTGTTCTCATTTTCATTACTTGTAATATGTGTGTGTTCCTATATAAGTGATACAACCTGCCCAGTCCATATAACGTTGACCTGTCATTTTAGGACTGACCACTTGACTTTTAGTATTTTAGAAGAACAAAAAGGCTCAGAAATTCAAGAGTATTTTTGGGTACATAGCCAGTTTGAGGCTATCTAGGGCTATATAGATATTGTCTCAAAAGAAGAAGAGAGAAGAATGGAGGAAGGAAACAGAACCAGCCCAGGAGAGAAGCCTTGTTGAGCTCATATGTCATGCCACCTTGTACCCTGAGTGCTAGCTGTGTATATAAAGAATTGAGTATTTGCCATTCTGGGTTTTGTGTCTTGCTGTGGTATAGTCTTTCCTTTCTATTCCTTGTCCCTTTCTTTTGGAATAGGAATAATGGGAATGTGTACCATGTGCCTCCGTATCTTGGAATTGTTTAGTTTCTTTTCTATTTTACAGGAATTCACAGCTGAGAGTTTGAGTCTTAGGAGACCTTAAACTTGGGTGTTTGAGCAATATTGGAACTGTTAAGACTATGAGACTCTTTGAGATGAACTGAATGTAGTTTCCATTATAAGATGGACATGAGCCTTTTGAAGACCGGGTTTATAACACTAGGTCTAAAGGGGTGTGTTTGGATGTCAAGTTGATATGTACATCCAATTTGAAACTAAGTAGTCTTGATTGTCAACTTCATTAGGTTATGAAGCATACCTCTGGGTGTATCTGAGGACAGTTTTAGAAAGGATTAACCAAGGGGGACCACCCACCCTGAATGTATTTGGTACTCTCTCTAGACTAGTTGAAACTGAATAAAAGAGGAAAGACAGGTAGTGCGGGCATTCATTCTATCTCTGTCTCTCTCCTTATTTTGTTTCCTTTCTACTTATCTCTTGCTTCCCCACCCCTTTCTCCCTGTCTCCTGTCATTCCTCTCCCCTCTTGGTTGCTCATATGTAAGCTGCAATGTGCAGCCACCCAAAATTGATGGTTCCTTTCTGTTATTTTGTTACAGCAACAAAAACAACATAATGAAGTTACTTTAAAAGAATGATAAATTTTAAATAGACCTTAGTTCAATCACTTCTTTCTAGGAAGTTCTAAACGCAAATTATTCATAACAAATAGAACATTGCATTTAAAATATCTAAAGATCACAGAAATGTACATGACCCATGTTATTGTTCTGGGTAGGCACTGTATTTTGTTACCATAGAGTTTTGCTGTCAAGTAAGTGTAGGATTGACCTTTTGACATTTTGAGTTGAATTACAGTAAAGCAAATTAAAAATGAAGTGCTTAAATTTGAGAAGAGAAAGAAGTACCTTCTATGTAAGGTCCCTCTTTTTGTGGCATGTGTGTGTGTGGAGGGGCGGTTGAGACAAAGTTTCTTTGTGTAGCTTTGGATGTCCTGGAACTTGCTTTATAGACCAGGCTATCCTGGAACTCAGAGATTTGCCTGCCTCTGCCTCCCAAGTGCTGGTATTAAACACAAACTCCACCACCACCCAGCCCATTTTTCTTTTTATTCTGGATTTTTAAGTAAGTGATTTGCTCTCTGCTGGACTCTCCACCTAAACATTTCTCTGCCTGTTTTGTAGTTCTGGCATCAAAATTAGGGTAATGAATAGGTAATCTACTACCACCTCATTTTTCTTGTTTCTTAGATGAGGGTCTCTATTTTACCTAACCTGGCCTGGAACTCACAGTCCTTCTGTATTGAATTCCTAAAAGTGTGGACTAAAAGCCTGGGCTACCACACTCACCTTCCACCTAAGAGTGCAATAAACCATTTTACAGTGACTGAATAGAGTTTTGAAAGTTTGGTGACTAATTTTTTTACCCGCCTAACCCTTTTCAGAATAGCAGTATTCTTTAAAACAAAGTTGATTTCTGTCCTTACCTAGATCAGAACAGTGGACAACTCGAGAGTAACATTGACACCCAAATGGACATGTTGGAAACAAATCAAAAGGGAAAAAGGGGTTCACTGGCTCTTTTGTTGGAAAAAGGGAATTGTCATCTTCGTCGTTGTCATCATCATCCGTGTCTTCCATATCCTTCAACATCATATTCTTCAGTGCTGTGTGTGAAGGGCTAAAGAAGGGTTTGGCAGAGCACACAGCCAGAAGCAGTAGCATCACATACTCCTTCATGCTGCCCTGTGCACAAGTCCAACCTGGCGTTCAGTAGACAGTGAGTGTTAAACTAGAGTTTCAACAGATACAGCATTTTATATACATTTCTAATGTTGGCAAGAGTATGACAAAATGATATTCTTATCCATTGCTATGTAGTGTAAATACATAAAACTTTTAGAAAGTATTTCATCATATGCTTTTGGAGGGAGCTTCAATAATTCTATTAATTTAAAAAGCTGGGTTTGTCCTTAAATGATGCATTCTCATCTTAGTAATGTTTAGGAGTCTGGAAAAAATTTTACTGTGAAGTGCAGACTTGACTTCATGATACTTTGAGATAAGTTTCAGTGAAGGAATTTAAAATGAAGTACTTAGATTTGAGAAGATGAATAGTCTCAGAATAAGATCTCTTTGTTTTATCTTCTGAATTTTAAAATAGCCTCATCTCAAGAAATAATTCTAAAATGCATAATAGAATTCTTTGTAATAGAAAAAGTTAAAGACAGATTTGTCATGAAAAATAAGAGTGTATTTTTCAAGTGAACTATATTTTAGCCTACAAAATGTTTCCAAAGATACTTTAAAATATTACTTATAAGAAAGCAAATATTTAAAACTCCATAGTTAATCTACTTCTAAATAAAAAAAACAGCTAGTACAAGTAAATCTGGTCAGTTATAAGCTACAGTGGTAGAACTATGGATAAAGTGTTTGTCTTTTTTTTTTTTTTAAATACAGTTGCACATATCCCAAGCTGGCCTGGCCTGGAACTCACTACATAGCCAAAGATGACCTTGTACTACTGCTGATTTTCCTGCCTTCACCTCCCATGTGTTCAGGGTTATGTAATGCTGGGGATCAAGCACTCTACCAACTGAACTACATCACCAGCCCATTCTGTTCTTGTTTTTGCGCATCCTTACATTGCAGCTCTATCTTCCACATGCACAGATACTCTTAACTTTAGTATTTGGAAGCTTACAATTACAGTATCATTTGAGGTCCTGTCTTTGGCCTAGCCTAGTTTAAGGTTGCCAGAGTTAGTAATTCAAGTGAGCATCTCTTGTTTATGTTTATTTGTTTGTTTTGTGGATAGGAGTTTGTTTTGGTTTTTTGTGGGGTTGTGTTTGTTTGCTTTGGTGGGTTTTGTTGTTTTTTGAAACAGGGTCTCACGTAGTCCTACCTGCCCTGGAAATTGCTATGTAGATGAAGCTAGCTAGTCTACAGAGATAGGCCTGCCTCTGCCTGGTGGGTGCTGGGATTAAAGGCGTGCACCACCCCACTCAAGCATTCATGTGTACCAAGTGTGATGTTAAGTCACTTAATGGGTAAGGTAGGAAATACCTTCCTCTTGTTTCTCTCCTCACATTTCCTATTCATCAAAACCATAACTAAACTCTTAATCAAAAGCTCTTATTAAATATGATATTGTTAAGGTTAACATTTTAAGCTGGTCATGGTGGCATATAACCATAATCTCAGCATTTGGGAGTCTGAGGTAAGATCATGAGTTTGAAGTTGGCGTAGGCTACATTGGGAATCGTAGGACAACTTGAGTTACATAGTATGACCCTGTCAAAAGTAATAATAACAAAAAAAAAACAACACTCTTGAATGTTAAGGAATTTGATGGCAGTGAGGAAAAGCTGGCTGTGGGGATTGCTGAGTGACTCAAGTGCTTACTATGCAACCATGAATAACTGAGTTGATGACATCCTCAGCACACATTTGAAAACTGGGTGTGCTGCACACATCTATAATCCCAGCTCTTGGCATGAGCGGGGAGGAATATAGGTGGATCCCAGGGACTGCTCAGATAGTGAGTCTAGTTAGCAGAAATGGCCATCTCCAGGCCATTTAGACAGACCCTGGCTAAAAATTGAGAGGCAAAGCAACACCTGATACTGGTTTTTGGCCTCCATTCATGCCTACATGGTTTAGCACACCTTTTCACACACATACACAAGCATATATCACACATTCTAAATAAATAAATAAACAAAACAATAGTCTAAATTAGTGACATTCATGAGTGGCTTTTCTCCTCTGTATTGTTTTGGAGCCTGTCCTGGAACTCGCTCTGGGGAACAGAGTGGCCTTGAACTCACAGAGATCCGACTGCCTCTGCCTCCTGAGTGCTAGGGTTAAAGCTGTGTGCCACCAAGACCCGGAGGCTTTTCTCCTCTTAATAATCCTGATTTGATCCTAATATACATCTTGCCCTTTTCTACCCTTTCTCTAGCATTCTCCTGGCGGTGTAAGTGGCTCAATTTTCCATACAAATTGTTCTCATTCATTGGTCTATCCAAGAAGACAAAGAGAAAATACCTACCTACTTGGGATATTATTTGGAAATTCACAGTGTTTAGGGTCCTAGCCCCATTTTCTAGATTATAGAAAATGAAAATTGGGGTTTATTAAGTTGGCTGATTGATTTTGTTGTTTAAATTTTTTAGTTTAAAAACTGAATTACCTGGACTTTAGCTCCCATATATAAGCAAAAACTGTTTTAACATTAAGGTATTTGAAATACAGAACTAAAAAAAAATATGGAAATTTTTAAAGTATATGTAACAAGAGGAGTGTGTTAGAGTGCTAGAGTGAATGCCAAGAACACATCTTGATTTTCCATGTGGGCTGGCAGCAGGGTTGAGGGCTGGACTTGTTTGTATGTGTTCCACATGCTGGTCACAGAGTCCCTTTAGCCTGTTTGTCTCAGTGAGCTTAAAAGAAATTTCCTCTGTGCTGAGTGAAGGTTTAAGCTGAGGAACTGACGGGGTATGAAAGTTGGATTTCGAGATAAAGGGGAGTAAAGAGAAAGCACAGGGCACACAACCAGGAAGCAGAACAGTGATGGGTTTGCTTCTCTTCTCCATCCTGCCTCAGGCTCACTAAGCATCAGCCAGAGTCTCTCCTTTTCTGTCTTCTTTCTAGAATATTTCATGACAGCCTCTTTGCCTTTTTCATAACTGCAGTAGATGGAAGTATGAACTGAGACATCTGCTTGCTAGTTTCAGTATTACCTGTCACAGTGGAGGAGCCTTGCCATTGGTAACTTGTGAAAGCAACCAGCTCCTAAATGGCAGTTTGTCTTTTTCCTGGTGAGAGGTATAGATCTGTATATTCATAGCCTACCATCTCAATGAAATTAACTCTTGGTGGAGGTTCCAGAACAGTCTGGACCATACTACATTAATAATGCCAATGAAAGTACTCCTAGGGAGCACACCACCTTTAGATCTTTGGCTACAGGTACTACCTATGGCTATTAGAAAAATCTTATTTTTGAGGACAGAAATACCTTCCTAGTAGTTCTCTATGCTATTTCTATCTTCTAATAGCCATTTTTAAAAATACATATCTTTCTATGTCCTTGTATCTCAGTTGCTTGCAAAGAAAACATAGGCCAGCCTTGGTACCCTGAAGAATTGCCCTCTGGTGTTGCTGGGTCTCTGCTATAGGTTTGAGGAGTCCATGAGAAGGATCCTAAACCTCTGTTGGTTGATCTGCACAGCTGTTCACCACTAGATAATATTTGCAGTGCATATGAGGGAGCACTGCAGTGCCTTCTAGTATCCAGAAAGAATATGTGAAATAGTGTTATGTTATTATTTCTTAAGTGATATGCTGCATGATAAATAAAAGACCCAGAGACTGATATTGGAGTTCAAACTTCAATATGTAGAACAGAAAAGCAAAGTAGCAGGCTGGTAGCTGTTACCACTACCTCAGGCTGAATGGATTGATCCTTCTGTCTCTCCTCATCATGGCTGGAGAATCCTCAATGTGACTGGAGAATGAATGTCCCTATCCTCAGTATGAATGCCTGATACTGAGACCTTGCTCCTATCTTATATACCTCCCTAATGCTGGAATTAAAGGCGTGTGATCCCAGGTGCTGAGATCATCTTTGTATGAGCTTTTTCTCTTTAGGACTGGATCAGTCTTGTGTAGATCTGGGTGACCTTGGACTCACAGAAAACCCATCTAGCTCCTAATCCAAAACGTGTGTACTACCACCTCCTAGCTCCTGGATGCTAAGATTAAAGGTGTGTGTCTGGCTTCTGTGACTTGTGGCTCACTTTGCTTTCTAAATCCTCAGGCAAGCTTTAATAAATCACAAATAATATATCACTACAGTGGTATGGCTTTGAGTTTGTTAAAACAGTTCAAAGTCAAGTTTATTAGTTTTGGCAGCATTAGACTGTGCTATTTTTAAAAACTTTAAAAAAATATTTACATCTCATTCTTAGGAAGACAATATTCTCCTGATTTAGGCCAGTTTTGCCAGTGTTTCTGCTCATGAAAATCTTTGGGTTTTGGTATCAAGTTCTAGTCTTAGTAAGAAGACTCTTGGGAATACTATCCCAGTGCTTCTACTGTTACTAATAAATCAGAACCATTTAGAGCTGAGAAAGAGCTCTAGACATCACTCCCAGGAACTCTGAGAGGAGGAAGTTTAAGCTTTGGGCATCCAGAACTCCCTGGAGGCAGCAGAGCTGAGGCAACTTTCTCACCCATCTCTTCTAAAGCTTCCAACTGTGCTCCAAGTAGATTTTCATGTCTCAAAGTCACTTCTAGACAGTGAACCAGTTTTCCTCTGAAACAGGCAGGGTGAGATTTGACCATGCTCTCAAACTTCATAATAACACTAGAAATGTAGCAGAGAAGTACAGAGGCTTCCTATTTACCACTTAACTGTCTGTAAACTTGAAATGGAAATCGTGTCTGAGTGAAATGCTGTTTCCTCTTACTACCTTATTAGGTAAATAAGCCACTGTATATTTAAAACCAAAGTTTAAAGGGCTGCTTGACAACTGGACTTAAATATTTCAATTAGCAGATATGTTATAAGTGCCACGATATAAATATGACATAACATGTCCTATGTTTCTCACAGACAATACAGACTACATTCAAGTATCATCAAGGCATCGCCTTATCAAATAGCTTAAAACTCCAAGTATGCATTGGGAAACTTAGTCACAGCATTATTTGTTGATAAACAGCAATACTTTTTAAAGCAACACCTTCAATTAATTTTACCTTGTAAATATAAATGGCATTCTAATGAAAGAATTAGTTGTTTTTCTTTCCTTAGGTTTTTCTCTTTATCAGCTATATTCAGCACCATGATTGCTGTTTAAAAAAAAAAAAACATTCCTACCTCTCCACTTTTCTAAGATTTCCTACAGTGCTTGTAAAGTTAGTCTGTTTTGTCTCAAGCGTCAGGTCCAGGTATCATGATACTCATTTTTAATGTAGTGGTTAGTTGTAACAGGAGGCTGCATCGCTTCCATTCTTTCCACTACTACACTATAGTGCTTCCTGCCAAAACCAAAACAAGAAACAGCAGCTTGGATACTTTCACATGAGCTGGGGCTTGTACTCCCATCTGTCTCCCTTTCTTTCTATTTTCTTTCTTCCTTTCTTCCTTCCTTAACACAGTGATTCTTGGTCAGATTACAAGGAAAATAAAATAATAAAACATGCTATATTTACAGCAGTAGATAAGATACACAGAAACCCCTCAGGTTCTTTGTGACTCAGTCAGTCCTTCTAGCATGTGGCCACTGTTTTCATGGCTGCCACACCTCTGAATACATTAGCATGAAAGAATACTATGTTCTGTTTAGATTGTTCGAAGAGTGTTGAAAGCATTCTTTAATTTCTTTAAATCTAAGACATAAGAAGTGTACTTTGTGAAAGGGCAAAGGAAATCTTTGTGTTATTTTCAGTATGAGGTTTATTAAGAAGGAGTCTCTAATTTTCCATATAGAATATAGATCTGGTTAAAAAGTATTATAGATATTCTTTCTTGAAATTATGTTGACTACTGTTATAATTGTTCAGTACCATTTCATTGTACAATAAGACATTTAGCAAGGAAAACATTGGGTTTTCAAAGGTGTAAATAAAAATGACATTTGAATAATTCACACATTTTTAAAAAACAGGATCATAGGTTTATATAGTGAACGATGTTAATTTAATATACCTAGTATGCTCAAATTTCATTAACTTTAATTATCAAAGTAATACTGTTCTCATAAAAGATTGTCTAAGATGTCTGTTTACTTTTTCAAATCAGTCATGTTAACATTTATGATAAAGCATTGGTAACAGTGTCTTACTGTTCTTTAAAAAACTCATAATATTTAAAATAAATTTATTTTAAAACATAAAGCTAAAGTAAAGTTAGTTACAAAATTTAGAGTTTTTCATATTGCTTATTGTAAGAAACTACACAGTTATGGTTTAAATTTTACCTATAATTTACAAATGTTTATTAGTAACATTAATGCTTCCTTAATATTAACAATAAAATAACTGTATACTGGTACATATAATATAGACATATAAACATACCTTGTCAGAAAAGAGAAGTTTTCTTCAAAGTAGTTATCCACACTTTACTACTTAGCTACAATGTAAGTATTCTCATGACTCTTTAAGAAGAAAAGATAAAATGTTACATTTAAAAGAAAAAGAAAAAATAGCCTGCCTAACACAGCCTCTGGTGTGGCTGTGTCCTGGGTGATACTGGAATAAACTGCTTCCACAGATTAGTCCATGTTAGTACTGAAGAGCGAGATTAAGACTTGTTACTGCTCATATGTTTTCCATCACTGTTTGGATCGCAGCCAAAACTTCTAGCTAAACTCTAGACGTCTACTGGAAGATTTGGAAGTTAGGGGAAAAAAAGTTTAATAATTCATGGCAACTGGCCATTGAAGCTGTAGTCAGTCACTCTAGAAATAACTGATTTGAGAATGCTTTATGAAATTCTAACGAATGAATACCTATAAATTAGCTTCAAAAATGACGCACCATTTATAGGCTAATAAAACATTTATCAGTCTTACTAAAGAACACCCACATTATTGAAGTGTGAACCCAAAGACTTCTTGAACTTAAGTAGCCATGATTTTGTTTTCTCATAATGACTGGAGGTATTATGTTAAGTAGATGTCTCGAGACTTTTTTTTTCAGCTCTTAACCCTGTGATAGGCATCTTAAGGAACTGCAAGCCAGGCCCTGCAAACTGTTCCCTGACTCTGTGTCTGTTGTGGTATAGATAGCTGTGCAAATCCAGCTCCTTTGTGAGAGTCTCAGCTCTCTTCTCACTGGCATTAAAAGAAATGCTGTTCTCGAAAATCATTTCCCCCTTCCACTCCATGAAATTATCCAGCCCCACATCCATTAAGCACACAATCCTTTAAGAGAGGATGTTTTTCTGACTCTAGGGGAAAGACTCAGTTGGTGTAGGTGATCCAGTGAATCACCTGATGATTTGTGCAGCTTTGCAAATAGCCTCTCACAAAGTCTCAGGGTTTAGCAGAAATTTAGTATCTCCTGTCACAAAGTCTGAGTGTCTGTTGTTCCCACTGTGCAGAGAACTGACAAAGAATCAAGCCAACTACAAAATTATCTCACACGTGTCAGGCAGCTTAGAGCTGGGTGTGCATCCCTCACTTATGTAAAGACTCGCCTTTTAACCTCAAGTCTGACTTTACAGGCAGCTCAGCACCCCAGTACTCCACTCATCGTGTCTCAGGTGCTGCTGCAGCTCTCTTAACACCATCTTATTTGGAGTAGAATGCTCATATTCTCAGTTATTCACTTGCATTTTAGTTGTAAATATACCTGTTAATTTGATGGATTGGGAACAGAGTGAGATTATAAACTGTACTTTATTAATTCTTGTGCCCAGTGAAGCCAGCATCTGCCTGAATTACATTAGTGCACAGTCATAAAAAGCAAGTTCATGAGTGAAAGACAGCTTGTCCTGAACAATGATTTGGTCTGCATTTCAGTATTTTATTGAAATATATATTTGGTTTTTCGAGACAGGGTTTCTCTGTGGCTTTGGAGGCTGTCCTGGAACTAGCTCTTGTAGACCAGGCTGGTCTCAAACTCATAGAGATCCACCTGCCTCTGCCTCACGAGTGCTGGGACTAAAGGCATGCTCCACCACTGTCCGGTTTATTGAAACATATATTAAAAGAGATGAATATACCGTAATGGTACAGCTCAGTGAATTCTAATTCCTGATCAAGAAATCTGAACCCCTTCTCATATTCCCCAAGAAGATGTTTCAGCATCATAGTTTATGCTTGAACTTTATACCATGCAATCACATTATCCATTCTTCATATGTCTACCTTGTTCCATTTAATATTATGGTTTTGAAAGCCACCCATGTCATTGTGGTTATCAATAGTTCATTCTCATGGCTGTATATATTGTAGGAATGTGCTACACATTACTAACATATTCAACAGTTATTTACTTTTTGAAGAACTATTATGAAAATTTTCAGATCTCATCTGAGAGTTATATGTATGCATTTAAATTAAGTAGAAATTCCTGTATCTCAACTCCCAGGGTACAGCAAGGTGGGACTGAGAAGTTCTTTTCCCAAGTCAGTGTTAGAAATACAGCTGTGTGTATCCTCCTGTATTCTGAGAAAATCACCTTTGAATAAAACTCCTCAGATCTATGGAGAACATAATTCTTTTTATTTTCTGTAATTTGAGGTTGTTCCCACCCCCCTCTCCATTGTGTTTTTCTCTAAACATTGAAGAACTAGTTGTATTAGAACAATATTTTTAGTAGAAGTTGTAGTTATATTATGTTGCAAATGAGATACATTACCAAACTTATAAGATGATATTCTTTTTACTTTGTGAACAGAAAACTTGACTGCCTAAAAATGAATATACTGTATAAAGTGGAAAATTTTTGGCTTATATACCAGTGATTGTAGAAATAAAAATAGATAGCTAATACTGTGCTCACATATGATTTCTAAGACAATGCCTCGTCCTTCTGGTGTATTATGGACTGCATAGATCAAAGTCCATAATACAGATTAAATAAAGAAGGGCCTGAGAAACTGTCTCACAGACTAAGAGAGTAATAGGTAAGGTAGGTGCTGTAGGAGCTGTGACATAGTTGGGCTGTGGGCACACACAATCCCTGCCAGCACTTTGTATTTTTTGGTGTCTAGCACTCACCTTCTTAGGAAATTGGAAAAGATTGTAGTATTATGGACAAAAATAAGGTGAGATGACAGGATCAGGGGCCTCACAGTTGGGTGAAAGATGCAAGGGATATGACACAGATCTTAATAATGTCCAAGGATTCTGAGCATAGCAGTGCAGGTCTTTAATCACAGCCCTGGGGAGGCAGAAGCAGGCAGATCTCTTAGAGGACAGCCAGGGCTACACAGAGCAACCCTGTCTCCAGAAACACTGAATTCTAGGATGCATATATACATATCACAAGATTTTGTTTTGTTTGTTTCTCATGAGACAGGATCTCTTTAAGTAGCCCAGACTGGCCTAGGATTTGTAATTCTCCTAACTCAGCCTCTGAAGTACCATAATTACAGCCTTGTACTACCTTGCTTGGTCAATAGCCTAGGAGTTTGCATTTAGTAGATACCTACAAAAACTTTATGAAGGTTCGGATTTTGTGAGTTGTTTTCATATTTTATGTTTCTTATGATGGCCAGGCACATTGATCAGGAATGTATAACTATAGAACATGAGCTATAAGCAGTATTCAGCCTGAAGCTGGATTTTGAGCATATGGCTTTTTAAAAAAAAGAATATCAAGAAATCTTTCAGCTAGGTCCAAATTTTTAGCATATCTTGAATAATGCTATCCATTAAAACCAACCTGAAGTCTTGGTTGGCAAAATTCTCTGGCCTTCATAGTAGTTATCTCCTTTCTCCTCCATTTGCCTGACCTTCATGGGTTCACTACTGCAGTGACAATTTATGAGGCAGAGCTCAGTCTTGTTCCCTTGCTTGAGGATTCAGATTATGAAAGATGAATTATTGCCATCTATTGTCATTTAGCATGAATCTAGTTGAATTTATGAATAATAAAATGTTATACAATACTGTCCAGCTTATACAGTGTATGGATATGAAATAGTATTAAATATCTCTGTGATGGTTTGAATGAGAAGTAACTCCCATAAGCTATAATATTGGCACTGTATGGAGAGGTTGTGGAACCTCTGGTAGATAGAGTCTTGCTGAAGGAAATATACCTCTTGGGGCAGGCTTTGATTGTTTATAATTTCATCCCACATCGTGTTTGCTCTGATTCATGCTTGTAATTGAGAATGTGACTTTTCAGCTTCCTTCTCCAACTGCCATTCCTGTTTCCTTCACTTGCTGCCCTGACTCCTAGACAGGATGAACTCTTATCCCTCTGAACCAGAAGCCAAAGTAAATTTTCCTTTTATAAGTTACCTAGGTCATGGTGTTTTATCACAACGACTGAATAGTAACAGTTTTAAAATGTGTTTTTGCTTTGAGAAATCATTACAAGAAACGGTTGTATTTTAAGTAAACATCCCAGCTTGCTCCTTTGAGAGAACCTGAGAACAGTGAACACAGCTACCTTTCAGGTCTGATTTCCAAATGCCATTTCCCACTAGCAGGAAAATCATGCCTAATAATAGACCTGTTAGTTCTTAACCCTCATGTACTTCAGTGTAGGCCCATCATCAGAGATGTGAATAATAAGGATGGTGTGCTTAATAATACTGAACCAATGTCCAGTTTTTTGGAATTGTGAAAAAATAATAATTGACTCAATTGTAAGAAAATCTTGTTTTTAAGTGATTCATACTGAAGTATTGGACATGAATGATAGAATATGTTTAGAAGGTCCAGATTCATCCCTGACTAGTGATGAATGGATAGATATAGATAGAAATGTATAATTAGATGTATGGATAGATATATATTTAGATGCAAACAAGTGAATCAATAGACGAATAGTCACAGATATGGAAGCAAAGGCAGATGAAATAAATTGTCAAAGTATTAGTTGGTATGTGTAAGTGGGCAGCATATAACTGCATACTTTCCTGCAGCCTTGAAAATGTCAATAAATAGAATAATTAAATATTTAACATTGGGAAAGATGAACCAGTTTGTCTTAATTGTTAAGCTTTGGTTTATCTTTATTGTAGTAAAATACTTTGCGTAAAATTACTTTGTTACCCTGACATGATTTTTATTTTGTATGTATACAAGTAACTTTTTTCGTGTGTGTGATCATGTGTGTGCCTGGTGCCTGCAATGACCAAATCCCTGGAACTGGAGTTACAGGTGGTTGTGAGCTGCCACGTGGATGCTGGGAATTGAGTCCTATGCAAGAATAGTCATGCTCTTCTTAACCACTGAGCTATCCAGTTCTAGACATGGTTTCTGAACTTGTATGCTTAAATCCATGTAGGATTTGTACTGATGTTTTATAAATCTCCTTTTGTGTGTGCAAGTATGTGTATATGTGTGTGGATGCATGTAGAGGCCCAAACTCACCCTCAAGTGTCATTCCACTGGTGCCATACACCTTGTGTGTTTTGTTTTGTTTTGATTTTTTGAGACAGGGTTTCTCTGGTAGCCTTATAAACCTGGCTGGCCTTAAACTCACAGAGATCAGCCTGCCTCTGCCTCCCAACTGCTGGGATTAAAGGTGTACGTCATTACCGTCCGGCTACCTTGTGTTTTAAGACAGCCTCTTACTTATGTGAATGTTTGGATCCATGTTTCTGCCTTCTCAGTGCTGAGATTACAAACACACACCACTATATGTAGCATTTTTCATAGGTATTGGGGTTCCCATGTTTGCATAGTAAACCAATTACTGACTGAGAAATTTCCCCAGCCCCATTTATAAATACTTTGACATATGTAAAGTAGCTTTAGTCATAGTCCCTAAGGGGTGCCCTACAATGGACTTCCAATATAGAATGCATTTTTTTCTTTTGGGTATTGGAATACTAGTTGGGTTAGTCTTCCATAGTTCACATGTAAATTTGGTACTTCTGAATGTAATTCCCAGTTTATGCACAACAATGAATCTCCAGTTGATCCCTGCTTACAAAAAGACTTGCTTATATCCACCGATGGCTTGATGTAAGTTTATTTGACCACAGAGATTGTTACTTAGAAACAAACTAGAACATTTTAATAACATGATGTATTCCTTTCCTTTTCCAAACTAATACTCATTTAGTATAATCACATGTTATTTTTAAGACAGTTCTGCTTTCCCTGGTGTAGGGTTCACATTCTTCACATTTTATGCAAAGGAAAAAATAAGCTAGTGTGTAAGTTTATACTCTGTCCATTTATGTATTTAAAAGGAAACAAAATTTGACAGAAAAAAGTCATGTTATTTATGTGTGTAATCATGTAGATATACTTACCACGTTAAAACAGTTGTTCCCTTTAGGAATGACAACATACAATAGACAGAATTCCAGCAAGGCTCTCAGTTTCAAATGTTCTTGTTCAGCACACTGAAACAAGAGCATGTGAGTAGTATGCCAAGGACTTATTTCCTACATATAAACTCAAATATGCATTCCACAAAACTACAGTTTGTGGTAGACTTTCTTTTATCTGAAAGTCTTTTGGGGGTGCAGGAGATAAATATTAACTTTTTGTATTGTGTTTGTGAAATTGTTTTATTAATTCTTTGAAATTTTCATACAATATATCTTGATCATATTCACCTCTATCTAGTTCAGTTAAGTTGAACCTAACCTAATTGGAGCTAATAGTTATAGGTCCAGAAATGAGATATGTGACATGAGTTCTAATAGGTCTTAATAATAAAAGCCTGGAGTCAGATATAGGGGAAAATGCTGAGAGATCAGAGAAATGAAGAAGCAAAACCACAGCCACCTTACCTACTCAACTTCCCAGCCAAAAGAGAATGAGCTCCTGTATTCTCCCGCCTTATCACTTCCTCTCTCCACCCAGCCATCTCACTTCCTGTCTGTCTGTACAAACCTCCAGACCTCTATGGTTAACTAGTGGCTAGCTCCTTCCTCTGATCTTCAGGCAAGCTTCATTTGTTAGAGTTAAACAAGATATCCCTACAGAAACAGGAAAGGACAAACTTGTCCAGCTTTGTGGCATGCTAGAAAGGCCTGAACTTAATACATAGACTGTTTTAAGGGAAGAGTCTATGTACTAGACAGGCTTAGTGATCAAATACCATTTCTAATTTAGTTGGTTGTTTTAAGTAATGTACAGTATTTTTTGCATTTTGAATATTGAAAGTATCCACAGTGACCCATGCTTATAGGTCAAATTTAATTTTCTTTCTTACTTTATTTGTTTATAGCCCAGACTAATGCATAATTTACTATGTATGTAGCCCAGACTGGCCTCAAATTTGAATAATTGTCCTGCCTTACCCTTCTGAATACAGGGATTACAGGCATGTCACCACATCAAACCTGGTCAGTTTCTGCTTTTTAGGATTTGTTAGTTTGTTTGTTTATTTTGTGTATGTCTCAGTACATTTGAGTACCTGAGGCAGCCAGAAGAAGGTGTCAGATTCCTTGGAACTGGAGTTACATGTGGTTATGAGATAGCCAATGTGTGCTGGGAATTGAATTGGAGTCCTCTGGAAAAGCAGCAAGTGCCCTTCCACTGAGACATTTCTATAGCATGGTCAATTTGTTTGTTTGTTTTTCTTTTTAAGATTTTTGACTTTATTTTTTATGTGTATGAGTGTTTGCCTTCATGTATGTGTATAAGTATACCATGCCCAGTGCCCATAGAGATCAGAAGGGAGCATTGCATTGGTTGTGAGCCATCATGTGGGTGCTGGGAACTGAGCCTGAGTCCTTTGCAAGAGCAACAGATGCTCTTAACCTCTGAGCCATCTGATTGCTGGATGTTTTGGGCTTTGGTTTTGGTGGGGATTTTGTTGTTGTTGTTTTGTTTTGTTTTGTTTTCTGAAATCTAGAACGAACAGTACTTTAGACTCTGAATTTCAACTTTTACACCTAATATGCTCTCTTAACCGGGAGGCTGGATCAGGGATGTTCTACTCTGTTCACTCTGTTCTGTGTCTTGAGTTTGAACATGCTATAGCACAGTGAAAAGATGGTCACACTTGAGTTTTATTCTTGATCTCCCACATGCTCATCAGGAGAGCCATGGTTTGCTGAGCTCCTGGCATGGCTAGGTTCCCTATACAAGCCTTCCCAGCCAGCCAAAAAGCATGAGGTGTTTTACTCTCTGGTCCAGTACAGAGCACCGTGCTGAACACTGCCCTAGTGTCCTTGGCCTGTTCTTTTTCTCCACTGTTTATCCTAATCTAATGAAATGCTACTTCAGATAGTAATGTGCACTACACAAAAGGCCTGGCAACCTTGAGCAATTCATTTAATCCCCTGTGCACCTGCCTGTTTGCTGAAGTCTCTGGATAAGACATTGATACTCACTTTCAAAAGTCAGCCCTAGGCTCAGCACTTTCCTATGACATCACATCATTTACTCATTCATCCACTATGCTACATAGTTATTTCCCCAATTTTGTGGAAGACAGATCCAAGTTTTATACCAGGTCTGTGGATAATACTGATTTCAGTTTCTGAGTTATTTTTTTTTTAAGTACTGGCGATAAATCTCAGTGTTTCACAGAATCTAGAGCTTAGAGATATGTAATGATTGTCTGGCATTAAGTTGGAACAGACCAAAAATTTCTTTCAGTGAGTTCTTTTAATACATTTTTAAAATTTAGGCTGATCAGTGATCATAACTGATATGCAACCATGAACAAAGAATTAGTTCAGTCATCTCAGTTTATAAATTCTTCTCTGAGGAAACTTTTACTCTTTCCATAAATAAGAGGAAAGGATAGAACTGGTATCATATAGGGTTTTATTTATGCTACCCTTTGAGGTTTCCCTTAAACAGCAAAATTTGAGTAGTTGATTAAATTATCGGCTTGAGAACATAGTAATTCATGGTATGTTTAAATGATGGCTTTGGAAGGACTCTGATGCAAAACAACTATATTGATTACTAAGTATTTCCAGTTGTCAACGCATGATATAATTGTTTAAAGAATATACTTGGGCTGGAAAACTGGGTCAACAGTTAAGCTGTATACTGTTCAGAGGGACACAAGTTAGATTCCCAGTATCCCACATGGGGCAGCTCACAACAATCTTTAACTCCAGTTCTAGAAGAATTTCATGCCTCTGGCTTCTGTGAACAACTGCACACATGTGCACATTCTCATACAACACATCCACACAAAGTTAGAAATACACTTTGTTTTTCTAATGTCTAGCTTAAGAAAAATTAATAAGAAAGTTTATCCCTTATTAATTGTATGTCCCTATGAAATTTTTTTCTATTTAGTTTCTCATTTTTCTTTTGAAAATGTCTAAATTTTTTCAGATTCTCTTCTGATTTTTGTTTGTTTCTTTATTGTTTTTTTGAGGGGGGTCAATGTTTATATCAACACTGGATGACCCATGAATTGATCTGTTTTGCACTGAGGACTAAGAAGACAAAATTCTTAAATTATTCAACTCCCATTTTTATTGCCTATTATGCATAGTAAGCAAGGGTTTAAGAGATGAATTCTTTATTTTCTCCTAAGTTTTACAGTCCTTTTGGAAAAGCACAATATACTTTTCCACCTTGCTGTCATGCAACACCCCCATACACAGAGACATCTAGAAATATCTCACTAGAAATACCAGGTAGTCAATTAGGCATAACCCAGATCTGACCTGAGTGTTAATGTTAACATAGCATGAAGTACTGGAGGAAGCTTCCAGAAGGGTCAGACTTTAGGTAGGGTTCTTCCTGTGCCTGGAATCTAACTTTCAAAAGACAGAGGCTCAAGTCATGGAAACCATGGTGAACTTGGCTTCTGTTCCTTGAGATGAGGGTGAGATGACTCTCAAAGCATGTATCCTGGCCTGTACATTCACCCACAAACCCTATGACTTCCTGACTTCACTGTCCTCCCATCTCTTTCTTATACTATAAGCCAGGTTCAGCCTTTCCTCTGACAAATGGCCACTTCCAGCTTCTCTGATAAAATCAAAGTTGTTTCATTTGGAGGAGTGGTATGCTCACTTCTTTATCAGTGACCTAGATCTCCCATGAGCCTTGTGCGATGTGATCCACTGATCTATTGGAAACAGAGTATTTTAGGTCCTTCTCTGGTTCCTGGCATATTTATTCCTTCATAACACTAGACTATATGTTTTCCACTAGGTCATATCTTACTTAGTATTTTTAAAAATAATCATGCATAATAAGCTAAATCTCAAAAATAAGAATACAGATAGCATTCATTGTACATATGTGCAAAGTCAAGACACAACATTAATGTTTTCCCAACCATTACTAGTGTAAGACTTCCTTAGTGCACATATGTGTTAATGATTACAATAGATTTATGAGACCAGACTGAACATCTGTTTGTTATAACATTATATCAAGAAGAATGTTTGTTGTAAGGATATTTATCACTATTTTTATGAAATTGAAACATCCCATTCAGAACATGATGAAATTTCAAGACTAAGTAGGTTCCATGCCGAAAACATTCATAAAACTATTTTAAACAAAAACAGTTGAAATAAATGAATCTTCCCGAATTCAGGGCAAAGTTCCAACTATCATTCTGGTTTTTAGTTTATGAGAGATTCTGCTACCTTCACATGGTTGGGGAAAGTGTGCTACTGCACACACCATCCTTTCCTTGCAGGCTGGAGTTCTCAGGCCCTGACAGAAGAAGTCTAGGCTCGTATGCTCCTTCCATCACCACCTGCTTAACTGATTGACAGCTGTTGATTTAACACTTATAGTCCTAGCAGAAAGGGGAGAACTCAGTTATGTTTGTCATTGTCTCTCTAAAATGGCATCATAATGCAGCTAAAGAAAGTCACAGTAAGCTTGACAGGTAATGCATTCCTGTGTCACTGTGGGAGAGGGCTTTCAGGTTTCAGGTCTCTTTTGCTCAAGTTTCCCTCGGTGTGACACTCAGTTCACTTCCTGTTGCCCACATATCAAGATGTAGCTAGCACCATGTCTGCCTGAATGCCACCATTCTCCCAGCCATGGTGATAATCGACTAAACCTCTATAACTATAAACTGCCACCTCAATTAAATATTTTCCTTTATAAGAGTTGCTATAGTCATGGTGTTTCTTCACAGCAATAGAAACCCTAACTAAGAGTCACAGTAACAGGAAAAGAAACTAAAGCAGAGGTCAAAACTAGAACTTAAGTCATGAGTCTAGTGTTTTTCCAGAACATGAAATTGATAGTTAATGACAGAAATCAACATAGTTTCTCCATATCATATAAAATGTTTTTTATCAGGACAGAGGTCAAAAGTCATCATTGTTGCACACGCTTTTAATCCTAGCATTTGGGAAGTTCCAGGCCAGCCATAGCTACAGAATAAAACACTATCTCAATAAGTAAATAAAATTTACATTAATAAAAAGAAATCATTACAAGTCAGGTGTAATAAATACTAATTTGTTCCTTAAGTTAATAAAGAGTACATTTTAGCAAAAATGGCAAAAGAGATGGCTGCTAACTAAAACTAGAGGAATGTTCTCAGAAATGAGTTACTTTTACATTTAACTCAGCTTACAGTTATTTTGTATTTTTTTTAGCAAACTACTACCTTTCATAGTTGTCTTTTTTTTTTAAGACAGGGTCTTTCTACATAGCCCTGGATTGAACAGACTGGCCTGAACTTCACAGATAGCCTCCTACTGCCTCCCAAGTGCTGGGATTAAAGGCATTTGCTACCATGTGCAGCTTACTTTTTATAACCTTTGATCTTGCTGAAAAAGACATAGAATCAGTCTCAAAATGGCGTTCTTTTTTTGTTTTTAAAATTAATTCTAGGCTTATCGTGTAGAATTTTTGTATGCCCTTCTGCTAGCTTTCCTTACCATTACCAATGTGCATATAATCACTGTGGAATGACGTAAAGCAAGAAGTTAGCATTAGAATAGTGTTTTGGGGGCTGGAGACATGGTTCAAGAAGTTAAGAACAATCGGCTGGAGAGATGACTCAGTGGTTAAGGGCACTAACTGCTCTTCCAGAGGGCCTGGGTTCAATTCCCAGAACACACATGTCAGCTCTGTAACCCACATGTTACTGTCTGTGACCCCAAGATCTGACACCCTCACACAGGCATACATGTAGACAAAACATCAATGCACATAAAATAGAAATAAATAAATTTTTAAAAGGAGTTAAGAACAGGTACTACTCTTACAGTGGACCCAAGCTTATTTCACAACACCTGTGAAATGGCTCAGAACCATCTGTGACTCCAGCTCTATGACATCCAACACCCTGTTCTAGCTTCTGAGGGCACTGCACTCATGTACATAAATAACTCCCCCACCACACCACACACCCCACACACACACACAAAATAAAGAGATGTAATTTTAATGCATGAGTAAAATTTATAAATTGCAAAAGAAAATGAAATTACTTGATGTTTTGTGGTTTAAGAACAATGCTTGAATACAATCTTATGCATGAAAATGCATAGGATGATATTTCTCTAGTTCTAATATAATTGTTTTCAAGATGAAGATGTTCTAGGGCAGAGTCCTCATCTTCTTCAACATTACAAATTTGTTCAGGAAGAATATTCCTAAAGAAAAATACACATGTAAGTTATAAGCAGTTCAAGTAATCTAACTTTAGGATTTAGAAGTTAAGTTTTTAAAAATGTTTTGGTTCTTAAAATGAAGTTATGCAGGACTCACATTTGTAATTCCAGTACTCAGAAACCTAATCAGGGATTGCAGTGAGTTTAAAGACAGGCATCACTACTCAATTTTGAGTTCCAGGCCAGCCTGGTCTAGAGTAATGCCAGGTTTCAGAAGGGGGGGAAAGATGGTAGAGGTAGATCATTAGAACTACACAACTGTAAGAAATGAAGAGTGCTCTAATGGAGCGTAGTCACAACCTGCGAAGTGAGGAAGTTCTTCCTAATTGTTGATTTAAAACAGGAACTCCAATTATTGTGTGGCTGTGTAGCCAAGGCTGGCTTTTAACTCCTATCCTGTTGCCTTCACCTCTCAATTGTTTGAATTACAAGCATGAGCCACTGAACTTGGCTCCATACTGTTCCAGATTAATCTTCTAGTCACCCATGCTGCCTAGGCAGGCATAGTGATTGAACCTGTAGAAACATACTCCCCAAAGTGAAGGAAGTTGAGTTCCAATAAACTTATTCAGAGTTTACCTTCATAAAACTCTATATTCAGGCAATTATTGTACTTTACAGATCACTTTATGTACATGGGGATTGTAGTGTAGTGTATTTATTGCTTCACAGTCTGACTCCAAAGCTCTACATATTGTGTAATAATACTCTACTTAATACAATGGAAATTTGCAAAATTAACACAAAAGTGGAAATCATTGTGAATTTTCACATATGTATTCCATTTTAGTAATTACTAACATGGCCAATTTTGTTTATATCTAATATTAGCACCAGTTTTTTATTCAAAATAAATCTTAAAGTTCATATTATGGTTATTTATTTAATTTGTAAACCAAAATTTAAATTGATACTAGAAAAACACAAAATTTACCGAATCTTATTGTTGTTCAGCCTCAGAAAATGCAGTGCTTTCATATCTTGTATTCCAGGTGGTATGGATTTTAAGTCATTGTGATCCAGAAATAATTCTCTCAGAGAATGATATGCCCCATAGAAGGATACTAGGTCCACACCATTATCAGCAAGTCTATTAAATGACAGGTACAAGTACTCCAGGCCTGGTTCCATATGCCCAAACACATAGCCAGGGATCCGTTCAATCTGGTTTCCAACTAGTACTAGGTGCAGCAGAGATTTGGGTAGATAGGAAGGAACATGGTAAAGCTTGTTATAGGACAGGTCGATGGATTCAAGATTTCTGCAACAAAGGAAAAGTGAACAGAATAAGGAAGTTTAAGAGACTGACTGGCCATCCTGATGATCCTAAACAGAAGCAAATTTTATGCCTGCCTGGGTCTGTCTGGCCCCCAAGGTCACATTATTACCAGGGATATGCATCAGAGTTCAGGTGGAAACACTCAGATCCTTTGGGAAATGGGGAAACTCAGTTCAAATTGTTGACTCAAATGAAATCCAGGAGTCTTTGTTTCTAGTGTTTCTAGTAATGATGTTTCCTGATTTGTGATGGGGATAAGGGTTGCCTACACATTCATTATTTGATTTATCATCTGGCACAGCAGGGACTTGGGGTGAGATAAAAGGATTAGGGTTAAGTAGAGGAATGTAGAAGTGTTAATGCACTGGGAAGTCTTGGGATGTGGTGAGCTTCCTATTTTATTTCAGAAGCTTCCCCTAGTCTACAAGGGCTTCTGCCCAGCCCTTTTCACCCAATAAAGATCACTCTATTCACAAAGAACTTCATTATCCTCCAGCTGGGTCCAAAGCCTCTTTTCTGTAAATAACATTTCCCAGGCTAGTCATCTTGGGAACATACCCTTATGTAAACATTTAACCTACGTTTGGACATATCCATTGGACATGATATCAGACAGGGCTTGCCTTCAATTCATTCCTTCTTTGTTAAAGACTACAAATAGGTTGTTGATTCCTATCTAGAAGGCGGATTCTATTTTGTACCTCTACTATCAAACAAAGCCTTCTTGAGATAGAGAAATTATTTGGACCAAAGAAGAAAGCAATATAGTGTAGGAAGACAGGCCTGGCCTCTGCAGCTCATTATTTCCGTCCAATAATTAAGAAAAAGGGTGTCAGCACTCCTCTTGTGTACAGAGGACTATACCATTTAAACTGGCAGCCTGTGAGGTAGGCATTGATTGTTGAGTCAACTCCCATTTCTTGCTAGTTTAGCATGTAGCAAGTCCACAGGAAGTAGTGGTCATAATACCACTTATGTAATAAATGGTTTGGAAACTCAGTGAAATGGGTAAGTTTTGGAGTTAAGAGTAACAGTTTCATGGGGAGGATGCCAAGGAAGTTAAATTGTGGAAGATACTTACTCTTGGTTTATCCATGCTAAAGGAGCAATCCGACTTTCTTCTATTTTATTATAACGTAGTACAATCATATTTATCTTTCTGGTATGATTGAAACAAATTTCAGTTATTTCTTCAATCTGGTTATTTTCTAGATATAATTCCTATAAATAAAAGAAAATATTATTTTTCTTCTACCTGTGTGCAGTGATATCCAATTTCATAAAAACTAAAACAAACTGTTCTCATTAGTATTATTTAAAGTCTTATTTTTATTTCAAGTGAGTTCATACTTTTAAGATGTCATGTTTTACAGCTAGCAAAATAAAAAGTGCTGCCTGCCATGATTATAGGATGGAATAAATTTAATTTGTGCTTATGCATCTGCATATTTGAGTATGAGTGTGTATGCATACACATTCCTGCAGAGCATGTGTAAGACAAAGGTCAGTGTCAGGTATTTTCTTCAGTTACTCTCCACTTTAGTGTTTGAGACAGGGTGTCTTATTGGGCCTAGGGATCACTGATTCAGTCTAGACTAGCTGGACTAGTGGGTTCCAGAGATCCCTCTGTCTCCCCATTCTGTGATGAGAAGACAGGTACATACTACCTACCACATACAGCTTTTTATGCTTGCTAGGAATCAAACTTGGATCCTTACATTTATGTGGCAAGCATTTTACCAAGCAATCTCTTCATCCAAGTAAACTTGGGTTTTCACTGTAATATAATATTACAGCATACCATATAATTGTATAAATTTTCTGACTTACAAAACTCCATTAGCCAGGCATGGTGGCACATGCCTTTAATCCCAGCACTTGGGAGGCAGAGGCGGGCATATCTCTAAGTTTGAGGCCTGCCTGGTCTACAAGGAAAGTTCAGGATATCCATGATTGTTAAACAAAGAACCCTGTCTCAGAAAAAACAAAACACATTACTTATGTCACTTGAACTTCAGAACACTGAAAATTGGGGGTAGAAATAATCACAACTCACCAGTGATAGACCTATAGAGAGAATAATGTTCCCCCTAGGTTCCAGAGCTAAATGCATGAGAGGCCAATCTAACTGAGCCTTAACTTCCCACTACTCTATAGCCGCTATAATTATTTTAGGCTCATGTTTTTAGACTTGAGTTATAATTTACTTATTCATAAAGTTAACATTCATTAAGTTGCTGGTATTAGAAAAAAAATTTTACTAAAGGGTCTGAATTACTAAATTTTTTCTGGTTATAGTTAGAAAGCATACATAGATTGGCTTTTATGTTAAATGTAACTTTTTATTCATATCTTGGTTATTTTCTTTTATAACTTAATTTTGACAATTGTTAGTAGTACATAAAGGAATGTTTAGCTTTTTTTTTTTTTTGCTTTTATTGTCTTGTGTACTTAAGGGATGAATTACATGAGAGGCTTCCAAACTAAGAATACATCAGAAACACTTCATGAGCCTTTTAAAGTAGAAAATTCCAACCTAAATAAATCCCAGGAAGGGGTGTTTAAGTAGGTTCTGGAATACTCATTTATGTGCTGAAGACTCTGAAGCTACAAGAAAGTTGATATGTAACAGTCTTCAGATGTACCATGATGTAAGGCTGGCCTGCAGCAATGTTTTTTAAAGGATTTATAACAAACAGCATGTGCTGTATACTGTGTGCCCATAATAGCCAAGATTGGCAGAAACAGGTCCCGTTGGAGAGACAGAAGCCAGGCTAGAAAGTTCAGACACGGTGAGGAGAATATTGATTATTTTTTTAATCACCTAAGTTGCACATGTATATGTTTTACCAATGTGGGCAGTAAGCAGCACTCCTCCATGGCCTCTGCATCAGCTCTAGGGTCCTGCCCTGCTTAAGTTCCTGTCCTAACTTCCTTCAGTGGTGGACTGTACTATGGAAGTATAAGCCAAATAAACCCTTTCCTCCCCAAGATTCTTTGGTCATGGTGTTTTGTCACAACAATAGAAACCCTAAGTAGGACAGGGGTTAAGTAGTTAAACTTGCTGGTTCTGGATTGGGATAATTTATTCTGTCTCTTCCCCCCCCCCCAAGAGCTGTCATCATTGCCATTTTTCATTTTATCAGATGCATCTCATACTCAGATGATAGTGAATTCTGTATATAGCATTACAACTCTATTGAGTTTAATATATATTACAGTAGTCTTCTAAGATATTTGTTTTGGAGCCAACAATATAGCTTAGTAGGTAATAAGTGCTTGCCACACAAGCCTAACAACCTGAATTTGAGCCCAACAATCCATGGTAGAAGAGAGAAAACCAGCTTCCAACTTCCAAATGTGCTCTGACTTCCACATGAACATTGTGATGTGTGTGTGTGTGTGTGTGTCTTTGTGTGTGCACGTGCACGCACGCACACACGCATGCCTGTACGTATGCATGTCTCTGTCTATCTCTCACACACACTAACAACAATAACAATAATAATTGATAAGTATTTTTAAAAATCCCTCGTTTGGGGATTCCTCTGCTGATGCAATAAACCAAATCAAACCAAAATAATAAGACCCGATTTAATAAACAGATCAAAGCAGAGCCAAGCAACTCCCAGGTGACTCTTGGGAAGGCAACAGAGAGGTCACATGGCAGGTCTGGCGACCAGGTCTTAAATATGCTGTAGAAGTGGTCTTGAGCAGCTCTGGGGGAGGAGCTGACTCTTGGAGGGCTTTCTGAGGGGCGGGGTTTGGAATGGGAGGGGTGAGACTGAATCAGAGATTCCCAGAAACAACAACAGTAACAACAACAATAATAATTAAAGGATATATTTGTCTTGTATATTATTATAGTCTGCAATACATTTTAAACATTAGAAGTTCAGTGTAATGCCACACGCCTACAAGTCCAGCACTTAGGAGGCTGAAGCAGGAGGATCATGATTCTAGGCCAGCCTGAACTACATAGTGAGATTCTGTCTCAGAAAGCAAACAAAACAGAAATTAGAAGAAAGACATCAGTACCTCAATAGAAGCAGGAAGACCTTGTGGTATGATTCTAAATTTGTTTTTTCCCAGACGTAGATATGATAGACTCCTCAAATATTTGAAGGCTAAAGGATTGACATTGATTTCACTGAGATTGTTTCCTTCCAATTCTAAGGTGACAAGCTGATTTAAGTCTAGAAAAACAAAATTATCCAAATATTAGAATAACTTTAAAAGCATGCAGTTTGAGCTGATGATGTAACTAGCTCAGTGGCAGAGCACTTGCCTGAGACCTGGCCTGGAGCCTCAGCACTGCACAAAAAAGAAACAATAAAAAGGGAAAAGAAACCATTTGAAAAAATTCAGTGTATTGGAGATTTGTAATTTCTTCATCTTTGTTTCCCCCATAAATCTTTTTCTTGAGTACTTTATACATGACTTCTTCACAGTTCTACCAGGACAAGAGTCACAGTTGGGGGAAATAATACAGGTATTGAAGGGAACAAATATGTATAAGGAGCAGAAACAAGGAAGAACAGAAAGTAGACAGAAGAGTAAGGACCACCTGTAGAGGCCATGTTCCTCATACTGGCTAATTTTATGTCAGCTTTACACAGCTCGAGTCATCTGAGAGGAGGGAATCTCAATTGAGAAAAAATATACCTCCATAAGATGAGGCTGGGGCAAGCCTGTAGGGCATTTTCTTAATAGTGATTGGTGGGGAAGGGCCCAGCCCAATATAGGTGATACCATCCCTAGTGGTCCTAGGTTCTATAAGAAAGCAGGCTGAGCAAGCCATGGGGAGCAACCAAGTAAGCTGCACCCTCCATGGCCTCTGCATCAGCACCTGCCTCCAGGTTTCTGCCCTGACTTCCTTCAGTAATGAATAGTACTGTAGAAGCATGAGCCAAATAAACCTATCCACACACACACACCCCAAGTTGCTCTGGTCATGGTATTTCATCACAGCAATAGTGACCATGATTAAGACACTTCCCAAACAGGGATTTAGAATTCAAGTGGGCAAGGACATGCATTTATCAGAAGCATCTGCAAATGCATGTAGGTATGAATTGGCAATGTGATAGGATGGTTATTCCATTCTCTGTAACACAGAACATTCCTCACAAACCCTCAATCTCTCAACAAGGGAGTTAGAAATATAAGTTAGAATATACAGCACTCAGGAAACAGAAGCCAGCCAGGTCTACATAGGGATGTTCCAGGACCGCCAGAGCTACATAGTGAGTTACTATCTCACAGAAAGAGGAGGAGGAGGAAGAGGAGGAGAAACATATCAAAGTAATAAATTCCTATCGTAGGAATTTATTCATTTACTGCCACAGGACAAAGCCAAATGAATGGTGTATTGTTTTGTTTAAGAAGATTATCAGAAGTCTCCATATATTCAGACTGAACTACCAAGGAAGACCTTTATACAAACAAGGTTTTTTTTTCCTTCACTGTTTCTACTGGCCTCAGGAGTGGTGTCATGTAGGTCAGATAGAGTGTGCACCACTCAACAGTGACATACCCAGGGGTCTCTAAGTCAGAGGTTCAGGATGTAGACAGGATTCCCTGAAAATGGGATGTTTTCCTGCTCAACCTCTGTCATCAGCATTGCAATGACCGCCCTGTGCAGCTTAGGCCTGTTCTGTGCAACAACAAAGAAAGACAGTCACATGAAGTAGAAATAAACGCCTGAAGCTTTTAGGAGATGCCGTGTGGTTGGGAGTGGTGTGGAAGTGATAGTCTCTTATGGATACAGAGATTTAGATAGAGTTAAGAGGCACTTCAGGTTGAAAAAGCCAAGTGAACATATGCAGGTAAAAGGCATGTTTGAGCTTGCTGGGATGGAGGCCACACCCTGAGGTGAGCTATGTGTAGCAGGGTAAAATTGTTGTTCAGAAGGAATGCCATTGTGCCCTTGATGTAGGTCTGGCTCTCATTCTCTGTATACCCAATTGCAGAAATGAGGATGCTATGACAAAAGCCACATAAGAACAGATTACTCTGGTGGTAGTACTTAGAATCAATTAAGGATTGGGTTACAGGAAATAGGGACAGCAGCCAGGAAACTGTCCAGAGTTATGTTTCTTTGTATCTTATTTCCAAAATTAAAGTACAGAGGATGTAGTATTTCTCTAATATATAGGTTGAGATCTTGAAGTATAGAGACATTCTCCATTGAAAATGGAGAGTAGAAGTAATTACATGACATCCTGTGAAACAAGTTCAGAGTGCTTTGTGTTCCTGTCTATGCTGTTTTCTTTTTGGGAGGGGTGGGGGTATGAAACAGGGTTTCTCTGTTATAGCTTTGGCTGTCCTGGAACTCATTCTGTAGACCAGGCTGGCCTTGAACTCACAGAGATCTACCCACCTCTGCCTCCTGAGTGCACCACCACTACCCAGCTGTGCTGTCCGTCCCTCCCTCCCTCCTACCTTCCCTCCTTCCCTTCCTCCCTTCCTCCCTTCCTCCCTCCCTCCCTCCCTCCCTCCCTCCCACCCTCGGGGTGTGTGTGTGTGTGTGTGTGTGTGTGTGTGTGTGTGTGTGTGTGTGTGTGTGTGTTATGTTGGGGTAAAGAACATTTTAGTTAGGTTAGATCTGAGGTCACTGTTGAAAAGATTCTTAACAAGAAAATAGATGTAAAAGACTTTTGCTGTGCGTAAGATCATGACCCATTGTAGATACAATGGCGTGTCAGTGTTCCTCGTGGACTAAAGCAGTCAACGTGAGGTGACTTTGGTTTGATTGTCTTGAGGCACGACAGGAATGTTCTGAAGCACATCCTGCTTTCCCCTGCCCCTTCCTCCCTCTGCCCTTTAGCATACATTCAGGGTCTTAGATAGTCTTAGATAGTTTTTACTTGTACTCCTCCTTGTACACCAACCTCTCTCAACACTTGGGCTACCAGCCCATCCTGCCTACAGTTCCTCCAGCATCTAGCATTGTCTCTTTCTTTCATGTGCCTTTTTTCTCCTGGTTTTCCATTTCTCTGCATCTGTGATTGGTGGGTGACCATTGGTGAGTATTCGCAGGGAAGAATGGCTAAAGAATAGTGGTTTTTAGAGGCAATACACAGAAAGGCCGTGTCACAGCCCTGGGTGAGGTCATGTTCAGGCTCACCTGCTGCTGTTATCCACAGCAGCAGAACTCACCAGAGGCAAGGGAACCCAGCAGCTGCCTCAGCCAAGGAATATCCAGCATCTCAGGGGCCAAAACACAGCAGGACTAAGAACCCAGGCACCCAGTGATATGGAGAGAGGTCTTATGTGAGAGAGCAGAAGAGATCTTCTTTACTGGATACCAGTATAAAAATACAGCTTCCACTGTGCTTAGTGCATAGAGATAAGAGAGAATGGACTCCCAGTCCATTCAGGGAGTACAAATCAACACTCTGGAAATACAGTGTATTTGTTTGAGAGGGACAAAGTGTGCTGAGAAGCTAGTCCAGGGAAATATGAGAAATACTTCAAAATAGGAAGTGTATAGTAAGACATGACTGTAAGTCTAGCACCCCGAAAACTGAGGCAGAAAGATTGTAAGTTCAAAGGCAGCCTAGCCTACATAGTGAGACCCTGACTCCAAAAGAAAAATCAGTAATTTATAGTTTAATAGGGTATCATTTTAATAGCAGAGCTAGAAATGTAAACAGAGTTTACATAGACTATTTATATGCTTGTTCTCAGTTCTGTGTTCCTTTCAGTCAAACAGCACTTAGAAATTAAAGTTTCCAGTGTCCTCTCCATATGACAAAGCCCATCAAAATCTGTTTATTAATGTTTTTCATGTGCACATTCAAGTCCATCTGGAAACTGAATGTTTCCATAACTATGTAATCCTCACATTTGGCAATTCTCATAATTACTGTTCTTTCTCATCAACGGAAGTTTTTTTTTCCCTATGAAGTTTTTTGGAAGTTAACAGAAGTAATACTTGGAATGTTTTTTTTCCCCTTTATATGTGCTTTTTTCAATATTGCTTAAAAACTGTGTTTCAACTCAAGTTAGCAGAAAGTGTTGGGCACTATACTTCCAGAGCAATGCTAGCTGGTTATGAAAATGAAAAGAAAACCAAGCTATTCAAAGGTGCTGGGATTCCCACACAACGACACTTCTGTGCAGTTGCAGTTCGGTAGCTTCAGTGCCTATCACTAGAGAAAGAACAGGAGCCCACTCCAGCATGTTTAAACACGCTGCACTGGAGTGGCCATCAGAAAGCCAAGCTGTAGTGACATCTTCACCTCCTACGTCATGGGGTATGCAATTAGCAGGGCGTCAACTGACACACTCAAGAACAGAGCTGCCAAGGCTGCTACTGTGAAACTTCTTCCTCCACTGTATGCATCACCTGTCTCACACATAGTGCACACTCATTCCTTCTTTACACAGAGTTTCCATACACTTGGATGAGGCTCCAGCATACAGAAAATGAAGTGGCTATGCTTATGGGTACAGTGAGGCCCCCAAATAACATGGTGCTCAGGGGGTGTTAGTGCAACTCCTCACATATTAAGGGCTTGTAAGAGAGTCACTGTGCTGTGAGTGATGAACACCTGGCATCATTGAGGAAAAGTTTTACTTACGATTAGGAGAGGTTTTTTTGGTTTGTTTAAAGACAGGAAGACATTGACAAGGCAATAGGAGGCATATTTTGGGGGTAAGTGATTAAAGTTAGTTTATCAATTTGATGGTGCAGTAACCCAAAATTATGCATTTAGCAGTACTGAAAGTCAATTTCTATAGGATAACAGGAGAATGGCTATAAAAATAGATATCATTTAAAAAGTATTGGCCTAGGGAAATGATTCAGAGGGTAAAGTGCTAGGCTAGTTGTTAAAGCATAAGGACCGTTGTTCAGACCCTGGCACTCTGGTAAAAGCTAATGTTGCAGGACATGCCTATAATCCCACTCTAGGATGCAGAAACAGATGGATCCTGTGGACTTACTGGCCAGCCAGTCCAGCCAATCATCCAAGTTCAGTGAGAGACCTTGTCTCAAAAAAAAAAGAGAAAGAGAGATAGAGGAAGACACCTGACATCATTTACCTCTGGTCTGCAAAGCACACACACACAGGATTTAAATACCTGATAAACTGTCTTCATCGATAGCCTGGAGATTGTTGTCATTTATTTTAAGTTCTTCTAGTGTAGATGGTAATTCTGAAGGAATGCGTACCAAATTATTTCCATCCAGGTTCAGACGCATCAACTTCTTCAAAAACTTAAAAAACAAATCTTATAATTACCATTTTTTTCAGCCACAGCTATTTCACACTATTTTCCATATAATGGTCAGTCTTATTTTATGAGGGCAGAGATTTTACCTTCTTAGCAGTAAAGAAGTTTCATTAACTGCATGCAGTAATTTGAACCTGTTGTGAATGCTAATAATTAATTTAAATGTATTTATAAATTTTAGCTTCCTATTTGTACTAATATTTGTGCTAGAAAAATGATTATAAAATAGCACTATTCAGGTGGGCAGAGAGAGGGAGAAGGACTTGGAGGGGAAAAATATGATCAAAATATATTTAAATTTAAAAACTGTTTAAGTTATAAAAATATAAAATATTTCAGGTAGTATATGGGTACCCAAACAGCTGACTATCTGAACAGTATGTTTCCATATTACTAACTGTATGCTCATTGCGGGCATATCCTGCACCACCAAAAGTGGAGAGCGGAAGTGAATAAATTTTTCTGAAGTCTTGTGGAATGATTGCTTTCTCCGGGGGTCACAGGAATCATTTCCAAGTTTTATCAGGACAGAAAATCCTCAAATCAAGAAACAGATAATTGACATCTTTCTTTTATTGAAGTATAAGAAAGATATTGACCCTCTGTGCCAGCTGTTGTTTGCTCAGAAGGATGGAGACCAATGAAGCAGGCACTGGGAGCCCCCCCATCTGCCTGCCTAGACTCCAGATAACTAGGAGAGAATCCTGGAGGCCAGTCATTTGTTTCAAGGGCAGATTGAAGACCCAGAATATTATCCAGAGGGGGGAGAAATTAACAGTGTACTTTACATATGACTTCAAAGTACATAATTTATGTGATCTCGTTTGTGCATGCCAACCTTTCTCCTCTTGCTTCTATTTTTGGTTCCCTGAAATTCCCTGATCTAGATGAATATTTTCTCCTTTTCTAAAAGAAATTTCAGTCAAATCTGTTTTCTTCACAGGTTTCCTTTGTATGTTTGCTGTCCTTTCTCTTTCACTCCTCCTCCTAATCTATTTCATGCTAATCTTCATTGAGCTCATTTGTTTTTTAAACTCTCCCTGCCAAAATATTCTCCGCCACATTCTTTCTACTGTGCAGAAGTAAGAAAACTTGACTTTACCGGCCTGACCATTTTAATAGAAGCTCTAAATATGTTCTCCTTCATTGCTGGACAATTCTTCACACACTGAGAGACCAGACTTTCAGTCAATTTTCACCTACTGGGGAGAAACTATTCTTTAAATTCAAAACATTAGTTATGTCTCATCTTATTGTTGCTAATCTCATAACATTATCATATGTAAAGCAACAAACTATAAGCAAGAGAAATAATTTAAGGACATCAGAGAAGTAACAATGTAGAAGAAAATTAACAATAAAAAACCTTTCTGTTTATTTTTCCCTTCCGCACCTCCAACTAAAGCCAGTAGAAGTCATCTTGTTACATACTAACAGAAATGTGTACCTTGAATGCTTTTGGACCTATGCCTGAAGAAGTGATATTATTTCTGCTCAGATCAAGCCTTTCCAAATTTGGTAATCCATTAAATGCTTCGTCCGGAATGGAAATGATTGAATTCCCTAGGATGTACAATAGTTGTATTAGGAACATGTGCATAATAGACATATATATATACATATATGTGTGTGTGCATGTCTCTATCTACATGAATATTGAGAGAGCTTTATATGGAAAGAAAAGCAATATTCGGGAACAAGGACAGGAAATGCATAAACAGATGCATACTTGGAAAATTAACAAGATTGGGATGAGATAACAGTCAAAAGTGTGTCTTGATCAAGACCTCATGTTTCAGATGAAGCTACTTAAAATAACTACAGTAATCTGTTGGACAGGGCTAGTAGCATTGTGGATTCACAACAAAGGTATGTTTCTCTGAGTGTAGACAAAAACTGTTTCCTTCATATTTTTCCATTACCATTTCCCTGGATGTAGAAACATGATGCTGTTTGTCTCCAAGAAATCAAAGAAGAAACACTCAGTGTCTGAGCATGTTTCCTTGTCTGTAAAAGAAGCTTAGTAAGATCCTGTCTCATACGCTCAACCATATCTGATAGTATACCTTTGTCTTCAAGCTAAAGGATCCTACATCCATCTATTGTATGTACTTTTGTCTTAATATTTGGCTAGGTACAGTTATCAATGGTTTTAAACACCTTCTTGTAAGACAAAGACTATATAACCCTATATGGGTCATATCTCTCCCTGACTTACGTCTTTCACTAATTGTATTTCTATAAGGCAGAGGATACCTACCAAATAGACCACAGGAGAACACTTTGCCAAGCACTTGAATTTTTTAAGTGATTTCACATGAAAATCTATTGTCAAGGAGACCACAGAAATGTGTTTGACACTAGCAGTGTCCTATTGCAGATTTCCATTCCTGCGCATATATCTTAGACACATCCAGATCTCCTCAGCTCTGTATCCTAAGGGCACTATATGCCAGACACTCATACAAATGAGATCTTAGTACTCCACCACTCAGAACATTCCCTGGTCCTGGTAAAGACATGGGTAAAAGGTCTGGTCACTACATTCTCATTGGAATGGCTAAAGGAAAGAAAACAGCTGGGGATGCAATCACTGAGATTATGGAATAGACTGTGGCAATGGGACAGCTACTGTAGAAAGTGTAGGGTTGTTTCTTAAAAATGTCTAGCCATCTCTCTCAGCTCATTGTGCTGTATTAGGAGTAGTAAGAAATGAAGGTATAGGTCCCTACAAACATCTGTGTATGGATGTCTTAGCAGCTACACACAAAATTGCCTTAAGCTGAAGAAAAAAAAAAGACACATATTCTCTAGCTGACTTATACAACAGGACACTGCTCAGCAATAAAGGAAAATGAACTAGAGGTTTCTAAAGCATTAGAAGTCTAAACGCAGGGCTACCTACTGTGTGATTCTACTTAGTAAAACTCAAAAATCAAATCAATAAACACAGAAAACAGGTCAGTTTCTATGGTGGCCACAAGTGGAGGAGATGGAGATATGAGGAATTTGGGGAGTGATGGAAATGTTCTTAATCTGAACTGTGGTAATACTCACATTTATAAAAACTTATATAACTATACATTATAAATAAAGCTTTATGATATAGACAAAGTGTACCCCATCAAAGTGATTTTTCAAATGTTCCTTGGGAAATCACCATTTGGTTAGTTTGCTCTAAATCTAACTGAGTCATTCTTCACTGTGTGCCTATCTCTTCTGCACAGTTGACCTATATGAAGACAATACAATTAGTTCCTATTAAATTAAAACAATATTCATAGGACATCAAAATTCACCATTTCTATATGAACCCAAAATAAATCATCATCTCTTACCAGCCAGCTCCAGGCTTGTTACCTCTGGAGCTGTTATTGGTGGGATCTGGGTGAAGGCTGCGTGAATGCAGCTGATGGTCCTGTAGGACAGGACACAGCTTCCCGGCAGGCGTGGCCTGCCTCTTGGGGTACCAGGCATTAACCTGGAGGGCATTCGGAACACGTCTCCTCTTATGGCATCTTCCTCTTCCTCTTCCCTCTCTCCTTCCCTCTCAGTCTCTTCCTCATCGTCCTCTTCCTCCTCTTGTCCATGGTAGAGTGGTTGATGTGCTGATTGCCCTTCCACCACTGGCCTCAGCTTGCCCTCTGCTCTTTCCTCATCACTGTGAAGCTTAGTAGGCCCAGGGCTTTCTTTCTTGTGATCCATATACCCTTTAATTTCTTCCTCATCCTCCTCAGATTGAAGATCTTCTTTTATGACTACCTGATCCATTTCCATCTGAGGAGGTGGCACTTGCTTGTGAAGTATATTAATGGATTCTCTTTGTTCTGAAGAATCACCAGAAAATTCAGTTTTATCATTTAGTGTTCTACCATTGAGTAGAGAAGAGAAGTCTACTGATCATTGAAGGATTTAGTAACAGGGGTAAGTTGATGATGTTAATAAAAGGAAAAAAGTCACAATGAAAATTAGGTTAATAAATATTATTCCCTCTGCTTGACTGCTATGTAAATATTAAATGCAGTTGAAGTTTTTTCCTTGAAGTTAACAAACTTTATTTCTCTTTTGTAGGACTTGCTGTAGATACATGATTTTTGTGTCTGTGAACCTTAGTATTATTTTTTGCGTTAAATAATGTAATACTTAATTTTACTAGAATATGATGCTAATCAGTAAACTAAAATGGGAATAATAGTCGGGCGGTGTTGGCACACACCTTTAATCCCAGCACTTGGGAGGCAGAAGCAGGCAGATCTCTTGAGTTTGAGGTCAGCCTGGTCTACAGAACTAGTTCCAGGACATCCAGTC